>NC_058524.1:423891778-424574778 GCF_904849725.1 Hordeum vulgare subsp. vulgare
CCCACTATATATAGGAGGAGGAGGGGGGAGACTTTCCTTGGGGTCCAAGGACTCCCAAGGGGTCGGCCGAACCTAAGGGGGAAGGTCTCCCCCTCCCAAACCGAAATCTACTTGGTTTGGAAGGTGGAGTCCTTCTTCTCTTTCCCACCTCCTTCTTTTTTTTCCTTTTCTCTTTGATTTTTCTTCCAATGCGCATAGGGCTCTTTTGGGCTGTCCCACAAGCCCACTAAGGGCTGGTGCGCCACCCCCAAGGCCTATGGGCTTCCCCGGGGTGGGTTGCCCCCCCGGTGAACTCCCGGAACCCATTCGGTAATCAAATGAGGTCACCCTATATATAAATCTTCGTTTCCGGACCATTCCGGAAACCCTCGTGACGTCCGCGATCTCATCTGGGACTCCGAACAACATTCGGTAACCAGCCATATAACTCAAATACGCATAAAACAACGTCGAACCTTAAGTGTGCAGACCCTGCGGGTTCGAGAACTATGTAGACATGATCCGAGAGACTCCTCGGTCAATATCCAATAGCGGGACCTGGATGCCCATATTGGATCCTACATATTCTACGAAGAACTTATCATTTGAACCTCAGTGCCAAGGATTCATATAATCCCGTATGTCATTCCCTTTGTCCTTCGGTATGTTACTTGCCCGAGATTCGATCGTCGGTATCCGCATACCTATTTCAATCTCGTTTACCGGCAAGTCTCTTTACTCGTTCCGTAATACAAGATCCCTTAACTTACAGTAAGTCACATTGCTGGCAAGGCTTGTGTGTGATGTTGCATTACCGAGTGGGCCCCGAGATACCTCTCCGTCACACGGAGTGACAAATCCCAGTCTTGATCCATACTAACTCAACTAACACCTTCGGAGATACCTGTAGAGCATCTTTATAGTCACCCAGTTACGTTGCGACGTTTGATACACACAAAGCATTCCTCCGGTGTCAGTGAGTTATATGATCTCATGGTCATAGGAACAAATACTTGACACGCAGAAAACAGTAGCAACAAAATGACACGATCAACATGCTACGTCTATTAGTTTGGGTCTAGTCCATCACATGATTCTCCTAATGATGTGATCCCGTTATCAAGTAAAAACACTTGCCTATGGCCAGGAAACCTTGGCCATCTTTGATCAACGAGCTAGTCACCTAGAGGCTTACTAGGGACAGTGTTTTGTCTATGTATCCACACAAGTATTGTGTTTCCAATCAATACAACTATACCATGGATAATAAACGATTATCATGAACAAAGAAATATAATAATAACTAATTTATTATTGCCTCTAGGGCATATTTCCAACAGTCTCCCACTTGCACTAGAGTCAATAATCTAGATCACATCACCATGTGATTCCAACGAATCCAACACCCATATAGTTGGGGTCTGATCACGTTTTGTTCGTGAGAGAGGTTTTAGTCAATGGTTCTGAAACTTTTAGATCCGTGTGTTCTTTACAAATCTTTATGTCATCTTATAGATGCTGCTACTATGTGCTATTCGGAAATACTCCAAATATCTACTCTACTATACGAATCCGTTTCACTACTCATAGTTATTCGGATTAGTGTCAAAGCTTGCATCAATGTAACCCTTTATGACGAATTCTTTAACCACCTCCATAATCGAGAAAAATTCCTTAGTCCATCAGTTACTAGGGATAAATTTTGACCGCTGCTAGTGATTCAATCATGGATCACTCTCTGTACCTCTCAACAGACTTGCTGCAAGGCACACATCAGGTGCGGTACTCAGCATGGCATACTTTAGAGTCTACGGCTAAGGCATAGAAGACGACCTTCGTCTATTCTCTTTACTCTGCCGTGGTCGGGTTTTGAGTCTTACTCAATTTCACACCTTACAACGCAACCAAGAACTGCTTCTTTGTTGATCTATTCAGAACTCCTTCAAAACTTGTTAAGGCATGCATCTTGTTGAAACTTTCATTAAGAGCTTTCGATCTATCTCCATAGATCTTTGATGCTCAACGTTCAAGTAGCTCAATCACGGCATTCCTCTGAAAACTCCTTTCAAACAACCTTGTATGCTTTACAGAAATTCTACATTACTTCTGATCCACAATATGTCAACCACATATACTTATCAGAAATTCTGTAGTGCTCCCACTCACTTCTTTGGAAATACAAGTTTCTCATAAACCTTGTACAAACCCAAAATCCTTGATCATCTCATCAAAGTGTATATTCCAACTCCGAGATGCTTGCACCAGTCCATTTAAGGATCGCTGGAGCTTGCATACTTACTAGTATCTTTAGGATCGACAAAACCTCCTGGTTGTATCACATACAATGTTTGCTCAAGTAAACCGTCGAGGAAACAATGTTTTGACATCCTACGTGCAATATTTCATAAATAATGCAAAAACTACAAATATAATTCTAACAGACTTTTAGCATCGCTACGAGTGAGAAAGTCTCATCATAGTCAATTGTTTGATCTTGTCGAAAACATCTTTGCGACAAGTCGAGGTTTTCTTAATAGTGACTTATCACCATCATCGTCTGTCTTCCTTTAAAGATCCATTTTTACTCAATAGTCCTATGACCATCAAGCAGTTCTTCCAAAGTCTACACTTTGTTTTCATACATGGATCCTCTCTCGGATTTCATGGCTTCCAGCCATTTGTCGGAATCTAGGCCCACCATTGCTTTCTCCATAACTCGTAGGTTCACTGTTGCTCAACAACATGACCTCCAAGACAGGGTTACCGTACCACTCTGTAGTAGTACGTGACCTTGTCAACCTACGAGGCTTGTAGTAACTTGATCCGATGCTCGATGATCACCATCATCAGCTTTCACTTCAATTGGTGTAGGCGCCACAGGAACAACTTCCTGCGCCCTGCTACACACTGGTCGAAGTGATGGTTCAATAACCTCATCAAGTTCTACCACCCTCCCACTCAATTCTTTCGAGAGAAACATTTCCTCGAGAAAGGATCCGTTTCTGGAAACAAACACTTTGCTTTCGGATCTGAGATAGGAGATGTACCCAACTGTTTTGGATATCCTATGAAGATGCATTTATCCTCTTTGGGTTCAAGCTTAACAGACTGAAACCTTTTTCACATAACTGTCGAAACCCCAAACTTTCAAGAAACGACAGTTTAGATTTCTCTAAACCTCAGTCTATACTGTGTCATCTCAACGGAAATACGTAGTGCCCTATTTAAAGTGAATGCGGTTGGCTCTAATGCTTAACCCATAAACGATAGTGGTAATTCGATAAGATACATCATAGCATGCACCATACCAAATAGTGTGTGGCTATGACGTTCAGACACATCATCACACTATGATGTTCTAGGTGGCATGAACTGCGAAACAATTTCCACATTGTCTTAACTGCGTACCAAAACTCGTAACTCAGATATTCATTTCTATGATCATATCATAGACAGTTTATCCTCTTGTTACGACGAACTTCACTCCGAAACAGAATTGACTTTTCAATATTTCAGACTTGTGATTTATTAAGCAAATACTCTAGTATCTACTCAAATCGTCATTGAAGTAAGAACATAATGATATCCACTGCGTGCCTCAGCACCCATTGGACTGCATACATCAAAATGTATCACTTCCAACAAGTTACTATCTTATTTCATCTCAATGAAAACAAGGCCTTGCTCCTGTGGTATGATTTGCATGTCACTAGTGATTCAAAATCAAGTGAGTATAAAGATCCATCGGCATGGAGCCTCTTCATGCAATTTATACCAACATGACTCAAGCAGCAGTGCCACAAGTAAGTGGTACTATCATCATTACCTCGTATCTTTTGGCACCAATATCACGAACATGTGTAACACTACGATCGAGATTCAATAAACCATTGAAGGTGATTATTCAAGAAAATAGAGTAACCATTATTCTCTTTAAATGAATAATCGTATTGTAATGAACACGATTCAATCATGTTCATGCTTAATGCAAGCACCAAATAACAATTATTTAGGTTTAACACCAATCCCAATGGTAGAGGGAGCGTGCGACGTTTGATCATATCAACCTTGGAAATACTTCCAACACGTATCGTCACCTCGCCTTTAGCTAGTCTCCGTTTAAGTCGTAGCTTTCATTTCGTGTTACTAATCACTCAGCAACCGAACCGGTATCCAATACCCTCATGCTACTAGGAGTACTAGTAAAGTACACATCAACATCATGTATATCAAATATACTTCTTTCGACTTTTGCCAGCCTTCTTATCTACCAAGTATCTAGGGTTGCTTCGCCTCAGTGACCGTTCCCCTCATTACAGAAGCACTTAGTCTCGGGTTTGGGTTTAATCTTGGGTCTCTTCATTAGTGCAGCAATTGTTTGGCCGTTTCACGAAGTATCCCTTCTAGCCCTCGCCTTTCTTGAAACTCAGTGGTTTTACTAACCATCAACTATTGATGCTCCTTCTTGATTTCTACTTTCGAAGTGTCAAACATCGCGAATCGCTCAAGGATCATTGTATCTATCCTTGATATGTTATAGTTCATCACGAAGCTCTCACAGCTTGGTGGCAGTGACTTTGGAGAACCATCACTATCTCATCTGGAAGATTAACTCCCACTTGATTCTAGTGATTGTCGTACTCAGACAATTTGAGCAGACGCTCAACGATTGAGCTTTTCTCCTTTACTTTGTGGACAAAGAATCTTGTTGGAGGTCTCATACCTCTTAACAAGGGCACAAGCATGAAATAACAATTTCATCTCTTTAGAACATCACTTATGTTCCGTGACATTTTAAAACGTTTTCGGCGGATTGCTTCTAAGCCATTAAGTATTTTGCACTGAACTATCGTGTAGTCATCAGAAACGTGTATGTCGGATGTTCACAGCATCCACAGACGACGCTGGAGGTGCAGCACACCGAGTGGTGCATTAAAGACATAAGCCTTCTGCGTAGCAACGAGAACAATCCTCGGTTTTACAGACTTAGTCTGCAAAGTTTGCTACTGTTAACTTTTAACTAAATTTTCTCTAGGAACATATAAAGACAGTAGAGCTATAGCGCAAGCTACATCGTAATTCGCAAAGACCATTAGACTATGTTCATGATAATTAGTTCAATTAATCATATTACTTAAAAACTCCCAGTCAAAAAGTACATCTCTCTAGTCATTTGAGTGGTACATGATCCAAATCCACTATATCAAGTCCGATCATCACGTGAGTTGAGAATAGTTTCAGTGGTAAGCATCTCTATGCTAATCATATCAAAAATACGATTCATGCTCGACCTTTCGGTCTCATGTGTTCCGAGGCCATGTCTGCACATGCTAGTCTCGTCAAGCTTAACCCGAGTGTTCCGCGTGTGCAACTGTTTTGCACCCGTTGTATGTGAACGTTGAGTCTATCACACCCGATCATCACGTGGTGTCTCGAAACGAAGAACTGTCGCAACGGTGCACAGTTGGGGAGAACACAATTTCGTCTTCAAATTTTAGTGAGAGATCACCTCATAATGCTACCGTCGTTCTAAGCAAGATAAGGTGCAAAAAGGATTAACAGCACATGCAATTCATAAGTGACATGATATGGCCATCATCATGCGCTTCTTGATCTCCATCACCAAAGCACCGGCACAATCTTCTTGTCACCGGCGTCACACCATGATCTCCATCATCATGATCTCCATCAACGTGTCGCCATCGGGGTTGTCGTGCTACTCATGCTATGACTACTAAAGCTATGTCCTAGCAATATAGTAAACGCATCTGCAAGCACAAACGTTAGCTTAAAGACAACCCTATGGCTCCTGCCGGTTGCCGTACCATCGACGTGCAAGTCGATATTTAACTATTACAACATGATCATCTCATACATCCAATATATCACATCACATCATTGGCCATATCACATCACAAGCATACCCTGCAAAAACAAGTTAGACGTCCTCTAATTTTGTTGTTGCATGTTTTACGTGGTGACCATGGGTATCTAGTAGGATCGCATCTTACTTACGTAAACACCACAACGGAGATATATGAATTGCTATTTAACCTCATCCAAGGACCTCCTCGGTCAATTCCGATTCAACTAAAGTTGGAGAAACTGACACCCACCAGTCATCTTTGAGCAACGGAGTTACTCGTAGCGATGAAACCAGTCTCTCGTAAGTACGAGTAATGTCGGTCCGAGCCACTTCGATCCAACAATACCGCGGAATCAAGAAAAGACTAAGGAGGGCAGAAAAACGCACATCACCGCCCACAAATACTTTTGTGTTCTACTCGAGAAGACATCTACGCATGAACCTAGCTCATGATGCCACTGTTGGGGAACGTCGCATGGGAAACAAAAAATTTCCTACGCGCACCAAGACCTATCATGGTGATGTCCATCTACGAGAGGGGATGTGTGATCTACGTACCCTTGTAGACTGTACAGCAGAAGCATTAGTGAACATCTTGATGTAGTGCAACTTCCTCACGTCCCTCGATCCTCCCCGCGAACCGTCCCGCGATCAGTCCCACGATCTAGTGCCGAACGGACGGCACCTCCGCGTTCAGCACACGTACAGCTCGACGATAATCTCGGTGTTCTTGATCGAGCAAGAGAGACGGAGAGGTAGAAGAGTTCTCCGGCAGCGTGACGGCGCTCCGGAGGTTGGTGATGATATCGTCTCAGCAGGGCTCCGCCCGAGCTCCGCAGAAACGCGATCTAGAGGTAAAACCGTGGAGATATGTGGTCGGGCTGCCGTGGCAAAGTTGTCTCAAATCAGCCCTAAAACCCCACTATATATAGGAGGAGGATGCGGGAGACTTGCCTTGGGGTCCAAGGACTCCCAAGGGGTCGGCCGAACCTAAGGGGGAAGGTATCCCCCTCCCAAACCGATATCTACTTGGTTTGGAAGGTGGAGTCCTTCTTCCCTTTCCCACCTCCTTCTTTTTTTTCCTTTTCTCTTTGATTTTTCTTCCAATGCGTATAGGGCTCTTTTGGGCTGTCCCACCAGCCCACTAAGGGCTGGTGCGCCACCCCCAAGGCCTATGGGCTTCCCCGGGGTGGGTTGCCCCCCCCGGTGAACTCCCGGAACCCGTTCGTCATTCCCGGTACATTCTCGGTAACTCCGAAAACCTTCCAGTAATCAAATGAGGTCATCCTATATATCAATCTTCGTTTCCGGACCATTCTGGAAACCCTCGTGACGTCCGTGATCTCATCCGGGACTCCGAACAACATTAGGTAACCAACCATATAACTCAAATAGGCATAAAACAACGTCGAACCTTAAGTGTGCAGACCCTGCGGGTTCGAGAACTATGTAGACATGACCCGAGAGACTCCTCGGTCAATATCCAATAGCGGGACCTGGATGCCCATATTGGAGCCTACATATTCTACGAAGATCTTATCGTTTGAACCTCAGTGCCAAGGATTCATATAATCCCGTATGTCATTCCCTTTGTCCTTCGGTATGTTACTTGCCCGAGATTCGATCGTCGGTATCCGCATACCTATTTCAATATCGTTTACCGGCAAGTCTCTTTACTCGTTCCGTAATACAAGATCCCGTAACTTACAGTAAGTCACATTGCTTGTAAGGCTTGTGTGTGATGTTGCATTACCGAGTGGGCCCCGAGATACCTCTCCGTCACACGGAGTGACAAATCCCAGTCTTGATCCCTACTAACTCAACTAACACCTTCAGAGATACCTGTAGAGCATCTTTATAGTCACCCAGTTACGTTGCGACGTTTGATACACACAAAGCATTCCTCCGGTGTCAGTGAGTTATATGATCTCATGGTCATAGGAACAAATACTTGACATGCAGAAAACAATAGCAACAAAATGACACGATCAATACGTCTATTAGTTTGGGTCTAGTCCATCACATGATTCTCCTAATGATGTGATCCCGTTATCAAGTAACAACACTTGCCTCTGGCCAGGAAACATTGGCCATCTTTGATCAACGAGCTAGTCTACTAGAGGCTTACTAGGGACAGTGTTTAGTCTATGTATCCACACAAGTATTGTGTTTCCAATCAATACAATTATAGCATGGATAACAAACGATTATCATGAACAAAGAAATATAATAATAACTAATTTATTATTGACTCTAAGGCATATTTCCAACACCCTATTCAAAGTGCTAATGGATGGTGGCAGCAGCATTAATATCTTATACTTTGACACTTTCCAAAGGATGAATCTATTGGAAAAGGACATGATGCCTTCAACCACGGTTTTCCACGGAATTGTCCCGGGCAAGTCGGCCTACCCCATAGGCCGAGTCAGACTCACAGTAGCATTTGGAACGGTGCAAAATTACAGGTCTGAGTCACTGATCTTCGAGGTGGTCAAATTGAAAAGCCCATACCATGCGTTATTTGGGCGGCCGGCTTACGCCAGCTTCATGGCTCGCCCATGCTATGTTTACCTTAAGATCAAGATGCCTGGTCCCAAGGGACCCATCACGGTCGAAGGGGATAGAAGGATTGCAAAGGAATGTGAAGAAGACACGGCTTATGCGGAAGTCACTTGTGCTGCGGAGGAGCTCAAACACCATCGGGCCAATGTTGACCCAGCAGACATGTCACCCCTGAAGAAACCAACGACAGATGCTGAGTCGCCCTCAAGTTCAAACCAACGGATGACACTAAGACAATCGATTTCGTTCCTGGCGACTCATCCAAGCAGTTCACTATCGGGACGGGTCTGGACCCCAAATAGGAAAGCGCGCTCAACGAATTCATCAGTGAGAATCGGGACATCTTCGCATGGAAACCCTCTGACATGCCTGGTGTGCCGAGAGAATCCGCTGAGCACCATCTTAATGTTGACCCAAAGGAAAAACCTATTCATCAGTATCTTCGCCAGTTTAACGAGGAATGACGCAAAGCGATCGGGGAAGAAGTCGCCCGTCTCTTAGCCGCCGGATTCATCGTGGAAGTTTTTAACCCCAAATGGTTGGCTAACCCGGTTCTGGTGCTCAAGAAGAACGGTACCTTCCGTATGTGCATTGATTACATGGACCTCAACAGGGCTTGTCCAAAAGATCCCTTCGCTCTTCGCCGCATCCAGCAGATCATTGACTCGGTGGCGGGATGCGAACGATTGTGCTTTTTGGACGCCTACTCAGGATATCACGAGATCAAGATGGCCGTGGAGGATCAAGAGAAAACAGCTTTTATAACCCCCTTTGGGGCCTTTTATTATGTGTCCATGCCTTTTGGACTCAAGAGTGCGGGGGCGACTTATCAGCGCTGCATCCAGAATTGCCTTCACAGCGAAATCGGTCGCAACGTCCACGCCTATGTCGACGATATTGTGATCAAAACCCACCAGGGGGAGACGCTGCTGGAGGATCTCAAAGAAACTTTCGATAATTTGCGAGTATATCAGATGAAGCTGAATCCCACCAAGTGTGTTTTTGGTGTTCCTGCAGGGAAATTGTTGGGCTTCCTGGTGTCAGAGCGTGGCATTGAAGCTAACCTGGACAAAATCAAAGCAGTTACATCCCTTGGAAAGCCTGCAAATGTTAATCAAGTTCAATGACTCGCGGGTCGCATTGCGGCTCTGAGTCACTTTCTAAGTCGCCTGGGTGAAAAAGCGATTCCTCTTTATCAGTTACTAAAGAAATCTGACCGGTTCATTTGGACAAACGAGGCATACAAGGCACTCGAAGCTTTGAAACGGCAATTGGTTAACCCGCCGGTCCTGGCCGCCCCGGCTAAAAAGGAGCCCATGCTTCTGTATATCGCGTCAAATTCCAAAGCAGTAAGTGTGGCAGTGGTTGTTGAAAGAAAAGAGGAAGGGAAGGAGTACCCAGTGCAACTCCCGGTGTATTTTATCAGCGAGGTGCTAACCCTTTCCAAGCAACGTTACCCACACTGGCAGAAGTTAGTGTATGGGGTGTTTATGGCAAGTCGGAAACTTAAGCATTATTTCCAAGAACACCCTATCACAGTGGTTAGCTCGGCTCCCCTTGGGGACATCATCCAGAATCGGGAGGCAACTGGGCGAATTGTCAAGTGGGCAATTGAACTTGGGCCGCATCACGTGCAGTACACCCCCCGCACTGCCATCAAGTCTCAGGCTTTCGTCAATGACTGGACGGAGTTGCAGGCTCCAGAAGACAGGCCTGATCTCACTTACTGGACTATTTATTTTGATGGATCTAGACAGCTGGAAGGCTCGGGGGCTGGTGTGGTACTGGTATCTCCTCAAGGAGACAAATTCTATTATGTTCTTCGACTCATGTTTCCATGCACTAACAATGCTGCAGAATATGAAGCTTTGCTTCATGGTTTATCACTCGCCAAAGAGATGAATCTAACGCGAGTCAGGTGTTTTGGTGACTCTGATTTGGTGGCGCAACAAGTTTCGGGTACCTGGGATTCTCGGGACCCCATGATGGCGGCTTACAGAAGAGCTGTGTCTGATGTGGCGGGTCATTTCCATGGTTACCAAGTGGACCACATTGATCGGCGCCTCAATGAGGCGGCTGACGCCCTCTCACGACTTGGTTCCCAGCGAAAGCCAGTTCCTCCCAATGTTTTTCTCGACATTTTGCAGAAACCATCCGTGATTTTACCATCAGAGGACGAGTTGGCAATACCGGATCCTGAGTCTCAGCTCGTGGCAGCTCTCCACGCCACGCCGGATTGGGTTCTTCCCTATCTCGCATATCTCGCCCGGGGCGAGTTACCAGCAGACGAAGTTTCGGCCCGTCAAATCGTTCGGCGCAGCAAATCCATGGTGATCATCAATGGCGAGTTATATAAACGAAGCGCTTCTGGAGTTTTTCAACGATGCGTTTCCTCCGAAGAAGGATGCATAATCTTAAATGACATTCATTCCGGAGATTGTGGGCATCATGCCGGGTCACGTTCTCTGGTGTCTAAAGCTTTCCGTCATGGTTTCTTCTGGCTGACGGCTCATGCAGATGGAGAGGATATAGTTCGTCGGTGCGAAGGATGCCAGCGTTATGGACGACAGGCTCATGTGCCGGCTCAGGAATTAAGAATGATTCCCATCACTTGGCCTTTTGCGGTCTGGGGGTTAGACATGGTCGGCCCCTTCAAAATGTCTTCCAATAAGAAAACCCATTTGCTGGTGGAGGTTGATAAGTTCACCAAGTGGGTTGAAGCGGAACCTATTGGAAATTGCGATGCGGAGACGGCGGTCAAATTCTTGAAGAAGCTGATCTTCCGGTTTGGATATCCACATAGTATCATTACTGATAATGGTACTAACCTGTCCCAAGGGGAGATGCAGGAGTTTTGCCATCGAGAGCATATCCGGCTTGATGTTTCTGCGGTTGCTCACCCACAATCTAATGGGCAGGCGGAACGGGCGAATCAGGAGGTCTTACGAGGAATTAAGGCCCGACTCATGGCTCCCCTAGAGAAAACCCCAGGATGTTGGGTTGAAGAATTGCCTTCGGTGCTGTGGAGTATCCGGACCACCCCGACTCGGTCCACGGGTTTTACCCCTTTCTTTTCGGTCTACGGAGCAGAAGTCGTTCTTCCTACTGACATAAGGCATGATTCGCCTAGAGTCGCCGCGTATGTGGAGCAAGACAATGAGCTGGCGCGTCAAGATTCCTTGGACACTTTAGAAGAAGCACGTGACCTGGCTGCGGCCCGTTCGGCCATCTATCAACAGGATCTACGGCGTTATCACAACCGCCAGGTTAAAAGCCGGACCTTTCAGGAAGGCGACTTATTTCTTCGGTTAATACAGGATCGTGCTGGCATGCATAAGTTGTCACCACCATGGGAAGGACCTTTTGTCATCAGCAAGAATCTTCGCAATGGCTCTTATTATCTGGTGGATCCTCGGCCTAACCGACCAACCACGGAGGTTGAGTCAACTTGCCCTTGGAATATTGCCCACTTGCGGCCTTATTACACTTGAGCTCTTAAGCTCTGCATTTTGTAAGTTTTTCAGTTTCATCATGAAGTAATAAAATTAAAATGCTTCCCGACTTGTGGGCTTCTTCATTAAAAATCAATTTTGTCATCCTGTTGCGACCTTATGAGCCGACATAATTATCATCTTAGGGTGCAGGCCCGAGCTTTCTGACTCGCCCCATACTGTCGCGATCTTATGAGCCGACGAAACCATCTTAGGGTGCGGGGTAGAGCTTTCTAACTCACCCCATCCTATCGCGACCTTATGAGCCGACGAAACCATCTTAGGGTGCGGGCCCGAGCTTTCTGGCTCGCCCCATCCTCTCGCGACCTTATGAGCCGACGAAACCATCTTAGGGTGCGGGCCCGAGCTTTCTGACTCGCCCCATCCTGTCGCGACCTTATGAGCCGACGAAACCATCTTAGGGTGCGGGCCTGAGCTTTCTGACTCGCCCCATCCTGTCGCGACCTTATGAGCCGACGAAACCATCTTAGGGTGCGGTCCTGAGCTTTTTGACTCGCCCCATCCTGTCCCGACCTTATGAGCCGACGAAACCATCTTAGGGTGCGGGCCTGAGCTTTCTGACTTGCCCCATCCTATCGCGACCTTATGAACCGACGAAACCATCTTAGGGTGTGTGCTTGAGCTTTCTGACTCGCCCCATCCGGTCGTGACCTTATGAGCCGACGAAACCATCTCAGGGTGTGTGCTTGAGCTTTCTGACTCGCCCCATCCTGTCGCGACCTTATGAGCCGACGAAACCATCTTAGGGGTGTGCGCTTGAGCTTTCTGACTCGCCCGATCCTGTCGCGACCTTATGAGCCGACGAAACCATCTTAGGGTGTGTGCTTGAGCTTTCTGACTCGCCCCATCCTGTCGCGATCTTATGAGCCGACGAAACCATCTTAGGGTGTGTGCTTGAGCTTTCTGACTCGACCCATCCTGTCGCGACCTTATGAGCCGACAAAACCATCTTAGGTTGTGTGCTTGAGCTTTCTGACTCGGCCCATCCTGTCGCGACCTTATGAGCCGACGAAACCATCTTAGGGTGTGTGCTTGAGCTTTCTGACTCGGCCCATCCTGTCGCGACCTTATGAGCCGACGAAATAGCTATTTTATATTCATGGTATTGCCGCAAGGTTTTCCAAACCTTTTTCCTAATTTATCTTGAAAATATTTGTTGTCTAGTTTCACATATGTTTTTTCAAGCTTAAAACAGGTTGATAATCAAAATCACTTCATCCATGGCGGATTAAGCATTATAAAGGATTTTCAAACGACGGATCCAATATCTCAAATCGCCTTAAGGGCGGTATAAAGATTCTTTCGAAAGTATCACAAAAACAGTACCGACTCATAAAAAATACCTATTACATGGCTCCTAGGCCAACTCGATGAAGTTTATTCTGCTGGCGTCCTTGGATCATTTTGCTGTGAGCTTTGGCCGACCTCAATTTGCAAGTCGCCCAGTACCCAGTTGCATTTGGCCAGAGCCGCGAAGTCATCTTCATCTGTCAGAATTGATGCAAGGTCTGTGTCCAAATCAAAAGGGTTCTTGGGTCGCCGTGGAGTTAAGCTGGTCGTCATAAAGATTGGTGGGTTAACGTTCTTGTTCTTGCTGTCATAAGCAGCCTGATATTTTGATAAGTCCAGACTCGCAGCAAGTTGAGTCGCCGCCAGCCCGGAGTCCTTGACAACACGCTGATAGTCCACTTCGACGAATTCTGACCTGTCATCTTTGAGTTGAGGAAAGCCTGCCGCCACCTCTTCTGGGTTGATCTCTGGAGCATACGCCAAGCAGCGACTTAAGGTAGTCAGTACCCCCTTCCGGGCGGCTGACCGAGTCAATTCGCCAATCTGAGGGGGAAGCGTAGATAGGTAGCCAAGCATCTTTTTTATGGAAGTTATAGGTTCCTTGGTACCCATCACAGCTTTAACAGTTAATACACTGCCGGTATACAACTGCTCTGTCAGCGTGTAAATCGCCTTCAACATTAGCACGCAATCATCCTGAAGGTTGACGGCTCTCGGACCTGTGCAAAGGTTCATGATAATCAGCGACTCACAATAAGAATTATTGGTAAAAAAAAGAGAGAAATCAAAAGTTTGAGTATTTTACCAAAGACAGCTTGCGCCATGTTTGAGATATGATGCTTCAAGCCGGACATTTCTTGTTGTACAATAGCCAGCCTGGCTTCAGCCTTCTCTGCTCTTGTTGTTGCAGCATCTTGGTCATCCTGAGCCCTTTTCAAATCGGCTTTGAGTTTTTCCATCTCAGCCAGGACCAGTTGATGCTTCTCCTCCGACTTAGCTCGGGCATCTTGTTGATGAGATAAGTTTTTCTTTAAATCACCAAGTGCCGATTCAGTCTGAGTAAGAGTTTCCTGTTGGAAATACAGGATAAAGGGGCAAGTCTCAGAACTATTGCAAGCAATATCCCTGACACTTGGGGGCTAATGTATAATTTTATCTGAAAAAATTATACAAAATCAAGACCCGGCTCATCTTTTTTCTGATGACCCGGCCCTTGGGGGTTACTGGTCGATAGTTTTTTCTAAATTCATCAAGACCCGTCTCATCTTTTTACTGATGACCCGGCCCTTGGGGGTTAGTGGTCGAAAGTTTTTTCTAAATTCATAAAGACCCGGCTCATCTTTTTACTGATGACCCCGCCCTTGGGGGTTACTGGTCGAAAGTTTTTTCTAAATTCATCAAGACCCGGCTCATCTTTTTACTGATGACCCGACCCTTGGGGGTTACTGGTCAAAAGTTTTTTCTAATCTATCAAGACCCGGCTCATCTTTTTGCTGATGACCCGGCCCTTGGGGGTTAATGGGAGTAATATAATGTATAACAAAGCTTACCTCATGTTTATTCTTCAGCATCCAGAGCAGGCTTTTCTCCATCTCATAACTCGCCTCCAGGCGACTTGCGAAACCAGAGAAGAGTTCTTGGAATTCTAGATGTTCATATTCAGAAAGCTTAGCCTTGGAAAGTCCAAATTCAGGGATGTTTTGTGAGGATGATGGTGCATGTTTTGATAAAACCGTTGTGGCCGGTTTAGAGAAGCCGGTGCCAGTGATAACCACAGCATCCGGGTCTTCTGATGTCGTCAATGGACTTGGCGGCTTAGGGGCATCCGTTGTGTCTTTGGGCGAGTCAGGAAGATCCATTTGATCCTCAGGCTCGCCTTGATCCGGGTCATCTTGGGCTGGCGCTGACTATTTGATGGGCTCTGAGATTATGATAGGAGTTGACCCGCTGGTCTTCCTCTTCTCCGCATGCGCCCTAAAAAAGAGGAATGGCGCATTAAAAATTGGTAATTCATTATCCTCAGATTCAAAGTAAAATTGTCAAAGGACTTACCCAGGGACTCGAATCATTGGCGGAAGCGTCGACATTACTGAATCGCCAGATGTAGGAGGAGAATTCTGCAAGAACTATACGTCAAAGATATAGGCGGATTATGGATGCGATCCAAAGAAACATGAGGAAGTATCGTTCATGGGTACCTCGTTTGGTTTCCTCTTGTTCTTTGTTGGTAAGCCGGACACCAGATCACCAGAGTGACTTCGGGTCTTCCGATTTGAGGTATGTTGTGCTTTCTTCAATAGAAAATTGGGGTCCAAACAAGCATTTGGATGTGAGAAGGGAACTTTCCCACAAATTCGCCTGGTCGGCTTAGGTGGAGAAGGAGATGAATTGGAGGAAACATAAATTACCTCTACAGAATCTTCCTGGCTTTCGTTGCCTTCATTCTATTCAAGAGAGGCAGAGGCATAAATACAAAGTTAACAATAGCGAATGGCGAGTGAAAAAAGGATAGGTTTTTATCTCTGTAGGTGCGTCGCCGACTTGAGATTCATCGGCTTCGGATGGCTCAGCCACAGCAGCTTTGCCCTTTCCCTTGGTTTTCTTTGAGGGCGGCTTAGCTTGCTTCATGGCTGGCTTTTGGGTTTCTTGGACCAAAATTTATCACCTTTCTGGAATGGTATATATTATAAAAGGCCACAACTTGAATGCAACATAGGAAATCGAGACAAAAGGCGGGTTAAAATCGCTTACCTTGGGCGCCGGATTAATTTTGCACAAGGGTTTGAGGCCGATTTGGCCACATTTTCCCGCAGGCTCGCCGGTCAGTTTCTTGATGATAGTGAGAATATCCTTTTCCATTAAAGCCGTATGGAAATAACATTGAGGATGATCTAAGGTTCCATCAAATTCGCACATAAGCCCGTCCCGGCGACTCAGAGGAAGGATCCGCCATTCGACCCAGCAGCGAATCAAGTCGACCGCAGTAAGGCCATTGTTCGTCAAATATCTTAACTCGGACAATTCTGGGATAAAATCTGATTCATCCTCTTCAGTGAGCTTGTCCGGAAGTTTGAAGTTTGTTGGAAGGCGGTCTTTCCTATAGCCCAGAAGCTTGTTTTCTCCTGTGGGTGACGTCTCTTGACAGTAGAACCAAGACTCGCCCCAGCCTTTGGGATGGCTTGGCATGGCGAGTGAGGGAAACGGGCTATCTCTGCGGGACCATTGTGAAATTCCGTCTGGCGATTTAGGTGGAAAAAGTACCAGAATAAGGGAACTGAGGGTTCCATCCGCAGATAAGCCTCACAGAACACTTGGAACTGGCATAGGTTACTTATCGAGTTAGGTCCCACATCCTGGAGGCGGACGTTCATGAAAGCCATGGCGTCTCTAAAAAACTTTGATCTGGGCGGCTTAAAACCTCGCTCAAGGTGTTCAACGAAAACGACTATCTCCCCTTCTTTGGGGTTAGGGAGATCTTCTCCGAAACCGGTACGCCAGCCGATAACATTTTGAGGGTCCAAGTTGCCCGTTTTCACATAATCTGCTAGTATGGAGTCATCGACTTTGGTAGGAAGCCAGTCACTTTTGAAATTGGCGCCCATGCTACAAAGGAGTAATGTATGGGTGAATTTAAACGCCTTGAATATCTACCGTAAGGGGTGAAATAAGTTCGTTTGATTCGCCAAGTAATTTCTTCATGGACTAAAGGAAAAGCTTAACCCGCCATATAAGGATCCGGGTTGGGTTACTATGGCGACTTACGAAGTTTGGGTATTCACAAGAGTTATGTTCTAAAGGTGTCGGAGACATTTGCTCGAAACAGTGAAGTGTGAAGACTACAAAGAGCTTTACGCAATGAGCAGGTAAACTATGGATCTACTGGATAGTCGAAAAAACATGAGAAAAATGACTGGATGCAGCAGTTTACTACCAGGATAAGGTGATATCGTTCGTTTGACGAAATATTGCTCTAAAAACATGCAAGTCAAGGGCGGATAAATGAATGTATTAAAAACATTGGCTATCTCATCGATGTTTGCATTAATCAGTCAAGGACATGTAGCAGATATTCACGAGAGGCATCAAGAACATGGCAATGTTGAAACTTCGAACAGAGATGGGATCTATTCTTAAGTGAGCGGTGACCTAACCAGATGATTTCGGTCGGAATTGATCGACGGCGAGGGAGGCTGTTGGAGTACCACGGAAGTCTTGGTGAGCGCAGAGATCTTCGGCGGCGACGATGTGCTTGGCGGACAGCGAGGAGGTCGACGGCGACGCGGTGGTCGATGGCGGCAAGCAGATCGGCCGTGGTACGAGGCTTGACGGCGGCGAAGATCTATGCGCGGCGCCGAAGCTTTCGGGCGACGATAGGAACTGCGGTCGGCGGCGGAGCCCTCGGAAGGCAGAGTGGTTTCCTCGCTATGATAATGGGGAGGAGATTGATGAGACTGTTAGGTGGGAAGCGCCAGTCCTGTCCCCCCACCTATTTAACAGGGCGGGCGCTGGAATCGAGGCGCCGTGAGCGGGAACTGCCGGAGGATGAAAAGATTCGCTATAATGGCGCTCCAAAAATTTTGGGATAACGACACCAAGGGATCCGTTGGGATTATGTCAGTCTTCCCGGAATTCAATGGATAATAATAGGCCGACGAGAAATGGTTTGGCGATTTAAAGAGTTTCAGCGCCGGATGACGGGTTAAAGTTTCTGACATATAGAGAAGAATGAAGAATGAATCGCCTTTGGCTGAGCGGAAATATTGGCGTGAAAAGAGTTCAAGTCAATGTGGGGCCTAATGTTGGGGATATTACCTGTTAATAACCCGCCCCAGTTGGGCCGGGTCAGCAAATCACGCGATTCACCTAAGAGTTGTTTGGGACTCGTCCTAGCAAGACCAAAGGTTTTATGGCGGTTTATAATTTCCGGAAGGTCTCCAAGCTTTAAAGGATGGCGACTTAGAGACCGCAGAGGTCACGATTTGTAGGAAGGAAAGTATCCTTGTAAAACCCTAGGGGTTCGACCTGTATATAAAGGCGAGTCCCAGGGAAGAAGAGGGGAGGTTAGAAATCATCGAGTGCTAGGTTTGGCGAGTTACGCCCTCCTTGTAATCGAAGCCACATCAATACAACTCAAAGCACGACGTAGGCCTTTACCTCCTCACGAGGGGCCGAACCTGGGTAAATCGCCGTGTCTCTCCCGCTCAACCCCTTTGAGTCGCCACCAAGGTGCGATGGCTCCAGTACTAAGTCCTTTCACGAGGACATCTGCTGTAACAAAACCACGACAGTAACCACACATATAACTCAACTATACTAAAACATCGCCGAACCTTAAGTGTGAAGAACCTACGGGTTCGAGAACTATGTAGACATGCCCCGAGGTACTCCTCGGTCAATATCCAATAGTAGGACCTAGATGCCCATACTGGATACTACATATTCTCCGAAGATCTTATCGGTTGAACCTCAGTGTCTAGGATTCATATAATCCCGTAGGTCATTCCCTTTGTCCTTCGGTATGTTACTTGCCCGAGATTCGATCGTTGGTATCCGCATACCTATTTCAATCTCGTTACCTGCAAGTCACTTTACTCATTCTGTAATACAACATACCATGACTTACAATTAGTCACATTGCTTTCAAGCCATGTTTGTGATGTTGTATTATCGAGCAGGCCCCGAGATACCTCTCCGTCACATGGAGTAACAAATCCCAGTCTTGAGCCATACTAACTCAACGAACACCTTTGGAGATACCTGTAGAGCCCCTTTATAGTCACCCAGTTACGTTGTGCGGTTTCATGCACACAAGGTATTCCTCCGGTGCCAGTGAGTTATATGATCTCATGCTCATAGGAACAAATACTTGACATGCAGAAAACTATTGCAATAAAACGACACGATCAATATGCTACGTTCATAGTTTGGGTCTAGTCCATCACATGATTCTCCTAATGATGTGATCTATTTATGAAGCAACAACACTTTGCACATAGTCAGAAAACATTGACTATGCTTGATCAATTGGCTAGCAGACTAGAGGCTTGCTAGGGACATTGTTTTGTCTATGTATCCACACATGTATCTATATTTTCATTCAATACAATTATAGCATGGATAATAAACGATTATCTTGAAACAGGAAATATAATAATAACTATTTATCATTGCCTCCAGGGCATATTTCCAACAGCTAATTCATAGCTCACAATCGAGGCTACTTGTTCCATATCTATTATATAGTTGGGAATCTTAAGAGGTCCTTTCAAGTCCTCCGGCAAGTACTCCTTCCTCAAAGATGGTCCCAAACAGTCGGTCCCGGTAGTCTTGCCAACAAATCCAGTCCCTCCTCACGTTGTTCGGGATGTGGCGGGCCGGTTTTGTGCTGCTGGCTGAACATATTCAACATTCATATTGCTAATATTCGCCTGACATAATGTGTGTGCATTATCAATAATGGAATGTGCATCTGAGGCCACCGCTCTTGGTTGTTGGGGTGATCGTTGTGGAGCCTTCTGCTGACCTTGATGCTCTCTCCAGCATGGTGCATTGCTTGAAACTCTAGGCGATTCTCCATGTCGGACCCTTCTTCGGCTCTTGTAAGGTGTCGGGTATAGCCTGTCACGACTATGAGAATAATTTTCTTGTTGTGTGAATGTTGTCTTTAACATCTTAATCGCCTTCCTGACCTCCACCTAGAATGGGCTATTCCCATTGATCGGGTTTGCAATAAGGATATTTGTTGATACCCACATGTTATTAGTTGGGTTTGAATAATGCCCAGCCGGCGTGTGGAAACATGTCATCTATTGCTGAATGTATTGTACGGATGGGGAGTAGTGATAAGCCGACAAGTGTTGTTGAGCCAATGGTTGTTAATTGGTTGCGTTTGCGAGAATAGCCTGATTCTATTGGGCTATGACAGTCCCTACACCCGGTGTGCCCATGCCGGCTCCTAGCACAGTCTAGAGAAGGTGATCTTGTGGTGCCTGAAAAGGCCTGTGAAGTTCTATCCTAGTTGGAGATTGACTCTCGTGCCTTCTTCGGTCCACCACACATAGCTGGTTTGGACGAGAAGAAAGGTGAATTCCTTCGTACTCTAGATGCTAGGCTTCTTGAAGGACGTCTTCCCGGGCTTTGGAAAGATGTGCTTTGTCTACATTAATTTCCTCCTGAACTTAGACGATCTATTCACACACTCATCTATCTCTGTTTTCCGGGCATCCACGTTCTCGAGAGTGCCGGGCCGCAAGGTGAGCAGTGAGCATGGCGACCGTAGCCACCAAGGAATGTGACCCAGGATTACTTTGTTGGGACCTCTGATTGCAGTTGTCGCTCCTCCAATAGTCTTGGTTGGATTCGGCATTCCGGTTGTTTCTAGTCTGCAGGAAGACTCGGTTGTGCCTTGATCAAGTGTCCTTCGGCTGAGTAGTGAGATTGATTTTGATTCCCTTCCATGTACACTACGTGAGGATGAATCTCTTATAAGATGTTGATGTGCTACTATATCTTAGGTATTGTGTTACTGAGGTGCACATAGTAACATATCCTCAGTAACATAGCCTATAGGAACACCCATAAGAAATATCTTGTAAGACGTTGATGTGCTATATTTTTATGGGTGTTCCTAGAGGCTATGTTACTATGTGGTATCTATTGTAGAACTTAAGAACTATTCCTATATGTATTTAAAGGTGTTAGAATATTGTATTGTTGCAACGAGTGCCATATGTGTTGCCGAGTACCCTAGTAACACATTTCTATAACTACGTGCGCACAATTTGTAACATGCTCTTGTTGGTGTAGCATCATGGTTAGTAACACGTTGTAAGGAAAATAGAAACACAACTATTCATGATTGGCAGTATCTACAATAGGCCTTTGTAACACGTTTTTAAAATCCACTAATAACCTACAAGTATAGGGGATCACGACAGTCTTCACGGGTACTATTTCACCCTAGTTTATTGATTCAACATAAGGGGAGCCAGAGAATATTTATTGACCATATAAGTTGAGTTGTCAGTTCAACCGCACATAGGATATCTCTCCGCAACAAGGACCTAGTAGCACAACAAATGATAGTAGTAACAGTAACAGTGATAGCAGTAATTTTGGTAACAGTAGTAACGGTAGCAATTGAGTGGCAGGTTTGACAGCAGCAGCAATAGTAGTAAGTTAGCAAGATTCAGTATACGTAAAGCGTATGCACATGGTTCCCTGATGGATAATGACTTAGGTGATATTCATCATATAACAGTTGCACACTAGGGTGACGCAGAACTAGCTCCAATTCATCAACATAACGTAGGCATGTATTCCATATATAGTCATAGGTGCTTGCAATAAGAACTTGCATGCCATCTTTTTTCCTACCCTCCCGTGGTAGGGGGGTCCTATTGGAAAGTAAGGGATATTAAGGCCTCTTTTGATACAGAACCGGAACAAAGCATTAACACATGATGAATACATGAACTCCTCAAACTATGGCAATGTGATAGCCTAGCTTATTAGAGATGATATAGACTAGTCATATGAATAAGGAATTCCTTGTTTTCCAGGAGCCCATTCGAACAGAACTCCCAAGTTAAGCGTACTTGGCTTGGAGTAGTTCTAGGATGGGTGACCAACCGGGAAGTTGATCCTGGGTGCGCATGAGTGAGGACAAAGTGCGCAGAAAAGACAAATGTTGATATGTGGGGGCCAGTCTAGATCCCTCCACGAGTAATGACCACCGGCGGGTGTGTCCGGGGCGTTACAAGTTGGTATCAGAGCCGGCCCTTAGATTTAGACGGATGTTTGTGGACATGTGTACAGTCATGTTGTTCATGACGTTTGTGACCCGTCATGGCGCACGACATGGTACATATATTAGACTGGATGCATAGACGTTTGTGCCAAGAGGGAACGCTCCTATGGCCCGACGAGGACGTCGGTTCCTCTGAGTGGTGGTGTATGTGATAGCCTGGCTTATTAGGGATGATAGACTATTCATATCAATAAGAACTCCTTTTCCGGGAGCCCGTTCGAACAGAACTCCTAGGTTAAGCATGCTTGGCTTGGAGTAGTTCAGGGATGGGTGACCGACCGGAAAGTTGATCCCGGGTGCGCATGAGTGAGGACAAAGTGCGCAGAAAAGACTAGTATTGATATGTGGGGCCAGTGTAGATCCCGCCACGAGTAACGACAGCCGGCGGGTGTGTCTGATGTGTTATAGGCAATTAACAAAAAGAATCACGATTATTATCACCTTTGGCGGGTGTGTCCGGGGCGTTACATGCAAGCAACGAAAATAATCCCAATTATTGTCACCTTGGGGTATACGGATCAAGATACGTAATAGGTAGATACAACTTGCAATATAGGATACAAATCACTCTCATATTCATGAAAAGATGATAGGTTTATATTTGAAATCATGGTGCTTGTGCCCTAGTGACAAGCATTAAGCATAGCAAAGTCATGGTAACACCAATCTCAAAACATTGTGGATACTAGGGACCAAGCCCGATCAAACTTAACTCGATTACATGCTCAATATCATACAATCCAACCACCGTCTAGCAAGCCTACAAAGAAATTACTCACTCCTGATGGTGAGAATTATGGCGGTGTTGATGAAGAAGGGTTGGTGATGACAACGGTGAAGAATCCCTCTCTCCTAAGCCCCAAACGGACTCCAAATCAGCCCTCTCGAGGAAGAACGGGAGGTCGCGGCGGGTTCGTCTCGTGAAACATGATGAAAACTTCTCTCTTATTTTTCCTTCTAAGATGTGATTTTATAGGACTGGAATTAGGGTGGAGGAACGAGGTGGGCCCCAGAAGTCATCAAGGTGCGACATGGGGGCACCCTGTTTTCTTGTGGAGCCCTGGCAGCATTTCTCCGTTAGGTCTTCGCTCCATAATTCCTAATAAATTCCAAAAATAAATCACGAAAATTTTCGTCCAATTATGAGAACTTTTATTTTTGCACAAAAATAAAATCAAGGTAGTTTTGCGGAAAATAGCGTTACTTTGGGTTAGTTCCATTCAAATCAAGAAAATTAAAGGTCAAAACGAGAGAAAAAGTGTTTCGAAAAGTAGATACGTTGGAGACGTATCAACTCCCCTAAGCTTAACTCACTGCTTGTCCTCAAGCAACTTAGATGATACATTGAAAGTGATAAAGAATAATTTTACAAACTCGATTGTTCTCGTCGTTATACATATGGTTAGCTAGTGTTCAAGTTTTCAACATAGAACATAAATAAACACATCCATGATAGTAATTTAAGCATCATATCCAATCATGGCAATACATAGCCAACAAGCAGAAATAATAAGATATCTCGCATGCCAACAATTTGTCAAAACAATCACGATATAACATGGTGGCATGGTATCTTGCTAGCCCTTTCTGATTTCGCAAAACATAAATGCAGAGCACCTTTGAGATTTCAAGCAATGACTAATATTGTAATTCAGAATAAAAAATAACATAATCACACTCATATCGAACATTGGCTAGACTCAATGCATAAAAATGAGAATAGTGCTCTCCACTCTGGTGCTATAAGTAAGAGGGTGATGACTCAACATAAAAGTAAATAGATAGGCCCTACGCAAGGGGAAGCATTGATTTGTAGAGGTGCCACAACTCAAATTTTCAAGATGGTTGAAGATATAGTTTTGAGTGGTGTTCTTTACTTTCAACATCACGACAAATATTTTCAGTATCTTCCATGCTAAACCCATCGTTGGTGGTTCCCAAACTGAATTGTGAAGTTTTTTACTCCTAACCACCATCTATACACAACCATGGCTAGCCGAATTCACGGGTACCCTCCAACATATCAACTTTCCCAAGGAGTTTTGTTTTAATTTAATTTTGATTAAGCAAGACTGGGCATCCTTGTTACCAACCTCTCTCGTGCAATGACGACGAATAAATACCCGTCGTGAGAGTAACTTACTTGGCATGGAAGATATTGATTGCCCCGTCGCTCCATGAACGATAAGAGTGTGCAAAATGAATGTTTATTTGAATACGTTAGAGGTGGCACATGCAAATTTACTTGGAAAGGAAGGGTAATACCGCACATAGGTAAGTATTGTGGATGCATGTGGCATAACTTGATTTTAAGGATATTAGATGCACAAGCACCATTCTAGCTTAGTACAGGTGGAGGCTAGCAAAAGATTGGGAAGTGAGCAGCTAGAGAGCAACAACGGTCATGAACATGCATTGAAAATAATCAACTTGGCACAAAGCATGAGTAGGATATAAACACTCTGAATTTAAATATCATAAAGGTTGCATTGGTTTTGAATCTACTAAAGGTTTGCACAAGGGCCAAGTGAAACCACTCGAGTTACTCAGAGGAAAATACCATAATATGATATCAGATCATAACCATTTTAATGCATGTTGGCACACAAGGTAAATCATTACCTCCTCCTAGCTATTTAAATATGGCATGAAAAGCTATGATCTCTAATTTTCATCACAAATATGTTCACTCATGATATACTGAGTCAAAATTGAATGAGCCAACATATTTAAAAAACGAAAAACAAGAAGAGTTCATACATGTTTCCTTTGCCACGTTCACTTCATCAAATATCGTAATTATTGTCTTTGCCTTGCACGAACAAATGCTATGATAATAATAAAATTGAAGTGGTGCAATGGACTAAGCAGGAATCTATAAAACTCTTTTAAACAAAGGGGAAGACATGGTAATATTGGCTCTTCGTTAGAGGAGAAACAAAGCATATGAGAGCCACTCACCATTTTCATCGTGGTCTTCCCTTTTCATGACTCAACAAAAGGAAAAGAAACAATGAGAAACACACTGAAATATTTTTGGAGTTTTTATTTCTCCTAAGCAAGCAAAATAAATTAAGGGAAAAAAAAAGAGAACTACTATTTACACGGGAAAGGTCCCGACAAGCAAAAGGAAACATTTTTGGGTTTTATTTTAATACTATAGCTAACTAAACGGGAAAGAAAAACCAAAAACAAGCGAGAAATATTTTTTGATTTTTTAAAGTTTTTCAAACACACAAGAAGAAAGTGGAAAATAAAGCGAACATGGATATAGAACGAAAGAGGATGGGCACCGACTATTTATATGAAGTGTTTGGACATGAATGTAATGTCGGTGATGAATACGTACTTCCCCAAGCTTAGGATTTTCCCTAGCTTGGTAATCACCACTAGTAGTAACCATCAGGTCTTGGAAAGGACTCCTATGGTCGTACCTGGGAATCCCAATCCTAGGCCTCAGCCTTCGTAGCAGCTAACTCGTTATGATATGCAATTATGTCCTCTGGCATGATGGTGTACTCATTCCTGACATGGAAATTAAACAAACAAGTTGCAGGCGACAGAGTAATATCGCGAGTGTCGTATTTCGGGCTCCGCAAAACCCTAAGATTCGAACTCAGGGGCATGTACGAAGATCTCTCGCGGGCTCGTATAACCAAATTCGCTACTCGTTGTGGACGGTAGAGAATTCACTCGATGGTGAGGAAGACACAAAACACGACAGTTTACCCAGGTTCGGGCTGCTGATATGCGTAATACCCTACTCCTGCTTTGGTGGATTGCCTCTCGTGGAGGTTGGTGGATGAACTAGTACAATGTGAGAGGGCCTCCCGAGGCCGGGTGGACTTTGTGTGGTGCCGGTGGGTGAATGGATGGATCCCCCCTACGAAGTAATCTACTCTCTATATATAGTGGCGTTCCCGGTCCTCTGCCCTAATCTCTTTGGTGGGAAGGGATCCCACAATGACCAATTTTAAAAGGGGACAGGGGGACATGCTTCCCCTGTCCAATAGCAGTCTTCACCTGCAAAGTGGCAGTCAGCGATGCAGGCACGGGTCCAGGGGTGACGTCCGTCCTGCTGGCGGGCGGTGGTGGCCTTGTTGCAGCTGAATGAAACCCTTGGGAGATGCCTTGGTGACCTGCGCGCGTCCTCGCCACATTTGCGCTAAAGGGGGACCTGCGCCGTCCTGCTGTCTGCTGCTCGCCTGTCCTTTCCTTGCGTCATCCTCGATTCCCGAGGCCGGCGCTTGCCTCGGAATATCCGCCGCTCTGGAGGGCTCATGAGGAGGCCCCGTGCGGGTCCTAATGTTGTTCCTCCTCGCGAGGCTTGGCCCCTCGTGAGGGCCTTGTCTTGAGTGGTGTCGGCCCTGTTGGTTTTTGGTTGATGAAGTGGGCCATCCCTGGGCCGCGGGTAGGCAGGTCTGGGTACCCCCATTCCCAAAACATCGATAGTAGCCCCCAGTCGCAAGGCGTGCGTGGGCTGGCTTCTCGGAAAAGCCTTGAGGGCGGCCTGAAGCGTCGCAGGCCGTAATTTCCAGCGGGCTAGGCGGCACACGTACACCGCGCAGCCAAGTGGCAACACTCCCAGTTCCCGAGGCACTCGGAAACACGCCTGGTCTAACTCACGCGACGCCCGGGCGCTGCGCCAGCCATCATCACTACTTGGGGACGCTACCTCTATGCACGCCATGCGGGCGCGCTTCCTCGTGAACCGCATGTGCCCATGAACGCGTAGGGACGCCAGTCTGCCCTCGTCCATATATTTGAGCTGGCGAGCACGATAAGGTCCACATTGCCTCCCTCTTCTTCATATTCCACCTCGAGCGCTCCACCTCGTCAGGTTGGCGCCAGTGAGGAAGTATTCCGTTTTCAAGAAGGGGAACACTTTTGGGGAAGGTTTCGCCACCCGTACACGCAAGAGGGGCCGCAGCTGCCCTCGCAAGTATGCGGCAGTATTGACAGCAGTCGCTGGCGGGCGCAACCGTGGTTCCGCCCGCCCTGGAGTCACCATCGGCGATGGCGGCGGGGCGTTGACTAGCCCGAGCGTCCGAAGTGGCTGAGGAGGGAGGTCGGCGGCGGCCACACGGCCACCACACCCGTGGCTTCATTCAGCTGACACGGTAATGAAGTTTGTGATGTAGGTGATAGGCCGAAAATCGCATGGTTCCAACTCACAAACTTCTTCGCGATGGTGTTGCCGACCGGCGGGCTCCCACGCCTCTGGTTGCAGGCCGACGACTGCTGTGGTGGGGCGTCCTGGGTGGAGGCCGTGGTCACCACCCACGGCTTCGTGTACCTGAACTGCGGGTGACAGACGTTCGCCCGCGCTCGAGGCCTGAAGGGGAGGCGCTACCTCCATTTCAAGTATGACGGGGAGGGGACGCTCTTCGTCAAGATCTTTGGGGACGAAGGCGAGCGTCAAGGTTGCTGCCTAGAGGACGCATGCCGTAGCGATCTTGTAGATGATCCCGCCTCTGGCAGCAGCGACAACAGCTATGACGAGCCGCCTCGCCATCAAGCCCGGGCCATGAGGGGAGGCCCCCAAGCTCGGTGCCGCTCGTCTGCTCCTGTGGCGCCCATGAAGGAGGAGCAGGGCATGGACTAAGTGCCGGACCGCGGGTGTCGGATGTTTGCGGCGGCAGCCCACGCCCCCTTGGGACCTCCATCACTAGTTGTCTCCTCCCTACTTCGGATCCTACGTCCAAGAAAACAAGGGTAGGCCCTTCGGCTATGTAATGGATTTGGGCGACCGCCCCTTTCGTTAGTACTGTTGTGTCTAGTCAGATTGGATACTTAGCTCGGTGTGCTTGCACTGAACCTATTTGGTTGTGAGGCATGGCTATGGCATTTGAGGGGCTTGTTGCTCGGTTGGCTTCCCCTCGTTACGGGTGAAGTAGGTCGATGCTCTATGTCAGTAGGCCCCAGTCCCGCACATTTCTTTGCTGTCATGAGGCGCGACCCGTTACCAAAGTTATTCCTCACAGGGCAAGGCCCTGACACCCCTGATACTGACCAAATGTGCCTGGATGGCACCAGGGTGGTGGAGTGGCTTTGCAACTGGTAAGGCTCCTGAGGCGGGACGCTCAGGAGCCCCCTTAGACATTCAAGCAGCTCTATGTCGAGAGGTCCCAGTCCCACACATTTCCCTACCTTCATGAAGCGCGACCCGTTACCAAGGTCGCTCCTCACGGGGCAAGGCCCTGACACCCCCGATAGCGACCGAATGTGCCTCGACGGCACCAGGGTGGCCAAGTGGCTTTGTGACCGATAAGGCTCCCGAGGAGCGATGCTCAGGAGTCCCCTTAGACGTTCAAGAGACCCTTTGGGATTCTGCTTTTTGTTTTTGAGAGGTCTGGTTTCTGGAGATCGCTAGTTTGCATTCAGGAAGCTCTGAGTCGGTAGGTCCCGGTCCCGCACATTTCCCCGCCGACGTGAGGCGCGACCCGTAACCAAGGTCGTTCCTCACGGGGAAAGGCCATGACACCCCCGATGCCGACTGAATGTGCCTGGACGGCACCAGGGTGGCAAAGTGGCTTTATGACCAGCGAGGCTCCTGAGGCGCGATGCTCAGGGGCCCCCTTAGATGCTCAAGCTTCCCCAAGAGAAACTGCCGTTGTAAGAAAAAACCAAATTTTATTTCCTCTCCAAGATGGCGTGTCGAGCCGTAAATGGGACTCTTGAGCGAGTATCAGATGGCATGAGTATGCCGACTCGTCCGCGAGGGTCCAGGCGCCAAGGCCTTGGCGAGGTGTCGGCACCATGCCCCCAGCCCCCGCTTGCGGGGTACGAGCAGTGTGGGGCAGGCGAATGCTTGACTCAGAGGAAGAGAGTGAGCTATGAAGAACAACCAAGAAAACAAGTTTATGTAAAGACTTCATTTTGGAAAACCCTGAGTTTGATTTCATAAACATCAACAAATCCAAGTCAAAGTAAAGAAAATGAAAGTCGCGTCCGGCGCCTAATCTATTCTCCGCCTCCGTCTCCCCCGAGCGCGGAGCATAGGGCTTCCACTAGGCGTGGAATGAACCCCTCCGCGTCCTCGGGGGGCCCTGGGCGTACACATCCTTGGCTCATTATTACGTGAGGGTGTCACGGGGGGGGGGGGGGGGGTGGTATCTGGGAGGTCACGAGGATGCTTTGGCCTCGCGAGTGTCCCTACCCCTGCGGCATAGGCGCCTAATTCCTTTTGGGTCATTGGTAAACCCTGCTGATTTTCTTTCTAGCTGCGGGCATAGTCTTTCGCGGAGTGACTTGATTGCCCCGTCTTCACCGAGCGCGGAGCATAGCTCATCCACTCGGCATGGGGTGGACTCCTTCCTGATCTGCGGGGGGCTCTGATCATATACACCCTTGGATCGTTATTACGTGAGAGTGTCACGGGATGAAGTAGGTTCCGGAAGAATTGAAGGACGATGCAGAAGCGGTGCAAAGGCGTTACGGGTAGAACTTCTGAAGATGTTGGATGTTCAAGGCGTTTTGGATGGGGACTCGATCTTGAGTCTCCAGGCGCACGGCGACAGGCCTAGAGACATGGGCGACATTGAACGGGCCCTCCCACATGGGAGCGAGCTTGTGCAAGCCCTCGCTGGATTCAACCCGCCTCACGACGAGGTCGCCGACTTCAAGGGTCCTGGAGCGGATGTTGCGGCAGTGATAGCGCCGCAAGGCCTGCTGGTACCTCGCGGCTCGAAGTGAGGCCCGGCGGTATGCCTCCTCCCCAAGCACGAGGTCCGTCCCTCACGCAGCATCCTGACACTCCTCATCGAATGCAATGACCCGCGGGGACCGGTGATTGATCTCGTCGGGAAGGACCGCCTCGCCTCAGTATACGAGGAAGAACAGGGTTTTGCCGGTTAGCTTATTCGCCATGGTGCGGATGGACCACATCACCGATGGGAGCTCCTCGACCCAACCCCGACTGCAAGCTTCGAGCTTCTTCTTGAAGCTGCTCACCTTGAGGCCTCGCAAGACCTCTGCGTTGGCGCTCCGCCTGGCCATTGCTCCCCGGGTGGGCCACCGATGCATAGCATACGTGCGTTCCTAGGTTACCACAATGAACCTTGAAGAGCTTGTTGGAAATATGCCCTAGAGGAAGAATAAAATAGTTATTATTATATTTCTTATTTCAAGATAATCGTTTATTATCCATGCTATAATTGTATTGAATGGAAACATAAATCCATGTGTGGATATATAGAAAAAACAATGTCCCTAGTGAGTCTCTAGTTGACTAGCCTGTTGGTCATGGATGGTTAAGGTTTCCTAGCCATAGACTAGTGTTGTCACTGGATAACGGGATCACATTATTAGGAGAATGATGTGATGGACAAGACCCAAACTATAAATGTAGCATATGATCGCGTCATTTTGCTGCTATTGTTTTCTGCATGTCAAGTATTCATTCCCATGACCATGAGATCATGTAACTCACTCACACCGGAGGAATGCCTTGTGTGTATCAAATGTCGCAACGTTACTGGGTGACTGTAAAGGTACTCCACATGCATCTACGAAGGTGTTCGTTGAGTTAACATGGATCAAGACTGGGATTTGTCACTCCGTGTGACGGAGAGGTATCTCGGGGCCCAGTCGGTAATACAACATCACAAACAAGCCTTGCAAGCAATGTGACTAAAGAGTTAGTCACGTGATCTTGTATGACGGAACGAGTAAAGAGACTTGCCGGTACTGAGATTGAAATAGGTATGGAGATCCCGACGATCGAATCTCGGGCATGTAACATACCGAAGGACCAAAGGAATGATATAGGGGATTGTGTGAATCCTTGACATAGAGGTTCACCCGATAAGATCTTCGTAGAATATATAGGATCCAATACAGACATCCAGGTCCTGCTATTGGGTATTAGCCAGAGAGTGTCTCGGTCATGTCGACATAGTTCTCGAACGCGCAAGGTATGCACACTTAAGATTCAGTAACGTTTTTGGTATAGTTGAATTATTGATGTTGGTAACCGAATAATGTTCGGAGTCCCGGATGAGATCCCGGACGTCACGAGTGGCTCCCTAATGGTCCTGAAATGAAGATTGATGTATAGTATTGTTGCATTTGGCTTCCGGGAAGATTTCGGGCATTACCGGTAAAGTACCGGGAGTGACTAATGGGTTCTAGGGTTTTACTAGGAGGGGCCACCCACCCGGGAGAGAACCTAATAGGCCCATGGGTGGCGGAACAGCCCTTAGTGGGATGGTAAAGTCATCCCAATGAGCCTATTTCGGCTAACGCAACAATAAAAGGAAAAGAAAAAAAAGAGAGGAGGTGGGCAAGAAGGAAAGGACTCCTCCTCCAAACCGAATTGGAGGAGGAAACCTTCCTCCTTGGCTCGGCAGACCCCTCCTACTTGGAGTAGGAGACAAGGCAGCCACCCCTTGGTTCCTCCTATATATAGTGGAGGTTTGAGAGGGGTTTTGCACCTCTAGCCTTTGTGCAAACCTCTCTCCCTCCACTACTTCGTGACATATCATAGCTAGATCGGTACGACACGTCGAAACCCTGCCGGAGTAGCTCCACCATCATCACCGCCACACCGTCATGCTGCTGGAGAATTTGGCTAAATCTTCGTCTCTCTTGCTGGATCAAGAAGGCGGAGATCGTTATCAATCTGTACGTGTGCTGAACACGGATGTGACGTCCGTTCGATGCTAGATCGGGACAGATCGTCGGACGGTGGCGATTTGGATCGCGAAGACGTTCCAGTACATCAACCGCGTTTCTTAACGCTTCCCGCTTAGCGATCTACAAGGGTATGTAGATCCGATCTCCCTCTAGTGTATGATCATCACCATGATAGGTCTTCGCGTGCGTAGGAAATTTTTTGTTTCCCATACAACGTTCCCCAACAGAGTTGACTAGTGAAGTGCGAGCTATTGTCGGTGATGATGCGGTTGGGGACGCTGAAGCGGCTCACGATGCCCTTGATGAATTTGACGGCCGACCCTGGAGGGATTGTCGGGGGGGGATAACCCTGGGGTAGGCTCAACGAGCCTGCTCCTTTATCTTCAGCCCAGAAGGAATGACCAAAAACAATTGTACAAGGTCCAAGTCTCCTGGCCGGCTAGGAAGCATCTCCCCGCTGGGGGGAGAGACGGCCGATTCTCTGGCCGGCGAGGTAGCACCTGCTGGAAAGAGGCGATACGGCTACCTTTCCCTGGCCGCATAGGTCAAGCCAGCCGGCTAGGGACGAGGCGGTCGTGCCCAGGCCGTCTAGTCGAGTAGGCTAGCCGGCTGGAGATCACAAGTCACATCAGATCGTAGGTCATGACCAGACCCTACGATTAATGGTGGCTACGCGTCAGCAAATGTACTGGATTGGAGTGCACGGTGGGTACAAGTGTCGGCGGCCACGCCACTGACCTCCCCCGGCTCTGATCCATCACCCTGCACAGTGTCGGCCCATCAAACTCCCACTCCATTACTGCACTCAGCGTGGGAACAGTGGACGCCGCCGTACTGCCTGCCCATGACGAATCTCGCTCGATGACTCCGAACGTACCATACGTGTCCTTCGTCAACCTTAGGCGACAGCCTCATTGGATAGGTGGCGGGTCCCATAGCCAGACATGACCTCGCAGCCTGCGGGCCCCTCAAGCGACCAGACAAGACCCCTGTGGGCCCCCTGGCCAGCCGGCGAGACTGCCAGCCGGGTCCCACTCTTGTATCCTTTATCCATATTGTAGTCTGGTGGGTTCGTCTATAAAACCCCCCGGCCCACCTCCATGCAGGGGGTCGGTCAACTTACCACACACACCAACCACATAGAAGAGGCAGAGTCGAGTCGAGTGCTCCTCCTTCCTCTTCCCCGATACAGCTCCAGGAGCAACTTGTAATCCCATCCTTCCACATCATACACTCCGAAAGGACTAGGGGTATTATCTCTACGGAGAGCCCTGAACCTGGGTACATCGTGTGTTCCATGCTTGTATCAACCTCGCCCCCAGCGCCCTCCGGTGTCACTTCGGTTCTGAACATCTTTAGCCTACCCATGACATTTGGCGCCCACCATGGGGCCGATCGCGGCATCGGCTGGCTTTACGCGCAGGGCGGGGCCCCGCACCTACACCACCGGATGCATCACGTCCGGACCGATTGGCATGCCTGTGGAGCGTCCCTTCAATGAGGCAACACCGATGATGATCGACGTCCCTATCCGCCACACGGATTCAGACGGGGAGTCTGATGACGAGGCGCCTCCCAGCATCGTCGTCGCTGCTATGGAGAACCTCAGCCTTCTCTTTAGCGACCTGCACCCAACGATGGTCCTCGCTACTTCGGCGAGGACTTCTACGTCGAGGCGTTATGTGCCAGTTTCAGTAGGATCTCTATCGCTGAGACGCCTACACACGACGTGTACCCCAACAACGTACTCGTCTTCGATGGTCCTCCGCTGCCTGTGGGGTTCTTCACCCCCATATCATGTCGCCACCGTCTCCAACATCGTGGAGGTGATGGTCATCGGCACTGGTGCCAGCACGGCTCATGGCAAGGCGTCAACAGACGCTGGTGAGGCTACTGCTGTCGCCGCTGACACTGTTTAGGCTGCACTTACCGGCCTAAAGACGCCCATCGCTGCCTCCACAAACCCTAACGAGACGCGGGCCTCGCTGAAGGAGGCTCGCATGCTTATCTTGGAGGACGGTATCGCCATTGCTTCGGCTAAACGTCGGATGGAGGCCACGCGGCGCGTGTATAACTCCGCATACGGCCTCACTCCGGTTTTTGAGGCCCCTAGCCGTCTTGGCTCGGTCCGCGGCCACGGCCGGGTCGTCGCCGAGATCCTAGGTGGCAAGAAGCCCATCTAAGGGGACTCCTGTAGCCAACTTGCGGGAGGCCCAGGTGGCCATGGCGGAAACGCCAACTTCGGAGGGAGAGGAGCGCGCCTTCCAGGAGAAGCGGGTCAAGGATGTCCTTGATGCCGCCAACGAGCAACACACACGGCTTGACCCTGGTCAAGCCCAATTAGAGTGTCCGGGACCGAACCCCGCAGCGCGCCGCAACCCCAGCTGTCATCAGCGCACTAAAGGATCTTCCTCGCATCGCACTTTTAGCCGGAAGGGCGAGGGCAGCAACGACAGGCGCTCCCAGCGCTAGAGTGAGCATACTTCGAGCCGGCGTCGTGGAGATGGCGAGAGCGACTCGGTCTATGAGGTTCCTCGTTCGGGGAGGACCCATGCCACCGGTTCGCAAAGTGCCCTTCCGATCGCAGCTCGGATTGGCACTCGCGTCCCTCAGGGCGACCACGACGCCCGCCGGCGTCTCAACGCCCTGGCGCAGTCAGCTCTTCTGGAGGAGGATGGTCCTATCGGTCCGGCCTCCTTCGGCCCCCGGATCCGAGGGGATCCGTTTCACCGAGGCTTCAACCTACCTCGGGATACTCCCAAGTATAATGGCACCGCCAAGCCAGAAGACTGGATGATCGACTACACCACCGCCGTTGGCATTGCCAGGGGCAACAAGCGCGTAGCAGTCCGTTACGTGCCACTTATGTTGGCCGGCTCGGCTCGGACATGGCTTAACAGCCTTCCAGCCAGCAGCGTCAAGTCATGGGTTGACTTCGAGGAGGCGTTCGTCTGCAACTTCACTGGCACCTACAAGCGTCCTGGCCGGCCTCCCGGGCTAGCCATGTGCGTCCAGAGGCCCGATGAACCCCTTCGCGACTACGTCGCACGCTGGTCGGAGCTTCGGAACTCCAGCGAGGGAGTGCATGAGGTATAGGCCATCCAGTACTTCATCGACAGTTGCCGAGACGGCAATCTCTTCAAGCACAATCTCATGTACTCCGAGCCGACCTCTCTGGCGGTGCTCATGGCCAAGACGGACAAGTACGCCATGGCCGACTCCGCGATGCGAGTCAAGGTGACCGCCTCGGACAAGGTTGTCCCCATGCCAGTTACTCCTAAGCCGGTTGGAGACAATCGAGGCGTCTAGAACAACAACAAGCGCAAGGCAGATAAGCTATATTCGCGCTCCAACAGCAAGTTGGTAGCCAACATGGAGGATGAGGCGCCGGCTTCTAAGGCCGGCTCCCAGCAAAGGCGGCCCAACAAGGGCAACTGGCTGCCCAAGAAGACCTTCGAGCAGATGCTCGACGCACCCTGCAAAATGCATTCTGGGGCACAACCCTCTACCCATACCCTTCGATAGTGCAGCTTTGCCTCAAGCTCCGGCTCCCGGTCCTGCTCGGCTCCACCACTGCCGTCTCGCGACGACCGCCGTCTCCATGACGACTACCCCCATCAAGACGGAGCATTCGTCGTCTTCACTAGTGCAGTCGACGACAAGCATAGCCTGCGCCAGCGACGGCATGAGGTGAATGCCATGGTCTCCCGGTTACCCAATACATGCACTGGTCTGAAAAGCCCAACACATGGAGCCGGGTCGACCATCCTGCGGTGTTGCCCAACCTAGGCTCATACGCGCTTGTCCTCGACCCTACCTTCGCCTCCAAGAGGCTCACCTGCCGGTTCTCCGGGGTGTTGGTCTTCGGCGGCAGCAGCATCAACATCCTCCACCTCGACACCCTCCTCAAGCTCGGGCGTAAGGAGATGGACGTCTTGCCGACCAGCACTATCTTCCACAGCATCGTGTCGGGGCAGTCCTGCTCGCCTATCGGCAAAATCCAGCTGGACGTCCTCTTCGGCGACAAGGCTCACTTCTGCCGTGAGTCCATATGGTTCGAGGTGGTGGACCTCAGCAGCCCGTATAATGCGTTGCTGGGCAGACCGGCTCTGGCAAAGTTCATCGCTATCACCAACTATGCCTACCTGAAAATGAAGATGTCGGGTCCAAAGGGCATCATCACCATTGCTGGCGACTACAAGAAGTCGCTTGAGTGTGCACAGGACAGCAGCCGCCTGGCTGACGCCATGGTGATCGCCGAGGAGAAGAGGCAGATTGACCGGCTTGTGGCTCAGGCTGCCAAGCAGCCGACGATCCCTTCTCCTCCATCCCAGTTGGCCGGCGAAGGCTCCTTCAAGCCGGCTAAAGAGACCAAGCACGTGCCACTCGACCCAGCAAACTCCAAGCAGTGCGTCACCATCGGGGCTGGCCTCAGCCCCAAATAGGAAGGCGAGCTCGTCGACTTCCTCCATGAGAATCGGGACATGTTTGCATGGTCCCGGAAAGACATGTCAGGTGTTCCAAGGAAGTACGCCGAGCACAAACTTCATGTGCGACCGGATGCGAAGCCGGCGAAAGAACCTTAGCGCCGCTTCGCCGAGGGGAAGCGGCGCACGATTGGAGAAGAGATTACCCGGGTCCTTGCAGACGGCTTCATCATGGAGGTTTTCCACCTGGACTGGTTAGCCAATCTAGTCCTGGTGCTGAAGAAAAACAACACATGGCGAATGTGTATCGACTACACAAGCCTGAATAAGCCATGCCCGAAAGACCCTTTCGCGTTGCCCCGGATAGATCAAGTGATCGATTCCACTTCCTGCTGCGAAATGCTGTCATTTCTGGATGATTATTCAGGCTACCATCAAATCAAGCTGGATCTAGCTGATTGCCTGAAGACCTCCTTCATCACGCCCTTCGGGGCCTACTTCTACACCAGCATGACGTTCTGTCTGAAGAACACTGGTGCGACATGCCAACGCTCCATACAGTAGTGCTTACTACCACAGATTGGCAGAAACATCCACGTCTATGTGGATGACATCATCGTCAAGACCAAGCAGCACTTCAGCCTCCTCACCGACTTGCAGGAGACATTTGTTAACCTGTGAGAGTACAAGATCCGTCTCAACCCGGAGAAGTGCGTCTTCGGTGTTCCAAGCAGCAAGCTCTTGGGGTTCGTCTTGTCGCTCGTGGAATCGAGGCGAACCCCGAGAAGATTGGCACCATCGAGCGGATGGTGAAGCCGGCTCGAATCCTAGATGTCTAGAAGTTCGCCGACTGCCTGGCGTCCCTTAGCCGGTTCGTCAGCCGGCTCGGCGAGAAGGCCCTTCCACTCTACCAAAGTTTGAGTGGAACGACAAGGTGGACGAAAACTTCTATGACCTCAAGCGGGTCATCTCGAGCCTGCCAATCTTGGGAGCGCCGACAAAAAGGGAACCCATACTCATATACATTGCAGCGACCACTCGTGTGGTTAGTGTAGTGCTAGTAGTCGAACGCAAGGAGGAGGGCAAGGTACTATTTGTGCAACGCCCTATCTACTACCTCAGCAAGGTCTTGTCCACCTCCGATCAAAACTAACCCCACTACTAGAAAATGTGTTATGATGTTTACCTTGTCGCAAAGAAGTTGAAGCAATACTTCCAAGAGCATGCCATCACTATGGTGAGCACCGCTCCACTTTCAGAAATCATGGGCAACCGTAACGCGACTGGCAGGATCGCCAAGTGGTCCATCTCCATGGCGGACCATGACATCCGCTACGAGCCTCGCACTGCCATCAAATCTCAGGTGGTGGCCGACTTCCTAGTCGACTGGGCTAAAACCAAGTTTGAGCCACCTCGTCCAGACTCCACTCATTGGCGGATGCACTTCGACGGCTTGAAGGTGCGAACTGGTCTGGGAGCCGGCATCGTCTTGACATCTCCAAAAGGTGACCAGCTCAAGTATCCCCTCCAGATTCACTTCACCGCCTCCAACAACGTCGCCGAGTACGAAGCACTCGCTCACGGCCTCCGGCTCGCCAAGGAGATTGGCATCCGGCGGCTCCTCTGCTTCGGTGACTCCGACCTCGTGGTGCAACAAGTTTCTGGCGAATGGGACGCCAGGGACGCCAACATGGCAAGCTACCGCTTCCTCATCCAACAGCTCAGTGGCCCTTTCGAGGGTTGTGAGTTTCACCACGTTCCCAGGGATGATAACGAGGCAGCCGGTACATTGGCTAAGATTGGCTCCATGAGACAGGCCATCCCAGCCGGTGTCTCCCTCGAGAAGCTGCATAAGCCGTCTATCAGGTCGTCTCCAGAGTCAGCATGAATCTTCGTGTCGGCTGATTCCTCGATGCAAGTGCCGTCGCCTACGCCAGCTACACGGGCAACAGCTCTTGTGCCTGCTGCACTGGCTCTGCCGACTCCGACTACAACCACTTCGCCGGCTACAACAACAAATCCGGCTCCGCCAAACCTCGAATCATGTCGTCTCGACACCCAATGGGTGGACGTCATGGAGGTAGACGGGGAGCCGGCTGCCATGTCGGCATCAGGGGCAGAGCGTCTCGAGCCCGTGACTGCTTCATCAAGCGCGGGTGCTGCAGAAGCCCCCGACACTCAGGTCGAGACGGAGCCAGCCCTTGTGTCGGCTCCGTAATGGGCTCAACCCATCCTGGCCTTCCTTCTTCGCGGCAAACTTCCTCAAGAGGAGGCGGAGGAAAGACAGATCCAACGTTGATCTGCAGCCTACACCATCATCAATCGCGAGCTGGTTCGGCGTAGCGTGACTAGCGTGTTCCAGTGCTGCGTCGAATTAGAAAAGGGACAGGAGATCTTCAGAGACATTCACCAGGGGGAGTGCGGGCATCATGTTGCCTCTACAACCCTGGTGGCCAAGGCATTCCGCCATGTATTCTACTGGACCACGACCCTCGAGGAGGCCGTGGACATGGTTAACAAATGTGAGGGCTTCCAATGCTTTGGCGCGCAGAGCCACATGCCGCCTTTGACTCTCAAAACCATCCCCTTGTCAGGGCCTTTCGCCGTGTGGGAGTTGGACATGGTGGGGCCATTCAAGACAGCTCGCGGTGGCATGACTCACCTCATGGTGGCCATCGACAAATTTACCAAGTGGATCGAGGCTAGGCCTATCAAGAAGCTTGATGGCCCACGGCTGTCAAGTTCATCACGGACATCTGTGTCCGATACGGCATCCCCCACCGTATCATCACCGACAACGGCACTACCTTCCCCAAGGGCGGTTTGGCGCTCTACTGCTCCAAGGTGGGCATCCGGCTCGACTTGGCTTTAGTGGCATGATTGCAATCTCTGGCGATGGCTAGATGAATGCTCATGACAACAAACCTTCTCCTGCAATGGCACCAGAAGAATGCTGCTAGCACTCCCCGGCAATGAAACTAGAAGAATGTTGTTGATGGCCCACCAGCGCGTGGGTTCGCAGCTGTTTTCGAGGGTAGAGTATTCGACCCAAATTTGTTGATTTGCATGACGGGAGGTCAGAGAATACTCTCAAGTATTAGCAGCTGAATTTGTCAGATTCAACCACACCTGAAAGATTAGTATGGGCAAGCAAAGTACTAACAGCAAAGTAGCGAGTAACGGCAGTGTAACGAGCAATAGCAGCGGCAAGGAACATCAGTAGTGACAGCAGTAGCAAGTAGCAACAGTAGCAAGCGACAATAGTAGCAACAGTAGTAGCAATAGAAGAGCAAAGCAAGTAACAACAGTAACAACAGTAGTAGCAGCAGCAGAGCAAAGCAAGTAACAGCAGTGGCAACAGTAGTAGCAGCAGAGCAAGACAAGTAACAACAGTAGGACAAACTTGTAGGCAATGGGTCGGTGATTTGTTTGGATGATATTCATCATGCAAAAGCTATAACACGGAGAGATACATGGCTAGCTCCCGTTCGTCAATGTGATGTACGCATGCATTCCATGTGTCGTCATACGTGCTTAGGGAAAGGAACTTGCATGACATCTATTGTCCATCCCTCCCGTGGCAGCGGGGTCCAAAAGGAAACTACGAGATATTAAGGTTCTCCTTTTAATAAAGAACCAGACCAACGCATTAGTACTTGGTGAACACATGAACTCCTCAAACTATGGTCATCACCGGGAGTGGTTCCGGTTATTGTCACTCCGGGGTTGCCACATCATAACACATAATAGGTAACTACAACTTGCAAGATCGGATCTAAAACACACATATATTGGTGACAACATACTAATTTCAGATCTGAAATCATGGCACTTGGGCCCTAGTGACAAGCATTAAGCATGGCAAAGTAGTAGCAACATCAATCTCAGAACATAGTGGATACTAGGGTTCAATCCCCATCAAAACTAACTCGATTTCATGATAGATCTCATCCTACTCCTCACCGCCCAGCGAGCCTATGAATAGATTACTCACGAACGACGAAGAGCTTTAGGGAATTGGAGAGGGAAGAAGGTTGATGATGATGATGGCAATGATTTCCCCTCTCCGGAGCCCAAGACAGACTCCATATCTTCCCTCGAGATGAAGAACTAGTGGTGGCGGCGCCTCCGTAACAAAAACGCGACGAAAAATTCTCTTTTTATTTTTTCTAGGACGAAAGGGATCTTATAGACCTGAGATCGGGGGCGGCAGAGCCGTGTGGGCCCCACAAGCCTGCCCACCGCCACGAGGGGGGGTGGCGGAGCCAGGGCTTGTGGCCCAGTGGCCCACCCCCTGAGGTGGAACTTGGCGCAGATATTTTTCTTATGTTCCAAAACTGCTCCCCGTAAATTTTCAGGACGTTTGGAGAACTTTGATTTCTGCACAAAAATAACACCAAGGCAATTCTACTGAAAACAGCGTCTGTCCAGGTTAGTTCCATTCAAATCATGCAAATTAGAGTCCAAAACAAGGGCAAAAGAGTTTGGAAAAGTAGATACGATGGACACGTATCAACTCCACCAAGCTTAAAACCTTGCTTGTCCTCAAGCAACTCAGTTTACAAACTGAGAGAGAAAGAAAAACTTTGACAAACTCTCTTTGATCTTGTTGTTGCAACTATGTCTAACTCATAACCAGAATTTTAGCAAGACCACAAGTTAACCACATAAGCAAATGACACAAAGGTCTCACGGTAAACTAATATCAATGGCATAATCGGCTAACGAGCAAATAATAAAGAGTTTCAAATACCAACACTTAAATCAAAACAAGCATGAAGCAATATGAATAGGTGGTATCTCACTAGCTCTTTCTGACACCACAAAACATAAATGCAGAGCATTTTCAAAGATCAAGGGCTGACTAAACATTGTAATTCATAGCAACGAAGATCCAGTCATAGTCATACTCAATATCAATCAAAAGCAAAGCATAAAAATGACAGAGGTGCTCTCTAATTGGTGCTTATATAAGAGGAGGATGACTCGACAGGAAAATAAATAGACAGGCCCTTCGCAGAGGGAAGCATTGATTTGCAGAGGTGCCGGAGCTCAAGCTTTGAAAACAGAGATAATAATTTTGGGTGGCATGCTTTCATTGTCAACGCAATGACCAAGAGTGCTCAATATCTTCCATGCTACTCATGCTATAGGCAGTTCCCAAACAGAAAAGTAAAGTTTTAACTCCCCCACCACCAATCAATCACACTCCATGGCTAGCCGAATCCTCGGGTACCGTCCATACTAACATCAATCCGGGGGGAGTCTTGTTTTACAGTTATGTTTTCAATTTAAGTGTGGAACTGGGCATTCCAAATACCGGCCCCTTTCTCGTGAATGACTGTGAATAAACACATGTCGAGGATAACACTCCTAGTATGGAAGATACCAATAGCCCTCTGTCACCACATGAGCGGCTCGGGCATGCAAAACAGATTATTTCTTTAAGGTTTAGAGAATGGCACATGCAAATTTACTTGGAACGATAGGTAGATACCGCAAATTGGTAGGTATGGTGGACTCTCATGGAAAAACTTTTGGGTTTATGGAAGTGGATGCACAAGCAGTATTCCCCTTAGTACAAGTGAAGGCTGGCAAAAGACTGGGAAGCGACCAACTAGAGAGCGACAACAGTCATCAAGATGCAATGAGTTTGACTAACATTGAATGCAAGCATGAACAGCATATAAATCACCATGAACACGAACATCATAGAGGCTATGTTGATTTATTTTCAACTACATGCATGAACATGCGCCATGTCAAGCCACTTGAAACATTCAAAGGAGAATACCATCCTATCATACTACATCATAGTCATCTCAAAATCTATGCTGGCATTGAAGACAAACCATTATAAGCTCTTAGCTAAATAAGCATGGCATCAGAAACTATGATCTCTGAGTTGTCATTGCAAACATGGTTATCTCACAACAAAGCTAAGTCTGGGTCGACAAGCTAGTCATATTTACAAAAACAAAACAGATATAGTTCATACCAGCTTTTCAGTCTCAGTCACTTCATCATATATCATCATTGTTGCCTTTCATTTGCACGATCGAAAGATGTGAACAATAATAAGCGCATTGTACTAAACTGAATCTGCAGGCACACACAAAGGAGAAGACAAAATAATATGGCTCTTTAAAAGGTAAACAGGTAGGCATGTAAAAACCACTAAACATTGTAACCAATATCTTCTACCTTGACACAAAGAAAAAGAAAACTATTTACACGGGAAAGCTCCCAACAAGCAAAAGAAGAAAGAAAAATCTTTTTGGGTTTCCTCAAAAGGACACAACACAAGAAAACAAGAAAACGAAAATAAACTAGCATGGATAATACAGTGGCAAAGTGTAAACACCGGCTAACAAAGTGAAAGCATAAGCATGAATGTAAAGTCGGTGAGAACACGTACTCCCCCAAGCTTAGGCTTTTGGCCTAGCTTGGTCTGCTCCCAAGGTGGGAAATAACCAGCTCCAGGATACTCCGGAGCAGACTGTGGATGCCACTCTGTGTGAGCTCCTCTGGCTCCCACTGATAAACTGGCGTCTGGTACTCGACTAGCGGCTCGCTCACGGGTGCCTGTGGTTGAGCCAAGCCCCAATATGCTTAGATGTCCGCGGGCATAATAGTGTACCTTCCTGGATGAATATCAAACAAAGAAGGAGCAGGCAAAGTAATAGTCTCTCGAGTACCCTGGCTAAACACCAGGTTATAAATCATCCGTCTACTAGCATCTCTATCCAGAAAATCATGGCGAACCATGCTGTCATAATCTAGATATTTCTCAGGGAGAAGCATCTCTCCATCCTCTCCGAGTCTAATCGGTATCAGAAAGTGTCTGGCAACACGGGTAGCGTAGATAACTCCATAGACAACACCTTTAGAACGGTTCAGGTTCAACCGTTGAGCTACTATAGCGCCCAGGCTATAAGTCTTATCGTTATAAAGGCCTTCGTGTAAAACAGCAAGGTCTGGAGAACTAAGTGATCCAGCCTCCCCACGGCCAATCAAACATTTTCCCACAAATAGTGAGAAGTACCGAAGCACAGGACAATGTATGCTAGCAATTCTAGCGCGAGACACTCCTCTCTCCTCTCCAACAACAATAGAACCAATGAAATCCTCCAAGTCCCGTGGACGAGGGTCACGGATATCCCCAACATAAGGTAATTTGCATACATTGGAAAAGTCCTGCAGCGTCATGCACTGGGGGACATCGTATATCATGAACTCCACCATGGGAGGATTCTTCCTCGGATAAAATTTGAAGCTTTGAACAAAAATATTGGTGAGGAGGAGATATTGTGGACACTTATCTGCAACGAACGCAGTAAGACCCGCGTTCTCCACCAAGTAATAAAAGTCTTCATAATGTCCGGCGGCGCGCAAAAATTCATCACTTGGCCACTCGCACGCTCGAACTTCTGTGACTCGAGGGACTACGTACTTGGGGTGGTTCTTCTCATCCTCCTTGGGGTTACGGCTTGAAGAGCTTCTCAAGAACTTCCTCATCTTTTCCTTTTTCTAGCTCTGAAAAATTCTAAAATTTTTAGAGACTTCGAAAGAAAAGTGAATAAGGATTAACCCAACTTGTAGCAACTACTCCTACTAGTGCCTAGACACCTATCACGCGCTAAAACTACTTGGGACCAGCTAAAATCAACATTTCTAGCTCAAGAACAGGGTCACCAAGGTAGAAAGAATACGCGAAGGATAAAGCACTAGAGAAAAAACTAATTGGCCCAATGGAGGAGTCACTTACCAAGGATTAATTTCCCCAAAACAGTTCAGAGAATGGTGCTTTGAGTAAGGAGATCAAAAATCACGGCCAAATGAGCAAGAACACGGGTTTGAGCTGCGAAACAACTTTTTCTGGAGGTGGAAGAAGAGGCTGGAAGCTGGAATGAGTGGAGGGGGTGCCTGTGGGCCCCACAAGCTTGCACCCGCCCACCAGGGGGGTAGGTGGCGGTGGTAGGGCTTGTGGCCCACTAGTCAGGCCCCCAGGCCAGCTCTGAGGCCCAGAAATTTTCAAAAATTCCAGAAAAAAGCATACCAAATTTTGAGGACCATCGGAGAACTTTTATTTTCGAGGTATTTTTCTTCGGGACGCTAAAACAGAAAACAGGAAGAGCTAAACTAATTCTATCATTTTTCTTCTAAGCAACAGAAAATGAAAGCTCAAAACAGAGGTATGTGACTCTTTGATTCATCCGTTTCATGGTCATCGAAAGAAATCCGTCAATGGGATTGATCAAGTCCTTATGACAAAACCTTCTCGAATCGCATGAGAGAACGGAGAATTTTTGATTAGTCACTAAGTCACATCAATGGGGATATGTATCTCCCCAACAAGCAAATCATACTTCATCTTGACACGAGGAACAGGGCATTCAAAGCTCCCAATGAGAATTGATGAATTCTTTTCGATAGCATTGATGCAATGTACTGGATAAAGTTTCTTCGGAAAGTGCACTGTGTGCTCATTACCGTTGACATGGAAAGTGACATTGCCTTTGTTGCAATCAATAACAGCCCCTGCAGTGTTTAAAAATGGTCTTCCAAGGATGATAGCCATGGTTTCGTCCTCGGGAATATCCAAGATAGCAAAGTCTGTTAAGATAGTGGTATTAGCAACCACAACAGGCACATCCTCGCAAACGCCGATAGGGAAAGCAGTTGATTTGTCAGCCATTTGCAGAGAAATTTCAGTGGGTGTCAACTTATCCAACTCAACTCTACGATAAAGAGAGAGCGGCATAACACTAACACTGGCTCCAAGGTCACATAAGGCAGTTCTTACATAGTTTCCTTTAATGGAGTAAGGTATAGTGGGCACTCCGGGATCACCAAGTTTCTTAGGAGTTCCACCTTTAAAATTGTGATTGGCAAGCATGGTGGATATCTCAAGATCTGGTATCTTCCGTTTACTAGTCACGATATCTTTCATGTACTATGCATACAGAGACATCTTGAGCATATTAGTTAACCGCATCTGCAGAAAGACGGGTCTTATCAGCTCAACGAAGCGCTCAAAATCCTCATCATCCTTTTTCTTGGATGGCTTAGGAGGGAAGGGCATAGGTCTATAAACCCATGGCTCCCTTTCTTTACCATGCTTCCTAGAAGTGAATTCAATCTTGTCGTATCTGTTAGGTTGTGGATTATCAGGTTTAACGATAGGTCCAATGTCCACATCCTCATCATTGCTAGGTTGAGCATTATTATGAACATCACTGTCCATATTGTCACCAGGTTCATGTTCATCACCAGATTGTGTTTCTGCATGAGACGCAGAATTATCATTAGGTTCTTGAGGTGTGACAGTATTTGGTGAACTGGCGTGCAGGTTTCTAGCATCCTTCTTCTTCTCCTTAGGATGACTAGGTGTATCGACATTGATTCCTTGAGAATCTTGATCAATTCTCTTAGGATGACCTTGAGGATACAAAGGTTCCTCAGTCATTTTGCCTCCTCTAGTAATGACTCTGACAGAGTTGTCATTTAATTCATTGAGCAGGTCATTCTGAGCTTTAAGTACTTGTTCTACCTGAGTAGTAATCATAGAGGCATGTTTACTCAGAAGCTTCAGATCATTGACATTTCTGTCTACACAAGCACTTAAATGGCTAAGCATACGAGCACTTTGTTCAAAATGTCTGCTAACATATTCATTGAAACTTTGTTGTTTGGCAACAAAGTTGTCAAATTCATCAAAGCATAAGCTAGCAGGTTTATCAAACGGAATATCACTCTCGTCAAACCTACGCAGAGAATTCACTTCCACTACCTGTATCGGGTTATCGAGACCATGGATCTCTTCGATAGGTGGTAGATTTTTGACATCTTTAGATCTAATGCCTTTCTCTTGCATAGATTTCTTGGCTTCTTGCATATCTTCGGGACTGAGGAATAGAATACCTCTTTTCTTCGGAGTTGGCTTAGGAGGTGGTTCGGGAATCGTCCAAGTATTATCATTGATCAAGAGGTTATTCAGTAGGGTCTCAGCTTGTTCTACAGTTCGTTCCCCAAAAATACAACCGACACAACTATCTAGGTGGTCTCTAGAGGCATCGATAAGTCCGTTATAGAGAATATCAAGTATCTCGTTCTTCTTAAGAGGGTGATCAGGCAAAGCATTTTGTAGCTGGACGAGCCTCCCCCAAGATTGTGAAAGACTCTCTTCTTGGAGTTGAGCAAAGTTGTATATTTCCTGCAAGGCAGCTTGCTTCTTATGGGCAGGGAAATATTTCTCACAGAAGTAATAGACCATCTCCTGGGGACTACGCACACATCCAGGAGCAAGAGAGGTGAACCAGATTTCAGCATCATCCTTTAGAGAGAAAGGAAACAACTTAAGGATATAGTAGTAGCGGATCTTCCCCTCATTAGTCAAGAGGTTGGCTATTTCAGATAGTTTGGCAAGATGGCCTATGACCGTCTGAGACTCATAACCATGAAATGGATCAGATTTGACTAGAGAGATTATCTCAGGATCGACAGAGAATTCATAATTCTTATCGGTGATAAAGATAGGTGAAGTGGCAAACTACGGGTCATATTTCATCTTAGCTTCCTGAGATTTTTCCTTCCACTTGAGAAGTAATTTCTCAGTGCCATAGGCGTCCTTACACGCAAGAAAATCCTCAGCTATCTCTCCCTCCATAACATAACCCTCAGGTATATCAGGAAATTCATATCTAGGAGAGCTGGATCTAGCAGGAGCAAAAGTAGGGTCTATCTCAATAGTATCAGCAGTTTCAGAAGCATCACAAGCATTGGCAGTAACTCTAGCAATATGAGCATCAAGGAACACTCCTAGTGGAACATCAGGCAAAGTAGTATCTCTAGCAGTATCAAGCATAGCATCATCAGGCAAAATAGCATCTCTAGCATCATCAAGAAAAGCAGTATTAGGCATAGCATCTCTAGCAGTATCAAGCATAGAATCAACACGCATAGTATCAAGCATAGCATCTCTAGCAGTAGTATCACAAGCATCATCAAGCACAGGCGACATATCAAGATTTCTAGCAGGAGGTGATGTTGCAAACTTACTCATAAATGAAGGTAAATCAAGTGCAGAGCTAGATGGCAATTCCTTACCTCCCCTCGTAGTTGAGGGCAAGACATTGGTCTTCGGATCCTTCGAATTCTTCATAGTGATCAGCAGATATAAATCGCAAGTGACTCAGAGAATATAGCAACACCTCCCCGACAACGGCGCCAGAAAAATGCTGATTGCAATCTCTGGCGATGGCTAGACGAATGCTGATGACAACAAACCTTCTCGTGCAACGGCACCAGAAGAATGCTGCTAGCACTCACCGGCAATGAAACTAGAAGAATGTTGTTGATGGCCCACCAGCGCGTGGGTTCGCAGCAGTTTTCGAGGGTAGAGTATTCGACCCAAAATTGTTGATACGCATGACGGGAGGTGAGAGAATACTCTCAAGTATTAGCAGCTGAATTTGTCAGATTCAACCACACCTGAAAGATTAGTATCTGCAAGCAAAGTAGTAACAGCGAAGTAGCGAGTAACGACAGTGTAACGAGCAATAGCAGCGGCAAGGAACAGCAGTAGTGACAGCAGTAGCAAGTAGCAACAGTAGTAATCGACAGTCGTAGCAAAGTAGTAGCAGCAGGAGAGCAAAGCAAGTAACAGCAGTGGAAACAGTAGTAGTAGCAGCAGAGCAAAGCAAGTAACGGCAGTGGCAACAGTAGTAGCAGCAGAGCAAGACAAGTAACAGCAGTAGGTAAACTCGTAGGCAATGGGTCGGTGATTTGTTTGGATGATACTCATCATGAAACAGCTATAACACAGAGAGATATGTGGCTAGCTCCCGTTCGTCAATGTGATGTAGGCATGCATTTCGTGTGTCGTCATACGTGCTTAGGGAAAAGTACTTGCATGACATCTATTGTCCATCCCTCCCATGGCAGCGGGGTCCATAAGGAAACTACGAGACATTAAAGTTCTCCTTTTAATAAAGAACCGGACGAACGCATTAGCACTTTGTGAACACATGAACTCCTCAAAGTAAGGTCATCGGTAGGAGTCATTCCGGTTATTGTTACTGCGGGGTTGCCGGATCATAACACATAATAGGTAACTACAACTTGCAAGATCGGATCTAAAACACACATATATTGGTGACAACATAATAATTCCAGATCTGAAATCATGACACTCAGGCCCTAGTGACAAGCATTAAGCATGGCAAAGTAGTAGCAACATCAATCTCAGAACATAGTGGATATTAGGGATCAATCCCCATCAAAACTAACTCGATTGCATGATAGATCTCATCCTACTCATCACCGCCCAGCGAGCCTATGAATAGATTACTCACGAACGACGAAGAGCTTCATGGAATTGGAGAGGGAAGAAGGTTGATGATGACGATTGCGATGATTTCCCCGCTCCGGAGCCCAAGACGGACTCCAGATCTTCCCTCCAGATGAAGAAGAGGTGGTGGTGGCGCCTCCGTATCAAAAACGTGACAAAAACATCTCTTTTTATTTTTTCTGGGACGAAAGGGATCTTATAGACCTGAGATTGGGGGCGGCAGAGCCGTGTGGGCCCCACAAGCCTGCCCACCGCCACCAGGGGGGTGGTGTCAGAGCCAGGGCTTGTGGCCCACTGTCCCACCCCCTAAGGTGCAACTTGGCGCAGATAATTTTCTTATTTTCCATAACTTCTCCCCGTAAATTTTCATGACGTTTGGAGAACTTTGATTTCTCCACAAAAATAACACCAAGGCAATTCTGCTGAAAACAGCGTCAGTCCAGGTTAGTTCCATTCAAATCATGCAAATTAGAGTCCAAAACAAGGGCAAAAGAGTTTGGAAAAGTAGATACGATGGAGACGTATCATGGCACATCCACAATCCAACGGCCAGGTGGAGAGGGCCAACGACCTAATCCTAGCCGGCATCAAGCTAAGACTGGTGGCACCACTTGTCAAGTCAGCCGGCTGCTGGATCGAAGAGGTGCCGGCAATACTGTGGAGTCTCCACACCGCGCCCAACCGGTCAACCGGCTTCACCCCATTCTTTCTGGTATACGGGTCCGAGGCTATCATCCCTACGGATATGAAGCTCGATTCACCTCCGGTCACCCTGTACACCGAAACGGAGGCGAAGGAAGCAAGACAAGACGGCGTCGATCTCCTCGAAGAGGCACGGGACCTAGCCTTCAGCTGGACGAAAATCTATCAACAGAAGCTGAGGTACTAGCACAGCAAGAAGATCAAGCCTCTCTCTTTCAGACAAGGAGACTTGGTGCTCAGAAGAATCCAGCGCACAGCCGGCCACCACAAGCTCTCATCCCCATGGGAGGGACCCTTCATCATCAGTAGAGCATTGCAGAACAATGCTTACTACTTGAGCGATGCCCAGAAGCCAAGGAAGCACAAGAGGGACGACTCCGGCCAGGAGACGGAACATCCATGGAACTCGGCGTTGCTTCGCCCGTTCTATTGCTAGAAGGCAAGTATCAAACATGGAAAGAGAATGCAGATATATATCTTTCTCCCTCTTCAGGGATTTCTAACGAATGCAATGAAAAGAGCATGCACATATGCTTCTTTTTAGATTCGTATCTAGAGTTTTCACTTACTTTGTGAGTCCCTTGACCGGCTCTAATAGGATCGGGGGCTTACTAGCCGCCCGAACGACTTACCTTTTGTAGAATATCACATAGTGTACGCTGGATCGATCCCTGCTCGTCTCTAACACCTACAGACCGGCTCCCGGCTGTCCAGCTAGCCAGGCGACGCCAGGTAAGGCCGGATACACGAAAAGTTTGACTACAAAAAGGTTGCCGGCTCGGGTTCGTTTGATCTTTTTACGATCCCATTCTAGCCGGCATCTGCTGGTTTATGTTAGTGACTTTAAGTGTTGATGGCTTCGAAAAATCTAAGTCCTACATTCCCAACGGCAGAAGCTTCAACCCAGTCACAGACCGGCTCCCGGCTGTCGGGCTGGCGGGGTAGACGCTAGAGGGAGTAGAGGGGTTGGAAAAAAATAAGTTAAGCAGGAACCAAAAGATGAAGATATAAAACAGCACACATGGCATTACGAATATAATGCAGAATTCATACATTCGAAAGCATTGGCCCATCGCTGAAGTTCATTACACCCCCAGTGGGTGGAACTGTTGGAATGACAATTTATGGAAGACAACCAAAAAAAAAAAAGACCAGCTAAGAGGCGGCGGCCTCGTCCGTCGCCCCGGCTGCGGCTCTTGAAGTGGTGGCTTCACCATCGGCGGCTGCTCCCAAGGCGGTGGCGCAGTCTCCTTCATGACGGCTTTCGGCTTCTTCCTTGGCGGAGTCGGCATATGCCTCACCGCTGGAGGCGGCATCTTCTGCCTCACGGGCCGCCTCGTCGGAGCTGCCTTCGGCATCATAGGGCTGAAGGCCGTGCAGATCCTTAGGGATCACATTGCCGTCTTCACCCCGCTCGAAGTTGAGCTCATCCCAGGCGGCGTACAAGGTGATGTCGCTAGCCCTCACACACAGTTGCTCCTCCACGGCCTACAGCTCCCCCTCCGAGCCGTCGTGCTGAGCGACGAGCTTGCCCAACTACAGGTTTTGGTACGAGGACTTGGCCAAGCGCAGGGCCATGTAGGCTCCAGCACGCACGGCAGAAGCGCGCCAGGCGTCAAGGCGAGCATCGCCAGCAGCAAGTCAGCGGGAGAGCCAGCTCATCGACGCTGGCTCCACGCCATCAGGCCAGAGATCCTTTATCATCGACGCGCCTGCGACTTGGATCCGTGCCATGGACTCGCCCAGGGCATGCGGGCGGGATCTAAGGCCCACCTGGAAACGACGTGCACCTCCTGCCCGGCCACGTGACGCTCCTCGCGGCTCACCTCGACGGTTGTCTCGGTTACGTCACGTATCTGAGGGAAGAGACCTATGATAGGGGAAGGGGCGCAAAGAAGACTAAGAAGAGGAGGCGGCAAAGAAGAAAATTCAAGAAAAAACAAAGAGGACTCACGGTCGAACTGGCCGTCAGTATCGTGAGCACTCTCCACGGCCTCGAGGTCCCGCACCTTTCTCGCTTGGGTGATGTTGGAGACTTCTTCCTGGAGGGCCGCAGTTGTGTCCAGCGCTTTGGCCAGCTGCGCCTGCCTCTAGATCGGGGCTTCCTCCTTCTCCATCAAGGCAGCGTCCTTGAGCTTCATCTCCTCGAGATGAACCGTCTCAAGACGGTCCATGTCGGCAGCATGGGAGTTGTCCTTCTCCTGCAGGGAGGCGCGCAGCTGCTCTTGCCCAGCTTGGCAGACCGCCTCGAGCTCCTTCTTCTCCGTATGGAGAAGAGTCAGCTGCTGCTGGAGCCGGTCGTCCGCCTCGCGTAGGGCATCCCGTTCCGCGACAACCTCACCCAGCCAGGCCTGAAGTTCTGCGACCTGGTCATCAGCCGCCTAGTTCTGAGCTCGCAGCATGTTATATGCTTGCACCTGGGCATCATAAAGATCCTACAAGCAAAGCAAAGTAAGATTCGGCCTGGTTAATTCATAACCAGCCCGATTCTCGGGGGCTACACCCAGTGGGTGCGCTAGCGCGCCCCCACTAAAAAATCAAAACAAGAGATAAGCTCGAGGAGATTCGGCCCGGCCAATGCTTGGCCGGCTCGATTCTCGGGGGCTACACCGAGTGGGTGCACTAGCGCGCCCCCACTGATTCAATGATCATACATATAGGCATCACGTTCGAGACAAGTAGACCGATACTTTCTTCATCTACTACTATTACTCCACACATCGACCGCTATCCAGCATGCATCTAGTGTATTGAGTTCATGACGAACAGAGTAACACCTTAAGCAAGATGACATGATGTAGACGGATAAACTCAAACCAATGATGAAAACCCCATCTTTTCACCCTTGATGGAAACAACACAATGCGTGCCTTGCTACCCCTTCTGTCACTGGGTGAGGTCACCTCACGGTATGAACCCAAAACCAAGCACTTCTCCCATTGCAAGAATCATAGATCAAGTTGGCCAAACAAAACCCACAAATCGAGGACAATTACAAGGATATGGAATCATGCATAAGAGAGATCAGAAGAAACTCAAATAAGATTCATAGATAATATGATCGTTAATCCACAATTCATCAATCTCGACAAACACACTGCAAATAAGATTAAATCGGATAGATCTCCATGAAGATCATGGAGAACTTTGAACTAAAGATCAAGAGAGAGAAGAATCCATCTAGCTACTAGCTATGGACCCGAAGGTTTATGGTGAACTACTCATGCATCATCGGATAGGTCATGGTGTTGATGAAGAAGCCCTCCGTATCGGAATCTCCCCTCCAGTTGGGCACCATAACGTGCCCCAGATGGGATCTTGCGGAGACAGAAACTTGCGGCGGCGGAAAAGTATTTTCGTGGATCCCCTGATTTTTTTAGGGATTTTAGGGAATTTATAGGCGAAGGAGATAGGGCAGAGGACGCCTAGGGAGCCCACAAGACTGGGAGGCGCGGGCCCCCCTGACCGCGCCATGGGGGCTTGTGGCCTCCCCCGGGACTCTCTGCCTTGGTTTCCCAAGCTTTCTACGTATCTTCTGTTCCGGAGAAAATCTTTTCGGAAATTTTATCCCGTTTGGACTCCGTTTAAAATCCTCCTCTCAAAAGGGTGAAAAACACGAAAAAACAGGAACTGACACTTGGCACTGAGTTAATAAGTTAGTCCCAAAAAAGATATAAAAGGCATACAAAACATCAAAAGTTTGACAAGATAATAGCATGAGACCATCAAAAATTATAGATACGTTGGAGATGTATCAATCTCCTCGAGGTCCACTTGTGCAGAGGCGTCCAGCTCGGACGGCCTGGCCGCCTCGGCCCTCCGGGTATGCCTTGGGGATGCCTCGCTAGCTGCCTCCTCCACGCGAGCACGCGTGGAGGGGTCATGTCTAGCCTTCGGACGCGTCGACACAGGGTTCTCGGCCCGGCTGGGCCGAGATCAGCCTTCAGCCATCTTCTCTGCGGCCACATCACAGCGACGGGCGGATTGTTCTTCAAGTACCTTCTGGGTAGCGTCAGCCATTGCCCAGCTGTCTCGCTCAGCGGCGGAGGCGGTGTCTTCCTCTACGTCCTCCACCTCCCCGCCAAGTATCACTTTGAGGAACAAATCTTCATGCAAGACAAAGCAAAAAAGCATGAAAGGGAACCCTGATCCCGCGACGTTGGGCACCTGCCTCCTTCCGGCACTAGCACGACGCTTCTTAGCGCCGCCTGCTCGTGCTCCGGTTGGAGGACCTGTCGCGACACGCTTGGGAGCCGACCTGGAAGATGTGGCACCCTTGCCTTTCCACCGGGCCGCCTCGCCAAGACTGGCCGCCTCAGGCGCATGGCGCCGACCGCGCGTTAGGGGTGGGCTGGTGACCTCCTCCACCTCATCGGAGTCTTCCACGGAGGCTACATGTGGCACCCCGATAGAGGGCCGGCGCACATCCGTCCCAAGAGCAAGACCGGACACACGCCAAAGACATGATATAGAAATTCCAGGAAAAATGGTTTTATTAATATAAGGGAGTATTACAATACTGTTGCTTACAACAATATTACACAACTCCAAGGCTAACTAAGTGGTAGCAGAGGTCTTGATATAGCGGCAACGACGTCCCTCGCTGGGCTCCATAACTCGTAGGACTAGCTTGGTTACGATCTAGCACGACGAGTCTTCTCCTGCAACTGGCCACGTGCAAGGCCAGGTGAGTACTTTGAACGTACTCGCAAGACAACCAAATACATGGCATCCAAACAAGCAGATAACAAAGCTAGCATAATAGTTATATAATAGCTATTCTAAGCATGGCATGGAGTTAGCAGGAAAAATATGTTTCAAGCATAGCATGATATGGACTAATCATATAATCTACCTCACTAGCATGGCAAGATCACAACAAGTGCTTAACCAACTTATTATTCCTGAATGTCAACTTACTCTCTTCTGGGTTGTACCACAACCCTCGACATACTCGTAATCCAATTAGAACGAGTATATATCACACCACACAGTCATCTGACCATTCATCCTATAGCCTTCTCTTGACGAACACATCATGTTATCAACATCCTCTGATGTTCACATGAGACAGTTCTTTCATCATTACTAACATCAATGTGGTTGACCATCCACTGAGGTCTGGTCGGCTGTCCATTACTGTGGACTCGGCTATTCGAATAGGTTTGACATGCTGCAAAGGTTGCACACTTTACCCACACTATGGAGCACTGACCTCGAGATCGCATACGGGTGGACCAGTATTACTCCAACGAAACTTGTCTGACCCGTGACCCCCTCATCGTACCCCCGACAATCACTCTCCCTCGGAGTATTGCCCTCGGTAGCCCTATGTCCTGATGACACCTGCCACCGTCATTGCCAAACTAAATTATCCCATCCGGGACGCCAGCACAAACAACTCAACTCGCTCACAGGGTTATCACCGCCTACCTGATCAGGGTAGCATGCGTGAAAGAGCACGCAATCAGACCAAGTCAAGGCCGTCCCACAACGGCAAATGTGGTTGCACCGATGAGCCCGGACAGGTGACTCTGATCAACCAACTAGGTATCTTATTCCGAATATTATCTGTCATAGCCGAGGCTACAATGTCATAGCAATCCGATAATTAATAAGTTCAAGCCACTACTGCTAAACTATATTTATAAACTATCGGATGAAACAAAAAGTAATCATAGACAGTAATCTCAACAGTATAATGTAAATGGAAAACTATTACTTTACAAATTATAACTATAAGCTGGACCTTCGGAAGCCTCGCATAAAATCAACAAAGAAATCGGTAGCCACCAGAACGGTCTTTACAACACAGATCTGGGACGTTACCGGAATATCTCAACTCCGACTCAAGACGGCTGGAAAGCAGCTCAGAGCATGAGGCGATGTTGATAAGAAGAAAGTAGGAGTTCCCAAAGACGGCCGAAGAACAGCTCAGAGCATAGGGTCACCGCTACGGAAAGAAATTCAACAGTTGCCCGCGACGGTCGAAAAGCAGCATAAAACACGGGACAACTGCTGACAAAATAAATATAAAATTGGCATCCACCCCGGACGGTCGAAAACAGCTCAGACTCTGCCATGGTGCCATTATTGAAGAAAATGCAAGCAAGGGTTCGTCAGAGTCACACACAGCACATCAGTATACACTCAAACACAAGCATTATAGGTTTAATAGGTAAGAGCAACATCTGAGGGCGTATGTTAGATGAAAAGTAGTACTAGGAACTACCACTAATGTCATCACAGTTATATGCAAATGCAGGCTAAAAGGGGGTACAGATTAACACACAGAGTGCCAGCAAAGTTATCACGCAAGTCTGGAGCTCATAGCAAGAGGTTGGCTTGCCTGGGGGTCGACGAATACTCCGGGAAGAAGCACAATAACACACCGGAAATATTTGGCGGAGAGGGTTTCCCTCTCGGAAGGCTCAATCAAAGGCAAGGGCAAAATGGTCATTTCTACTATGCAAACATATTATGAAAATGATACTATCAAAACGGGCTCGACGAGACGAAGACGTGGGCACTGGTTTTACCTCAGTCGTAGCCACGGTTGGAGAGATACGCTCGTTAGAGCACCAGGGACCAATCTGTAAAAAGAATAACTGCAAACGAATCCCTAGTGCTGAAGTAGATAGCGCCTTTGGTTAGAATACGTTTTCCCAACAGGGAAAACGTATTTTTGAAAACGCGCTTCCACTTACTCCGCTCGGCCCGGGCTCTCTCTCTCTCTCTCTCTCTTTTACGCCTCGAGCCCACCCCATTTTTCTCTCTCTCCTCTCCTCCCTGCCCATCTCCTACCTCTCTTCCAGCCGCGACAAGGCCAGGGGAGGGCGCCGGCCGCCACCGCTGCTGATGCTCCCCAGTGCGGGAGGTGTTGCCGGCGGCTGGGACAGGTGCCCCGTGCCCCACCGCGCCCATGGAAGGTGGCCTAGCCACCGGGGCTGCCGGAGCGGGGCGCGGCGGCGGCAGTCGTACCACGGCCATGGAGGGAGGGGGAGCTCGAGGCTCGGCAAGAGGGGGGACGAGGAGGCTTGGGGAGGGGCGTGGAGGTTGCTGCTCGACAGAAGGGGCTTGGGAACGCCATTTATAGCACAGGGAAGGAGCTCTCACGACGCCGGGAGAAGCTCTGAGATCCATGGTGAGACTCCAATGGCAGACACCTCCAACAACAAGGAGACGAGAGGGAGAGTGTTCTAGAGTGTTGACATGTGTCGGGGTAAGCTCTACGACATCCCTGAATAGCTTAGAACCAGTTGGAGACAAGCTCCCGTCGACCTCAATGCACAGAGCTTTGTTTTGGCACGCGCTGCCCATGGTCACCACGTGGCCAAGGCCTTGACTTGCCCCTCAAGCTGTCAAACCTTGTCTGGGGTATTCTCCAAGCAACACTGAGCTGAACTGACCCATCCAACTCCATGCTACGGCTCTGATCTGAAAGAACCAATGTCAAATAGTCTCCAACAGCAAGGTGTTTGTGCTCTGGTGTGGCCACCACAATGCACCTATTGGCCTGATGTTTTGCTGAGGTTGACCACTCACTAAAGTCACTATCCTGGCCAAAATTCAGCACAATCCAATAAGTCTAAGGGGTACTTCCTTTGTAGCTTGGCATACTGACCAGAAATGAAGAAGATGATGATGGGGTCAAATGGCTAAAAGAAAATGGCTGAAATTTGAAGGAGACTCATGATTTAGGCATATGAAGGCACTAGCAAAGTTTCATACCATTTGCACAAATATAAATGGTACTTCCTTCACAATGCTCCAATCTGGACAGCATCTTAAATTTGTTGGGGAAGAATGGGGTGATGAAATGGGCTAAATTTAGGTGGACAAGGACGATTTAACATGATGAACCACTCTGAAAAATTTCAACTCAAGGGGAACAAGGAATCAAGCACTTTTTTTACAAACAGAAGATCTGGACAGACTTTGCAAACGGACATTGTGCTCAATTTTTGAATTGGGGAACTTGATATTTGAGTGGAAATGATGGACATATGAGGATCAGAAGCACCACAAATTATTCGGCAGTTTTCCTAGCTACCAAAATGGTAGTTCCTTTGGAAAGGCCCCAAAATGCTATAGTGGCATAAAATTGGAAAATGCAATTTTCCTTTATTCTATGATGGCCAATATTTTATGAGAGCTTCATAGGATCACAAAGAACATTTCTACAAGTTTTCATGAGGATTGAAGATGGATAGGTATTTTCTTGGATTTAATTCCTCAGACAAGCAGAAACAGGTATTAATTCCAAAGGGGAAATATTGCCTATGACTTTGCAATATTTTTGCATATTGGAGGGTCATGAGGGATGAATGATCTCTGGGAAGACATGGAGGATCTACAGAGCAAGGGAAATGATGGCTCCTTCGAAAACACAAAGGCAGGATTCCCAGTTCCAATATTTGGGAGCTAGGGCTCCAAAAGGGGTTCGGGGTTTACTCAGCAAGGAGAAGAGGACACAAGGAAAGGGGAAAATCACTAAGAGGTTGATGATAGACTGGATTCACCTGGTCATTTGCCAAATTCCAGGGGAAAAATCCGGGAGAGACAAGCTAGAAAGGAATAAGAAGACAAAAATCGATAACCCGATTTTTGGGGTGTTAGAAACCTTCCCCCCTTAGAAGAATATCGTCTTCGAGATTCCCAGGGTTAGCTTAACACAACAATTACTGCTACCCTTCCCATGAAACTTCTGGGCTGGATCATAACCTTATGGTCGGAAACAACCGGGTTCAGAGTACCAAAATTGGTACACCCAGATCAACAACGATCGCGGGGTCTATTCTACACGCGGGGGTCACCAGGTAGAACTATCATTTTTAGAAAAAGCAAAACTTCCTTTTTCCGAAAATGCTTGGGGTACCCTAACGAACAGTGGCCTCCTCTCTCTGGCGAGTGGGACCAGGGTCCACTGGCAGCCTTCTTCTTCTTCTTTCTCTAGCCAACAGCTCACACTCTCTCTCGCTCCTGCGCCGCTCGGAGTGCGACTAGGCACTGCGCACACCTAGCTCCTAGGGCGTAAAGCACCCTACGACGGTAGTGCGCGGCGTGCACGAGGCCAACGTAGAGAGCACTCCCATCGCGGGCCAACGCCGGTCGGTACTGCTCTCGAATTCCCTCCTGGATGCCGGTGATCGAGCAGCACATGGCCTCCTGGACCTCGCTCACTGTACGCCAGACCGGGGCTATAAAAGCGACATCGGTTTCTTTCTCTTCAACCTCGCATCCAGCTCACTCGTTCCTCCTCTTCCCTTCTCTTCCTGATTGCAGGAGCACGAGTCAAGGCGCTAATGGCGGGCGTGGGGTCGGAGCTGCTCACAATCCTCCTGGCTGGTCTACTGGCGGCGCTGGTCGGCGGCTCGGTGCTACTGTGCGCAATGATCATCGATGCTCGTCGCGATGCCGCGGCTAAAGAGATAGCTGAGGGTCAACTATGCCGTCTTAGGCCGGCGAAATAAGCACTAGCGGGGTGGCAAGGGCAACTTGTTAATATCGCACGAGATGATGACAGAGGCGTTGCTGGGTCTGGGGTTAGTGTGGTGCAGTCAGCGGAGTTCTAGCAGTGTGGAAACCACGCGGCTGGTAGCTCCTGGCAGAACCACATCCACAACTAGTGGGTACTAGGGGTAACATCTAGGTTTAAATCTTGGTCTCGAAGGGTTGTAACGGTCTACGCTGCAATAAAATCTCTCGGAATCTCTCCGAGATTGCAACACTTCTCACATGATGCACAAGCAATCTATTTAGGCTGATATATAAGCAGATGCATAATGCACATGATGGAAAAATGCAGGCAATGAAAGAATCATAACAAGCCAATTACACTAAGGTGTTTTAATGTTAGCGGGTGTATGTACTCCTGGCATACATACACTTGCACCAACTCGCATTTTGTTAGGGACTCTGGGCGAGTCCAAGTTTATTAGGTGTAAGTTCTCTACCGATCAAAACCTTCTTAAGAAATCCAATGCGAGCTCTGTTAAACATTTCTGCTTAACGGGGGGGGGGGGGGCAGACGAAACAAGCACAGAGGGCGAATAAGCATAATATTATAACAGCACGAAGACACACACAATGCCAGCAGTACAACAACACACAACCCTAGTGGGTCGCTTAACAGTTCACTCCAACTACAGCGTCCTAATCCTGGACGCGGGCGAAGAAACAGTCTTCGCAGCACACCTCCTGGCAGCATCTCCTAGCTTCGCTCACTGTCGAAGCCACAAATGGGCTTACTCCTGTAGGGGCTCTCCTAGGGGACGAAGACTGAGCCAACTCTTATCATGGTCTTCGAGCACTTCTATCGGTTGGGACTCAACTGTTGGAGCTGCAAAGGTGGCTTGACGAGACACGTCCCGACGACAAAGTCGCCTGCTAGCTCCCAGAATGGAGTTATGGTGGATGTCTGCGGGCTGATATGGGTCCACGGGTTGTGAGGGAAGTACCAGCTACGAAGGTGGCACTAAGCCTGGCAATAGGGACTGGGTTGACTGGGGCTCAACTTGACGGGTTGCACAGTATGCTTCCGCAACAACCCGCGTGGTGTCATGATGCATGGCCTTGAGCTATTTAAGAATGCCGAATAGCAATAATCCCTAGGCAGCAGCCAACTGGATCAGCCAAGCTATTGCTAGGTCTGCATTTTTGACTGTGTCGGAGGAATTGCAGCCTGTGTCCGATGCAGGGGCACAATACCGAAGTTTGTGCATCCCCGCCACTTGCGGAAACTGAAGCCGAAGATGGGTGCTAGCTTCTGCAGCAGCTATCTGGACAGGCAACTCAAGAGTGGGCATGGGATGGCTACGAATATTCGTGGGTTTCCCGTCCGCCGCTGGTCCTCGGTTGATATGCACCTTTGCATAGAACCGGCAAAGATGGGGGACGGGTTCCGACTGGAACACCAAATACACTGGGGGCTTACTAAGGCCAAAGGCTCGAGAGAGCATACTAGAAAGGATGGGCGGGAAGCCAGCATAACCTTTGGCTAGGGTTCGGCTGTGGAAACTGGGTGTCTTGGAGGAACTGGCCATGGCTGCTGATACGTCTCCAACGTATCTATAATTATTGATGGTTTCATGCTATTATCTTGTCAAACTTTGGATGTTTTGTATGCCTTTTATATCTTTCTTGGGACTAACTTATTAACTTAGTGCCAAGTGCCAGTTCCTGTTTTTTTCGTGTTCTTGACCCTTTTCAGAGGAGGATTTTAAACGGAGTCCAAACGGAATAAAACTTCTGAAAAGATTTTTTCTGGAACAGAAGATACGCAGAAAGCTTGGGAACCAAGGCAGGGAGTCCCAGGGGAGGCCACAAGCCCCCATGGCGTGGCCAGGGGGTCGGGCCTCCTAAGCCTGTGGGCTCCCTGGGCCTCCCCAGCCCTAGCTCCTTCGCCTATAAATTCCCTAAAATCCCTAAAACAATCAGGAGATCCATGAAAATACTTTTCCGGCGCTGCAAGCTTCTGTCTCCGCAAGATCCCATCTGGGGCACGTTCTGGTGCCCTGTCGGAGGGGAGATTCGGATACGGAGGGCTCCGTCATGAACACCATGACCTCTACGATGATGCATGAGTAGTTCACCATAAACCTCTGGGTCCATAGGTAATAGATAGATGACTTCTTCTCTCTCTTAGATCTTCAATACAAAGTTCTCTATGATCTTCATGGAGATCTATCCGATGTAATCTTCTTTGCGGTGTGTTTGTCGAGATCCGATGAATTGTGGATTTATGATCCTATGATCAATGAATCTTATTTGAGTTTCTTCTGATCTCTTTTATGCATGATTTCATATACTTGTAATTCTCTTCGAGTTGTGGGTTTTGTTTGGCCAACTTGATCTATGATTCTTACAATGGTAGAAGTGCTTGGTTTTGGGTTCATACCGTGCGGTGACCTCACCCCGTGACAGAAGGGGTAGCGAGGCACGCATCATGTTGTTGCCATCAAGGGTAAAAAGATGGGGTTTTCATCATTGGTTTGAGTTTATACCTCCACATCATGTCATCTTGCTTAAGGCGTTACTCTGTTCGTCATGAACTCAATACACTAGATGCATGTTGGATAGCGGTCGATGTGTGGAGTAATAGTAGTAGATGCAGAAAGTATCGGTCTACTTGTCTCGGACGTGATGCCTCTATGTATGATCATTGCCTTAGATATCGTCATGACTTTGCGCGGATCTATCAATTGCTCGACAGTAATTTGTTCACCAACCGTAATATTTGTTATTTTGGGAGAAGCCTCTAGTGAACACTATGGCCCCTGGGTCTACTTCGCACCATATTTTCAGCCTTACTCTTTTACTTTGTTGCACTTTCCGCCTTCATATCTCACTTTGCAATCAATCTTGAAGGGATTGACAACCCCTTTATAGTGTTGGGTACAAGCTCTTTTGTGTTTGCGCAGGTACTCTGGACTTGACGAGACTCTCCTACTGGATTGATACGTTGGTTCTCAAACTGAGGAAAATACTTACTGCTCCTGTGCTGCATCACCCTTTCCTCTTCAAGGGAAAAACCAACGCAGGCCAAGTCTCCGTCAACGTGCCAATTTCTGGCGTTGCTGTTTGAGAAGTAGCAGAAGGATTTCTAGCGCTGTTGCCAGGCAGGGTCAAGTCAAGAACTCATCCAAGTAAGTGTCTCAAACTCATCTCTTGCATTTACTTTTTTGCCTCTCGTTTTCCTCTCCCCCACTTCTGAAAACAAAAATTTACAAAAATATTTGCCTTTTTCATTTGCCTTTTTCGCTCGCCCTTTTCTCTCGCTTGCTTTCTGTTCGCTTGTGTGCTTGCTTGCTTGCTGAAGTCACCATGACTGAAAACACCAAACTTTGTGACTTCTCGAATACTAATAATAATGACTTTATTAGTACTCCGATTGCTCCCGCCACTAGTGCGGAATCATACGAAATCAATGCTGCTTTGCTCAATCTAGTTATGAAAGAGAAATTCTCCGGCCTTCCTAGTGAAGATGTCGCATCCCATCTTAATTCCTTCATTGAGCTTTGCGATATGCAAAATAAGAAATATGTGGATAATGATGTGATTACATTGAAGCTTTTTCCTTTCTCGTTGCGAGATCGAGCAAAAACTTGGTTTTCGTCTTTGCCCAAAAATAGTATTGATTCTTGGAACAAGTGCAAAGATGCTTATATATCCAAGTATTTTCCGCCGACTAAGATTATCTCTCTCCGTAATGATATCATCAATTTTAAGCAACTTGATCATGAAGATGTTGCACAATCTTGGGAGAGAATGAAATTGATGATTAGAAATTGTCCCGCTCATGGCTTGAGTCTTTGGATGATTATAGAAATCTTTTACGCTGGCTTGAATTTCGCTTCTAGAAATATCTTGGACTCCGCCTCAGGTGGAACTTTCATGGAAATAAAGTTAGGAGAAGCCACAAAACTCCTAGACAATATCATGACGAACTACTCTCAGTGGCACACTGAAAGGTCACCTACTAGTAAGAAGGTACACGCTATAGAAGAAATTAACTCGTTAAGTGCTAAGATGGATGAGTTAATGAATTTGGTTGCTAGTAGAAGTGCTCCTTTAGATCGTAATGATATGCCCTTGTCTTCCTTGATTGAGAGTAGCAACGCTAGCTTGGACGTTAATTTTGTTGGTAGGAATAATTTTGGCAACAACAATGCTTTTAGAGGAAACTATGTTCCTAGGCCTTTTCCTAGTAACCCCTCTAATAACTTTGGCAACTCCTACAACAATACTCATGGAAATTACAATAGATTACCCTCTGATCTAGAGAGTAATATCAAAGAGTTTATCAACTCACAAAATATTTTCAATGCGTCCATAGAGGAAAAACTACTCAAAATTGACGATTTGGCTAGGAGCGTTGATAGAATGTCTAGTGATATTGATGCTTTGAAAGTTAGATGTGCTCCTCCCAAGAACAATATGGATGAAACTTTGAAAGCTATGCGTCTTTCCATGAGTGAGAGAAAAGAAAGAACCGCCCAAATTCGTGCTAGACATGAATAGCTTAAAAGGGCGTGTTCTCGTGATAAGAATCAGGAAGATCTTAAAGTGCTTGGTGTGACTCCCATTGAATCTTTGTGTTCTTGTGTCAAACTTAATGATGATGGGGTTGGATATGAATCCACTTTGGTTGAAAAACGCCCCAATGATTCGGAGTCCATCTATCTTGATGCAAAAAGCATTGAAAGTGGAGTAGAAGATATTAAAACTTTGAGTAGTATTGAAATTACTACTTTCGATTTCAAGGAATTCAATTATGATAGTTGCTCCTTGATTGAATGCATTTCCTTCATGCAATCCATGCTAAACTGTCCACACGCTTATAGCCAACACAAGGCCTTTACCGATCATATCGTCGAAGCTATGATAAAATCTCTTGAAGAGAAACTTGAATTGGAAGTTTCTATCCCTAGAAAGCTTCATGATGAATGGTAACCTACTATGAAAATCAAAATAAAAAACTATGAATGCAATGCTTTGTGTGATTTGGGTGCTAGTGTTTCCGCGATTCCGAAATCTTTATGTGATGTTCTGGGTTTTAATGAGATTGAGGAGTGTTCTCTTAATTTGCATCTTGCGGATTCTACTGTCAAGAAACCAATGGGAAGGATCAATGATGTTCTTATTATTCCAAATAGGAACTATGTACCCGTGGATTTCATTGTGCTTGACAATTATTGCAATCCTACATGCCCTATCATTCTTGGTAGATCTTTCCTAAGGACTATCGGTGCTATCATCGATATAAAGGAAGGGAATATTAGATTTCAATTTCCTTTAAAGAAGGGCATGGAGCATTTTCCTAGAAAGAAAATAAGATTGCCTTATGAATCCATGATGAGGGATACTTATGGTTTGAGTAACAAAGACGACGATACGTGATTCTATCGCCTTATGCCTAGCTAACGGCGTTAAACAATAGCGCTTGTTGGGAGGCAACCCAATGAATTAATCTTTTCCTTTCTGTTTTGTTGCGTCCACGCCATCATAATTCTGTTATGATAGTGTCTTTTGAGTTTCTTGTTGTGTTTGAGCCTAGGAAAACCTTTATAACTAGTCTTGGTGATGGTTGTTTGATCTTGCTGGAAAAAGATAGAAACTTTTCGCTCACGAGATTATTTTTCATTTTTATTCAGAAAGATATTTGAGTTGATTGTTTTTGCTTCTAGTTGATATGCCTTTTGTCTAGGCATTCGTAATTTTGCAGAATTTTTGAGGTACCGGAAGTATACGAAGTATACAGATGGCTACAGACTGGTTTGTATTTGACAGATTTTGTTTTGTTGAGTTGGTTGCTTGTTTTGATGAAACTATGGATAGTATCGGGGGTACTAGCCATGGAAAAGTGAGAATACAGTAATCTAACACCAACATAAATAGAAATCAAGATTTCTACAGTACCTAAAGAGGTGGTAGTTTGTTTTCTTGTGCTAATGATATCACGAGTTTCTGTTTAAGTTTTGTGTTGTGAAGTTTTAAAGTTTTGGGTGATGTTCTCATGGACAAAGGGATAAAGAGTGGAAAGATCTCAAGCTTGGGGATGCCCAAGGCATCCCAAACCAAATTCAAGGACACCAAAAAGCCTAAGCTTGGGGATGCCCCGGGAAGGCCTCCCCTCTTTCGTCTTCAATCCATCGGTAACATTACTTGGAGCTATATTTTTATTCTCCACACGATATGTGTTTTGCATGGAGTGTCTTGTATCGTAGGAGTCTTTTTTTTGTGTCACACTCATCCTTGCTGCACACCTTTTGAGAGATACATGCACTCATCGTGAATTTGCTAGAATGCTCATTGTGCTTCACTTATATCTTTTGAGGCTAGATAATTTTGCTCTATGTGCTTCACTTAGATCTTTTAGAGCACGGCGATGCGTCACTTGGTAGTTGGTTTGTGCTATTAAAGTAGTCCCAAAGGTGATAGGTACCCAAAGAGGATACAAAAACTTCCATCTTCATGTGCATTGAGTAGAAAGAGAAGTTTGATTCATCTAAATTAGTTTTGATACGTGGATTTGGTAATATTAAAGGGTTATGTCAGTAGGGTGTTGTGAATCTAGAAATACTTGTGTTGAAGTTAGTGATTCCCGTAACATGCACGTATGGTGAACCGCTATGTTAGGAAGTCGGAGCATAATTGATCTATTGATTGTCATCCTTTGTGTTGCTGTCCGGATCGCGAGATGGTTAACACCTACGAACCCTTACCCTAGGAGTATGCGTTTAACACCTTGTTTCGATTACTAATAAAACCTTTCGCAACAAGTATGTGAGTTCTTCATGACTAATGTCAGTCCATGGTATAGATGCACTTTTACCTTCCACCATTGCTAGCCTCTCTAGTGCCGCGCAATTTTTGTTGGTGCACAAACCCACCATAAGCCTTCCTCAAAACAGCCACCATACCTACCTACTATGGCATTTTCGTAGCCATTCCAAGATATATTGCCATGCACCTCCCACCGTTCCGTCTCATGAATTGTGCCGTCACTCTCATATTGCCATTGCATGATCGTAAGATAGCTAGCGAGATGCTTCAACGTCATACGCCAAGCTAGATCGTTGCACATCCCGGTACACTGTCGGAGGCATTTCCTATAGAGTCATCATTGTTCTGAGCTTTGAGTTGTGAGTAAATAAAAGTGTGATGATCATCATTATTAGAGCATTGTCCCATGTGAGAAAATTAAAAAAAAGAGGCCAAAGTCTCCCACATAAAAAAAGAGAGGCGAAAGAGACCAAATAAAAAAAGAGAGAAAAAGAGAGAAGGGACAATGCTACTATCTTTTTCCACACTTGTGCTTCATAATATCACCATGTTCTTCATGATTGAGAGCCTCCTGTTTTGTCACAACCATATACTAGTGGTAGTCTTGATTTAATAACTTGGCTTGTATATTCCAACGAAGGGCTTCCTCAAAATTTCCCTAGGTCTTCGTGAGCAAGCAAGTTGGATGCACACCCACTAGTTCTCCTTTTGTGCTTTCACATACTTATAGCTCTCGTGCATCCTTTGTATAGCTATCCCTACTCATTCACATTGATATCTATTAATGGGCATCTCCATAACCCTTTGATACGCCGAGTCAATGTGACCATCTCCTCCTTTTTTGTCTCACAACCACCACCACACTCTATTCCACCTATAGTGCTATATCCATGGCTCACGCTCATGTATTGCGTGATAGTTGAAAAAGGTTTTAGAAAGTAAGAGTGTGAAAACAATTACTTTGCCAATACCGGGGTTGTGCATGATTTAAATTAGTTGTGTGGGGATGATGGAGCATAGCTAGACTATATGATTTTGTAGGTATAACTTTCTTTGGCCTTGTTATTTTGAAAGTTCATGATTACCTTGCTAGTTTGCTTGAAGTATTATTGTCTTCATGTCAATAGCAAACTATTGTTTTGAATCTTAAGGATCTGAACATTCATGTCACATGAAAGAAGTTACAAAGGACAACCATGCTAGGTAGCATTCCACATCAAAAATTCAGTCTTTATCACTTCCCTACTCGAGGACGAGCAGGAGTTAAGCTTGGGGATGCTTGATACGTCTCCAACGTATCTATAATTTTTGATCGTTTCATGCTATTATCTTGTCAAACTCTGGATGTTTTGTATGCTTTTTATATCTTTTTTGGGACTAACTGATTAACTCAGTGCCAAGTGCCAGTTCCTGTTTTTTCATGTTTTTGACCCTTTCCAGAGGAGGATTTTAAACAGAGACCAAACGGAATAAAACTTCTGAAAAGATTTTTTCCGGAACATAAGATATGCAGAAAGCTTGGGAACCAAGGCACTGAGTCCCAGGGGAGGCCACAAGCCCCCATTGTGCGGCCAGAGGGGCCAGCGCATCCCAGGCTTGTGGGCTCCCTACGCCTCCCCTGCCCTAGCTCCTTCGCCTACAGATTCCCTAAAATCCCTAAATAAATCACGAGATCCATAAAAATACTTTTCCGCCGCCGCAACCTTCTGTCTCCGCAAGATCCGATCTGGGGCACGTTCTGGTGCCCTACCGGAGGGCAGATTCGGATACGGAGGGCTTGTTCATCAACACCATGACCTCTCCGATGATGCGTGAGTAGTTCACCATAGACCTTCGGGTCCATAGCTAGTAGCTGGATGGCTTCTTCTCTCTCTTGGATCTTCAATACAAAGTTCTCCATGATCTTCATGGAGATCGATCCGATGTAATCTTCTTTGCGGTGTGTTTGTCGAGATCCGATGAATTGTGGTTTTATGATCAGATTATCTATGAATATTATTTGAGTTTCTTCTGATCTCTTTTATGAATGATTTCATATCCTTGTATTTCTCTTCGAGTTTTGGGTTTTGTTTGTCCAACTTGATCTATGATTCTTGCAATGGGAGAAGTTCTTGGTTTTGGGTTCATACCGTGCGGTAACCTGACCCAGTGACATAAGGGGTAGCGAGGCACGCATCGTGTTGTTGACATCAAGGTTAAAAATATGGGGTTTTCATCATTGGTTTGAGTTTATCCCTCTACATCATGTCATCTTGCTTAAGGCATTACTCTGTTTGTCATGAACTCAATACACTAGATGCATGCTGGATAGCGGTCGATGTGTGGAGTAATAGTGGTAGATGCAGAAAGGATCGGTCTACTTGTCTTGGACGTGATGCCTATATGTACGATCATTGCCTGAGATATCATCATGACTTTGCGCGGTTCTGTTAATTGCTCGATAGTAATTTGTTCACCCATCATAATATTTGCTATTTTGAGAGAACCCTCTAGTGAACACTATGGCCCCGGGGTCTACTTCACACCATATTTTCAGCCATAGTCTTTTACTTCATTGCACTTTCCGCCTTTAGATCTCACTTTGCAATCAATCTTGAAGGGATTGACAACCCCTTTATAGCGTTGGTTGCAAGCTCTTTTGTGTTTGCGCAGGTACTCTGGACTTGACGAGATTCTCCTACTCGATTGATACCTTGGTTCTCAAACTGAGGGAAATACTTACTGCTCCTGTGATGCATCACCCTTTCGTCTTCAAGGGAAAAACCAACGCAAGCCAAGTCTCCGTCAACATGCCAATTTCTGGCGCTGTTGTTTGAGAAGTAGCAGCTGCTGGTTTGGGGATACTGGTCGGGGTTCTCTTGCAAGGCTCTCACTAACTGGGTGGGGAGAGCTACCGCTCAAAAGTGGGAAGGGTTTAAATAGGCAGTCGGGCTGGAACACACCAAAATGGCATATATCCTTCTCGTGCCGGGTAGAAGATACACTGGCACGGCCGACAACTGGGTAGGGTCACGGTCCAATCTAGGGTGTCTGGATGGGCGGACAACTGGGTAGGGGCACATCCATTCCGACTACGACATCTATTGGTCAATAGTGGCCATGTCGGATGCCAAAGACCGGTCAAAGCTATCGGGCTCACTACTTGTCGATTCTAAGGTGGTCTGGGTGCTAGGGTAACCTATAGCCAGCCTCGCTCTCATACCAAGTCTTGTCGCACCCCGATAGAGGGCTGGCGCACATCCGTCCCCAGGACAAGACCCGACGCACGCCAAAGACATGATACATAAATTCCAGGCAAAAATGGCTTTACTAATATAAGGGAGTATTAAAATACTGTTTCTTACAACAAAATTACACAAATCCAAGGCTAACTAAGTGGCAGCAGAGGTCTTGATACAGCTGCAACGACGTCCCTGGCTGGGCTCCATACCTCGTAGGACTGGCTTGGTTATGATCTAGCATGACGAGTATTTTCCTGCAACTGGCCACGTGCAAGGCCAGGTGAGTACTTTGAATGTACTCGCAAGACAACCAAATACATGGCATCCAAACAAGCAGATAACAAAGCTAGCATAATAGTTATATAATAGCTATTCTAAATATGACATGGAATTAGCAAGAAAAATATGGATCAAGCATAGCATGATATGGATTATCATGTAATCTACCTCACTAGCATGGCAAGATCACAACAAGTGCTTAACCAACTTATTATTCCTGAATGTCAACTTACTCTCTTCTGGGTTGTATGACAACCCTCGACATACTCGTAATCCAATCTGAACGGGTTTATATCACATCACACGGTCATCTGACCATTCATCATATAGCCTTGTCTTGACCAACACATCATGTTATGAACATCCTCTGATGTTCACACGAGATGAGTTCTTCCATCATTACTAACATCAATATGGTTTACCATCTACTAAGGTCTGGTTGAGCTATCCATTACCGTGGACTCGGCTATTCGAATAGGGTTGACACTCCATAGAGGTTGCACACTTTACCCACACTATGGAGCACTCACCTCAAGATCCCATTCGGGTGGACCAGTGTTACTCCAACAAAACATGTCTCACCCGTGACCCCCTCATCGTACCCCCGATAATCACTCTCCCTCGGAGTATTGCCCTGGGTGGCCCTGTGTCCTCATGGCACCTGCCACCATCGTGGCTAAAGTAAACTGTTCCATCCGGGAATGGCGACACAAACAAATGAACTGGTTCACAGGGTTATCACCGCCCATCAGGGTAGCACGCGTGCATAACCCTCCCTCTTTGGGGGTACCTGTGAAAGAGCACGCAATCAGACCAAGTCAAGGCCGCCCCGCAACGGCAAATGTGGTTGCACTGATGAGCCCGAACAGGTGACTTGAATCAACCAACTAGGTATCTTAATCCAAATATTATTTGTCATAGCCGACGCTACGATGTCATAGCAATCCGATAATTAATAAGGTCAAGCCACTACTATTAAACTATATTCATAAACTATCGAATGAAACACAAAGTAATCATAGACAGTAATCTCAACAATATAATGTAAATAGCAAACTATTACTCTACAGATTATAACTGTAAGCTAGACCTTCACAACCCTCACATAAAATAAGCAAATAAATCCGTAGCCACCAGAACGGTCTTTACAACACAGATCTGGAACGTTACCGGAATATCTCAACTCCGATTCAAGACGGCTGGAAAGCAGCTCATAGCATGAGGGGATGTTGATAAGAAGAAAGGAGCAGTTCCCTAAGACGGTCGAAGAACAGCTCAGAGCATAAGGTCCCCGCTGCGGAAAGAAATTCAACAGTTGCCAGCGACGGTTGAAAAGCAGCACAGAACACGGGACAGCTGCTGACAAAATAAATATAAAATTGGCATCCACCCCGGACGGCCAGAAATAGCCCAGACTCAGGCATAATGCCATTATTGAAGAAAATGCGAGCAAGGGTTCGTCAGAGTCACACACAACACATCAATATACACTAGGACACAAGCATTATAGGTTTAATAGGTAAGAGCAACATATGAGGGCATATGGTAGATGAAAAGTAGTACTAGGAACTACTACTAATGTCATCACAGTTATATGAAAATGCAGGCTAACAGGGGGTATAGATAAACACAGAGTGTGCCAGCAAAGTTATCACGCAAGTCTGGAGCTTATAGCAAGAGGTTGGCTTGCCTGGGGGTCGACGAATACTCCGGGAAGAAGCGCAATAACACACCGGGAAGATTTGCCGGAGAGGGTTTCCCTCTTGGAAGGCTCAAACAAAGGAAGGGAAAAACGGTACTTTCTACTATGCCAACATATTATGAAAATAATACTATCGAAACGAGCTCGACGAGACGAAGACGTGGGCGCTGGTTTTACCTCAATCGGAGCTACGGTTCAGAAGATACGCTCGTTAGAGCACCAGGGACCGATATGTAAAAATAATAACTGCAAACAAGTCCCTGGCGCTGAAGTAGATAGCGCCTTTGGTTAGAATATGTTTTCCCAACAGGGAAAACGTATTTTCGGAAACGCGCTTCCACTTACTCCCCTGGGCCCGGGCTCTCTCTCTCTCTCTCTTACGACTGACCCCACCCCATTCTCTCTCTCTCCTCTCCTCTTCTCCCTGCCCGTCTCCTACCTCTCTTCCCGCCGCTACAGGGCCAGGGGGCCACTGGCCGCCACGGCTGCTGCTGCTCCCCTGCGCGGGACGTGCAGCCGGCGGCTGGGACGGGTGCCCCGTGCCCCACCGCGCCCAAGGGAGGCGGCCCAGCCACTTGGGATGCCGGAGCGAGGCGCGACGGCGGCAGCCGTGCCACGGCCATGGCGGGAGGCGGAGCTCGAGGCTCGGCAGGAGGGGTGCGAGGAGGCTTAGGGAGGGGCGTGGAGCTTGCTGCTCGACGGGAGGGGCTTGGGAAGGCTATTTATAGCAGAGGGAAAGAGCTCTCGTGACTCCGGGAGAAGCTCCGAGATCCATGGAGAGACTCCAATGGCAGACACCTCCAGGAGCAAGGAGACGAGGGGGAGAGGGCTCCAGAGTGTTCACACGTGCTGGGGGAAGCTCTACGACATCCCTGGATAGCTTAGAACCAGCTGGAGACAAGCTCCCGTCGACCTCAGTTCACAAAGCTGTGTTTTGGCATGCTCTGCCCATTGTCGCCACGTGGCCATGGCCTTGCCTTGCCCCTCAAGTTGTCAAACCTTGTCTAGGGTGTTCTCCAAGCAACACTACGCTGAACTGACCCATCAAACTCCATGCTACAACTCTGATGTGAAAGAACCAAGGTCAAATAGTCTCCAACAGCAAGGTGTTTGTGCTGTGGTGTGGCAACCAAATTGCACCTCTTGGCATGATGTTTTGATGAGGTTGACCACTCACTAAGGTCACTATCCTGTCCAAAATTCAGCACAATCCAATAAGTCTAAGGGGTACTTCCTTTGTAACTTGGCATACTGACCAGAAATGAAGAAGATGATGCTGGGGTCAAATGGTTAAATGCAAATGGCTGAAATTTGGAGGAGACTCATGATTTAGGCACATGAAGGCACTGGCAAAGTTTCATACCATTTGCACAAATATAAATGGTACTTCCTTCACAATGCTCCAATCTGGACAGCATCTTAAATAACTTTTGGGGAAGAATGGGGTGATGAAATGGGCTAAATTTCGGTGGACAAGGATGATTTTACATGATGAACCACTCTGCAAAGTTTCAACTCAACGGGAACAAGGAAGCAAGCACTTCCTTTACAAACAGAAGATCTGGAAATTTTTCGCAAAGGGACATTGTCCTCAATTTTTGAATTGGGGAACTTGATATTTTAGTGGAAATGATGAACATATGAGGATGAGAAGCACCACAAATTATTTGAGATTTTTCCTAGCTACCAAAATGGTAGTTCCTTTGGAAAGGCCCCAAAATACTATATTGGCACAAAATAGGAAAATGCAATTTGCCTTTATTCTATGATGGCCAATATTTTATGAGAGCTCCATAGGATCAGAAAGAACATTTCTACAAGTTTTCATGAGCATGGGAGATGGATAGATATTTTCTTGGATTTAATTCCTTAGACAAGCAGAAACAGGAATTCATTCCAAAGGGGAAATATTGCCTATGACTTGGCAAAATTTTTGCATATCTGAGGGTCATGAGGTATGAATGATCTCTGGGAAGACTAGGAGGATCAACAGAGCAAGGGAAATGATGGATCCTTTGAAAACACAAAGGCAGGATTCTGAGTTCCAATATTTCGGAGCTAGGGTTCCAAAAGGGATTCGTGGTTTACTTAGCAAGGACAAGAGGGCCCAAGGATAGGGGAAAGCACTGAGAGGTTGAGGATACACTGGATTCACCTGGTCATTTGCCAAATTCCAGAGGAAAAATTCAGGAAAGAAAAGTTAGGAAGGAATAACAGCACAAAAATCGATAACCCGATTTTTGGGGTGTTACACTGCATCACATAAGGAGGGCGGTGTCTCATCATCATCCGTCCAATGAACAATGCAGGGCTTCGGAGGCGGCAGAGCGAGACTCGATCATGCCCTCGTCCTCGATCTCCGAGGCATCAGACATCACCACGTCGGGGACAAGCGGGTTGAGTGCCTACAGCTTCTCGAACATCTGCGCAAGGGATTCAGCGGCCGGCTCAAAAAGATGATCGACTACAAGAAAAACAACAAAAACAGCCTCAACTAGAATGCTTACCATCGGAGGTGGACGGGACCTGTCGTAAGGGGCCAGCCCCCACTCCCAGTTCCGACCATCGTCCATGTGGGTGCGCGGGCTGTGAAGCTCTTGGTGGACATCTGGCTGGGGTCATACCGGCCGCTCATTTGGCAATCAAGATGGGGCCGCCTCTGCAGAGGCAAGATCCTACAGGAAACCATGGTGGCAAGCAGGTCACGACCCAGGAGGCCGCGATCCTTCAAGCTGTCGAGGTAGGCGCCGATCTGTGCTACCTCGGGAGTCGGCTTCGGATACTTCGCCTGCCAGTTCAACCTCGTCATCGGAGGTTCGATGTCAAATGGAGACATGTTGAGGGCGTCGTGTGCTGGGCTGGCATTCTTCACATAGAAGACGCCTCTCTGCCACTTCTTAATGGATTCTTGCAGTGCCATCTGGGGGAAGCCGGACTTTGAGCGGTGGTGCACCAGTGCGGCTCCGCACGGCGTCATCGGGCGAGGGCCGTCGAGTTTCTCTAGCTCGACCTTGTCCATCTTCTTGGACTGCTGCTTGAGGAAGAATAAGCTCTTCGAGAGGTCGAGGTGAGGCTCGATCCCCAGAAAGCCCTTGCACAGGACGATGAAGGCACACAGCTGGAGAATGGTGTTCGGCGCCAGGTGTTGCGTGTGCAGGCCGAAGAAGATGAGCCAGTTGGAGAAGAATGTGCTCGCCAGAAGCCCGAAGCCCCTGTAGATGTGCTCGTCGACCATGACTATCTCCCCGTCCCGCAGCGTCGGGGCGGTCTCGGAATCGGGGATGCGCACCATCACGAGAGAAGCGGGAGGCAACATCCGGTGGTGGCGGAGCGCCTCGATGTGGCCTTCGCAAATTCCGCTGCCGAGCCAAGCTCCGTGGGACGAGCCCTTCTTCGAAGAGGAGCCGCTCGCCATGACCATGGGAGACGGAGGCTTGGGAAGACTGGTGGCGACGGGGGGCGCAACGGCGACGGAGAGGATGAAGGACAAGACAGACGGACTCCTTCTCTTTGGCTCAGGGAGGAAGAGGGCATCGATGCGGGCGAGAAGGGGGCGAATGGCCTCCTCGGTACCCCCGCACCCCATTTAAACCACACGAAGGATCGTAGCGAGGCGATCCAGTGCACGCAGAGCCCCACTAATCCAGTGTATTACGGGCGGTAACATTTCCCGAAACCCGACCATCACGGAGTAAATCCGTAGTGGATCCTCCACACGTCGGCCAAGGGGGCGTCGTGGCGGGACCCAGGGCCTGGTCCCATCACCTGTGTAAACCATCATCACGTTAGGCCGGGCATGGCACGTGACACGATTTTTGAGCAGCCTACGATGAAGCCAGGCATCGCTTGGAAGCCAGCCGGCGTCCCCTGCCACAAGCGGCAGCAGGAATAAAACGACAAACAATCAAGCCGGTGAGGCCACCCGTAACCAAGCGGCAGACCTCTCTAGCTTCGGGGACTATTGTCGGGAGGATAACCCCGGGGTAGGCTCAACGAGCCTGCTCCTTTATCTTCAGCCCAGAAGGAATGACCAAAAACAATTCTACAAGGTCCAAGTCTCGTTGCTAGCTAGGAAGCATCTGCCGCCTGGGGGGCGAGACGGCCAATTATCTGGCCGGCGAGGTAGCATCTGCCAGCTAGAGGCGAGACGGCTACCTCTCCATGGCCGCCTAGGCCAAGCCAGCCGGCTAGGGACGAGTCGGCCGTGCCCAGGGCGGCTAGTCGAGCAGCAAAGGTACTGGATCAGAGTGCATGGCGGGTACCAGCGTCGGCGGCCACGCTGCTGACCTCCCCCGGCTCTAATCCATCACCCTACAAAGTGTCGGCCCGTCAAACTCCCACTCCATTACTGCACTCGTCGTGGGAACAGTGGAGGCGACCGTACTGCCTTCCCATGACGAATCTCGATGGACGATGCCGAATGTACCATATGTGTCCTGCATCAACCTTGCACGAGAGCCTCATTGGCTAGCCGGCGGGTCCCACATCCAGACGGGACCTCACAGCCGGCGGGCCCCTCAAGCGACAAGACAAGAGCCCCGTGGGCCCCCTGGCCAGCCGGCGAGGCTGCCAGCCGGGTCCCACTCTTGTACCCTTTATCCATATTGTAGGCCGGTGAGTTCGTCTATAAAACCCCCTACCCCCCCTCCATGCAGGGTGTCGGTCAACTTACCACACACACCAACCACATAGAAGAGGCAGAGTCGAGCCGGGTGCTCCTCCTTCCTCTTCCACGATACAGCTCCAGGAGCAACTTGTAATCCCATCCTTACACATCATCCACACCGGCAGGACTAGGGGTATTATCTCTACGGAGAGCCCTGAACCTGGGTACATCATGCGTTCCACGCTCGTATCATCCTCGCCCCCATCGCCCTCCCGTGTCACTTCGGTTCCTACCATCTTTAGCCTACCCATGGCTTATGTTGTGAGTATTCACCGACAGGGATGGTGCGCACAGGCTCCACCTCCGCCCACCTGGTGAATTTGTCGATGCCGACGTAGAGGTAGCGGAAGCCGCCCGCCGCATGCAGGAAAGGCCCCAGTATCCGGCCCCCACACCGTGAACGGCCAGGAAAGTGGAATGGTCTAGAGGCCCTGCGCGGGCTGGTGAATCTGCTTGGCGTGGAACTAGAAACCCTTGCAAGATCGGACCAACTCGATGGCGTCGTCCAACGCTGTAGGCCAGTAGAAACCTGACCTGAACGCCTTACCCGCGAGCGTGCGCGAGGAAGACTGATGCCCGCAGGACCCTCCGTGGTTGTTGGCCAGTAGTCCGTGCCCCTACTCCGTGGAAATGCACCGCAGTGCGACATTGTTCGGGTGCCTGGGGTACAAGTCGCCGTCCTGTAAACAGTAGGCCAAGGCTTGTCGTGCTACATGCTCCGCATCTTCCTCCTTCTCAGGCAATGTGTCGTGGAGCAGGTACGCCCCGAGTTCCAGCATCTAATCGTTGGCCCGCGCTCTAGGGCCAGGAGCAGTCGAGCCCCCAAGGCCTGGCCGCAATTCGGAGCCCCCGAGGGTGGTGTAGGGGGAGCTCCTTTCCCCGTGGTGCCATGCCCTCGGGTGACGATGTCGCGGAAGGCTTGAAGAGTTGCGTCCCGAAGACGCCTGGCTCTTTAACCTCATGACATGAAGCTCTTTTGGCAATGTCCTCCGCCTCCTTGTTCTTGCCATGCGGGACGTGCAGCAGCTCTAGGCCCTGAGATCGTTTCTCAATCTTACGTACCTCTTGGAGATACACTTCCATGTGATCGTCCTTGGGCATGTACTCTTTGTTGGAGAAGTTGACGAGAAGCTGGGAGTCGCCCATCATGGCGAGGTGCCGTACCCCGAAGGCTGCCGCCGCTTTGAGGCCGGTGATGAGGCCCTCGTACTCCTGTATGTTGTTAGAGACCTTCTCCCCACGCTGGAAGCAGAGCCGCACGGTTTAGCGGAGCTTGTCTCCGGTCGGGGAAGTGAGCAAGACTCCAGCCTCCGCTCCTCTGCGTGTGAAGGCCCCGTCGAAGTGCCTGGTCCATCCCTCGGGTGCCTCCACACCGGGGGCAAGGGATAGACTCCCTTCGAGCACCCGGTCCGGTGCGTCCGTCCACTTTCCCACGAAGTCAGCCAAGGTCGCTCCCTTGATGACCTTGGTCGTGCTGAATTCGATGTTGAAGGCCTGAAGCTCGATGATCCATTCGGGAACCCTTCCTTCCGCGTTAGGGTTATGCAGTATCATCTCCAACGGGTAGGCGGAGGCGACCTTGATTTGGTGCCCGTGGAAATAGTGGCGCATCTGGCGTGAAGCAACGAGGAGTGCTATACGGAGTTTCTGCTGCATGGGATAACACTAGCGCACATCCTGCAGCACCGTGCTGACGAAGTACACCGGGTGCTCGACGAGGATGCGCCCCCCCGTGGCGTCATGCTCCGAAGCGAACTCATGAGGTTTGGGTGTCTCACGATCCGGAGGAGGGGTCGGGGCCTCAGGAGGGCTGAGCATCTCATGGCCCGACCCTGCGGTCTGAGCCTTAGGTCCCTCTTCCTGCGGGGCGTTTGGAGCTCGTGAGTCGTGCGAGCCCCAGACTTCACCGGTGGGGGCCCGCCGGGGTTCCCCGAGGTGGCGCCTTTGCTGGTTTTCTCCTCCCTCTCTGCCATCAACGAGGCGCTGGCGAAGTGGGGGGTGGCAGCATGGTACAGAAGCAGAGGCTCCAGTGGGCAAGGCGCCACCATGACCGGTGGGCTCGTGAGGTATCGCTTGAGTTCGTCGAAGGCTGCGTTAGCCTCCGGGGTCCATTCGAAGGGCCCCTTTCTTTTCATGATCTTGAAGAAATGCAGGGCCCACTCGTCGAGCTTGGAGATGAAGCGGCCCAAGGAGGTAAGACACCCTGCTTACTTCTGCATCTCCTGGAGGGTTGTGGGCGCGCTCATCCTGTTTATGGAATTGACCTTCACCGGGTTTGCCTCGACCCCCCGGTGCGACACCAGGTAACCAAGCAGTTTGCCTGATGGGACCCCGAAGACGCACTTCTCGGGGTTGAGCTTCAGGTTCATCTCCCTTAGGCTGTCAAAGGTCTCCTCCAGGTCCTCCACCAGGGTTTTTGCCTGCCTTGACTTCACCACGATGTCGTGGACGTAGGCCTCTGCGTTCCTCCCGTGTTGCAGTCCTAAAGAGATATGCATCAACCGTTGGAGGTTTGCCCCAGCGTTCCGCAGCCCGAAGGGTAGGCACTTTTAGCAGTATACCCCGCACGGAGAGAGGAAGGCTGTCTTCTCGACGTCCTCCACCGCCATCTTGATCTCATGGTAGCCCCATAATGCATCTAGGAAGCATGGGAGATCGCACTCTGCGGTGGAATCCACGATCTGGTCAATGCGCGGTAGCGGGAATGGGTCCTGAGGGCAAGCCTTGTTGAGGCTCGTGAAGTTGATGTACATGCGCTTCTTCCTGCACTTCTACGGGACGACCACCGGGTTGGCCACCCATTCCGGGTAGCGCACATCCCGAATGACCCCTTCTTCCTTAAGTTTACGTACCTCCTGACCGATGAACGCCTGCTTCTCCGGGGCTTGCCTCCTTGAGTTCTGCTTCACCGGGCTCACGTTCGGGCACACCATGAGGTGGCGCTCAGTGACGTCCCTCGGGACCCCCACCAGGTCGGAGGCGCTCGAGGCGAAATCGTCCTTGTTCGACCTGAGAAAACCTACCAATGCCTTCTCTTGGTCTTGGGGAGGTTTGCGCCGATGGTGAAGGTAGGAGCCGAGGTTCCTTCATGCGCCGATACTTGCTTTGTTTCCGCTCGGTCCTAGGAGACCAACTACTTCTTCTTCACGGGCACGACATCGGGGACGTCCCGAGGGTCCTCCGCGGCATGCGCCGCGCCCCTGAGGTTGGCATGTGCCATGGACGCGGCCTTGTGGGGGAGCTCGAGTACCCGAGATGCGTATTTGACGTCCCCCATGACAGTGAGCATGCCACCGCTCCCGGGCATCTTGGCAACATTGTAGCCTGGGTGCGCTGCCGCCATGAACTGCACTAGGGCGGGGTAGCCGAGTATTGCGTTGTACGGAAGGTGGATGCGGGGGACGTCGAAGTCGATCTGCTCGGTATAGAAGTTGGAGCATGTGCCGAAAGTGACGGGGAGGCAAACCCGTCCCACAGGGGTGACTGATCCTTCCACCACCCCGGAGAAGGGCTTTGAAGGCGCGAGCCATTCTCGGGTCAACTGCAGCGCATCGAAGGCCTCTGCTAAGATGACGTTGTGGCCCGCGCCGCCGATGATGAGGGTCTTGGAGATGGCCATGTCGCATATGGTCGGCGTGCACAACATAGGAAGTGTCCCGGCTGCCGTCGTGGCCTTGGGGTGGCCGTCGGGCCCGAAGGTGATGTTGACCTCCGACCATGCTCAGGGGCTACGGAGTTCGGTAAACCGCCCCCTCGTGTTGTAGGAAACACTTAACGTGACGGCCGGAAGGTGGCACCTGTGATCTACCGAGGATGCAGGCGACTGCAGGTATGGCCCTGCTCGCTAGAACGCCATCCACCGCCGGGGACCGGCGGCCATCGATGGTCGTGCTTGCCATGGAGTCACCGAGTCGAGGTCTGGCTCTTGTTGTTGGCATGGAGGCTCCGACACACACCCCCGACCTAGCGCGCCAAATGTCGGATTTCGGGCTCCGCAAAACCCTATAGTTTCGAACTCAGGGGCGTGTGCGAAGATCTCTCGCGGGCTCGCCTCACCTAACTCGCTACTCGTTGTGGATGATAGAGAACTCACTCGATGGTGAGGCAGAAACAGAACACCGCAGTTTACCCAGGTTCTGGCTGCTGAGATGCGTAATACCCTACTCATGCTTTGGTGGATTGCCTCTCGTGGAGGTTGGTGGATGAATTAGTACAGTGTTATAGGGCCTCCGGAGGTTGGGTGGCCTTCGTGTGGTGCCAGTGGGTGAATGAATGGATCCCCCCTATGATGTAACCTACTCTCTATATATAGTGGCGTCCCCGGTCCTCTTCCCTTAACGGATCCCACAACGGCCAATTTTAATTAAAGGGGGACAGGGGGACATGCTTCCCCTGTCCAAAAGGAGTCTTCACCTACAAAGTGGTTGTCAGCGCTGCAGGGACGGGTCTAGGGGTGACGTTTGTACTGCTGGTGGGCGGTGGTGGCCTTGTTGCACCAGAATGGAATCCTTTGGGAGATGCCTTGGTGACCTGCGCGCGTCCTCACCACATTTGCTCTAAAGGGGGAACTGCACCGTCCTGTTGTCTCCTGCTCTCCTGTCCTTTCCCCATGTCAACCTCGACTCCCGAGGCCGGGGCTCGCCTCGGAATATCCGCCACTTCGGAGGGGTCTTGAGGAGGTCCCTTGCGGGTCTTGATGTTGTTCCTCCTCACGAGGCTTGGCCCCTCGCGAGGGCCTTGTCTTGAGTGGTGCCAGGCCTGTTGGTTTTTGGTTGATGAAGTGGGCGAGCCCTAGGCCACGGGCAGGCAGGTCTGGGTACCCACATTCCCAGAATGCCATCAACGAGTAATATTGTTGTATACTAAGTTATAGTGAATGCCCTACGGTATATCAGTTGCTTGAGTGAATTGATGTTCTATCATAGATTGGTGGTCGATATAAACCCGGGGCAACAAATATTCAGTAGGGTGTATAGCCATTTCAAAAGACTTAGCCACGCGTGTGCCATAAATACCACCATGAATCTTGCCTTTTCTTTGATTAAGATGCAAGCAGCGCGCGACAATAGATCCTAGGATGTAGGTGTTATCACCATAAAGTGCGTGGCACAAAATAGCAAGAGTCGGGGCACTGTGGTAGAATTAACACCAACACAACCGAGACCACCACTCTGCTCCATAGTAGTTATGCATTTTCCTATAAATAGAGAGAAATGATGCACACAAGGAAAATGCAAACTAATGGCCCTGGCGTTTGATACGCCCCTAGTTTCACCCACAGTTAAGCTGAGGAGGAAACCCTCAAATTCCTCAGCCTTATGATCACACGTTCCCCCGTCAAAGGGAAGCAAGCATGTTTCACAAAATCTATCAAGAGGCAATTTATAGTTTGTTGCATATAACTCGAAACGTAATATGGGAGCATCAGGCGTGTTTATGAAATAGAAGTTTTGATCAAAAGAATTAGTAAGGATATAGTATTGATCACACTTACGTGCGTCAAAGTTGGTCAGCTTGCCATTTGCAACGAATAGCATAAATTCTTCATAAAAACCAGCTTCACTAGTGAAGGGTGTATGTGGCCATTCAAAATGCCTAACCTCCGTGTTGCGAAAAGATCTTGATATTGCTATCCTCAGTCCTCCCCGCTACTCCCTTGGGGCTCCTGCTAGAAGAACCCTTCCTTGAGGAACATATCCTCAAGAAGTTCATTTTCCTACACACAATTTCTGAAAAATTTTGGACCACAAAAATATATCAATAGATCTTTACAAGAATGATAACAACTACTCATATGGATACCTAGAGGCTATATCAAGCATTCATGCTACTTGGAACTTAAAGAATTTAACAGGGTAGCTCATTTTCTATAGCACCAAGTCTAGCAATTTATGCAAATATAAAACACTACGGCGGAAACTAATTGGAGAAATGGAGGAGTCACATACCAAGGAACAATTTTCCCAAAACAGTTTCGGAAATGGGTTCCCAAGCAAAGATATCGAAAATTTCAGTATCTCGAGGAAGAACACGGGAGAGAGATAGCTAGGAAATATTTTCTAGACGTAGAGGATGATGTGAGCAAAATGGATTAGGAAGGAGTCCCTGTGGGTCCCACCATACATCAAGGTGCGACTAGGGGGCGCCCTGTTGGCTTGTGGCCCAAAGGTCCATCTCCCTGCTGTTATTTTTATGCCAAAAATTCTCATTTCTTCCAGAAACAATCATGTTCAAATTTTGCGGTATTCTGGGACTTTTTATTTTTACGTCATTTTTCTATGGTACGAAAAATTTAGAAAACAGGGTTATCTGGGCATTTTATTTTTCTATAGCTAAGAGAACACAGAATAAACTTGGGGTACAAAGAGTTATGAATACTCAATTCATAAATCACATGTCTTTCGAAAATGATCCATTAATAAGGTTGATCATGTCTTATGAATAACTGTTTCCGATTAACATGAAACCAAATAATTTCTGTATATCGCTAGGTTACCTCAATATGGATTTGCATATCTCCCACAATAAGATTATAGTATTTCTTTTTCTTGGCAGTGGGTGGAGGAATTGTAAAATCTCCAATGCTGAGCACGAGAATACGCTCAATGACATTAAATCATTAATATTGTTAACCAAAGTTTCCTTCTTCAAAAATGAACCTTGTGTTGCTTGCCATTAACATGAAAAGTGACCTTTCTTTTTTGCAATCAATAATAGCCCCTGCAGTATTTAGAGAAGGTATACCAAGGATGATCGACATATTGTTGTCGTCGGGAATATCAAGAATAACAAAGTCTACTAATATAGTAACATTTGCAAGCACAACGGGGACATCCTCGCAAATTACAATAGGTAAAGTAGTTTATTTGTGTGTCATTTGCAAAGATATCTGAGTGGATGTAAGCTTATCCAATTCAAGTCTTTTATAAAGGGAGAAAGGCATAACACTAACACGAGCTCCTAAATCACATAAAGCAGTTTTAACATAATTTCTTTTAATAGAGCAAGGTATTGCGGGTATACCCGGGTTTCCCAACATCAGTTTCGGGTATCTTTCTTTCATTGGTAATAATATCCTTCATGTATTTAGCATACGGAGGCATTTTCAATATATCAGTCAAGCAAGTGCGCAAAAAACATAGGTCTAATCATTTCAGCAAAGCTTTCAAAATATTCGTCGTCCATACTTTTAGAAGACTATTGAGGGAATGGCATGCGTTTTCGAACCCATGTCTCTCTTCCCCTTCCATGTTTTCTAGAAACAAAGTCTCTTATCACAATGTTTATAAGAGGTGGGTTATCAAGACCATGAAGAGGTTCTATCTCGACATCATTATTAGGTTGCTTATTACTACCTGGTGGATCTTCTACATGAACATCATTATTATAATTATCATCATCATTAAGTTCATGTTCACTACTAGATTGTGTCTCAACATCAAAACTAGAAAAATCATTATGATTCTGAGAAGGTTTCAAGTATCACGTTCGCTAGGGGCATGAGAAGTCCTATCATTTTTCTTTTTATTTTTCTTCTTAGCTGGAGTAGGAGTTGTAGGGGCATGTCACATGGGAAACAAAAAATTTCCTACACTCACCAAGATCTATCTATGCAGACTAACATCTGAGAGAGGGGGAGAGCATCCACATACCCTTGTAGATCGCCAAGAGGAAGCATATATAACGCGGTTGATGTAGTCAAGCATCTTCTCTATCCAAATCGCAGTCCGTCCCGCAATCCCATCGTGATCCGTCCTGCGATCCCATCATGATCCATCCCGATCTTGTGGACGACACCTCCGCGCTCAGCACACGTACAGCTCGATGATGCCTTCATCCCCTTGATCCAGAGAGCGGTGGTGAAGTAGAGGTTGAGTACTCTGACAGCATGACGGCGTGGTGGCGGCGTTGGTGGTGCAATTTCAGCATGGCTTCGCCAAGCACTACTGCGGTCGTTGTGGTGGAGAATTACTACAAGAGAGAGAGGTAGGGCGCCGCCAAGCAATTTTGTCTTGGTTGCCTCCCTCTCCCTCTCTATTTATAGGAGTAAGGGGTAGGTAGGGCTAGCCTAGGCCCCTCCTCGATGGAGAGAGTGTTTGGCCGAACTACGGAGGAGCTGTCCTCCCACAAGGGAGGTGGACACCCTAGGGAGGACTCCTCCTCCACCAAGGCACTTCCTCCCACCTACTAATACGTCCAAAATGCATCACCTTTTTGTATCATAATTTGTCTCTCTTCATTGATATATTTCACATTGTTATGATGTACTTATAGTGTTTTGGCTTATTTTACACAGTTTACAACTTTCCAGTGCCGAAACAGGACACACATGATTCAGCGGAGAAAATAGCATGAAGAGTTGCAATATCAAAACATCTCCAACTGTGCTGAAAATTTGAGGGAAAAAGTTTCCAAACAGATCCCCATAGGCCGCGTGAGGAGGCCTCCTGGGTGGTGAGTCCCGCAGCCGGTGCTATCCTTTGGCCTATATGTTCATCTTGACGTAAAAGTTACGGGGACAGAAACCTATAGAGAAGAAAAGACGTTTCCGGCGGGCAGATTCAGCCAGGGAGAATTCCTGCCGGAAGTGGAGATCATCGTCATCATCATCACCATCATCACGAAAATCATCGAGATCATCATCACCATCATCACCAATAGGAGCACCATCTCCACCATCATCCCATCTACTTCACCATTGCAATCAGAGTTGTACCTTGCACTATTCATCCCCTCTACTCTACCGGTGTTGATTACTCTTTTGTGGTGAATGCTATTGAGTTTTGTTGGAGGATTATTGTTATGACCAGATTGTTAAGCATATTTTCATCACCTCTATCATGATCTCTTTTATGTCTTGTGAGTAGTTCCGATAGTTCTTGAGGACATCGGAATAGTCTAGATGCTAGTAGTCATATGATGTTGAAGTAATATGTGTTGATTGATATTTAAGTTATGGTGTTATTCTTATAGTGGTGTTATGTGAACGTAGACTACATAACACATCGCCTTTTTAAGGACCTAGGGGAATGCATCGTGTATAAAGAATGCTTACGGTGTGTTGCCAGAGTGACAGAAACCTGAACCCTAGTTCGCATACTTTTGCATGAGGGGGTATTGGATCAGAAAGCTTATTCCTATGGTTAGGCTTTGCCTTAATTTCTCTCTTGTATTTGCCGATGCTTGCAATAGGGATTAATCAGAAGAGTGTACTTGTCTTAGCCTAGATGGTGGACTAGTTAAGATCCACCCACATAACACTTATCAATACAAAACATAGTACTAGACAAAGTATGGCGAAAGAATTTAACTATCTCTCTCGTGTGTCCTCAGGAACGCCTTAGTCTTTATAAGTTTAGTCCCTCGGCATATACTTTGTGTTTAAAAGGATTGGGCCAATTGCTGCACCTCGGCACGATTTACTTTACTTGCATTTACTTCCTTGTTTTTATACTAGAAAACCCATAAAAATTTACCTTTCAGTACTTGTAGTTATTCCTTGCTCAAGATCACTTGTCAATACCTTCTGCTCCTCGTTGGGTTCGACACCCTTACTTATCGAAAAGGCTATGATAGATCCCCTACACTTGCTGGTCAACAATACCATTTTCTGGCACCGTTGTTAGGGAGTGTAGCGCTATTGGTAAGATAAATTGGGAAGGAAACCTTTACACTTTACGTGCTATTTTTGTTTTACTGTTTCCACTTTTGTCCCTATGGACAACTCTGCTCTTGGTTTGTTGCTTGTGGGGAATCACCCCAATGCTATTGTGGTGGAGAAGCCTCACCCACCAACTAAGATTGTGCCTTTTAAAATACCAACTGGTATTATTGATTGTGTTTTGGCTAATCGATGTGCAGGAGATAGACATCCAGGTGAACACTTGCTATATCTTTCACAACTATGCTCCTTATTTAATCTTGCAGGTATATCAATGGATTTTTTTTATGAGAAAGCAATTCTCTCTATCATTACAAGATAAGGCTTTGGATTAGTATAGGCTTCTTGATGACTCTCATTTACTAAATTGGCAAGATCTTATGCCTCTCTTTTATGCAAAGTTTTATCATCTTCATGAAATACATCGAGACAGGAATTATATTTACAACTTTTGGTCTCGTGAGGAGAAAGCATCGCTCAAGCTTGGGGAGATTGAAGTCCTTAATGCTCAAATGTCCCAATCATGATCTCTTCAAAGAAATTATTCTCACAAATTTTTATGCAAGGCTATCTCGTCAAGATAAAGAGATGCTTGATGCTTCCTCTAGTGGGGCATTCTCCAACAAAAGCACTGAAGCTTAGTGGGATCTCATTGAAAGGATCCAGAAGAGCATTGAAGACTGGGAGATTGATAAAGGTATTGAACCCGTTTTAAATTATGAGCGTGATTACATTGAGAGCTATGTGAAAACTGATTACTTCAATACTTTTTGTGCTAAGATTGGTCTTGATTCCCAGATTCTAATTGATTTTTGCAAAGACTTTGCCTCCTATATTGACTTTTCTGAGAAGAAGGAGGATCAAGACCATAAACCTTTTAAGGAATTACCCGTTGATATTAATGTTGTTGAACCTAACTTTCCTGTAGTTGAATATGAAATTCCCCCTTTTCCCACAAGGATGAGGGAGCAATCTTTTTTCACACGCATCCTGAATAAAAGTGAACGAACGACCGATGAGCATGAGAACATGATTAAAGTTGATCCTCAAGTTGCATTAGTCAAGGATCTTGTTACTAGTAATATTGAGTATTCCATTATAAATTTTTGTGTTGTTTCCACTAACCTTGTTACAGCCAACAATGACGGCCCAATTATAGGTACTCCGGTTGTATCTGTTAAAATTGGAGATCATAATTATTATGGGCTATGTGATTTGGGATCCAGTGCTAGTGCTATTCCTTTTTCACTGTATCCGGTGCTATCCTTTGGCCTATATGTTCCTCTTGACCTAAAAGTTACGGGGACAGAAACCTATAGAGAAGAAAAGACCTTTCCGGCGGGCAGATTCCGCCAGGGAGAATTCCTGCCGGAAGTGGAGATCATCCTCATCATCATCACCATCGTCACGAGAATCATCGAGATCATCATCACCATCATCACCAACAACAACACCATCTCCACCTTCATCCCATCTACTTCACCATTGCAATCAGAGTTGTACCTTGCACTATTCATCCCCTCTACTCTACCGGTGTTGATTACTCTTTTGTGGTGAATGCTATTGAGTTTTGTTGGAGGATTATTGTTATGACCATATTGTTAAGCATATATTCATCACCTCTGTCATGATCTCTTTTATGTCTTGTGAGTAGTTCCGATAGTTCTTGAGGACATCGGAAAATTCTAGATGCTAGTAGTCATATGATGTTGAAGTAATATGTGTTGATTGATATTTAAGTTATGGTGTTATTCTTATAGTGGTGTTATGTGAACGTAGACTACATAACACTTCGCCTTTTTAAGGACCTAGGGGAATGCATCGTGTATAAATAATGCTTATCGTGTGTTGCCAGAGTGAAAGAAACCTGAACCCTAGTTCGCATACTTTTGCATGAGGGATATTGGATCAGAAAGCTTATTCCTATGGTTAGGCTTTGCCTTAATTTCTCTCTTATATTTGCGGATGCTTGCAATAGGGATTAATCATAAGAGTGTACTTGTCTTAGCCTAGACGGTGGACTAGTTAAGATCCACCCACATAACACTTATCAATACAAAACATAGTACTAGACAAAGTATGGCGAAAGAACTTAACTATCTCTCTCGTGTGTCCTCAGGAACGCCTTAGTCTTTATAAGTTTAGTCCCTCGGCATATACTTTGTGTTTGAAAGGATTGGGCCAATTTCTGCACCTCGGCACGATTTACTTTACTTGCATTTACTTCCTTGTTTCTTATACTGGAAAACCCATAAAAAGTTACCTTTCAGTACTTGTAGTTATTCCTTGCTCAAGATCACTTGTCAATACCTTCTGCTCCTGTTGGGTTCGACACCCTTACTTATCGAAAAGGCTACGATAGATCCCCTACACTTGTGGGTCATCAATACCATTTTCTAGCACCTTTGTTTGGGAGTGTAGCGTTATTGGTAAGATAAATTGGGAAGGAAACCTTTACACTGTACGTGCTATTTTTGTTTTACTGTTTCCACTTTTGTCCCTATGGACAACTCTGCTCTTGGTTTGTTGCTTGTGGGGAATCACCCCAATGCTATTGTGGTGGAGAAGCCTCACCCACCAACTAAGATTGTGCCTTTTAAAATACCAACTGGTATTATTGATTGTGTTTTGGCTAATCGATGTGCAGGAGATAGACATCCAGGTGAACACTTGCTATATCTTTCACAACTATGCTCCTTATTTAATCTTGCAGATATATCAATGGATTTTTTTATGAGAAAGCTATTCTCTCTATCATTACAAGATAAGGCTTTGGATTAGTATAGGCTTCTTGATGACTCTCATTTACTAAATTGGCAAGATATTATGCTTCTCTTTTATGCAAAGTTTTATCCTCTTCATGAAATACATCGAGACAGGAATTACATTTATAACTTTTGGTCTCGTGACGGAGAAAGCATCGCTCAAGCTTGGGGATATTGAAGTCCTTAATGCTCAAATGTCCCAATCATGATCTCTTCAAAGAAATTATTCGCACAACTTTTTATGCAAGGCTTTCTCGTCAAGATTAAGAGATGCTTGATGCTTCCTCTAGTGGGGCATTCTCCAACAAAAGCACTGAAGTTAAGTGGGATCTCATTCAAAGGATCCAGAAGAGCACTGAAGACTAGGAGATTCATAAAGGTATTGAACCCGTTTTAAATTATGAGCGTGATTACATTGAGAGCTATGTGAAAATTGATTACTTCAATACTTTTTGTGCTAAGATTGGTCTTGATTCCCAGATTCAAATTGATTTTTGCAAAGACTTTGCCTCCCATATTGACTTTTCTGAGAAGAAGGAGGATCAAGACCATAAACCTTTTAAGGAATTACCTGTTGATATTAATGTTGTTGACCCTATCTTTCCTGTAGTTGAATATGAAATTCCCCCTTTTCCCACAAGGATGAGGGAGCAATCTTTTTTCACACGCATCCTGAATAAAAGTGAAAGAGTGACCGATGAGCATGAGAACCTTATTAAAGTTGATCCTCAAGTTGCATTAGTCAAGGATCTTGTTACTAGTAATATTGAGTATTCCAATATAAATTTTTGTGTTGTTTCCACTAACCTTGTTACAGCCAACAATGAAGGCCCAATTTTAGGTACTCCGGTTGTATCTGTTAAAATAGGAGATCATAATTATTATGGGCTATGTGATTTGGGATCCAGTGCTAGTGCTATTCCTTTTTCACTGTATCAAGAGATTATGAATGAGATTCTACCATGTGAAATTGATGAAGTTGATGTTAGTATTCATCTCGCAAACAAAGAAACTATCTCTCCTATTGGAATTGTACGAGATGTTGAAGTTTTGTGAGGAAAGGTAAAGTATCCTACCGACTTTAGTAGTTGGTTCAGTACAAGATAGTTTTTGCCCTATAATCTTTGGTAGGGCTTTTCTCAAAACTTGTGGAGCTATTATAGATTGCACGAAAGGAAAAGTATATGTTGAATTTAATGGTGAGCCATATGAATTTAAATTTTCTAAATTCTGAAAGCAAACTCGTGGTACTAATCTACCTAGTAATGATAAAATTATTGAAGAGATTGCTTCTGTTGATATTCCTCCTAATGATCCTTTGTAGCAATTTATGGAAAACCACGAGAATGATATGCATATGCCGGAAAGGAATGAGCTAGATGATATATTCTTGAGACAAGCTGCTATCCTGAAGCACAACCTTCCGGTTGAGACTTTGGGAATTTTATCGAAACCAAAAGAAGACCTGGTGTTTGATCTTCAACCTCTTTCTAGTACGCTTAAGTATGCTTATTTAGATGAAAAGAAAGTATCTCATGTTATTATCAATTATAAACTTTCAGGATAAGAAGAAGAGCAATTATCTGAAGTCCTTCGTAAACACCGAGGCGCTATTGGTTATACCCTTGATGATCTTAAGGGGATTAGTCCATCTATTTGTCAGCATACTATCAATCTTGAGCCTGATGCTAAAATGGTTGTGGATCATCAATATGGTTGAACCCGAAGATGAAGGATGTTGTGAGGACCGAAATCCTCACGCTTCTAGCCACGGGTATTATCTACCCTATAGCTGATAGCAAGTGGGTAAGTACATGACATTGTGTTCCCAAGAAAGGAGGTACGACTATGGTTCCTAACGATAAGAATAAACTAATACCTCAAAGAATTATTATTGGATATAGAATGTGTATTGATTACAAGAAGCTGAAAAAGACAACCAGGAAGGACCACTACTTCCTAACGTTCATCATCGAAATGCTTGAAAGGTTATCCAAAAACACTCACTTTTGCTATCTTGATGGGTACTCTCGGTTCTCTCAAATTCATGTTAAAACTGCCGATCAAGAGAATACCACTTTTACTTCTCCCTTTTGTACTTATGGTTATAGAAGTGTCCCTTTTTGTTTATGCAATGCTCCTGCTACTTTTAAAAGGTGTATGTCCGCTATCTTTCATGGTCTTTGTGAGGAAATTGTGGAGGTCTTCATGGATGATTTCTCCGTCTATGGAACCTCTTTTGACCATTGTCTCCACAACCTTAACAAAAGTTTTGCACAGATGTCAGGAGACGAACTTGGTACTCAACTGGGAGATGTGCCACTTCATGGTCAATGAGGTAATTTTTCTTGGCCACCATATTTCTGAAAAAGGAATCGAGGTGGACAGGGCAAAGGTTGAAGCAATCGGGAGAATGCCTTATCCAAAAGACATCACAGGTATTCGTAGTTTCCTCGGTCATGCTGGTTTCTATAGGAGATTTATTAAAGACTTTTATAAAACTTCAAAACCCCTTACTAATCTTATCCAGAAGGATATTCCTTTTGTGTCTGATGAAGACTGTAAGGAAGCCTTCGAAGTTCTGAAGAAAGCCTTGATAACCGCCATATAGTCCAACCACGTGATTGGAACTTGCCTTTTGAAATCAAGTGTGATGCCAGTGATTTTGCTGTTGGAGTTGTGTTAGGACAAAGGGTTGATAAGAAATTGAATGTTATCCATTGTGCTAGCCAAACCCTTGACACTCCTCAAAAGAATTACGCTACTAGTGAGAAAGAATTTTTAGCGGTAGTGTTTGCTTGTGATAAGTTTAGGCCTTACATTGTTGATTCCGAAGTCATCCTTCATACTGATCATGCTGCTATTAAGTATCTTATGGAAAAGAAGGATGCCAAACCAAGGCTTATCAGATGGGTCCTTCTTCTTCAAGAATTTGATTTGCAGATTGTTGATAGGAAAGGAGCAGACAACCTTTCCTGGATGGAGGACATACCACAAGATCCCATTCCAGTCAATGATAGTTTTCCTAACTAACAGTTAGCTGTTTTATAGGTGAAATCTAATTCAGATCCATGGTATGCAGATTATGCTAACTTTATTGTTGCAAAGTTTTTGCCTCCAGGTTTAACATTCCAGCAGCGGAAGAAGTTCTTCCACCATTTGAGGTATTACTTTCGGGATGACCCACATCTTTTTAGAGAAGGTGCAGATGGAATTGTGAGGAGATGAATATGGAGCATGAGTAGAAGATATCTTGAGACAATTTCATAGCAGTCCTTACGGAGGACATCATGCTGGTGAGAGGACCGCACACAAGGTTCTCCAATCAGGTTTTTATTGGCCTACTCTCTTAAAAGATGCTAGAATTTACGTTTTATCCTGTGATAAGTGCGAGAGAGTTGGTATATTAGTAGGAGGAATGAGATGCCTATGAATTATTTGCTAGTCAATGTGCCTTTTGATTGTTGGGGTTTTGATTTTATGGGTCCTTTCCCTCCTTCACACAAGTACACTCACATCTTAGTAGCTGTAGGTTATGTGACCATGTGGGTTGAAGCAATCCCCACCGAAAGTGCTAATCATAAGACATCTTTGAAAATGCTCAAGCACTACTGGAATCCAGTTCTTTGCCGTCAGCCATTTCATTGCCGTCTACTGCCTGATGGCAAAGAACCTCTTTGCCGTCAGTTGACCCAAGGCGGACGGCAAAGGGCTGACAGATGGCAAAAATACTATTTGCCATGTGTCGGCCATTTGCCGTCTGCTAGCGGATGGCAAAGAGACCAAGGGCAGACGACAAAGAGCACGGGTGGGTCCCATGCCTGCCGTGCCCGACGGAAGGCTAGCTTTGCCGTGTGTCGGCCTTTGCCATCTGCCGTAGTGGCCTTTGCCGTCGGGGGGCGGACGGCAAAGGGGCCGACCGTGTAACGCCGTCTTCTCCCCCTCGCGCTCACTGTCTCTCTCTGTCCCCCCCACAGTACTATCTCTCTCTCACCCTCGCGCTCACTGTCACTCGCCCCCGCCGCCGAACCGCCTCGCTCCCACCAGCGACCCCCTCCCCGCGGCGCTCCCCTCCCCGCGGTAACCCCCTCCCCGCGGCCACCGCGGCCCCTCCCCGCGGCCACCCCCTCCCCGCGGCCACACCCCTCCCCGCGGCGACCCCTCCCTGCGGCCACCCCCTCCCCGCGGCCACACCCCTCCCAGCGACCCCTCCCTACGGCCACCCCCTCCCCGCGGCCACAACCCTCCCGGCGGCCACACCCCTCACTGCGGCCACCCCCTCCCCGCGGCCACACCCCTCCCGCGGCAACTTCCCTAGTGAGTTCAATTTTTTATTCTTTCTTTTTTTCATTTTAGTGCATCTGACGATGAAGTTTCCTTGTACCTGACTCTAGATAGCTTTAGACGATGAATCCATGAACCATGGGAGTCCATTTGGATCTGAGGTGTAGCCAACACATAAATCGGAACGAGACCTAGTGCCAATTTTGCACCGTCACAGGCCCTATAGCCTCTTCGTTTTGTTTTGCAGTTTATGGTTCTTCCACAAGTTGATGTACATTTTTTGATCAGAACAAGAGATGATTCAGTCTCCTAGCTAGGCCTTTTTCTTTCTTCCCAGCAACCTTAATTAAATCATATCAAAGCAAAAATGATTAATTCAAAATGATGTGTTGTCCATTAATTTAGTAATCTGCTGCAACAGGATACATACATGCCACTCGTTGTGTCGATGACAGGTGGGCCCGGCCCCGCCTTGTCATGGACGCAACATTTGGAAAATAGAAAATTCCGCTGGCACATATAAGAAATGAAAGTTATCCCGAGATGTATGCATCCTTTACTTCTTTTGCTTTTGCAATGGTGGTCTCTTCTTTCACGGAGGAAAGCAAAAATCTAAAAAAAACACTAGATTCTAGATAGTTTCCATTTCTAGTAACGGGGGTTAATAGAAAGTTAGAGTTATGGAGGCCGAGTGAGGTCACAAGGGATATACAAGAAGAAGAAGAAAAAGAGGAGAGAGGAGAAGAAGACAGAAAAGGACCCCGACCCCCGACCGCCCGCCCACAACCCCCGAGGCCCGACGCCACCAATCCCGGACCCTCGACCCCCGACCCCCGACGCCACTGACACCCGACTCCCGACCCCCGACACCCGACACCACTAACCCCCGACACCCGACGCCACCAACCCTCGACGCCCGACGCCACCAACTCCCGACCCTGGACCCCGACCCCCGACGCCACTGACACCCGACCCTCGAACCCCGACCCCCGACGCCCGACACCACTGACCCCTGACCCCCAACTCCCGACGCCCGACACCACTGACCCCCGACCCCGACCCCCAACCCCCGACCCCCGACCCCCGACGCCCGACACCATTGACCCCCGACCCCCGACCCCCGACGCCACTGACCCTTGACCCCCGACCCCCGACCCCCTACCCCCGACCCCCGACGCCACTAACCCCCAACCCCGGGCCCCCGACACCTCTTTGGCCTCTTGTTGATCGAAAAGACCCCAACCCCCGACGCTAGTGACCCTCGACCCCCGACGACATTGACCCCCGACAATCGACGCATTTAACCCGACTCCCGACCACCGACAACCGACACCATCGACCCTCGACGACTGTGACTCCCGACGCCACTAAGCCCCGACCCCCGACACCTCTTCTACCTTCTGTTGAACGGGAAGGTGCTTTTCGGCCTTCTAGAGGCCCACGGGGTCATAGTTTTGTAAATTATGAGTTAGGTCACATATTTTCCGATTATGTTAATTATAAAAACATCGTATTTGTGTTGATCGTGTGAATTTCAATGTGCCGTTGTTCGACGACCTCCACGTGCGTTGGACGAGCTCCGCCCTTGCGTTTGTTGGTGAGCACAAATGACTTCTCCTCCTACCCCCTTAATTTGCTCTGTCCCGGTCTTCGTGCCGATGAAACTTGCTAGCTATAGGTTTCTTCAATCATGAGTATGCGTGACCAGTATGCGTCTCCCGTTCGAAAGGGCGACATCTATAAATATGCATTTCTTTGCATATTTATAACCGCCATCCTTTCAAATTGTCCAACATTATCCATGGACAGTCCGAGTATGTGTAGATTGGGTTTTTTTCCCGTATACTGTGCTCCGGATCTAATGCGGAATTTCGTCAGTGCCTCCCCTGTTGTTCTTCGGGTACACATCCTCTCTGCTTATTGCCGAGACGTGTATCATGAGAACAACGGGGAGGTGCTGCCGAAATTGTGCGTCGCATCTGGAGCAGAGCATTGGAAAATAAACCCAGTCTACACATACTCGGGTGGGATTAGGACCTATCTTTACCTATTAGCGTGTAGGTTGCATGGACGTAATAAAACTGACAAACTTGATTAGCGTATGAATAAAGATGATGAATTATATATTTATTTCTTGTGCCCCCATAGGTAGCTTGGCAACATGAGTGATCGTGCTTGGATGTACACTGGTCACCCTAGTAAGAAAGACTTGACCCATGAATGGTTAACAAAAACCAAGGGGTTTGTGAGAGCCGCATTTGCAAATGGCTAGCAAAAAACATGGTGCCCCTGTCACAACTGCGACAAGTGGAAAAAGGAGACAGAGTTTGAAATGGGTAAACACCTGCAGAAGTGGGGTTTTACGCCTAATTATACGGTGTGGACTTTTCATGGTGAGTCTGACCAACGTGCCAGAGCTGAGGTGATTCATCGTTGCACCGACGAGCATGGTACCCGGATTGAAGACATGGTGCAAGACTTTGATGATGCTCGAGATTCGCACGATGAGATGGAGGAATCTGCAAAGGCCTTCTATGAAATGTTGGAGTCTTCAAAACGTCCTCTCCACGAGCAGACTGAGCTTTGTCAGCTGGATGCCATCGCGTAAGTAATGGCTCTGAAGGCTCAATTCAACCTAGGCAGAGAATGCTACGACGCGATGATGACAATATTTGGACGCTTTCTACCCAAAGGCCATGTACTGCTTGCAAACTTGTACGAGTCAATGAAAATCATCCGTGTACTTAAGATGCCCTATGAGAAGATACATGCATGTGAGAATGGATGTGCCTTATTTAGGCTTGAGTATGCGACCTTGAACTATTGCCCCATTTGCAATTCTTCCAGGTATATTGTGGTAGACAACGGCATGGGTGAGAAGAATCAGACAAAAATCCCCATTAGTGTTCTTCGGTATCTACCAATCGTACCAAGACTTCAACGTCTTTTCATGGTCGAAGAGACGGCCAGACAGATGACATGGCACAAATTGGGCAAAAGAACTGAACTAGATGCGGATGGGAACAAGATGCTGGTACACACTTCAGATGGTTTTGCATGGCGGCACTTCGATGCATTACATAAGGATAAATCGGAAGATCCAAGGCAACCTAGAGTTGCCATCAACACGGAAGGGTTCCATGTGTACGGTATGACGGCAGCACAATACAGTTGTTGGACTGTATTTGTCATTCCACTAAATTTGCCACCCGGAGAGATTATGAAAAGAAAGAACATTTTCCTGACGTTGATAATTCCAGGACCCAACTATCCGGGGAAGAATATGAATGTGTACATGCAGCTGCTTAAGGATGAGTTGCAAGAAGCCTGGGATAATGGGATCAAGATCTACGACGAGACTACCAAAACAAATTTCAAAATGCATGTGTGGTACATGTACTCGACGCATGATTATCCGGCGTTTGGACTATTCACTGGCTGATGTGTCCATGGAAGGTTGTTGTGCACCACATGCAAGGCAGCTCTTCAGTTCCGTTGGCTGCAGGCTGGTCGCAAGTATTCTTGCTTCGACATGCATAGACAATTCCTCGATCCTGACCATAAGTTTAGAAAAGACAAGAAGAATTTCATCAAAGGTAGAGTTGTCAAAAACACTGCACCAGCTGCGTTGACAGGCCAACAGACCCTTGATCAGTTAAACGCTCTCGAGCCTGATCCTTTGCATCCAGGATACTTCAAAGGGTATAATATGGAACACGACTGGACTCACAAGTCATGCTTATGGGATCTGCCTTACTTCAAAGACCTCCTTTGCCCACACAACATTGACGTGATGCATAGTGAAAAGAATATTGCGGAGGCCATTTTTGGTACATTGTTCGGCATAGAGGGGAAGTCAAAAGATAATCCTAAGGCTAGAATTGACCTGGAGGCTCTATGTGATAGACCGTTGCAAAACTTGCGACAACGGAAAGGAAAGCAAAGCATAGAGAAGCCAAAGGCATGGTTCAATCTTGAAAGGCCAGCTATGAGGGAAATGCTATTGTGGGTGAAAATGCGGTTGATGTTCCCCGATGGGTATGCGGCGAATCTAAAGAGGGGAGCAAGTCTTGAGAAATTGAAAATATTTGGGCTCAAAAGTCATGATTGGCACATATGGATTGAGCGGGTAATGCCGGTGATGTTGCGTGGCTTTATCCCAGAGGATGAATGGCTAGTACTGGCAGAGCTTTGCTATTTCTTCCGTTCTCTTTGTGCGAAAGAACTATCGCCTGGCGTGCTAGATGAAATGGAAGAGTTGGCGCCGGAGTTGATCTGCAAATTAGAAAAGATTTTTCAAGTGGGCTTCTTTAATCCAATGCAACATTTGATTTTTCATCTCCCGACTGAGGCAAGAATGGGAGGGGGCGTTCAAAATCAATGGTGCTACTCAACTGGGAGGATGCAGAAGACGCTTCGAGGTAAGTGTAAAAATAAACGTATTATTGAAGCATCGATTGCCGATGCATTCATTACTGAGGAGGCGGCAAACTTCGTGACAGCACACTACGAAGCCAAAAATCATCATTTGCATAACCGGAAGCCTTGGTACAATGATGGCGATCGAAAAAAAGTTCGATCCAACCTCAGCCTATTCAAAGGTAAGCTCGCACCATCCGGTGCTTCGACAGGGAAATCGCTGGATGTCGAAGAATGGCGGACCATTTCATTGTATATCTTCACCAACCTAACAGAAGTGCGGCCGTACATCGAGTAAGTTCTCGGTAATTTATTGTTCCGCGACTTCTAATTTCTTTGAACTACTCTTATTCCCGGATATTTGATATAGGCTGATGCAGAGTCTATGGACGCCGAGTTGAGACAAGTCGCTAATGGTTTTGACTATCAGGTCCGTTCATTTGACAAATACAACATCAACGGGTATCACTTTCGTACCTAAAGTCTACAAATTGTTCTGTGTCTGCTATCAGCGAAGGAGACACCGAGTATTATGGAAGAGTTGAAGCAATTTATGAACTTCTATTCTATGGTGAAAACCCACCGACCGTCGTAGTCTTCAAATGTTATTGGTTTGAACCGAGGGAGACTAGAAGGACTCATGAACATATAGGACTAGTCGAAATCAACCAAAACACCCACTTAGATGTTCCCGATGTCTATATTACGGCTCAACAGGCGACACCAGTTTTCTATCTATCGTGGGCCTGCCAAACTGATCCAAATCTCAAAGGTTGGGATGTCGTTTATGAAGTGCCACCACATTTTAGACCACCTACCCGCAATGAAGAGGATTACGAACCTCACATTAACCCAGACACATATGAAGGAGAATTCTTCCAAGAAACACGTATGTCCAAGAAACGTTTCAAGAACTGCTCTACTTCACCCGAGAACATTGAAGTAGACAGCGACAGTGAATCCGTCTTAACTCCTGAGCCTAAACAAGAAGAGCTGGAAGAAGAAGAGGTTACTGCTGCGGATGACTTGTCACTTCTTGACCGATTACATAATGGTGGCCTTCCACATGTTCTTCGTGATAGTGATGACGATGATGCATTTATTGATGATAGTGATGATCATGATGCATTTATTGATGATAGTGATGATCATGGCGAGGAAAGGGGAGGACTTTAACCTGAGCGAGGGGCTTATTGATCCAGAGCTGGTGATGATAGCTGGCAATGGGAGGCCCCATGGCTCGATCGCCATTGGAGACGGCCTTATACGTTGTCCTAGAACTCTCCGGCACATAAAGGCACGCCAAACGAGCTCTTGTCGGGAGATAACACGTCATCCACGGCCAGTCGAGCTCGCCATCGAGGTTAGTTTAATGGACTCAACCATCTTTCCACATTATGTTGTGCGTTGGAACCAATATGATTACATTGCTAACAATGAGTTGTGTTGCAGCTTGCTATTCAGAAAGAGAGAGAGGCAATGCAGGCGGCTATGGCGGAGAAGGATAAGGAAATTAGGGAGCTAGAGGAGAGGACGACTGTATGGGTGGAGGCGGAGAGGACACGGAATGATGCGTCTAACAGGGCCATATACGAGCTCTTCGTGGTAAGTTTCTTCTTCATGTTATTTGAAATCTTGCATTTGAATGTTCGTTTCATTAATAAATAAAAAGTTTAACTTGTCGAAACCAAATGTACAGTCTATGTGCAAGAAGAGCGGCCAAGTCCCTCCGCCGATGCCAGTCATTAACGTGGCAGGGACGGTGAGTTTCATTTCAGTGTAGTGATTTTAAGAGTGTCCTCATGCTAACAACACATTGCAAACGATGTTTGGTGCAGAATATCTCCCGAAATGGATCACACGACCCTTCTACAGTCGAGCCTTCTCCAGGGCAGCCTTCTCCAGGTGAAAGAAGCCAGAGCCACCGTGCTTCACCGCTATGATGACGATAATGGTATGTTATTTCTAGTGTTTTAATAGAAAATAGCTAGACTTCCATCTAAATGACATAATTAGCTTAGTTAGCTCCAAGAAACGCTAAATGACATAATTACCTTAGTTAGCTCCAAAAAATAGCTCCGCCTTCTCCTTCTTCTTCCTCCTTCTTCCTCCTTATCCTTCTCCTTCTACTTTTCTTCTTCTTCTCCTCTTCCTTCTCCTTCTCATCCTCCTCCTCCTCCTGATCCTCCTTCTTTTACTTCTTCTTCTCTTTCTCTTCTTCTATGTAGCTTAGACTCATCCAAGAAAGGCTAAATCGGCTAATTATCCTACGAAATGACATAATTAGCTTAGTTAGCTCCAAAATGACCTATTTAATAAAAAATGACCTACAGTTAGCTAAGTTCTCCCCTAAATGACATAATAAGGCTTACGTAGCTACAAGATGACCTATTCCCCCTAACTTAGGTATTAAATGGCCTATAATTAGCCTAGCTAGATTCAAAATGGCTTAATAAGCATAGTTTTCTCTGGAATGACCTATTTTACCCAAGTTAGCTCCGAAACGACCTATAGTTAGCTAGGGTTCCACCTAAATGACATAATTAGCTTAGTTAGCTCCTAAATGGTCTATTTAATAAAACATGACCTATACTTAGCTAATTATCCTCGAAATGACATAATTAGCTCCAAAAAGGCATTCTTAGCCAATTTAGCCCGAAGAAGAGGACAAGAGGAGAATAAAGAGGAAAAATGAAAGGATGGAAGAAGAAGAAGAAGAGAAGAAGGAAGAAGGAGAAGGAGAAGAAGGAGAAGGAGCTCCTCCGTCTCCTTCTTCTTCCTCCTTCTTCCTCCTTCTCCTCCTCCTTCTTCTTTTCTTCTTCTTCTCCTCTTCCTTCTCCTTATCCTCCTCCTCCTCCTCCTCCTCCTCCTTTTACTTCTTCTTCTCTTTCTCTTCTTCTACGTAGCTTAGACTCATCCAAGAAAGGCTAAATTGGTTAACTATCCTACGAAATGACATAATTAGCTTAGTTAGCTCCAAAATGACCTATTTAATAAAAAATGACCTAAAGTTAGCTAAGTTCTCTCCTAAATGACATAATACGGATTACGTAGGTGAAAGATGACCTATTCCCCCTAACTTAGGTATTAAATGGCCTATAATTAGCCTAGATAGATCCAAAATGGCTTAATAAGCATAGTTTGCTCCGGAATGACCTATTTTACCCAAGTTAGCTCCAAAACGACCTATAGTTAGCTAGGGTTCCACCTAAACGACATAATTAGCTTAGTTAGCTCCTAAATGGTCTATACTTAGCTAATTTCTCTCTGAAATAACCTATATATACACTTCTTCATGTAGTATTATTCTTCTAACTTTCTTATTTGTCATTTTGCAGATTACCTTCACTTCACGGGAAGCTTGGATTATATTGATGGAATGCTTGAAGATGATTTCTTGTACCATGGCTTGTATTGAAACTATTGTAGTACATGGATATATATATGAAACTTTGTATGCATGTGGATGAAACTGGTGTAATATATGGTTTGGTACGGATGCAACTTGCATAATATGTATGCACTATGGATGGGAGATATTTTAATATGGTTATGAGTACGGAAAGAAATTTATTTATGTCAAATATATATATATATATATATATATCCTCATTATTGTTAAAAATGATGGATATAATAAAAAATAAATTAAAAAGGGGCTGGTTCCCCCCTTTGCCGTCTGCCCCGACATGGCAAAGGGCTGTAGGCAGACGACAAAGGGGGGAATCTGCCCCCTCTCTCTCCCATCTTTGCCGTCTACCCCCACACGGCAAAGGGGTGTAGGCAGACGGCAAAGGGAGGAATCTGCCCCCTCTCTCCCCTCTTTGTCTTCTACCCCCACATCACAAAGGGGGGTGGGCAGACGGCAAAGGGGTGAATCAGCCCCCTCTCTCTCCCCTCTTTGTCGTCTGCCCCCACATGGCAAAGGGGGGATGGCAGACGGCAAAGAGAGGAGGCCTGCCGTTAACACTTAACGGGGCCGTTGCAGTATATGCCGTCCCAGTTAATTTTCCGTCTGCCCCGTCATGGAAAAGATTCTTTGCCGTCCGTTTTACAAAAGCAGACGACAAAGAACCTCTTCATCGAATTTTTTTTACTGTCTAGTTTGTCGTCTGCTGACCGACGGCAAAGCCTTTGCCGTCCGTGGTTCCCCCCTTTGCCATCCGCCATGGCAGACGGCAAATTTCTGAATTTCAATAGTGAAGGATGTAATCTTCCTAGGTTTGGTGTACCTAGGTACCTCACGACCGATGGAGGATCACATTTTACACACGGTTCTTTTAGAAAAGCTCTAGCCAAATATGATGTTAATCATAGAATTTCTTCGCCTTACAACCCTCAAACTAGTGGGAAAGTTGAGCTCACAAATAGAGAGATCAAGTTGATCTTGCAAAAGACAGTGAACAGTTATAGAAAGGACTGGTCCAATAAGCTAGGAGATGCCTTGTGGGCGTATAGAACTGCTTACAAAAATCCCATGGGGATGTCTCCGTATAAGATGGTTTATGGAAAGCCATGCCATCTACCTCTAGAGTAAGAGCACAAAGCTTTCTGGGCTGTTAGAGAGCTTAATGTTGATCCAAAGCTTGTTGGTTAAAAGCGTCTCATGAACTTGACTTCTCTAGATGAGTGGAGAAGTGAAGCTTACGAGAGAGCAAAAATGTTCAAAGAAAAGGTAAAGAAGTGGCATGACAAGAGAATTTTGAAACATGAATTTAATGTTGGTGACAAAGTTTTGTTGTATAGATCTCGTTTTAGGTTATCTCCAGGTAAATTACTTTCCAAGTGGGAAGGATCATACCATATCGAACAAGTCTACCGCTCCGGTACAATCAAGATTAATAACTTTGAAAGCACAAAACCATATGTTGTGAATGGGCAATTTCTCAAGCATTACAGGGCAATTGACCCCATCAATGTAGAGGTGCATGTGATACACGTAGCCACTCACGAAGAACGTATTGCAACACTGTATCAGACACCAGTAGAAGAAGAATAAGAAAAGGTATGAAATCTGGTAAGGAAACTTCGCGAACATCGATGAAAGTTCCATATTATGCGTTTTTGCAAAATTAGGAAAATTCCGAGCCGAAGCGGAGCCCGAGAGGACCTCCAGGTCAGCCAGGTGATGTGCTGGCGCGGGCTTGTTACCTTCCTTTTGGTGCAGAAATGTTTCCTATATATTTTCCCAGATTGTCCTGACTTTGTATCTTGCGATTCCATGCGTTTTCTTTTTGATCTGTTTGTCCCAAGAGAACTTTCAACAAACTTAGGTACCATGGCTTCCCCAAAATCTCAGAAGGACAAGTTCCTCGTCAACGTCATCAACCATTATCTCGCAGAGGTGAAGAGACACCCTAAAACCCTTTGGGTGGAGGATGGTGTCCTCCACAAAGAAGATTTGAAGGGGCCTGTCAAGGAGGGGAGCACTAGGGCCAAGCTGGAAGAAGTGGATCAAGAAGTCTTCAAGTATAAGTAGATTATCGAGCGTGGTGTCAAGGCCAACTGTGATATCATCGCCGAGCTGAAGAGGGAACATGAGGAGGAGATGAAGGAAGTGCGATCAATCATATCTGCACTAGAAACCAAATCGTTCGAGCTTCAAGGGCACATCTATGACCTTGAATACCAGAATTGTGAGTTTGAACTTAAGTTTTTGCGCATAGGCTTATCTGCCGAAAGCAGGATCTTGGAGACTGAAGAATCCTGTGTGGAGGGAGGACCTCTGCCATGGAAGCATTTCGCTAAGGATTACCTGAGGAACAAGAACAATGTTGAAGAGTGAAATCTTCATGGGGCATTCCCTTAGCTTGTTCCAAGCTTGGGGGAGTGCCTGATATGTTTGTTTTTATCCTTTACCTTTTATGGTCAAGTTTAGTGTCGTATCATGTCTAGGGAAATTATCTGATGAAATAGGTGTTTGCATTGAGGTCTATCACTCCTTTGTGTAGAGTCTTGTATCCGTGAGCGTGCAGTGTCTATGATGGAATATTAATGAGAAGTCTATTGGTTTCTTTGCTGCACTTCGTATCCTCTTCATGCAATCGATCTTATAAGTTGATTCTTATGGGAGTATTGATCTCACACATCAGGTATGGCTTCGAAAACTTTATTTAATCGTGGCAAACATAGCATTGGTCATAACAACAAGCATGAGTTTTTCTTGTAGCGACATAGCCAAAACCTTTATGTTCTTATGCTTGAAGTGTTATGGCGGCAAGGAAGACAACTTGATGTTTTATGCCAATTCTTTATGTTAAACTTTATATTGTTTTGCATCCAAGTAAACAATATTGGTCTCCTCTTAAAAGCCTTTGCTAGCCAACCCTTGCACTAAGCGGGAACATTGCTTGTGCATGGATACCCTGAAACCTCAACCTTCCCAAGAGTCCACCATATCTTCCCTATACGTGGTATTTCACCACCACTCCTAAAGTAAATTACTCATGTGCTATCTCCTTCACGCTTTGTTGATGGGAAATCGGAAATCTTTGGTAGTGATAAACAATGGAGACTAAGGGGATGTGATCGTCCCCACTTTGGGAGCCGTTCCTCAAAACTTATCCAACTTGAGAAGTATTGGGCTATCTACTAGCATTCGTTGACAAATTATGCACCTTGTCAAAAGCCTGTTTTACAATCTTGTTGATTTCAAAATCTCTAAGAAAGCTCTAGCACATGAGTTTTCCCTACTTCCCTCTACGAAGGGCTAATCTTTTACTCTCATGTTGAGTTCATAAAACCTACTTCTTTCTATCCTAAAAAGAGCAGACATTTTATGTTGACAAAGATGCATTCATTCATATTGTTTCATTAAAAGTTGTCATAATACACCGTTTTCGATGTTATCATTAAGATAAGTAAGTTGTTTGTTAAGGCTTAGCTAAAGCAAACATCTTCCTTTGTGTTAGCATTTTCACTTCTTGACTAATAACATGTTCTTTCAAAAAGCTTCAATTGATCCCATCAAAATATAACAGGAAGAACAAGAGTTAAAGTTATTAGTTGTTCTATGACCAAGGACATGTTTGCCATGGTTTGATGTGTTTTCTTAGCTCTACTTTTGATTGTAATTGATATTATTCTTTCATAAGGGCCTTATGAATTGAGATTGCTGCTGAGGATGGGTGATTTTAGTAGAGAACTTATAATGCTTCTTGTCCGTATTCTTTTTTATTGACACTTCACTCTCTAAACTTGTGGAAGGGTTTATCGAGCTCAGAATTCGCTTGGGGACAAGCGAGGTCTAAGCTTGGGGGAGTTGATACGTCCAACACGCATCACCTTTTTTATCATAATTTGTCTCTATTCATTTATTTATTTCACATTACGATGATCTACTTATAGTGTTTTGGCTTATTTTACACAGTTTACAACTTTCCGGTGCCGAAACAGCACACGCAGGATTCTGCGGAGAAAATAGCACGAAGAGTTGCAATCTAGAACATCTCCAACTACGCTGAAAATTTGAGGGAAGAAGTTTCCGAACGGATCGTGAAGGTAGGCCAAATAAGGGCCAGAGAGGGGCCACAGGTCACCCAGGCGACCTGCTGGAATGGGCCCCCCTAGGCCACACCAGGAGGCCGCCTGGGTGCTGGGTCCCGCCTCCGGTGCTCTCCTTTGGCCTATATGTTCCTCTTGACCTAAAAGTTACGGGGACAGAAGAGTTTTTGTGATTCCGCGGCCGCTCCGTGGCGGAAACCTACACAGAAGAAAAGACCTTTCCGACGGGCAGATTCCACCAGGGAGAATTCCTCTCGCAAGGGAAGATCGACCTAATCGTCATCACCATCGTCAAGGGAATCATCGAGATCATCATCACCAACACCAGCACCATCTCCACCTTCATCCCATCTACTTCACCATTGCAATCGGAGTTGTACCTTGCACTATTCATCCCCTCTACTCTACCGGTGTTGATTACTCTTTTGTGGTGAATGCTATAGAGTTTTGATGGAGGATTATTGTTATGACCAGATTGTTAATCATATTTTCATCACCTATGATCATGATCTCTTTTATGTCTTGTGAGTAGTTCCGATAGTTCTTGAGGACATGGGAAAAGTCTAGATGCTAGTAGTCATATTATGTTGAACTAATATGTGTTGATTGATATTTAAGTTATGGTGTTATTCTTCTACTGGTGTTGTGCGAACATCAACTACATAACACTTCGCCTTTTTAAGGACCTAGAGGAATCCATCGTGTATAAAGAATGCTTATGGTGGGTTGCCGGAATGACAGAAACCTGAACCCTAGTTCGCATACTTTTGCATGAGGGAGTATTGGATCCTAAAGCTTATTGCTATGGTTAGGCTTTGGCTTAATTCGTGTCTTGTATTTGCAGATTCTTGCAAGAGGGATTAATCGTAATAGTGTACTTGTCTTATCCCAGACAGTGCACTAGTTAAGATCCACCAACATAACACTTATCAATACAAAACATAGTACTAGCCAGAGTATGGCGAAAGCACTTGAGTATCTCTTCTGTGTGTCCTAAGGAACGCCTTAGTCTTTATAAGTTTAGTCCCTCGGCTTATCCTTTGTGTTTAAAAGGATTGGACCACTTGCTGCACCTCGGCACGATTTACATTACTTGCATTTATTTCCTTGTTGCTTATACTAGAAAACCCATAAAAAGTTACCTTTCAGTACTTGCAGTTATTCCTTGATCAATATCACTTGTCAATACCTTATGCTCCTCATTGGGTTCGACACTCTTACTTATCAAAAAGGCTACGATAGTTCCCCTACACTTGTGGGTCATCACCTACCCTTGGGCGCATGGGCCTCCAAGGGTCGGCTTCCCAAGTCCACCAGGGGCTAGTGTGCCACCTATCAGGGCCATGTGGCCACCCGGGATGGGTGGGCCCCTCCCCGTGGACCCCCGGAACCCATTGAGCACTCCCGGTACAATACCGGAAAACCCCAAAACAACTCTGGAACCCAAATACCAATTTCTTATATATAAATCTTTACCAAAGGAACATTCTGGAGCTCCTCGTGACGTGTGGGATCTCATCCGAGACTCCGAACAACCTTTGGTCACCAGCACAATAACTGAACTATCTCTATATCATCACCAAACCTTAAGTGTGCAGACCCTATGGTTGGAGAACTATGCAGACATGACTGAGACACTCTCCGGCCAATAACCAATAGAGGGACCTGTATGACCATATTAGCTCCTACATATTCCAGAAGATCTTTATCGGTCGAACCACGATGTTAAGGATTCAATCAATCCCATATATTGTTCCCTTTGTCCATCGGTATGTTACTTTCCCGTGATACAATTGTGGCTATCCCTATACCTAGTTCAATCTTGTCACCGACAAGTCACTTTACTCATTAGTCCCTTGACTAACTCCTTAGTCACATTGCTTGCAAGCTCATTGTGATGTTGTATTACCGAGTGTGCCCCAGAGATACCTCTCCGTCATACGGAGTGACAAATCCCAGTCTCGATTACCGCCAACCCAACACACACCTTCGGAGATACCTGTAGAGAACCTTTATAGTCACCTAGTTACATTGTGATGTTTGATACGCACAAGGCATTCCTCTAGTGCCCAGGAGTTGTATGATCTCATGGTCATAGAAATAGATATTTGACATGCAGAAAACAGTAGCAATAAACTAACACGATAATATGCTACGTTAATAGTTTGGGTCTTGTCCATCCCATCATTCTCCTAATGATGTGATCTCATTATCAAATGACAACTCATGTCTATGTACCCACAAATGATCAACGACATAGTCCTCATAGGCTCACTAGGGACGGTTTGTTGTCTATGTACCCACACATGTATTTGAGTTTCCAATCACTATAGTTCTAGCATGGATAATAAAATATTATCATGAAAAAGAAATGGAATAATAACTAATTTATTATTTTTTCTAGGGCATATTTCGAAAAGGAGTATCACCATTGATTTTCTGAAAATCCTGTTATACTCTTTCAGGGTGACCTTCAGGATACGCAGGTTCGTGAGTCATTCTTCCTCCTCTAGTCATTACTCTCACAACATGATCGTTAATATTATTCATCTCAGCAAGAAAATCATCTTGTGACTTGGCTACTTGACCTAGTTGCGTGTGAACCATAGAAGCGTGTTTAGCTAGACCTTTCACATCGTTATCAATTCTAAACATCAAGTCACTTAAGTGATCTGTCATCATGGCATTATTATTCAATTGATCCTTAACATAGTTATTGAAGTGTTCTTATTTAACAATGTAATTTTAAGTTCATCCATGCATTCATCAGGAGTCATAGCATAAGGTATATCATTTTTAGTAAAGGAACGTAGAAAGTGTACCTCTACTACTTGTGTCAGGGTATCTAGTCCATGTACTTCAATCGGCGATAATGTCTTGACATTCTCAATTTTAATACCTTTATCCTTTACACATCTCTTTGCCTCTTGCATATCTTGAAAGCTGAGGAATAGAATACCTCTCTTCATTTGCATTGGTTCCGGTGATGGTTCAGGGAGTGTCCAATCATAGGCATTTTGCAGTATACTATTTAATAACTCTTCTCCTTGTGCAACTGCTCTTTTCCTGAAAACACAACCAGGGACAACTATCTAGGAAATACCTAGAAGCATCGGTTAGTCCATTATAGAAGATATAAAGAATTTTATTTATCTTAAGAGGACAATCACGCAAATCTCTAAGTAGCTAGAGAAGCCTCCCCCGGGATTGAGGGATATTCTCTTCTTTAGTTTGAATAAATTGAAATATTTCCTGTAAAGCAGCTTGTTTCTTATGAGCAGGAAAATATTTTTCAGAGAAGTAATAAAGCAAATCCTGGGGACTAAGCATACAACCAGGAGAAAGATAAATAAACCATTCCTTGGCCTCTGGTAATCCAAAAGTGCAAGGAATTCATCATAACAGTCTCCAAAGATGGAAGTGGTAAGTATGGAGTGCCGAACTCACACGGAGCAAAAGGTAAGATCAATATTCTTTTTAGTCCTATCTGGCACCGATACGACTCTATACACACCGAACGTTTGCTTCTATCTAGTAACGAGAAATAAAATTGCGTTGTGGGTATAAAGAGGATAGATTTGCATGATATTGGAGAGCTACAATATGAAAATAGTAGCTACACTAGTTAGAGTTAGAATATATTACAATACATTACAAATAGCGAGTGTGGAATAATGATGGTATGGTGTGCGGAATCATACTAGGAAATTGATAACAAGATGGATAATAATTCTTGCAATTTGATATGGGGGAGAGGCATGAGATGACATACTTTCTATACTTGGATTATATGAACTTATGACTCGAACTCTAGCAAGCATCTGCAACTACTAGAAATCATTAAGGTGAACTCAACCATAGCATTAAACATCAAGTCCCCTTTACTTTCATACGTAAACAACCCCCATACTCGGGTGTAAGCTTCTGTCACTCTAGCCACCCACTCTAAGAGTATCATGAACATACTGCAACACCCTCCAACGTGAATCGTTCACGTGTGCACCTCATGGAATGAACCTTAGGACATCACCAAAACCAAACAAAACAGACACTCACACCAATCAAGATCATCAATCAACCCAAAAGACAACATAGATCTACTCAAACATCATAGGATGGAAACACATCATTGATTAATAATATGTGGCATGAAACACCATGTTCAAGTAGGGGATTACATCAGGGTGCGGGAGAGTTGACCACTGAAAATTTAGGAGGAAGGTGATGTATACGGTGATGTTGATGAATACAATCACCGCGGAGATGGCTCCCCCGGTGGCACTATGGCACCGCCGGAAGAGAGGGGGAGAGAGTCTCCCTTAGGCTTCCTCCTCCATGGCCTTATACCCATCTAGGGAGAGGTTCTCCCTCTGGTCCTTCCATGGCTCCCGCAGGGTCCAGAGCCCCTCCTAGATAGGATCTCTCTCTGTTTCTCTCCAATTTTCACTCATGTTTTGTGGTCCTTCACTATTTCTTAAATATCGAGAGATCCGTAAGTCCGATCGGGCTGAAATTTGGAGGGTATTTTTATCAGGAAAATGTCTTTATTGCAGGAAAATAAGAGCCCGAGTAGATTTAAGGGGTTGACACAAGCCATCAGGGCGCGACCACCGGCCTTGGTCGTGTCCTGTTGGCTTTTGAGAGCCTCCGGCATCTTGCGGTGTTGATTCTTCTTCCCATAATTCACATATATTGCCGAAAAAAAGACGCATCAACTTTTATCGCATTTGGAGTATGTTTGATATGGATTTTCTTCAAAAACACACAAAAACAAAAAAATACAATGGGCATTGGATAAGTAAGTTAGTCCCGAAAAATAATATAAAATGTTACCAAAAGGATATGGAAGTTGTAGAATATTGGCATCAATACTTCATAAATTATTGACACGTTGAAGACGTATCAGCACCGCAAGCTCAATTCCTCCTCGTCCTAGAGTAGGTAAATGATAAAACAAATAGTTTATGAATTTTGAATGCTAGCATATTATATAGGTTGGACCAATTTTTACTTCAAATCACTTTTTCTAGCATCCTAAAACAACAAGTCTTTTCTCATAGAACTTATCATGATCAAGTAACAATCTAACCACATGTTAAGGTATAGACACTAAACTTTCTTGAAAACTACAAACTATGTTTTGAGTCATCAAACAATTACAATTCCTCTTATTTCCAGGAAGGGTCTATGTAAGAGCTTAGATTTAGAAAATTCCACATGATCAACTATCATTTAGTCTTCCATGATTGGTAACACTCAAGGCATATTTATAGAAAAAGAAGTTTCAATTAAACAAATACAAATATAGGGGCTTAATGTTCCGCCTCACAAGTTATTTATCTCTGGGTAATGTTGACGATAATGAATCATGATCACCTATACACAAGTGGATATATGTGCCTGGATCTTTCCCCACCACATGATGCTTGGCAACTACAGAAATAATAGATTTGACTATGGATGAACATTATTGACTCTTGCATAAAAGGAAAAACAGAAAAGTAAAATATAGGCCCTTCGAAGAGGGAAGCAAAGGTTGTCATGCACTTCTTATTTTTGGATGTGCCATCCCTTCATGAAAAGGAATGTCAATTCATATTGCCCCTTATGATAGAATATTTTATTATGCGTCCGTCGCTTTTATTTATTATCCTTCACAAGATCATACAAAGGTTATCTTCCCTTCCAATAAAAGATCATACATGTGTACGAGCAATTTTTATTTCCTTTTGCACCGATGACAACTTACTTCAAGGATATTATTCTATCCATAGGTAGGTATGGTGGACTCTCATGGGAAGAAACTGGGTTTAAGGGTTATGGATGCACAAGTAGTATCTCTTCTTAGTGCAAATTTTTGGGCTAGATAAAGGTCCTAAGAAAGCACCACATTCTAGAATATCTAGTACAATATATGTACTATGTGAATATAAGCAAACATAACCATTATGTTGTCTTCCGTGCCCAACGTCAACTACTTTAGTAAGTTTGAAAATAATTAATGGGGGCTTACAATCATAGAAGATGTCCAAGATAGTATATTTATATGTGAAATATCTCTTCCTTGAATATTCCTTCATGAACTTTTCAAGTGACCAATTCTATGTTTGCTAACCTCCAATAAATTTTATTGCTTATACTCTTAATATGTGAAGTCACTACTCCCCATGGGACAAGCATATGAAGCATATATAATTACACATTTTATGACATTCAATTCATTCAACATTTTCTCTTAGGATATAAGTGAAGCACAAGAGTGATAATCAATCTATTCTCAAAAAGATATAGTGAAGTTCATAGAGCATTCTTCCATGTATATAGAGAGATCAATATCGAGGCTCAAAATATATAAGTGTAGCACATGAAGCATTCTATAACTCCATACTCAAAAGATTTACGTGAAGCACATATCGTACCAACATGCTGCATACAATCAAAGGGAATAGTAAACACAAAATATACTCCAAGAATAGCACATGTGAATGAATGTGAACTTAGGATCAATATCGGCAAACCGAGAATTGTTGACGAAGAGAGGTGGGATGCATAGCATCCCCAAGTTTAGATGCTTGAAACTTCTTGTAATATTTACTTGGTGTGCCTTGGGCATCCCCGAGCTTGAGCTTTTGTATCCCGTTCAATATCTCATATTCTGGTTTCACCTAAATCTCAAAAACCTCATCCACACAAAAACTTGAAAAGAACTCATGAGATAGGTTGGTGCACATAAGAATAAATCTACACTTCATGTATTGCCAAGAAAAATTGCATAATAATTTTCAAATATCAGGTACTGTATAATCTCATTTCCACAATGTATATCTACCAATATAATCCACGAAAACTCCAGGATAAGTAGATAACAAAACTATGACAACAATCTGTCCAAACAGGAGTGTTTGTAGCAATTTATTTAAACAGCGACTTCTGTGTCTCCAACAATTCTTAAAATTTATGACTAGCTGAAGAATTTGTATGTAAGTAGTGTCTAAAAATGTCAAAAAAATTACACGTTCCAGTAAACCACAATAATTCAAATACTACAACAAAAGTTCCTATTTTTATATAGCACACCACACACATGCAATTCAAGCATTCTAAAGGCAATTCTTGGAACTATTTGTTCAAACACAAGATTATGAATAACATCTAACAAAGGAATATAAATTTTCAATCCAAGCAAAAGACATATTATGTGATGCATAAAAATATAGCTCCAAGTAAGATATACCGATAGTGTTGAAGACGAGAGAGGGGATGCCTCCTGGGGCATCCCCAAGCTTAGACACTTGAGTCTTCCTTGGGGTGACTTGGGCATCAGCAAGCTTAGGTTCTTGCTGTTGCGTATTCTTAGCATATCAATATCCCACGAAAAACTTGAAAACTTCAATCCCACCCAACTTAACAGAAACCTCGTGAGATCTGTTAGTATAATAAGCAAATCATATTCTTTGGATACTATTATAAATTGGTTCATATTTAATTATTGCATAAGGTACTATATTCTAAGGTCTCCATGCCTTATACCCCCTAATACAGTATAGCATGAGTAACAACAAGGTTCTAACCTATTTTCCAAACATAATGTGATTGTCTTCATGCATGTCATGGCAATGTGGGTGAGTTTTATTTTGCATTGTACATTTATAGGGATTAGTTATTATAACTTATAAAGTGTAGTGATAAATACAAAAATTCACCATTATTGGATCTCTCGGTTTGATTAGAGTGTATCCTCATTAGGTCAATTGGCCTGAACTCTGTGTAAAATGTAATATTGTAAAGAAGGTTGAAAATGAATTAGCAAATGTCGAATATAGTGATAATACCTTTCTTTTATTATTATGTAGTACTTGTCGATGAGATTCACCATGACATGTTGTTTGAAAATTTTCCTACATTTGAAATTAATCAAGTTTTGGTAAAATAATTATATGACTGTAACAAGAAATATATATATACCATTCACTAGTGCGGAAAAGCCTAGCAACGGTGTGGCAGAAATGGCATTGCGCGCGTAAACACCCGACGCCACCAATATGGCGCCACTATTTAAAAATACTATTCGCATTAGAGACGACACCAGTAGTATTTGACATGCTTGTGGCGTGCCACATGGACAATGCCAGAAGTAAGGCTTGTTAGTGCGATGCGAGCAATTTTATTTTTAGATTTAAACCAAATATATAAAGCAGCGCGATCCAACAAAAATGACAATTTAATCAAAGTTTAGAACTATAATTAGACAGTACAATTCATATACTAGAACCCAAGTTCAACAATAGCCATTTATTGACATTATTCAAATTAAAAGTATCAAAAATAGGCAAATAACACAAGTACGTAAGTTCAAGTAAACAGGAGGTGGTAACAACATGAGATACGCCTTGCATGCATGCTACTAGCTAGCTAACTCGACATTACGGCGGGCGGCGTCAGGATCATAGTCTGGAGTAAAAAACCATCATCATTGCTGCGAGCAGGTGTGTAGTATACCAAGATTGCTCCATGATCGTAGTCAAGGTAGAACGTGGCTCTCTTTCCGGCTTCCATCTTTCAAGAAGTTGCAAGAGCTCTCCAACCAGGGCAACCGAAATGGGTGTCGTTTGACTTATTAGTGACAAGACAATTGAATTGACGGGACTTCAACATCTTCATGATGGTGTATTGGAATTGGATGGCTCCATCAAGCAGAACTAGAAACTTCTCTAACAAGTCACGCCTTGCCCCGCAAGGGATAACCTCAGAAAAATGGAAAAATAAAAGGTTAGACAATTTCAGCCACAATCGTACCATATGAAACTCCATCATAACATGTTGAACTGAATCATATATATATTCCATTTAATAGATGAAGAACTTCCTATCCTTTTGGCATCTCAAAGCTTCATAGCTCTTACATGGGGCACACATATACAGCTATCAATATCGTTGACCAAAGTAAGCATAGATCATTAAACTAAATAAGTAACACATCAGAATAGAACATATACTAGTAATTAAGAAATTCTACAAATGGTAGATGATTCAAACATATAATAATATGAATAAAGTTAAACAGTCATTCATATACAAAAAACATAGTATTACATCCATTTAGCAAGCTACTGGCGAGAGGGGGCGGCCTCGTGGTCATCCCTAGCGGACCTACGATGATGTTGTAGCGGCTGAACCTCCTCCTCCTCCTCCTCCTGTGCCAGGAATATTTCTCCAGGCTTTTCATTCCCAGAAACTATGTGCAAGGCATCACCTTTCCATACTCACTTCGGATCAACTATGGGTGTTCGGTAATTATCTTTTCCAACTCAACCTAAAAGAGAAGAATAAGACATTTTTTACTTGTTGTATTCAGTGCTAACTTGATTGTGTAAAACTTGAATATATATAACCTACCACAAGCTTATGTTTATCTTTGGCCTTTTTTATTTTCCTTTGAGTGCTAAATAAACCTTAGCTCTATGTGGTTGTTTTTGTCAGGATCCTCTTGATGTTGCAAAACAATAAGTGCACTGACATAAAGATTAGGCTAACAAAATTTATAGAAGAAACAAACAAACATACACACGAACAAACACACACACACAAACACACACACACAATGTCCTTAGTCCGACGAGCAAAACTCTTAGTCCATTCATTATGACTTGTCTTCACCATTGAAAGACTTGTTTTTTTCATCTCACTTACTGCGTGTTATAATAAAAATGTAATGTAAATGCAATACTTAACAACAACACACATATTCTAATTAAATGATGGAAAGCTTACCCTTCCTTCCCTAGACTTCAAAAATTGGCAAGTTCACGCCATTGGTCATTTTCCACATATTCTGGATAAAGCTTATACAAAGATTTTCTTTTCTTCTTTGTGATGTCTACTACGCAAATTTATTCTTGTAGACGTTGTTGGGCCTCCAAATGCAGAGTTTTGTAGGACAGTAGCAAATTTCCCTCAAGTGGATGACCTAAGATTTATCAATTCATTGGAGGCATAGGATGAAGATGGTCTCTGATGCCAACTGTTCTTCCCCTTTGCAACGGCACCAGAAGAATGCTGTTAGCACTCTCCGGCAATAGAAACTAGAAGAATGTTGTTGACGCCCACCAGCGCGTGGGATCATAGTACTTTTCGAGGGTAGAGTATTCGACCCAAATTTGTTGATTCGCACGACGGGAGGTGAGAGAATACTCTCAAGTATTAGCAACTGAATTTCTCAGATTCAACCACACCTGAAAGATTAGTATCTGCAAGCAAAGTAGTAACAGCAATGTAGCGAGTAACGGCAGTGGCAAGGAACAGCGATAGTGACATCAGTAGGAAGTAGCAACAGTAGCAAGCGACAGTAGTAGCAACAGTAGCAGCAAAGCAAGACAAGTAACAGCAGTAGCAACAGTAGTAGCAGCAACAGAGCAAGACAAATAACAGCAGTAAGAAAAACTCGTAGGCAATGGGTCGGTGATTTGTTTGGATAATATTCATCATGCAACAGTTATAACACGGAGAGATATGTGACTAGCTCCCGTTCGTCAATGTGATGTAGGCATGCATTCCGTGTGTCGTCATACGTGCTTAGGGAAAAGAACTTGCATGACATCTATTGTCCATCCCTCCCATGGCAGCGGGGTCCAAAAGGAAACTATGGGATATTAAAGTTCTCCTTTTAATAAAGAACCATACCAACGCATTAGCACTTGGTGAACACTTGAAGTCCTCAAACTATGGTCATCACCGGGAGTGGTTCTGGTTATTGTCACTCCGGGGTTGCCGGATCATAACACATAGTAGGTAACTACAACTTGCAAGATCGGATCTAAAACACACATATATTGGTGACAACATAATAATTTCAAATCTGAAATCATGGCACTCGGGCCCTAGTGACAAGCATTAAGCATGGCAAAGTAGTAGCAACATCAATCTCAGAACATAGTGGATACTAGGAATCAATCCCCATCAAAACTAACTCGATTACATGATAGATCTCATCCTACTCATCACCGCCCAGCGCCTATGAATAGATTACTCATGAACGACGAAGAGCTTCATGGAATTGGAGAGGGAAGAAGGTTGATTATGAGGATGGCGATGATTTCCCCTCTCCGGAGCCCAAGACGGACACAAAGGGTGGCAACAGGAACAAACGATTTCGCACGGAGGACCATTGCAGCAAGATCTTCGAGCAACACGGTCGGGGCGATCCCCCCTCCTCCGCTAAGAGGGACCACCACTGTCGCGCTGCTAAATGGCTTTGGAGGTCGACCGAACGCCTACATGGATCCCTACGTACCGGAGTATGCTATACCAGCTGACCCTCTCGACAAAGAAGAGCCTCAAGCGTCTAGCCCTGGGCGCCTACTCTCCTCACGAGTAAGGAACGCCCTGGAGGCCCCCAGCGCCCCCAGCCCGCGGCGCATGACGCCAGTCGTCGCCCTGCGGAGAAACTGTGAAGAACCATACCCCATGCCTCAAGAGGACGAGTCATACGAAGCAACGAGATGCAGGTGGCGCGCGCCACCCGCGGCAACCACGGAGCTAGAGCAGACATCGAGGGCCGGGCCTCACGAGGCGCCCCTGATATGCGAAGAAGCTATGCAAGGTAATTTTTTGGGTTCACTGCTCTAGGGAGTCCCTGCTGACCGTAGGAACTTCAAGTGTTCGCGTCATACCCCTGCCCATCATCTCATTTAATCATGTTTCTATAACTTCTGTTGCATCCATTCGGCGACCTGACGTCTTGCCTTGCTTGCATCTTCGGGCGATCTACCCCCCCCCCCTGCCCGGGGCTCCGGCCAGTGCACGTCGCCCCGTCATGGGACCTGGGGACGCCTCACGGCTTCCCAGGGCCACAATCATCGGGACAAGATGGGGGCCGCTTGAGCGTCAAAAGGGGGATCCTGAGCATTGCGCCTCGGGGGCCTTACCGGTCATAAGATCACCTGCCACCCTTGATGTCATCCACGGATATTCGATCGTTATCAGGGGTAGCAGGGCTTCACCCCGTAGCTACATCCATTCATTTGGCACAAGCAACGGTTGTTAGGAAATGTGCGGGACTGGATCTTGGCAACGCACGGCCGCTCGAACGTTAAAGGGGGATCTTGAGCATCGCGCCTTAGGAGCCTTACCGGTCAGAAAGCCACTAGGCCACCCTGGTGCCGTCCGAGCACATTCGGTCGGTATCAGGGGAGCCAGGGGCTTGCCCCGTGAGGTGCCTCACGATGGTAGGGAAATGTGCGGGACTGGGACGTGCCGATGTACAACAATAGAAAAGACCTTAACCGGCCTCAAGAGAAGGAGTGTGCAGGACCTGCATCAACCCGTCGCACCTCTGCATCGTCCTTCAATCATTCCAGAACCTTCTTCATCCCATGACACTCTCACGTAATAACAAGCCGAGGCTGTATACTGCCAGCCCGCCCCCCTTGTGGACGTGGAAGGGCTCCATGCCACACCTAGTGGAAGCCCTACGCTCAGTGCTGGGGGAAAAGGATGGCAATCAACACAGTCCACCAATGACTTTCGGAATCAGGCGCCTATGCCTCAGGGGCATGGACACTCGCGAGGCCAAAGCGTCCTCGCGATCTCCCAGATACACCCCACCGTGACACTCTCACATAATAACGAGTTGAGGCTGTATACGCCTAGGGCCCCCCGAGGATGCAGAAGGGGTCCACCCCACGCCTAGTGGGAGCCATATGCTCCACGTTGGGGAGGAGACGAAGACAATCAACTTAGTCCGCCAATGACTATGCCCTTAGCTCGCAAGGAAACCCACACAGTCCACCAATTACTATGCCAACCTAGGTGCCGGACGCGGCGATCACTTGCTTTTCCTGGATTTCGAACTATCTTCTCACGGACTTAAACCTGTCAACTGTGAAAAGTTGATGTTTGAAAAAAAAACAGGGGTGGAACTTTCTCTTGCGGTTTCTCATTTTGCCAGTTTTGAAGCCTCTTTTCTGGATGACATTCTCTCACGAGCTAAACGCTCTGCATCGCACCTAGGGGCCAAGGAGAGAAAGCAAAGACTTGTCGTCCCAGGGGTGAACATTTTCAGCGATAAACCCCCGCTCGGGGGTCCGGATCGAAGCCCAATACCAGCACAAAGAGTCTCAGGAGGCCTCAAGATGTCCTGGGCGCCAAAGGGGGCTCGTGAGCATCGACCCTCAAGATCCTCACCGAACATAATACGGGACCATGGACCGCAAGCATGGAGTGCTGGAAGGGTCTCCACCCCATCCCACATGAAAAGCAGGAGCCACTCAGGAGGAGCTACGGGAGGGACGGACACAAACCCACGAGCTAAGTACTCCGCAAGCCTAGACGGGGATCATTTGGTTTCACGCCAAACTAACGAAAAATTAAAAATATGCGTACTAACAAAGGGATGGAGGGCCTAAGGATTTAGCTGCGGCGAGGAATGAGGCCATCGACCAAGCGTGCAGCGGCACGAGCGGTGCCTCGGGAGGTTGGGACCTCCTGAGGGCACTGGCCGCCGTTGCCCCCGAGCACTGCCTGGGGCAGCGACGGGCCCTAAGCTTCGAAGCCCAGCTGCAACGACCACCAGCGAGCAAACCAGAAATTCAAGAGGGAAAGGGAAAACGACGGACGGCAAAGGTAATAATGCAAAAGATTAACGCCCGACAGAGCAAGGTTCTTGATCAAACATCGCAGGAGCAGGCAACCAGAAGTTGGGGGTGCCAAGGGGGAGAGGCCGCCGATGTCGCCCTTGGCGCCTACACGCTCGCTGTCGGTGCCCTCCTCCTCGCTGGAGACGGGTACCCGGACGTACCGCTCCACCAGGACATCCACGTGCGGGCGGACTTCGTCCCGGAGAAGACGACGGGACTCAGCGGGCGCCGGCACAACGTCGTGCCGGAGTTTGACCTGCGGGACAAGGCAGCGAAGGTTGGAGAAGACGATCATCAAGGCAAGGCCCAGAAGCTCGCATGCGTTTGCCGCGCTGTCCCCCTCCACGCGGGAGATGCCAGCCTCCAGCGTCTCCACCTCCTTCTAGAAGAAGGCGAGGGAGCCCCCGTTGCTCCTCACGTTTGGCAACGGCGAGGCCTCCCTCATGAATCGACACATCGCGTCGGCCTCCCGGCCGGCGATGCCCGCGAACTGCTTGGCGCGCTGGAATGCCATCATCCGGTCGTACGACGCCTCGTCCTTGGCGGCCAGGACAGCGTCGGTTGCCTCCCGGACCTGCTGCTGCAGTAACGCCAGTGCCGCCTTCGCCTCTGCCTCGCCTTGGCGAACGGCCTGGAGGGTGGCCTCAGTGATCTCGAGGTAGGCCCACAGCCCCTCCACCTCCTCCTGAAGCTCGCCAAGCTTGGGTTTCTTGGTGGAGGGCGCGCTACAGAAGACAAGAGATCAACCACCAAGCAACGGAAAACATAACCAGGAAAAGAGGCGCACGCGAGGGACTTACTCGTCGGCCAGAGCCCAACGGTGATGGACGCGTGGAGGCCTCGAGGGACATCCGCCGCTGCTCACGGGGGCGGACGAGGGCGCGAGCGGAGCCGCGCGCTTCCCCCTGCCAGGTTCGCCCCCCGGAGACACCATGGAAAACAGAGAAATGAAGAGGAAAGGAGTTTTTCTCGATGTAGCAAAGGAAATATAGAGGAGCTCAAGATTGCAGTGCCTCCCCTCAACGGGGGTGTGGTAGATTTATAGGCGAACCACGGCCACCAACTGTCGTGGGTGCGCAAGCGTCTCGCGCCCCACGAGGGTCGCGAGGTGGGTTGATGGGATCGTTGCCGCCCACGTCGTGTCACCTGTCCACCGAGCGGTTACGTCCGCGAGGGACGTTGGGTGTGGTCAGGCCGCACCGATGGCATTCAATGAGAACAATGATGTCCTGCACGGTTCTTGGAGATCAAGCCATCGTGGCCTGGCGCACAGTGGACGCCTCGAGGAGCTAGAGGCTCACCACATTGTTGTCGGACACGTGTGCCGCCTGGCTCCCAGGAAAATAGGGCTCACAACACTTCAGGCCGCCCTCAACGCTTCGCCGAGAATCCAACCCAGGCGCTCCTTGGGCCCAGAAGCTACTATCGACAATCTTGGAATGGGAGTACCCACACCTGCCTACCTGCGGCTCAGGGCTGGCCCACTTCATCGCCCGAGAACCAATGGGTCTGGCACCACCCAAGACAAGGACCTCGCGAGGGGGCCTCCTCATGACCCCTCCGGAGCGGCGAACATTCCGAGCCAAAGCTCGTCCTCAGGAGTCAAGGATGACGTAGGGGAAGGATAGGCGAGCTACAGATGGTGGGGCGCTGCAGTTTCCCCTTCATTACAAAGGGGGTAAGGATATACCGTGCTGCGAAAGCATATTCCAAAGGTTTCCTTTCTGGTGCAACGAGGCCGTCGCCGCCAGTCAGTAGGACAGACATAATCCCCGGGCCCGTCCCTGCAGCGCGGATAGCCACTTTGCACGCGAAGACCACCTTTGGGCAGGGGAGCATGTTCGTGCGTCCCCCTTTGAAATTGGCCAGTGTGGGATCCCTTCCCGCTGAAACAATAAGGGAAGAGGACCGGGGCTGCCACTATATAGAGAGAGTAGGTTACTTCGTAGGGGGATCCAATCCGGCCGAGATCCATTCATTCACCCACTAGCATCACACATAGCCACCCAGCCTCCAGAGGCTCACGAGCACTGTACTACTTCATCCACCAAGCTCCACGAGAGGCAATCCACCAAAGCAGGAGTAGGGTATTAGGCTTCCCAGCGGCCCGAACCTGGATAAACTGTCGTGTCCTCTGTCTTCCTCACTTTTGAGTGAGTTCTCTACTTGGTCCTTCGAGTAGCGAGCTAGGTGATGTTATCCCAAGAGAGATCTTTGCACATGCCCCTGAGTTCGAATCTTTAGGGTTTTGTGGAGCCCGAAATCCGACAACAACTCTTTAGTTTCATTGGTTGCACACGGATGGGAAGTATTCTTGATTTGACTTGCATAGACAGTTCCTAGATCCTCACCATCAGTTCAGAAAAGAAAAGAAGAACTTTACCGAAAGTAAATTGTCAAAACCTTGGTACCACCTGCGTTAACAGACCAATAGATCTTGGATTAGTTAAACGACCTCGAGCCTGATCCAGAGCGTCCAGGGTACTTCAAGGGGAATAATTCAGAAAACGCCTCGACTCACAAGCCATGCTTGTGGGATCTGCCTTACTTCAAATACCTCCTTCTTCCACACAACATCGACATGATGCACACTGAAAAGAATATCGGAGAGGCCATTTTAGGTACATTGTTCGGCATAGATGGGAAGTCAAAGGATAGACCATTACAAAACATGCGGGAGTTGAAAGGAAAGAAGAACTGGTCGAAGCCAAAGGCCTAGTCCAATCTTGGAAGGCTAGCTATGAGGGAAATTATCTTGTGGGTCAAAATGCACTTGATGTTCCCTGATGGGTATGAACCGAATCTAAAGAGGGGAGCGACTCTTGAAAAAATAAAAATCTTTGGTATCAAGAGTCATGATTGGCACATATGGCTTGAGGGGGTAATGCCGGTGATGTTACGTGGCTTTATTCCTGAGAATGAATGGCTAGTACTTGCGGAGTTGAGCTATTTCTTCCGTGTTCTTTGTTCGAAAGAACTGTCGCCTAGTGTGGTAGATGAGATGTATCAGTTGGCGCTGGAGTTGCTCTCCAAGTTAGAAAAGATCTTTTCGCCGGGCTTCTTTAATCCAATTAGCATTTGATTTTATGTCTACCGACCGAAGTAAGATTGGGTGGGCCCGTACAAAATCGTTGGTGCTTTGCAACTCAGAGGATGAAGAAGACACTTCGAGCTAAATGTAAAAATAAACGTAGAATGGAAGCATCGATGGCCTAGGCATTCATTACTAAGGAGGTGGCTAACTTGTGAGAACACACTACGAAGCCAAAAATCATCATTTGCACAATCTGAAGCCTCGGTACAATGATGCTGGCCCTAAAAAGGTGGATCCAACCCCAGCCTTTTCAAAGGGAAGCTTGCACCAACGGTGCTTCGTAACCAATAATGTTGGATGTCAAAGAATGGCGGAACATTTAGTTGTATATCTTCAACAACCTAACAAAAGTGCGGCTGTACATCGAGTAAGTTATCTGTATATTTTTCCGCAACTTCTAATTCCTCTGAACTTCTCTTATTCCCATATATTGGATACAGTCAATACGTTGCCAAATTCTTTGATGGAGCGGTGATCCAAAATGATTCTGTCAAAGAGTATGAGCTTTTGGCAATGCATGGAGGCGGCTATCCTGGTTTCATCTCTTGGTTCAAACAAACGGTAATTGTCAATAATGGACTATTTCATTTCTTGGTCTAACTTGTTGCTAATGCAACAAGCGTTTCTTATTAAACTTGTATGCTAATTCAGAGTCTATGGACGTCAAATTGAGACAAGTCGCTAATGGTTTTGACTATAAGGTCCGTTCATTTGAGAAATACAACATCAACGGGTATCACTTTCGTACCTTTGGCAAAGAGCTATCTATGCCCGACCAGAAATCTACAAATTGTTGTGTCTCTTCTACCAGCAAAGGTGGTATCAATTATTGTGGCAGAGTTGAAGCAATTTATGAACTTCAATTCCATGGTGAAAACCCACCGAACGTCCTAGTCTTCAAATGTTATTGGTTCGAGCTGAAGGATACTAGAATGACTCATGAACATATAGGGCTAGTCGAAATCAATCCAAGAACCTACTTAGATGTTCCCGATGTCTATATTACGGCTCAACAGGCGACCCAAGTTTTCTATCTACCATGGGCATGCCAAACAGATAAGAATTTGAATGGTTGGCATGTTGCTTATGAAGTGCTGCCACATGTTAGTCCCCCTCCCCTAGATAAACAAGATTGTGAACGTCACATTAACCCACACACATATGACAGAGAATTCTTCCAAGAAACATGTCTTTTCAAGAAACATTTCAAGAACCATTGTGCTTCACCCAGAACAAGGAAGTAGACAGTGACAGTGAATCTGACTTCATGCCTGAGCCGGAACTAGCATAGTCAAAACTGGAAGAGGTTACTGCTGCAGATGACCTGTCAATTCTTGACCGATTACAGAAAGGCCTTCCACAAGTTGATGTCATTGAACTCGATGAGAACGACATTCATGAAGACACGCGTGATAGTAATGATGATGATGCATTTATTGATCCAGACTATTAGTAGTTTGTATGCATCCGAACTTAAATTATATATATACATATTATTCTTCGTGTTAGGTATTCAATCTTTTTATGTTGTACTAATTTCTTTTACAATTTATCATGGCAGGTGTTCTACGATGGTGGGCGCGGCTCCAGATCGCTCGACGGGTTCATCTTCGTCGGCGGCCCATGCAAGGGGTGGTACTTCCATTCCACCCCTATCTCTCCGTAGAGCCTTGGCGGACAGTCTGACGACACCACCCGCGGGTCTTTCTTCGTCGGCGGGGTTGCCCACTGGGAGAGAAGGTTGGGCAGCGTACAGCACGTTGCCGCGGGAGAGGTAGGATGACTACTACGACATCCTCGCCACAACCACTAGCTCATTCACCCGAGAATAGGACTACTATGGTGGACCCGTTTGCGGTGGAAGCTACAGGGACTCAGGTCCAGGAGCCTCGGGTCGACGAGCAATCGGCCCATGAGACTCCGGTCGAGGAGCCTCGGGTCGACGGGCATTCGAACAATGAGACTACAGTTCCTGAGGCTACGTCCGAGAAGACTCCCGCCATAGAGGCTTCGGCCAACGTGGAGACGTCCGTATGGGGTGCCTGGTCGGATCAGGCCGAGGTGACGGATTGGACCAAGGGACCGGGTGGCCATTCTGTTGGTGGCGAGGATCAATCTATGGATAGTAAGGGAGACGTGGTGGACGGGGTCACTGTGTACAAGCCTGGTAGTACACGTCTCCCGGTCGTACCGGCGACCCACGAGCAGAGGCCGCAGATTAGGCCTGAAAGGGAGAGGTAAGTGCATTTACCCTTTTTTTTACCTTTTGCCTTCAAGTTTCTTCAAATATGTAATGCATTGACATTGTCATACTACAGGGTTGGAAACACCCCGTTGGAGTCAGCAAACCAAACACTGTCCTTTGTGTGATTTTCCGGACAAATTTCCCGGGGTTTGTCACGTTGCCCGGTGAGGATCAGGTTTCTACCCTATGATTTACCTGGGAGCACTACCAGGCTGCACAGGCCCTGCCAGAGGAGATTATAGATGGTGTCTTGTGCGATACGAGGGCCGAGATGGTGATCAACACCTTTCGGGTAAATTCTCCCATCACACAATCTAAAATTAACAATATCGCTAATTATTGTACTAATCTGTGTTGTCTTGTTTGATCGCATACCTTCTACATGTGTGAGGATGGATATGAGGAGGCGGCTGCCAAGGTTCTCGAGGCCAAGTGCGGGCGGCTATTACAAAACTTACGCCACGAAACTCGGCTGCAGCCTATTCGAGACTACTACACCACGCGTGGTGTTAAGAAGCAGAAGAAGGAGTGCCGCACAAAGTATCTGAAGAAGGAGTAGTACATGAAGGTAATTACCTATTCTTAAGGCCTTGTACATAGCTTTCTTGATTTGATTCGTAGGCGTAGTGCTCAAAATTCTTGTTACTAACTTATAGGTGCCCCCGAGATGGTGTGCCGATAAGATGTATTGTTGGGAGGCATTGGTGGATGAGTGGTGCACAAGAAACTGGCGAGCCGTCCATGACGAGGCGAAGGATCGGCGTGCCCAAATGGTTGGTGTGCCAAACCATCAGGGCAACACCAACTTAATTCAATTCGGACGAAACTGGGTATGTGGTTTGATTCATGATTCATGCAATTCATTCTTCATGCTAGCTTGAGCCCTTTACTAATACTTTCTTCCTCTCTTTTAGGCGCATCACAATAAGACGGAGGTGCCAGAGTTGTACGACCTTTATGGCATGGCCCATACTGCCTCCTACCACAAGCTCTTAGTCGGACCTAAATCATCCAGAGAAGTTCACCATAATCTCCTCCCGCCACAAGGTCGTGAAATACACGGACGTGGGGAAGTCTAGGAAGGGGGGACTTTAACCCGAGCTAGGAACCTTTGGATCCATAGATGGTTATGATATCTGGTGGCGGGAGGCCCCATGTCTCGATAGCCATTGGATATGGGATAATACTTTGTCCACTCACTCTCCCGGAGATCAAGGTGCACCAGTCGAGCTCATGTCCTAAGATAATGCCTCGTCCATGGCCAGTCGATCCCGCCATTGAGGTTAGTTGTATGGACTCAGAAAACTTTCATCCATTCCATTGTGTGTGTGGCCATCGATCATCATTGTGGTAATGAGGAGTGCTGTTGCAGGCTTCTCTTCATAAATTGAGAGCAGCACACCAGGATGCTCTTGAGAAAGTGAGAGTGGCAAACTAGGCTGCTCTTCAGGTGATTCTAGAGGAGAGGGACCGGACCACGACTCGGTTGTTCGAGAAGGAGAGGGCTTGGAATGAGGCGAGTCACCTAGCCATGTACGATCTTTTTGTGGTAAGTTTCTTTTTCACTTTAGCCAAATAGTGAATGTAATTTCAATTTCATTCCTAACTAATACGACCGACTCTTCAAAACCAAATGCGCAGTCTATGTGCGAGAAGACCGGTCAGCCCCCTCCGTCCATGCTAGTCGTTTCAGCGGCCGGCACTGCGAGTTTCATTTCAATGGTCATTATAAACTAGTATTAACATTTGAGTGTCATCATGATAATTAGACATTGCAAAATATCTTTTTTTGCATAATAACTGCCGAGCGGCATTGCACGACCCTTCTCGAGGGCAACCTTCTCCAAACGCACCCACCCCGAGCAACCCTGGTGCGTCTCCTCCTTGATGACCACAACGGTAAGATTTCTCTAGTTCATTTATGAAATAATTAGCTTATCTATATCATTTATGACATAATTAGCTCATTTAGTTCATTTATGACATAATTAGCTTCGTTAGGTAAAAAACATCCCAAGAACCTTGGTTAGCTCATAACTTAGCATATCTTCCTCCTAAATGACATAATAATCTCAAAATAAGAAATGTATTGTATATCATCCTCTTCCTCTTCTTCTGCTTCTTCTTCTTCTACTCCTACTCCTCCTTCTTCTCCTTCTGCTTCTCCTCATCCTCCTCCTCCTCCTCCTTCTTCTTCTTCTTCTTCTTCTTCTTTTTCTTCTTCTCCTTCTTCTTGTCCTCTTTCTGGTTCTCCTTAGCTTATCTACCCCAAGAAATACATACTAAGCTAATTATCCTCCAAAATGACATAATTAGCTAATTTAGTTCATTTATGACATAATTAGCTTAGTTAGGTAAACAAAATCACAAGAACCTATGTTAGCTCATAACTTAGCTTATCTTCCTCCTAAATGACATAATCAGATGAAAATAGGAAAGTTATTGTAATCATCCTCTTCCTCTTCTTCTCCTTCTTCTTATTCTTCTTCTCCTTCTTCTCCTTCTTCTCCTTCGCCTCCTCCTCTACCTTCTTCTTCTTATTATTCTTCTTCTTCTCCTTCTTCTTCTCCTCTTACTCTCCTCTTTCTTCTCCTCCTTCGCTTATTTTCCCCAAGAAAGACATAATTAGCTAATTATTCTCCAAATTGACATAATAAGATAATTTCATTCATTTATGACATAATTATCTTAGTTAGGTAAAAACATCACAAGAACCTTGGTAAGATCATAACTTAGCGTATCTTCCTCCTAAATGACATAATAAGCTCAGAATAAGAAATGTATTGTAATCATCCTCTTCCTCTTCTTCTCCTTCTTCTTCTTCTTATTATTATTATTCTCCTCCTCCTTGCTCTTCTTCTTATTATCCTCATCCCCCTTCTTCTTCTTCTTCTTCTCCTTCTTCTTCTCCTCTTTCTTCTCCTCTTTCTTCTTCTCTTAGAGTATTCTCGCCAAGAAAGACATACTTAGCTAATTATCCTCCAAAATGACATAATTAGCAAATTTAGTTCATTTAGGACATAATTGGTTTATTTAGGTAAAAAACATCAGAAGAACCTTGGTTAGCTCATAACTTACCATATCTTCCTCCTAAATGACATAATTAGCTCAAAATAAGAAAAATATTGTAGTCATCCTCTTACTCTTCTTCTCCTTCTTCTTATTCTTCTCCTCATCCTTCTCCTTCTTCTTCACCTCCTCCTCTGCCTCGTTCTTCTTCTTCTTCTTCTTCTCCTTCTTCTTCTCCTCTTTCTTCTTCTCTTTATCTTATTTTCCCCAACAAAGACATGCTTATCTCACTACTAGAAAACATGTCTTACGTTTTACCCTTTAGTCCTGGTTTGGTTTTGAACCAGGACTAATGTGAACATTAGTCCCAGTTCCAGCGGCTAGGAGCGATCGGGGGGAACGGGAACCGTTACTCCCGTTTCAATTTGGACCTATAGTCTCGGTATTTGATACAAACCGGGAGTAATGGGTTGGTGGGAGTCTAGTGTTAGGATGGGGGCCCCCAATAGCCCCTTTAATCCCGGTTTGTATCACGAACCGATACTATAGGTGGACCTTTAGCCCCAGGACTAAAGATTTTCCTATATAAACCCCTTCGTCTGGGCCGAGCATATTGCTCTGTTATATCCATTCCCCTATGTGTTCTCCCCCTTGGCTCGAGCTCAACCTCCATTTTTTACAAAGATTTGTCAAAGTTTGAGGCACCCCATCTCTCCAAGTGTTCACAAAGGTTAGCAACTTTGTCCTTTCATCTCTCATTGCTAGATCGTCTCGTGCAATGCTCTACAAGTATAGTGATCTGTGGATTTTAGTTTGGGAGTAATTATGTGGGAGTTTATTTGACTTATATGCAATTTGAGCTCAAATTAAGTTGCTAGTTTGGATATGTGTAGGAGTTATTTACTTAGTATCATCCCCATCCTAAGCATCGTCGATCGCCCGCACCGTCCCGTCGCCGTCGGCACCACCTTGGTGAGCCATTTGTCCTTATCCTTTTTACAAAAAAGATCTTATTTGTTTGATTTAGATAATTACTTGTATAATTTTCTTACTTGTATGATTGTTTGATATACATAGTACCATGGTGTTGATATTCGTGCCCGTCGGTCCTCGTCCGGTTTACGATTCGGATGCGGTATGTTCTCTTTTTTAAATATTTGTTGCATTTCATGTTTACGAAAATTATGCCCATGAAGTTAACATAGATATTTTTATCTAGGAGGTAGTTGAACCGTAAATTCCAACGGACCCTATTGTCGAGAAGTTAAATTTAGTTGAAAAAGAAAAGGATGATTTGAAATGAAAATTGAAAAGAGTTAAAGAAGAGAAGATGATATTGGATTTGTATGTTGCCAATGTCATCGATGATTACAAGATCAAGATGGATGCAATGGGCTTGAACATTACAAGGATTAGAAAATATGCCCTTAATAAAGAGGCTTGGTATCACTATGTTGTTTGATAAATTGGTACCTTAGTTGCTATATTGGTCGCATTTGTTGTTGCATTTAAATGTTTTAGCTAGAAACACTTATATGTTTTTTATGAGAATAAGTGTGTATTAACCTTATGTGTGAACTTGTATCAATTTGGTCTTTTCGGTCTTGTGTAATGAAGATGAACCGGCAATGGATGTACGATGACTGACACTCTACCCAGTTCATTAATGGCTTGCAGAGCTTTCTGCGTACAGCTGAGGCAAACCAGCGGGATGGTTTTATGTGTTGGCCATGTGTTGTCTGTAAGAATGATAAAACTTAATTACTCTAAGTCAAGAGTTATTCATGTCCACCTGTTTACGTCTGGTTTCATGTTCAACTATAGTTGTTGGACCGGGCATGAAGAAAGAGGGGTTCTAATGGAAGAGAATGAATAAGATGATGATGACGGCTATCCTCTGTTCCCTGAATATGATGGTACTACAATGGGGGAAGAAGCTGAAGTAGAGGCACCAGATGAGCCCGCTGATGATCTTGGTCGGGCCATTGCTGATGCAAAGAGAAACTGCACAAGTGAAAAGGAGAAGCTGAAGTTGCAGCGCATATTAGAGGATCACAAGAAATTGTTGTACCCGAATTGCGAAGATGACAAGAAGAAGCTGGGTACCACACTGGAATTGTTGCACTGGAAGGCACAAAATGGGATATCTGACAAGGGTTTTGAAAAGTCGCTGAAATTGTTAAAGAAGATGATTCCAAAGGACAATGAATTGCCCCATAGTACGTACGAAGCAAAGAAGACTATTTGCCCGCTAGGATTAGAGGTGCAGAAGATACATGCATGCCCTAATGACTGCATCCTGTACCGCGGTGAGGAGTACGAGAATTTGAATGCATTCCCGGTATGCGGTGCAGAGCGCTACAAGCTCGGCCACAGTGACCCTGGTGACGATGTTGAGGTCCAGCGCCCCAGGAAGAGGATTCCTTCCAAGGTGATGTGGTATGCTCCTATAATACCACGGTTGAAACATTTGTTCCAAAACAAAGAGCATGCCAACTTGATGCGATGGCACAAAGATGAACGTAAGAAAGACGGGAAGTTGAGAGTACCTGCAAATGGGTCGCACTGGAGGAATATCGAGAGAGAGTGGTCAGACTTTGCAGATGACCAAAGGAAGTGTTGGTTTGGTTTAAGTGCAGATGTCATTAATCCTTTTGGGGAGCACAGCTACAATCATAACACCTGGCCCGTGACTCTATGTATCTATAACCTTCTGTTGGGACACGTAGCATAAATTCAAAATTTTCCTATGCCATATTCAGATCTTCCTATGGAGAGACCAACAACGAGAGAGGGGAGAGTGCATCTTCATACCTTTGAAGATCACTAAGCGGAAGCGTTGCTAGAACGCGGTTGATGGAGCCGTACTCGCGGCAATTTAGATCGCGGTGTGATTCCGATCTAGTGCCGAACCACGGCACCTCCGCGTTCAACACACGTGCAGCCCGATGACGTATACCGCACCTTGATCGAGCAAGGAGGAGGGAGAGGTTGGGGAAGATCTCCGGGAGCACGACGGCGTGGTGTCGATTGAGAGACGAGGTCTCCCGGCAGGGTTTCGCCAAGAACCGTGGGAGAGGAGGAAGAAGAGGGACAGGGCTGCACCGAGGGAGAGATCAACTTATGTTGTCAAGAGCCCCAAATCCCTCTCTATTTATAGGAGTAGAGGGGAGGGGTGCGCCACCTCTAGGGTTCCCACCCTAGGGATGGCGGCAGCCCAAATGGGAGAGGGCGGCGGCAGCCAGGGCAGGAGAGGGGGTGGCGCACCCCCTGGTGGGCCTTAGGACCACCAGCGCGTAGGGTTCCCCCCTTCCTCTCTAGTGCGCCATGGGATGGGTGTGAAGGGCGCACCAGCCCACCGAGGGGCTGGTTCCCTCCCACACTTGGCCCATATAGCCTTCCGGGGCTTGTGGCCCATCCCAGTGGGCCTCCGGAACCCTTCCGGTGGTCCCGACACTCTGCCGGTGGTGCCCCAAACATTTCCGGCGTCCAAACCCATCCATCCTATGTATCAATCTATACCTCCGGACCATTCCGGAGCTCCTTGTGACGTCCGGGATCTCATTCGGGACTCCAAACAACCTTCGGTAACCTCGTATAACAATTACCTATAACCCTAGCATCATCGAATCTTAAGTGTGTAGACCGTACGGGTTCGAGAGGCATGCAGACATGACCGAGACACTCTCCGACCAATAACCATCAACGGGATGTGGATACCCATGGTGGCTCCCACATGTTCAACAATGATCTCATTGGATGAACCACGATGTCAAGGATTCAATCAATCCCATATACAATTCCCTTTGTCTGTCGGTATAGAACTTGCTCGAGATTCGATCGTCGGTATACCCATACCTTGTTCAATCTCGTTACCGGTAAGTCTCTTTACTCATTCCGTCGCACATCATCCCATGACTAACTCCTTAATCACACTGAGCTCATTATGATGATGTTCTACCGAGTGGGCCCAGAGATACCTCTCCGTCACACGGAATAACAAATCCCGATCTCGATTCGTACCAACCCAATAGACAATTTTGGAGGTTCCCATAGTGCACCTTTATAATCAACCAGTTACGTTGTGACGTTTGATACACCCAAAGAACTCCTATGGTATCCGGGAGTTGCACAATCTCAGGGTCGAAGGAAAAGACACTTGACATTAGAAAAGCTTTAGCATACGAACAACACCATCCAGTGCTATGCTTAGGATTGGGTCTTGTCCATCACATCATTCTCCCAATGATGTGATCCCGTTATCAATGACATCTAATGTCCATGATCAGGAAACCATGATCATCTATTGATCAACGAGCTAGCTAACTAGAGGCTTGCTAGGGACACATTGTGATCTATTTATTCACACATGTATTGCTGCTTCCTTTTAATACAATTATAGCATGAACACCAGACGATAGTCATGAACAAGTAAATATGATAATAACCATTTTATAATTGCCTCTACGGCATATTTCCAACTGTCTCCCACTTGCACTAGAGTCAATAATCTAGTTACATTGTGATGTATCGAACACCGATAGCATTGTGGTGTTGATCATGTTTTGCTCGAGGAAGAGGTTTAGTCAACGGGTCTGCAATATTCAGATCCGTGTGCACTTTACAAATATCTATTACTCCTCTCTGGACCTGGTCCTGGATAGAGTTGTAGCAGCGTTGGATGTGCTTGGTGTTCCGGTGAAATCTGGGCTCCTTGGCTATGGCAATGGCTCCAGTGTTATCACAAAAGAGTGTCATCGGACCCGACGCGCTTGGCACCACTCCAAGGTCGGTGATGAGCTCCTTCATCCAAATCCCTTCATGAGCCGCTTCTGCTGCACCAACTCACTGCCCTGCCATTCAAAACATACATGTATCCGGTCTGTGACGTAGAGTCATCCGGATCTGTGTCGAAGCTAGCATCGGCGTAACCCTTTACGACGAGCTCTTCTTCACCTACATAAACGAGAAACATCTCCTTAGTCCTTTTCAGTTACTTAAGGATATTCTTGACCGTTGTCCAGTGTTCCATACCGGGATCACTTTGGTACATCCCTACAAAACTTATGGCAAGGTTCATATCAGGTCTGGTACACAGCATGGCATACATTATAGAGCATACGGTTGAAGCGTAGGGGACAATACTCATCTTCTATCTATCTGCTGCCGTGGTCGATGACTGAGTCTTACTCAATCTCATACCTGGCAAAACTGGCAAGAACCCCTTCTTTGAGTTTTCCATATTGAACTTCTTCAATATCTTGTCAAGGTATGTACTTTGCGAGAGACCTATGAGGCTTCTCGATCTATCTCTATAGATCTTGATGCCTAATATGTATCCAGCTTCTACAAGGTCCTTCATTGAAAAACTCTTCTTCAAGTAGGCCTTTATGCTCTCCAGTAACTCTATATTATTCCCCATCAATAATATGTCATCCACATATAGTTTGAGGAAAGCTACAGAGCTCCCACTCACTTTCTTGTACACACATGCTTCTCCATGAACCTGTATGAACCCAAACGCTTTAATCACCTCATTAAAGCGAATGCTCCAACTCCGAGATGCTTGCACCAGCCCATACATGGAGCGCTGGAGCTTGCATACCTTGTTGGCACTCTTAGGATCGACAAAACTTTCTGGTTGCATCATATACAACTCTTCCTTAAGATACCTGTTAAGGAACACTGTTTTGACGTCCATTTGCCAGATTTCATAATCATGAAAAGCAACAATTTCTAACATGATTTGGACTGTCTTCAGCTTCGCTACAGGAGAGAAAGTCTAATCGTAGTCAACTCCTTGAATTTGTCGGAAACCGTTTGCGACAAGTCGAGCTTTGTAAACGGTCACATTACCGTTTGTGTCAGTCTTCTTCTTGAAGATCCATTTATTTTCTATGGCTCGCCGATCATCGGGCAAGTCCACCAAAGCCCATACTTTGTTCTTATACATGGATCCTATCTTGGATTTCATAGCCTCAAGCCATTTGTTGGAATCTGGGCGTGCCATTGCTTCTTCATAGTTCGAAGGTTCACCGTTGTCTAACAACATGATTTCAATCACAGGGTTGCCGTACCACTCTGGTGCGGATCCTACCCTTGTGGACCTTCGTGGTTCAGTAGCAACTTGATCCGAAGCTTCATGATCATCATCATTAACTTCCTCTCCAGTTGGCATAGGTGCCACAGGAACAATTTCCCGCGTTGCGCTACTCTCCGGTTCGAGAGGGGGTGTAATTACCTCATCAAGTTCTACTTTCCTCCCACTTACTTCTTTGGAGAGAAACTCTTTCTCTAGAAAGGATTCGTTCTTGGCAACAAATGTTTTACCTTCGGATCTAAGATAGAAGGTATACCCAATAGTTTCCTTAGGGTATCCTATGAATACGCATTTCTCCTCTTTGGGTTCGAGCTTTTTTGGTTGAAGTTTCTTCACATAAGCATCGCAGCCCCAAACTTTTAGAAGCGATAGCTTAGGTTTCTTGCCATACCATAGTTCATACGGTGTCGTCTCAACGGATTTAGATGGTGCCCTATTTAAAGTGAATGCTGTAGTTTCCAATGCGTATCCCCAAAATGATAGCGGTAAGTCGGTAAGAGACATCATAGATCGTACCATATCCAATAAAGTGCGATTACGACGTTCAGACACTCCATTATGTTGCGGTGTGCCACACGGCGTCTGTTGTGAAACAATTCCACACTTCCTTAGGTGTGTGCCAAACTCGTGACTCAAATATTCTCCTCCACGATCAGATCGTAGACACTTTATTTTTCTATCACGTTGATTCTCAAGCTCACTCTGAAATTCCTTGAACCTTTCAAACGCCTCAGATTTGTGCTTCATCAAGTAGATATAACCATGCCTACTCAAATCATCGGTGAGAGTGAGAACATAATGATAGCCACCATGAGCTTCAATGTTCATTGGACCACACACATCAGTATGTATTATTTCCAATAAGTCGGTTTCTCTCTCCTTTATTCCTGAGAATGGAGTCTTAGTCATCTTGCCCATGAGGCACGGTTCGCATGTGTCAAATGATACAAAGTCAAGAGACTCTAATACTCCATCAGTATGGAGCTTCTTCATCCTCTTAAAACCGATATGACCAAGGCGGCAGTGCCACAAGTATGTGGGACTATCATTATCAACTTTACATCTTTTGGTACTCACACTATAAATATGTGTAACATCACGATCGAGATTCATCAAGAATAAACCATTCACAAGCGGAGCATGACCATAAAACATATCAATCATATAAATAGAACAACCATTATTCTCTAACTTAAATAAGTAGCTGTCTCGCATTAAGCAAGACCCTGATACAATATTCATACTCAAAGCTGGTACTAAATAACAATTATTAAGGTTTAAACCTAATCCCGACGGTAGATGTAGAGGCAGCATGCCAACGGCGATCACTTCGACCTTGGAGCAATTCCCGACGCGCATCGTCACCTCGTCATTGGCTAGTCTCCGCTTATTCCGCAGTTCCTGTTTTGAGTTATAAATGTGAGCAACAGCACCGGTATCGAATACCCAGGAGCTACTACGAGCGCTAGTAAGGTACACATCAATAACATGTATATCATATATACCTTTAATGTTGCCAGCCTTCTTGTCCACTAAGTACTTGGGGCAATTCCGCTTCGAGTGACCTTTTCCCTTGCAATAGAAGCAGTCAGTCTCAGGCTTGGGTCCATTCTTTTCCTTCTTCCCGGTACCTGGCTTACCGGGCGCGGCAACGACTTTGTCGTCTTTCTTGAAGTGCTTCTTACCCTTGCCCTTCTTGAAACTGGTGGTCTTATTGACCATCAACACTTGATGCTCTTTCTTGATTTCTACTTCTGCAAACTTCAGCATCGACTACAACTCGGGAATGGTCTTCTCCATCCCTTGCATGTTGTAGTTCAACACACAACCTTTGTAGCCTGGTGGGAGAGACTGGAGGATTCTGTCAATTACAACGTCATCCGGAAGTTCAACTCAAAGCGAAGTCAGACGACCGTGTAACCCAGACATTCTGAGTATATGCTCACTAACAGAACTGTTCTCTTCCATCTTACAGCTAAAGAACTTGTCGGAGACTTCATATCTCTCGACATGGGCAAGAGCTTGAAAAACTAGTTTCAGCTTCTGGAACATCTCATATGCTCCGTGTTACTCAAAACGCCTTTGGAGCCCCGTTTCCAAACTGTATAACATTCCACACCTAACTAGAGAGTAGTCATCACTCTGCGTCTGCCAGACGTTCTGAATGTCTTGGGCCACTACGGGAGCAGGAGGGTCACCTAGCGGCGCATTAAGGACATAAGCCTTTTTAGCTGCTTCAAGGATGAGCTTCAAGTTGTGGACCCAGTCTGCATAGTTGCTACCATCATCTTTCAGCTTGTTTTTTCTCTAGGAATGCGTTGAAATTGAGGTTGATAGGTGCGTTGGCCATTGGATCTACAATATTTGTAAAGACAACTTTTAGACTAAGTTCATGACAGTTAAGTTCATTTAATAAAATTAAGTATGAACTCCCACTTAAATCGACATCCCTCTAGTCATCTACGTGATACATGATCCATGTCGACTAACCCGTGTCCGATCATCACGTGAGGCAGACCAGTCGTCATGGTGAGCATCTTCATGCTGATCGTATTCAACCATACGACTCATGTTCGAACTTTCGGTCTCTTGTATTCGAGGTCATGTCTGTACATGATAAGCTCATCCAGTCAACCTAAGTGTTTCACGTGTGTAAATCTGGCTTACACCCGTTGTATGCGAACGTTAGAATCTATCACACCCGATCATCACGTGGTGCTTCGAGACAACGATCCTTCGCAACGGTGCACACTTAGGGGAATACGTTCTCGAAAATTTTATGAGGGATCATCTTATTATGCTACCGTCTTTCTAAGCAATAAGATGAAAAACATGATAAACATCACATGCAATCATATAGTGACATGATATGGCCATTATCATCTTTGCTCTTTCGATCTCCATCTTCGGGCATCACATGATCATCATTGTCACCGGCGTGACACCATGATCTTCATCATTATGATCTTCATCATCGTACCTCCATTAAGTCGTCACGCCAACTACCACTACTACTATAGCTAACCATTAGCAATGAAGTAAAAGTAGTAAACACATGGCATTGCATCTCATACAATAAATTAAGACAACTCCTATGGCTCCTGCCGGTTGTCATACTCAACGGCATGCAAGTCGTGAATCCTATTACAATAACTTGATCATCTCATACATCACACAAGTAACATCACAACTTTGGCCATATGACATCACATGTCAAACCCTACAAAAACAAGTTAGATGTCCTCTAATTGTTGCTGCAAGTTTTACGTGGCTGATTTGGGTTTCTAGCAAGAACGCCTTTTACCTACGTGACAGCCACAACAATGATATGCCAAAGCTATTTACCCTTCATAAGGACCCTTTTCATCAAATCCAATCCGACTAGAGTGGGAGAGATAGACACCAGCTGGCCACCTTTATGCACGGTGTGCATGTCGGCCGGTGAAACCTGTCTCGTGCATGGAATCTACGCATAGAAAACCTCGCTCGGATGCCACTGTTGGGAAACATAGCATAAATTCAAAATTTTCCTACGCCATATTCAGATCTTCCTATGGAAAGACCAGCAACGAGACAGGGGAGAGTGCATCTTCATACCTTTGAAGATCGCTAAGCAGAAGCGTTGCTAGAACGCGGTTTATGGAGTCGTACTCGCAGCGATTCAGATCAGGGTATGATTCCGATCTAGTGCCGAACCACGACACCTCTGCGTTGAACACACGTGCAGCCCGGTGACGTCTCGTGCACCTTGATCCAGCAAGGAGTAGGGACTGGTTGGGGAAGATCTCCGGCAGCACGACGGCCTGGTGTCGATGGAGAGACGAGGTGTCCCGGCAGGGCTTCGCCAAGCACCGTGGGAGACGAGGAAGAAGAGGGAGAGGGTTGCGCCGTGGGAGAGATCAACTTGTGTCTTCAACAGCCCCAAATCCCTCTCTATTTATAGGAGGAGAGGGGAGGGGTGCACCACCACTAGGGTTCCCACCCTAGGGGTGGCGGCAGCCCAGATGGGAGAGGGGGGCGGCGGATAGGGCAGGAGAGGGGGTGGCGCACCCCCTGGTGGGCCTTAGGCCCACCAGCGCCTAGGGTTCCACCCTTCCTCTCTGGTGCGCCATGGGCTGGGTGTGGAGGGCGCACCAGCCCACCCATGGGCTGGTTCCCTCCCTCACTTGACCCATATAGCTTTCCGGGGCTTGTGGCCCCTCCCGGTGGGCGTCCAGAACCCTTCCGGTGGTCCCGACACTTTGCCGGTGGTACGCGAAACATTTCCGGCGTCCAAACCAATCCATCCTATGTATCAATCTTCACCTCCAGACCATTTCGGATCTCCTCGTGATGTTCGAGATCTCATCCGGGACTCCGTACAACCTTCGGTAACGTCTTATAACAATTCCCTATAACCCTAGCGTCATCGAACATTAAGTGTGTAGACCCTATGGGTTCAGGAGGCATGCAGACATGACCGAGACACTCGCCGCCCAATAACCATCAGCGGGATCTGGATACCCATGGTGGCTCCCACATGTTCCACGATGATCTCATCAGATGAACGACGATGTCATGGATTCAATCAATCCCGTATATAATTGCCTTTGTCTGTCGGTATAGAACTTGCCCGAGATTCGATCGTCCGTTACCCATACCTTGTTCAATCTAGTTACCGGTAAGTCTCTTTACACGTTCTGTAGCACATCATCCCGTGAATAACTCCTTAGTCACACTGAGCTCATTATGATGATGTTCTACCGAGTGGGCCCAGAGATATCTCTCCATCACACTGAGTGACAAATCCCGATCTCTATTCATACCTACCCAACAGACACTTTCGGAGGTACCCGTAGTGCACCTTTATAATCACCCAGTTACGTCGTGACGTTTGATACACCCAAGGTACTCCTACGGTATCTTGGAGTTGCACAATCTCACGGTAGAAGGAAAAGACACTTGACATTAGAAAAGCTTTAGCATACGAACAACATGATCTAGTGCTATGCTTAGGACTGGGTCTTGTCTATCACATCGTTCTCCCAATGATGTGATCCCATTAACAATGACATCTAATGTCCATGATCAGGAAACCATGATCATCTATTGATCAACGAGCTAGCTAACTAGAGGCTCGCTAGGGACACATTGTGATCTATTTATTCACACATGTATTATTGTTTCCTGTTAATACAGTTATAGCATGAACAACACACGATTATCATCAACAAGGAAATATGATGATAACCATTTTATTATTCCCTCTAGGGCATATTTCCAACACCTTCCTCGTTGGATGTGCATGAAGCGGAAATTCATTATGATGCCAGTGCTCATCCAAGGCCCCAAGCAACATGGCAACGAAATTTATGTGTACGTGAGGCCATTAGCTGAAGAACTTTTACAGCTATGGGATATCAAAGGTGTACGCGTGTGGGACGAGCACAAATAGTAGGAATTTGACCTACGAGCGTTGTTGTTTGTAATCATCAGGACAGACAAACGAGGGATAGCACGCATGCACGCACTATTTAGATGATACAGAAAGTATATACTTGGATAAATGTAAGAAGCATGTGTGCCTAAGACATCGTCGATTCCTTCCGATCAAGCATCTCTTAAGAAAAGAAGGCAAGCATTTCAAAGGTGAGGCAGATCACCAGAAGAAGTGTGACCATCGTACTGGTGATCATATACTTCATATGGTCAAGGGTTTGAAAGTAATTTTTGGAAGGATCCTGGTGGACAATCGGTTATGAATAACATTGACGAACACGCACTCATCTGGAAGAAGGAATCCATATTTTGGGACCTTCCTTATTGGAAATCCATATTTAGATGATTCCAAAGGACAATGAATTGCCCCATAGTACGTACAAATCAAAGAAGACTATTTTCCCGCTAGGATTAGAGGTGCAGAAGATACATGCATGCCCTAATGACTGCATCCTGTACCGCGGTGACGAGTACGAGAATTTGAATGCATTCCCGGTATGCGGTGCAGAGCGCTACAAGCTCGGCCACAGTGACCCTGGTGACGATGTTGAGGTCCAGCGCCCCAGGAAGAGGATTCCTTCCAAGGTGATGTGGTATGCTCCTATAATACCACGGTTGAAACATTTGTTCCAAAACAAAGAGCATGCCAACTTGATGCGATGGCACAAAGATGAACGTAACAAAGACGGGAAGTTGAGAGTACCCGCAGATGGGTCGCACTGGAGGAAAATCGAGAGAGAGTGGTCAGACTTTGCAGATGACCAAAGGAAGTGTTGGTTTGGTTTAAGTGCAGATGTCATTAATCCTTTTGGGGAGCACAGCTACAATCATAACACCTGGCCCGTGACTCTATGTATCTATAACCTTCTGTTGGGACACGTAGCATAAATTCAAAATTTTCCTATGCCATATTCAGATCTTCCTATGGAGAGACCAACAACGAGAGAGGGGAGAGTGCATCTTCATACCTTTGAAGATCACTAAGCGGAAGCGTTGCTCGAATGCGGTTGTGGAGCCGTACTCGCGGCAATTCAGATCGCGGTGTGATTCCGATCTAGTGCCGAACAACGGCACCTCCGCGTTCAACACACGTGCAGCCCGATGACGTATACCGCACCTTGATCCAGCAAGGAGGAGGGAGAGGTTGGGGAAGATCTCCGGGAGCACGACGGCGTGGTGTCGATGGAGAGACGAGGTCTCCCGGCAGGGTTGCGCCAAGAACCGTGGGAGAGGAGGAAGAAGAGGGACAGGGCTGCACCGAGGGAGAGATCAACTTGTGTTGTCAAGAGCCCCAAATCCCTCTCTATTTATAGGAGGAGAGGGGAGGGGTGCGCCACCTCTAGGGTTCCCACCCTAGGGATGGCGGCAGCCCAAATGGGAGAGGGCGGCGGTGGCCAGGGCAGGAGAGGGGGTGGCGCACCCCGTGGTGGGCCTTAGGACCACCAGCGCGTAGGGTTCCCCCCTTCCTCTCTAGTGCGCCATGGGATGGGTGTGGAGGGCGCACCAGCCCACCGAGGGGCTGGTTCCCTCCCACACTTGGCCCATATAGCATTCCGGGGCTTGTGGCCCATCCCGGTGGGCCTCCGGAACCCTTCCGGTGGTCCCGACAATTTGCCGGTCGTGCCCGAAACATTTCCGGCGTCCAAACCCATCCATCCTATGTATCAATCTTTACCTCCGGACCATTCCGGAGCTCCTTGTGACGTCCGGGATCTCATTCGGGACTCCAAACAACCTTCGGTAACCTCGTATAACAATTACCTATAACCCTAGCATCATCGAATATTAAGTGTGTAGACCCTACGGGTTCGGGAGGCATGCAGACATGACTGAGACACTCTCCGACCAATAACCATCAGCGGGATGTGGATACCCATGTTGGCTCCCACATGTTCAATAATGATCTCATTGGATGAACCACGATGTCAAGGATTCAATCAATCCCATATACAATTCCCTTTGTCTGTCGGTATAGAACTTGCCCGAGATTCGATCGTCGGTATACCCATACCTTGTTCAATCTCGTTAACGGTAAGTCTCTTTACTCATTCCATCGCACATCATCCCATGACTAACTCCTTAATGACACTGAGCTCATTATGATGATGTTCTACCGAGTGGGCCCAGAGATACCTCTCCGTCACACGGAGTAACAAATCCCGATCTCGATTCGTACCAACCCAATAGACAATTTTGGAGGTTCCCATAGTGCACCTTTATAATCAACCAGTTACGTTGTGACATTTGATACACCCAAAGAACTCCTACGATATCCGGGAGTTGCACAATCTCACGGTCGAAGGAAAAGACACTTGACATTAGAAAAGCTTTAGCATACGAACAACACCATCCAGTGCTATGCTTAGGATTGGGTCTTGTCCATCACATCATTCTCCCAATGATGTGATTCCGCTATCAATGACATCTAATGTCCATGATCAGGAAACCATGATCATCTATTGATCAACGAGCTAGCTAACTAGAGGCTTGCTAGGGACACATTGTGATCTATTTATTCACACATGTATTACTGTTTCCTTTTAATACAATTATAGCATGAACAACAGACGATAGTCATGAACAAGGAAATATGATAATAACCATTTTATTATTGCCTCTAAGGCATATTTCCAACTGTCTCCCACTTGCACTAGAGTCAATAATCTAGTTACATTGTGATGTATCGAACACCGATAGCATTGTAGTGTTGATCATGTTTTGCTCGAGGAAGAGGTTTAGTCAACGGGTCTGCAATATTCAGATCCGTGTGCACTTAACAAATATCTATTACTCCTCTCTGGACCTGGTCCTGGATGGAATTGTAGCACCGTTGGATGTGCTTGGTGTTCCGGTGAAATCTGGGCTCCTTGGCTATGGCAATGGCTCTAGTGTTATCACAGAAGAGTGTCATCGGACCCGACGCGCTTGGCACCACTCCAAGGTCGGCGATGAGCTCCTTCATCCAAATCTCTTCATGAGCCACTTCTGCTGCACCAACTCACTGCCCCGCCATTCAAAACATACATGTATCCGGTCTGTGACTTAGAGTCATCCGGATCTGTGTCGAAGCTAGCATTGGCGTAACCCTTTACGACGAGCTCTTCTTCACCTCCATAAACGAGAAACATCTCCTTAGTCCTTTTCAGTTACTTAAGGATATTCTTGACCGTTGTCCAGTGTTCCATACTGGGATTACTTTGGTACATCCCTAGAAAACTTATGGCAAGGTTCATATCAGGTCTGGTACACAGCATGACATACATTATAGAGCATACGGTTGAAGCGTAGGGGACAATACTCATCTTCTCTCTATCTGCTGTCGTGGTCGATGACTGAGTCTTACTCAATCTCATACCTTGCAAAACTGGCAAGAACCCCTTCTTTGAGTTTTCCATATTGAACTTCTTCAATATCTTGTCAAGGTATGTACTTTGCGAAAGACCTATGAGGCTTCTCGATCTATCTCTATAGATCTTGATGCCTAATATGTATCCAGCTTCTCCAAGGTCCTTCATTGAAAAACTCTTCTTCAAGTAGGCCTTTATGCTCTCCAGTAACTCTATATTATTCCCCATCAATAATATGTCATCCACATATAGTTTGAGGAAAGCTATAGAGCTCCCACTCACTTTCTTGTACACACAAGCTTCTCCATAAACCTGTATGAACCCAAACGCTTTAATCACCTCATTAAAGCGAATGTTCCAACTCCGAGATGCTTGCACCAGCCCATAGATGGAGCGCTGGAGCTTGCATACCTTGTTGGGACTCTTAGGATCGACAAAACCTTCTGGTTGCATCATATACAACTCTTCCTTAAGATACCTGTTAAGGAACACTGTTTTGACGTCCATTTGCCAGATTTCATAATCATGAAAAGCAACAATTTCTAACATGATTTGGACTGTCTTCAGCTTCGCTACGGGAGAGAAAGTCTCATCGTAGTCAACTCCTTGAATTTGTCGAAAACCGTTTGCGACAAGTCGAGCTTTGTAAACGGTCACATTACCGTTTGTGTCAGTCTTCTTCTTGAAGATCCATTTATTTTCTATGGCTCGCCGATCATCGGGCAAGTCCACCAAAGCCCATACTTTGTTCTTATACATGGATCCTATCTTGGATTTCATAGCCTCAAGCCATTTGTTGGAATCTGGGCCTGCCATTGCTTCTTCATAGTTCGAAGGTTAACCGTTGTCTAACAACATGATTTCAATCACAGGGTTGCCGTACCACTCTGGTGCGGATCCTACCCATGTGGACCTTCGTGGTTCAGTAGCAACTTGATCCGAAGCTTCATGATCATCATCATTAACTTCCTCTCCAGTTGGCATAGGTGCCACAGGAACAATTTCCCGCGTTGCGCTACTCTCCGGTCCGAGAGGGGGTGTAATTACCTCATCAAGTTCTACTTTCCTCCGACTTACTTCTTTCGAGAGAAACTCTTTCTCTAGAAAGTATTCGTTCTTGGCAACAAATGTTTTACCTTCGGATCTAAGATAGAAGGTATACCCAATAGTTTCCTTAGGGTATCCTATGAATACGCATTTCTCCTCTTTGGGTTCGAGCTTTTTTGGTTGAAGTTTCTTCACATAAGCATCGCAGCCCCAAACTTTTAGAAGCGACAGCTTAGGTTTCTTGCCATACCATAATTCATACGGTGTCGTCTCAAAGGATTTAGATGGTGCCCTATTTAAAGTGAATGCTGCAGTTTCCAATGCGTATCCCCAAAATGATAGCGGTAAGTCGGTAAGAGACATCATAGATCGTACCATATCCAATAAAGTGAGATTACGACGTTCAGACACTACATTATGTTGCGGTGTGCCACACGGCGTCAGTTGTGAAACAATTGCACACTTCCTTAGGTGTGTGCCAAACTCGTGACTCAAATATTCTCCTCCACGATCAGATCGTAGACACTTTATTTTTCTGTCACGTTGATTCTCAACCTCATTCTGAAATTCCTTGAACCTTTCAAACATCTCAGATTTGTGCTTCATCAAGTAGATATAACCATGCCTACTCAAATCATCGGTGAGAGTGAGAACATAATGATAGCCACCACGAGCTTCAATGTTCATTGGACCACACACATCAGTATGTATTATTTCCAATAAGTCGGTTTCTCTCTCCTTTATTCCTTATAATGGAGTCTTAGTCATCTTGCACATGAGGCACGGTTCGCATGTGTCAAATGATACAAAGTCAAGTGACTCTAATACTCCATCAGTATGGAGCTTCTTCATCCTCTTAAAACCGATATGACCAAGGCGGCTGTGCCACAAGTATGTGGGACTATCATTATCAACTTTACATCTTTTGGTACTCACACTATGAATATGTGTAACATCACGATCGAGATTCATCAAGAATAAACCATTCACAAGCGGAGCATGACCATAAAACATATCAATCATATAAATAGAACAACCATTATTCTCTAACTTAAATAAGTAGTTGTCTCGCATTAAGCAAGACCCTGATACAATATTCATACTCAAAGCTGGTACTAAATAACAATTATTAAGGTTTAAAACTAATCCCGATGGTAGATGTAGAGGCAGCGTGCCAACGGCGATCACTTCGACCTTGGAGCAATTCCCGACGCGCATCGTCACCTCGTCATTGGACAGTCTCCGCTTATTTCGCACTTCATGTTTTGAGTTATAAATGTGAGCAACAGCACCGGTATCGAATACCCAGGAGCTACTACGAGCGCTAGTAAGGTACACATCAATAACATGTATATCATATATACCTTTAATGTTGCCGGCCTTCTTGTCCACTAAGTACTTGGGGCAATTCCGCTTCGAGTGACCTTTTCCCTTGCAATAGAAGCACTCACTCTCAGGCTTGGGTCCATTCTTTTTCTTCTTCCCGGTACCTGGCTTACCGGGCGCGTCAACGACTTTGTCGTCTTTCTTGAAGTGCTTCTTACCGTTGCCCTTCTTGAAACTGGTGGTCTTATTGACCATCAACACTTGATGCTCTTTCTTGATTTCTACTTCTGCAAACTTCAGCATCGACTACAACTCGGGAATGGTCTTCTCCATCCCTTGCATGTTGTAGTTCAACACACAACCTTTGCAGCCTGGTGGGAGAGACTGGAGGATTCTGTCAATTACAGCGTCATCCGGAAGTTCAACTCAAAGCGAAGTCAGACGACCGTGTAACCCAGACATTCTGAGTATATGCTCACTAACAGAACTGTTCTCTTCCATCTTACAGCTAAAGAACTTGTTAGAGACTTCATATCTCTCGACATGGGCAAGAGCTTGAAAAACTAGTTTCAGCTTCTGGAACATCTCATATGCTCCGTGTTACTCAAAACGCCTTTGAAGCCCCGTTTCCAAACTGTATAACATTCCACACCTAACTAGACACTAGTCATCACTCTGCGTCTGCCAGACGTTCTGAATGTCTTGGGCCACTAAGGGAGCAGGAGGGTCACCTAGCGGCGCATTAAGGACATAAGCCTTTTTAGCTGCTTCAAGGATGAGCTTCAAGTTGTGGACCCAGTCTGCATAGTTGCTACCATCATCTTTCAGCTTGTTTTTTCTCAAGGAATGCGTTGAAATTGAGGTTGATAGGTGCGTTGGCCATTGGATCTACAATATTTGTAAAGACAACTTTTAGACTAAGTTCATGACAGTTAAGTTCATTTAATAAAATTAAGTATGAACTCCCACTTAAATCGACATCCCTCTAGTCATCTACGTGATACATGATCCATGTCGACTAACCCGTGTCCGATCATCACGTGAGGCAGACCAGTCGTCATGGTGAGCAACTTCATGCTGATCGTATTCAACCATACGACTCATGTTCGAACTTTCGGTCTCTTGTATTCGAGGTCACGTCTGTACATGATAAGCTCATCGAGTCAACCTAAGTGTTTCACGTGTGTAAATCTGGCTTACACCCGTTGTATGCGAACGTTAGAATCTATCACACCCGATCATCACGTGGTGCTTCGAGACAACGATCCTTCGCAACGGTGCACACTTAGGGGAATACATTCTCGAAAATTTTATGAGGGATCATCTTATTATGCTACCGTCTTTCTAAGCAATAAGATGAAAAACATGATAAACATCACATGCAATCATATAGTGACATGATATGGCCATTATCATCTTTGCTCTTTCGATCTCCATCTTCGGGCATCACATGATCATCATTGTCACCGGCGTGACACCAAGATCTTCATCATTATGATCTTCATCATCGTGCCTCCATTAAGTCGTCACGCCAACTACTACTACTACTATAACTAACCATTAGCAATGAAGTAAAAGTAGTAAACACATGGCATTGCATCTCATACAATAAATTAAGACAACTCCTATGGCTCCTGCCGGTTGTCATACTCAACGACATGCAAGTCGTGAATCCTATTACAATAACTTGATCATCTCATACATCACACAAGTAACATCACAACTTTGGCCATATGACATCACATGTCAAACCCTACAAAAACAAGTTAGATGTCCTCTAATTGTTGTTGCAAGTTTTACGTGGCTGATTTGGGTTTCTAGCAAGAACGCCTTTTACCTACGTGACAGCCACAACGATGATATGCCAAAGCTATTTACCCTTCATAAGGACCCTTTTCATCAAATCCAATCCGACTAGAGTGGGAGAGATAGAAACCAGCTAGCCACCTTTATGCACGGTGTGCATGTCGGCCGGTGAAACCTGTCTCGTGCATGGAATCTACGCATAGAAAACCTCGCTCGGATGCCACTGTTAGGAAACATAGCATAAATTCAAAATTTTCCTACGCCATATTCAGATCTTCCTATGGAAAGACCAGCAACGAGAGAGGGGAGAGTGCATCTTCATACCTTTGAAGATCGCTAAGCAGAAGCGTTGCTAGAACGCGGTTTATGGAGTCGTACTCGCAGCGATTCAGATCAGGGTATGATTCCGATCTAGTGCCGAACCACGACACCTCTGCGTTGAACACACGTGCAGCCCGGTGACGTCTCGTGCACCTTGATCCAGCAAGGAGTAGGGACTGGTTGGGGAAGATCTCCGGCAGCACGACGGCCTGGTGTCGACGGAGAGACGAGGTGTCCCGGCAGGGCTTCGCCAAGCACCGTGGGAGAGGAGGAGGAAGAGAGGAAGAAGAGGGAGGAGGAAGAAGAGGGAGAGATCAACTTGTGTTTTCAACAGCCCCAAATCCCTCTCTATTTATAGGAGGAGAGGGGAGGGGTGCACCACCACTAGGGTTCCCACCCTAGGCGTGGCGGCAGCCCAGATGGGAGAGGGGGGCGGCGGCTAGGGCAGGAGACGGGGTGGCGCACCCCCTGGTGGGCCTTAGGCCCACCAGCGCCTAGGGTTCCACCCTTCCTCTCTGGTGCGCCATGGGCTGGGTGTGGAGGGCGCACCAGCCCACCCATGGGCTGGTTCCCTCCCTCACTTGACCCATATAGCCTTCCGGGCCTTGTGGCCTGTCCCGGTGGGCGTCCGGAACCCTTCCGGTGGTCCCGGCACTTTGCCGGTGGTACGCAAAACATTTCCGGCGTCCAAACCAATCCATCCTATGTATCAATCTTCACCTCCAGACCATTTCGGATCTCCTCGTGACGTCCGGGATGTCATCCGGGACTCCGAGCAACCTTCGGTAACGTCGTATAACAATTCCCTATAACCCTAGCGTCATCGAACATTAAGTGTGTAGACCCTATGGGTTCGGGAGGCATGCAGACATGACCCAGACACTCTCCGCCCAATAACCATCAGCGGGATCTACATACCCATGCTGGCTCCCACATGTTCCACGATGATCTCATCGTATGAACGACGATGTCAAGGATTCAATCAATCCCGTATACAATTCGCTTTGTCTGTCGGTATAGAACTTGCCCGAGATTCGATCGTCCGTTACCCATACTTGTTCAATCTAGTTACCGGTAAGTCTCTTTACACGTTCTGTAGCACATCATCCCGTGAATAACTCCTTAGTCACACTGAGCTCATTATGATGATGTTCTACCGAGTGGGCCCAGAGATATCTCTCCATCACACTGAGTGACAAATCCCGATCTCTATTCATACCAACCCAACAGACACTTTCGGAGGTACCCGTAGTGCACCTTTATAATCACCCAGTTACGTCGTGACGTTTGATACACCCAAGGCACTCCTACGGTATCTTGGAGTTTCACAATCTCACGGTAGAAGGAAAAGACACTTGACATTAGAAAAGCTTTAGCATACGAACAACATGATCTAGTGTTATGCTTAGGACTGGGTCTTGTCTATCACATCGTTCTCCCAATGATGTGATCCCATTAACAATGACATCTAATGTCCATGATCAGGAAACCATGATCATCTATTGATCAACGAGCTAGCTAACTAGAGGCTCGCTAGGGACACATTGTGATCTATTTATTCACACATGTATTATTGTTTCCTGTTAATACAATTATAGCATGAAAAACACACGATTATCATCAACAAGGAAATATGATGATAACCATTTTATTATTGCCTCTAGGGCATATTTCCAACACCTTCCTCATTGGATGTGCATGAAGCGGAAGTTCATTATGATGCCAGTGCTCATCCAAGGCCCCAAGCAACATGGCAAGGACATTTATGTGTACGTGAGGCCATTAGTTGAAGAACTTTTACAGCTATGGGATATCAAAGGTGTACGCGTGTGGGACGAGCACAAATAGTAGGAATTTGACCTACGAGCGTTGTTGTTTGTAATCATCAGGACAGACAAACGAGGGATAGAACGCATGCACGCACTATTTAGATGATACAGAAAGTATATACTTGGATAACCTATCAGGACAGACAAACGAGGGATAGCACGCATGCACGCACTATTTAGATGATACAGAAAGTATATACTTGGATAAATGTAAGAAGCATGTGTACCTAAGACATCGTCGATTCCTTGCGATCAAGCATCTCTTAAGAAAAGAAGGCAAGCATTTCAAAGGTGAGGCAGATCACCACAAGAAGTGTGACCATCGTACTGGTGATCATATACTTCATATGGTCAAGGGTTTGAAAGTAATTTTTGGAAGGGTCCTAGTGGACAATCGGTTATGAATAACATTGACGAACACGCACTCATCTGGAAGAAGAAATCCATATTTTGGGACCTTCCTTATTGGAAAGTCCTAGAGGTTTGCTCTGCAATAGACGTGATGCACGTGATGAAGAATCTTTGCGTGAACCTGCTAGGATTCTTGGTCGTGTATGGGAAGACAAAATATACACTGTAGGCACTCGAGGACCAGCAACGTATGCACAAAAAAGATGGCATGCATCCAAAGCAGTATGAAGGTCCTGGAAGCTATGCTCTTAACAAAGAAGAGAAGGAAATACTCTTTGAATGTTTGCTCAGTATGAAGGTCCCATCTCGCTACTCGTCGAATATGAAGGGAAGAATAAATATGGCAGAAAAAAAATTCCAGAACCTAAAGTGTCATGATTGCCACGTGATTATGACGCAATTGCTTCCGGTTGCATTGAGGGGGCTTGTAACAGAAAATGTCCGATCATCCATTGTGATGCTATGCGCATTCCTCAATGCCATCTCTCAGAAGGTAATCGATCCAGAAATCCTACCGAGCTTACACAATGATTTGGTGCAATGTCTTGTCAGTTTTGAGTTGGTGTTCCCACCATGCTTCTTCAATATCATGACGCACGTCCTAGTTCACCTAGTCGAAGTGATTGCCATTCTTGGACCTATATTTCTACAAAATATGTTCCCCTTCGAGAGGTTCATGGGAGTCTTAAAGAAATATGTTCACAAACATGCTAGGCTAGAAGGAAGCATCTCCAAAGGCCATGAAACTAATGTCGTGGTATTTCTGGGACAGATGCCATAGGGTGACTTCACTCATGGATTGGGGCTGATGGGTGTCGGCGGCGTCGGGGAACAGGTTTAGGAGCCAGACACATGACGCCGGTGTACCCAGGTTCGCGGCCCTCCGGTGAGGTAATACCCCTAGTCCTACTTGTGTGACTATCTGATATCACAATACAATGGTGCTCCTAGAGCTGTATCTGACGACGGAGATGGGCTCCGGCCCTCTATCTCGCTAAATCTCTGGTGTACTACGTGGATGGGAATGGTGTGTGTGTGTGCTAATGCGAAGGGAGCCAGCCCCTCTCTCGGGGGGCTGGATACGCCGAGTTGTGAGGGCGAGTGCGTGGGGTGATGATGGCTACACGGCCACACCGTCTAACCAGCCTCGGTGTCTTCTAGGCCACCTGTAGCCATGCTGACAGCGCCATCATCCCGCTACGGCCCTAGCTGGCGTCAGGGAGCACTGTTGCCACGCCGGGGATCGGGAGTTGTCTTGTCGGAATACTACTATACGACCTGATGGGACGAGGCAGTCCATTTGGCTAGAGACCGGCCAAGCGGCCGTCCGTACCACGCCCGACCATTGGAGAGGCGCTGGTGGAAGGGCCCGGCTACCGCCACCTGGCCGTATGTATGACTCCATGGGGCCATCTATCGCCAAGCCGGCCGTACGAGGAGGGCCGGCTATCGTTGCTATCTCTTGAGCTTGCGTTGGTTTTTCCCTTGAAGAGGAAAGGGTGATGCAGCACAGTAGCAGTAAGTATTTCCCTCAGTTTTGAGAACCAGGGTATCAATCGAGTAGGAGAATCAAGCCAAGTGTCCAGAGTACCTGCGCAAACACAAGCAATTGCACCAACGCTATAAAGGGGTTGTCAACCTTCAAGACTGATTGGAAAGTGAGATCTGAAGGCGGAAAGTGCAACGAAGTAAAAGTGTAAGGTTGAAAATATGATGTGAGCTGACCCGGGGGCCATAGTGTTCACTAGAGGATTCTCTCAAAATAGAAAATATTACGGTGGGTGAACAGATTACTCTCGAGCAATTGATAGAACCGCACAAAGTCATGACGATATCTAAGGCAATGATCATACATAGTCATCACGTCCGAGACAAGTAGTCCGATACTGTGTGCATCTACTACTATTACTCCACACATCGACCATTATCCAGCATGCATCTAGTGTATTGAGTTCATGACGAACAGAGTAACGCCTTAAGCAAGATGACATGATGTAGAGGTATAAACTCAAACCTATGATGTAAACCCCATCTTTTTACCCTTGATGGCAACAACATGATGCGTGCCTCGCTACCCCTTCTGTCACTGGGTGAGGTCACCGCACGGTATGAACCCAAAACCAAGCACTTCTCCCATTGCAAGAATCATAGATCAAGTTGGACAAACAAAACCCACAACTCGAAGAGAATTACAAGGATATGAAATCATGCATATTAGAGATCAGAAGAAAATAAATAAGATTCATAAATAATCTGATCATAAATCCACAATTCATCGGATCTCGTCAAACACACCGCAAAAGAAGATTACATCGGATAGATCTCCATGAAGATCATGGAGAACTTTGTATTGAAGATCCCAGAGAGAGAAGAAGCCATCTAGCTACTAGCTATGGACCCGAAGGTCTATGGTGAACTACTCGCGCATCATCGGAGAGGCCATGGTGTTGATGACGAAGCCCTCCGTATCCGAATCCCCCCTCCGGCCGGGAACCAGAATGTGCCCTAGATGGGATTTTGCAGAGACAGAAGCTTGTGGCGAAGGAAAAGTATTTTTGTGGATCTCTCCCGTAGTTTTGGATTTTTTCGGGAATTTATAGGTGGGAGAGTTAGGGCAGACGAGCTAGAGGGGGCCCACAAGTCTGCTAGGCGCAGGCCCCCCTGGCCGTGCCTAGGGGGCTTGTGGCCTCCCCTGGTGGCCTCTGCCATGGTTCTCACGTCCCCTGCGTATCTTTTGTTCCGGAAAAAATCTTTTCAGAAGTTTTATTCCGTTTGGATACCATTTAAAATTCTGCTCTGAAAAGGGTCAAAAACACGGAAAAACATGAATCGACACTTGTCACTGAGTTAATAAGTTAGTCCCAAAAAATATATAAAAGGCATACAAAACATCCAAAGTTTGAGAAGCTAATAGCATGGAACCAACAAAAGTTATAGATACGTTGGAGACGTATCAAGCACCCCCAAGCTTAAGTCGTGCTCGTCCTCGAGTAGGGAAGTGATAAAGACTGAATTTTTGATGTGGAATGCTACCTAGCATAGTTGTCCTTTGTAACTTCTTTCATGTGACATGAATGTTTAGATCCATAAGATTCAAAACAATAGTTTGCTATTGACATGAGAACAATAATACTTCAGGCAAACTAGCAATGTAATCATGAACTTTGGAAATAACAAGGCCAAACAAAGTTGTCCCTACAAAATCATATAGTCTGGCTATGCTCCATCATCCCCACACAACTAATTTAAATCATGCACAACCCCTTTATTGGCCAAGTAATTGTTTTTACACTCTTACTTTCTCAAACCCTTTTCAACTCTCACGCAATACATGAGCGTGAGCCATGGATATAGCACTATGGTGGAATAGAGTGTGGTAGAGGTTGTGAGACAAAAAGGAGGAGATGGTCACATTGACTTGGCGTATCAAAGGACTATGGAGATACCCATTAATAGATATCAATGTGAATGAGTAGGGATTGCCATACAAAGGATGCACTAGAGCTATAAGTATGTGAAAGGTCAAGAGTAGAACTAGTGGGTGTGCATCCAACTTGCTTGCTCACGAAGACCTAGGGAAATTTTGAGGAAGCCCGTCATTGGAATATACAAGCCAAGTTATATAATAAAGATTCCCACTAGCATATGGTGGTGACAAAATGAGAGGCTCTCAATCACGAAGAAAATGGTGCTATTATGAAGCACAAGTGTGGAAAGAGATAATAGCATTGTCCCATCTCTCTTTTTCTCTCTTTTTTTTGTTTGGGCTCTTTGGCCTCTTCTTTTCTTTTATTTTTATTGTGGGCAACTTTGGCCTCTTTTTTTTATTTCCCCACATGGGACAATGCTCTAATAATGATGATAATCACACTTTTATTTACTCACAGCTCAAAGCTTAGAACGATGATGACTCTATAGGAAATGCCTCCGGTAGTGTACCTGGACGTGCAATGATCTAGCTTGGCGTATGACGTTGAAACATCTTGCTAGCTATCTTACGATCATGCAATGGCAATATGAGAGTGACGGCACAAGTCATGAGATGGAACGGTGGGAGTTGCCTGGCAATATATCTCGGAATGGCTATGAAAATGCCATAGTAGGTAGATATGGTGGCTGTTTTGAGGAAGGCATATGGTGGGTTTGTGCACCGGCGAAAATTGCGCGGTACTAGAGAGGCTAGAAATGGTGGAAGGTGAAAGTGCATCTATACCATTGACTCACATTAGTCATGAAGAACTCACATACTTGTTGCGAAAGTTTTTATTAGTAATCGAAACAAAGTGCTAAACGCATACTCCTAGGGGAACGGTTGGTAGGTGTTAACCATCGCACGATCCCGACCACAACACAAAGGATGACAATCAAGAGATCAATTATGCTCCGACTTCCTAACATAGCGGTTGACCATACATGCATGTTACGGGAAACACTAACTTCAACACAAGTATTTCTAGATTCACAACACCCTACTAACATAACTCTTAATATTACCAAATCCACGTCTCAAAACTAATTGAGAGGAATCAAACTTCTCTTTCTACTCAATGCACACGAAGACGGAAGTTTTATTGTATCCTCTTTGGTACCTATCACCTTTGGGACTACTTTCATAGCACAAGCCAACTGCCAAGTTACACACCGCCGTGCTCTAAAATATCTAAGTGAAGCACATAGAGCAACATTGTCTAGCTCAAAAGATAAAAGTGAAGTACAATGAGTATTCTAGAAAATTCATGATGAGTGCATGTCTCTCTCAAAAGGTGTGCAGAAAGGATGATTATGACACAACAAAAAGAAAAGACTCCTACGATACAAGACGCTCCAAGCAAAACACATATCATGTGGTGAATAAAAATATAGCTCCAAGTAATGTTACCAATGGATTGAAGACGAAAGAGGGGATGCCTTCCCCGGGCATCCCCAAGCTTAGGCTTTTTGGTGTCCTCGAATTTGGCTTGGGATTCCTTGGGCATCCCCAAGCTTGAGTTGTTTCCACTCTTTATCCCTTTGTCCATGAGAACATCACCCAAAACTTGAAAACTTCACAACAAAAAACTTAAACAGAAACTCGTGATATCATTAGCACAAGAAAACAAACTACCAGCTCTTGAGGTACTGTAGCAATCTTGAGTTCTATTTATATTCGTGTTAGATTACTATTTTCTCACTTTTCCATGGCTAGTACCCCCCTGATACTATCCATAGTTTCATCAAAACAAGCAACCAACACTACAAAAAAAATCTGTCAAAAACAGACCAGTCTGTAGCAATCTGTATACTTCGTATACTTCTAGTACCTCAAAAATTCTGAACAATTATGACAGCCTGGGCAAAATTCATATCAACCAGAAGCAAAAAGAATCAACTGAAAATCTCTTTCTGGATAAAAATGAAAAATAGTTGCGTGAGCAAAATTTTTTTGTCTTTTTCAAGCAGGATCAAACAACCAACACCAAACTAGTCAGAAAGGTTTTGCTTGGCTCAAACACAAAATACACAATCATAACAGAATTATGATGGTGTGGACGCAACAAAACAGAAAGAAAAAGATAAATTCATTGGGTTGCCTCCCAACAAGCGCTATTGTTTAACGCCCTTAGCTAGGCATAAGGTCATGGAATCACGATCGTCGTCTTTGGTACTCAAACCATAAGTAGCCCTCATCATGGATTCATAAGGCAATCTTCTTTTCTTTCTAGGAAAATGCTCCATGACCTTCTTTAAAGGAAATTGAAACCTAATATTCCCTTCCTTCATATCAATGATAGCACCAATAGTCCTTAGGAAAGGTCTACCAAGAATGATAGGGCATGTAGGATTGCAATCAATATCAAGCACAATGAAATCCACGGGTACATAGTTCCTATTTGCAATAATAAGAACATCATTGATCCTTCCCATGGGTTTGTTGACATTAGAATCCGCAAGATGCAAATTCAAATAGCACTCCTCAATCTCATTAAAGCCTAGAACATCACATAAAGACTTTCGAATCGCGGAAACACTAGCACTCAAATCACACAAAGCATTGCATTCATAGTTTTTTATTTTGATTTTGATAGTAGGTTCCCACTCATCATGAAGCTTTCTAGGAATAGAAATTTCCAACTCAAGTTTCTCTTCAAGAGATTTTATCATAGCATTGATGATATGATCGGTAAAGGCCTTGTATTGGCTATAAGCGTGTGGAGAGTTTAGCATGGATTGCATCAAGGAAATACATTCAATCAAAGAGCAACTATCATAATTGAATTCCTTGAACTCCAAAGTAGTAGTTTCATTACTACTCAAAGTTTTCATATCTTCTACTCCACTTTCAATGCTTTTAGCATCAAGATAGATGGACTCCGAATAATTGGGGCGTTTTTCAACCAAAGGGGATTCATATCCAGCCCCATTATCTTTAGGTTTGACACAAGAAAACAAGGATTCAATGGGAGTCACACCAAGCACTTTAAGATCTTCGTGATTATTATCACGAGGACACGCCTTTTTAAGCTATTCATGTCTAGCACGAATTTGGGCGGTTCTTTCTTTGCTCTCATTCATGGAAACACGCATAGCTTCCAGAGTTTCATCCATATTGATCTTGGTAGGAGCACATCTAACTTTCAACGCATCAATATCAATAGACATTCTATCAACCCTCCTAGCCATATCATCAATTTTGAGTAGTTTTTCCTCTATGGACACACTGAAAATATTTTGCGAGTTGATAAACTCTTTGATACTACTCTCTAGATCAGAGGGTAATTTATTGTAATTTCCATGAGTATTGTTGTAGGAGTTGCCAAAGTTGTTAGAGGGATTACTAGTTTCCTCTAAAAGCATTGCTGTTGCCAAAATTGTTCCTACCAACAAAATTAACGTCCAAGCTTGGATTGCTACTCTCAATCAAGGAAGACAAGGGCATATCATTAGGACCTAAAGGAGCACCTTTACTAGCAACCAATTTCATCAACTCATCCATCTTAGCACTCAACGAGTTAATATCTTCTATAGCGTGTACCTTTTTACTAGTAGGTGACCTTTTATTGTGCCACTGAGAGTAGTTTGTCATGATATTGTCTACAAGTTTTGTGGCTTCTCCTAATGTGATTACCATGAACGTTCCACCCGAGGCGGAGTCCAAGATATTTCTAGAAGCGAAATTCAAACCAGCGTAGAAGATTTGTATAATCAGCCAAAGACTCAAGCCATGAGCGGGACAATTTCTAATCATCAATTTCATTCTCTCCCAAGATTGTGCAACATGTTCATGATCAAGTTGCTTAAAATTCATGATATCATTACGGAGAGAGATAATCTTAGCCGACGGAAAATACTTGGATATATAAGCATCTTTGCACTTGTTCCAAGAATCAATACTTTTTTTGGGCAAAGATGAAAACCAAGTTTTTGCTCGATCTCGCAACGAGAACGGAAAAGCTTCAATTTAATCACATCATTATCCACATCTTTCTTCTTTTTCATATCGCAAAGCTCAATGAAGGTTTTAAGATGGGTTGCGGCATCTTCACTAGGAAGGCCGGAGAATTGCTCTTTCATAACAAGATTCAGCAAAGCAACATTGATTTCGTATGATTCCGCACTAGTTTCGGGAGCAATCGGAGTACTAATAAAATCATTATTATTAGTATTAGAGAAGTCAAAAAATTTGGTGTTTTCAATCATGGTGACTTCACCAAGCAAACAAGCAGACAAGCGAACAGAAAGCAAGCGAGAGAAAAGGGCGAATGAAAAAGGCAAATATTTTTATAAATTTTTGTTTTCCAGAAGTGGGGGAGAGGAAAACGAGAGGCAAAAAAGTAAATGCAAGAGATGAGTTTGCGACACTTGGATAAGAGTCACCTAGAATAATCCCCGGCGCCAGATATTGACACGTTGACGGGAGACTATTCTTGACTTGATCCTCCCCGGCAACGGCGCCAGAAATCCTTCTTGCTACCTCTTGAGCTTGCGTTGGTTTTTCCCTTGAAGAGGAAAAGGTGATGCAGCATAGTAGCAGTAAGTATTTCCCTCAGTTTTGAGAACCAAGGTATCAATCCAGTAGGAGAAATAAGCCAAGTGTCTAGAGTACCTGCGCAAACACACACAAGCTTGCACCCAACGCTATAAAGGGGTTGTCAATCCCTTCAAGATTGATTGCAAAGTGAGATCTGAAGGAGGAATGTGCAACGAAGTAAAAGTGTAAGGCTGAAAATATGATGTGAAGTAGACCCGCGGGCCATAGTGTTCACTAGAGGCTTCTCTTAAAATAGCAAATATTACGGTGGGTGAACAAATTACTGTCGAGCAATTGATAGAACCGCGCAAAGTCATGACGATATCTAAGGCAATGATCATACATATAGGCATCACGTCAGAGACAGGTAGACCGATACTGTCTGCATCTACTACTATTACTCCACACATCGACCGCTATCGAGCATGCATCTAGTGTATTGAGTTCATGACGAATAGAGTAACGCCTTAAGCAAGATGACATGATGTAGAGGGATAAACTCAAACCAATGATGTAAACCCCATCTTTTTACCCTTGATGGAAACAACATGATGCGTGCCCCGCTACCCCTTCTGTCACTGGGTGAGGTCACCGCATGGTATGAACCCAAAACCAAGCACTTCTCCCATTGCAAGAATCATAGATCAAGTTGGCCAAACAAAACCCACAACTCGAAGAGAAATACAAGGATATGAAATCATGCATATAAGAGAGCAGAAGAAACTCAAATAAGATTCATAGATAATCTGATCATAAATCCACAATTCATCGGATCTCGACAAACACATCGCAAAAGAAGATTACATCAGATAGATCTCCATGAAGAACATGGAGAACTTTGTATTGATGATCCCAGAGAGAGAAGAAGACATCTAGCTACTAGCTATGGACCCGAAGGTCGATGGTGAACTACTCATGCATCATCGGAGAGGCCATGGTCTTGATGAAGAAGCCCTCCGTATCTGAATCCCCCCTCCGACAGGGCACCAGAACGTGCCCCAGATGGGATCTTGCGGAGACAGAAGCTTGCGGCGGCGGGAAAGTATTTTCGTGGACCTCTCCCGTAGTTTTGGATTTTTCGGGAATTTATAGGCGGAAGAGGTAGGGCAACCGAGCCACAGGGGGGCCATAAGACTACTAGGCGCGGCCCCCCTGGACGCGCCTAGGGGGCTTGTGGCCTCCCCTGGTGGCCTCTGCCTTGGTTCTCACGTCCCCTGCGTATCCTCTATTCCGAAAAAATTCTTTTCGGAAGTTCTTTTCCGTTTGGACACAATTTAAAATTCTCTTCTGAAAAGGGTCAAAAAAACGGAAAAAACTGGAACTCGCACTTGGCACTGAGTTAATAAGTTAGTGCCAAAAAAGATATACAAGGCATACAAAAATCCAAAGTTTGACAAGATAATAGCATGGAACCAACAAAAAATATAGATACGTTGGAGACGTATCAATTGCGAGTAGGCTTGGGGGGCAGGCGGCCCGATATCGTCTTTGAGAAAGGGTAATCTCCGCCTTTGGTATACCCCGGGGTAGTATCCCCGTCAGTAGCTCCCAAAACCATTGGGATCCGGAGGTTTCAAGCGAGGGGCGCAGGTGTTTCACCCCCCCCCCCCGACCTGAAGGAACTTCTCAATATAGTTGGCCGCGCAGCGCAGGCGGCCTCAAACCTTTGTTCAGCCTGGGCGATGTTTGTCCACGAGGTAGCCGACCGATGCCGCAGCCGGCAGGGCTGCAGCCAGCCAAACTTTCAGCCGGCCAGGATGCGGCCGGCCCTGACACTTCGGCTTCTTCGCCGGTCAGTCGGGCCACGTGGCAGGCTGGAGCGAGCGGCGGGCCCGCCACTACCCGCGCAACGGGACAGCGCCCTCGGCCCAGCCTAGTGTGCCTCGGCCCACACGCGGATTTACTGCGGCCATTTTCGTCCATTGGGATTGTGTGCGTGGTTAATGCGTGTAGGTTGCGGGGGGAGTGGACGAGATCATGGCGCAGTCGATCCACTCGCCCCCTAGTCTTCCTCAGGCTTTAAAAGGGGGCGAGGGGGAGGCAGTTGCGGCCATTGCATCGCCTGCTCCCCCATCTCCCTCGAGCTCTACTCTTTCTTCCTGCTCACGCCTGAAGCACTTCTCCGCCTCCGACCTTGCTCTGCGCCCGCAATGCTCTCCTTCCTCTGCTCCTTTGGTCCGTAACCGGTGCCGCCAGAGATGCCATATCTATCGTCCGTCTCATGAGAGGGCTCGATCATTACCCTGAGCCACATCGAGTACCTCCGTCGGACGCAGAGGCTTCCCGCGGAGGATCTGGTTGCGGCCCGCACGCCGGAGGACGAGATCTCCCTGCAGCCGCGCGATGGCGAGCGTGTGGTCTTCGGGTCACCCTTCATCGTCGACTTCGGACTGCCGGTGAGTGCCTTATTCCGGAACTTCCTGGCATCCTATGGCCTCCAGAAGCATCATCTAGGGGTTAACGCCATCCTGTACATCTCCTGCTATGTCACGATTTGCGAGGGATACTTGGGCTTTCGCCCCTTTGCGTCCTTCTTTCGGCACTTCTTCTACATTCGTGCCCAGAAGCATAAGAGTGACGGGTCGCCCTACTCCTGCAGCGGTGTGGTGGTTTACCGATAGAACGATCCACCGTTCCCAAGGATGAACTTCAAAGACCCCTCCAAGAACTGGGAGCGGATTCTTGTACATCGGCTACATCGATGAGACGCGCGATTGGGTCGCCCTCCAGCCCTTCACAGATCAGTGGGTAGTCAACAAGCAATGGAAGGTCGAGCCCGACTTCGAAGAGTTGCCGGCGGTGAACGACCGTGTGGAGAGCTTTTCGTCGGCTGGTTTGATGGGCGCAGACGTGGTGGCCGCCTTTATTGCATGCCGGGTGGCTGCTCTGAAGGCGCGGGCGCACCATATCTGCGACATGGGTGGCCACAAAGACCCGAGCCGGCTAACGATGGTGGTGCTGCCGTTGCACAAGGTGGCAGCCCGGGTGAATGGCATCACCAACTTCCAGCAGGATGAGGACACCTAGCAATTCGGCATGGTGCGGCATGGTGCCGTACAGCCACGACAACCCGGCACCGAAGATGAGCTCGTTGGCCAGCTGGTGCCGCTTTATTCTCCGGTAAAATATTTCTAACATGAGGCCGTGTTTATCCTCAGCTGTTCACCCGGCAGAACAACCAGACAGCCCACACCCGCAGGTGTTCCACCCAAACCGCTCGGAATCCGACACCACCGACTACGAGTCAAACGGCGGAGCACCCGTCATTCCCAAGCACTCAGAAGCGCCGACGGCCACTGGGGCGATGGAGGCGAGGGCGATGAGGAGGGGGAGGAGCCGGCTGGCGATCCCACTGATGAGGCGCACTCGGCCCACCTTTGCCCCGAGGGGATCAAGAACTGGACCGACGACGATGATGACGGTGATGACTTGATGGTGCTCGACAAGCCTCCGCCCTTCATGGTGGCTCCTCTGGGCCGTTGCCGCACGAGGGGTGGGGATGCGCCAACTTGGAACTGTATAACGATTACCCAGCCAGCCCACCGCTAGATGGCGGAGGAACGTCGTCGGGACAAGCGACCGACTGGTGGTTCGGCCGGCAACCCGGTGGCGAAGAAGGTCCGATCGTCGGTCCTGCCATCGGGTGGCGACCCGCCAGTGCGCAGGCGGTTGAGGCGCGGAGGCCGCCCAATGCCCCTGGAAGATGGGTAAGTATTCCTTCGAGGCTCGTGCCTTCATATTTTTCTTCCTCTTGGCCTCGTGGCCTTTGAGCTCGTGCCCCTTTTCTTTTACTCCGCAGAGATGCTCTCGAGCTTCCCGACATGGAGGAGTCGGCTGTCGAGGCCGCACGGTTCTCCTTGGCCGCAGAGCACGCGCAAACAGCGTGGCTTGAGCGAGAGCGCCGCGCGAAGATCGTCACGTCGGGTGGGGGAGCTAGTGTTGGTGGTCCCTCGGGCGAGGTGGTAGGAGATGTCGCGACGTCAGTAGCACCCGCGGCCCCTTCAACGAGGCCCTCGTGTAACACCCTATGTTTAGCTTTCCTGACTAATTTACTTATTTCAAAAATTAGGGTCAATTAAAAAATTTCGTGAATGCTTGTGATGCTTGAAGTGGCTGTTGTTTGCTTGCTTGCTTGTATGCATGTGGTAGATCTTCAATAATTTTTGTTACTCTCCAGACTCACCTCCTTAGCCCCAAACCCCTTCCTAATGATCATGCCATGTGTTTAGGGCCTGAAACTATTTTTACCAAATATTATTTTCACCAAAAAGCATTTCATTGAATTAAGCTTTCAAAACCCCTAAGATGAGATTTGTACTAAAAGTCCTCAAATTAGGGAATTTATTTTACACAAAATATTTTATTTAAAACCCATTACCCAAATGGCTTCCCAAAACCACAATATTATTATTTTAGAAGTTAGTTTTATATTTTATTTAAATGCCTTCCTCGTAGGCCAGAAATGGTCTCTTATGAAGGAAAGTTATTTTTATTGCTTTCAAAATATTTAAGAAAATTTAGGGAAACTCAGATGACATATATATTCCATATATATGAGTTTCAACACATGGTCACATTCAAATATTGGCAAACCTCTTCAAAACCCTTCCTACCTATTTCAAGCTTTTGGAATATTTCTATAGGAAATATTCTCAATAAATTCCTGTAAAATTCTAGCATGTCACATATGATATATCAGATGATCTTGCCATGTTTCATCTCAATCCAAGTTCATCTGATCCCCCTAATTATTCTAAAACCCTATCTGTCCAGATCCAAATTTGAGCAACTCTACATTGTCAAATATCTCCAATTGTGCTCAAATTTTCTTAGACATCTTCTGTTGCTCCAATAATGCATCCACACCAAGTGGTGCGTCAAGGAGAATAGAAGAACTTGTCCCAAGACACTCAAAATCCTCTTTGTTGATTTCTGACTTTGTGAAACTTTAAATTATAAAGTTTCTTCAATTGACCCCAAACTTTTTGGACATGCTTTAATGCTCAAATAATGCCCCCACACCAAATATTGCATTTGTGGGAATTGATTTGAATAGTTTTGTAAGCAGAAAGCCATTTCTGCCCATTTCATGGGTTTTCCAAGTCTACATTGGAAACCTTCTCCACCAAATCCCAAATTTGATGTCCAAGCTTATTTTCATCTATTATTTGATCCTATTAAGTTTCATAACCATTGAAGTTCATGAGGTTGCCCTGACACTCACCAAATACCTTGTGTGCACTCACCAAATTGGCTCCTTTGACCCCTTCCACATTTACGCTTGAGCTCAACTTTCTATCACAACCTTCCCTAGTTACATTTTACCTCCCGTAGCTTTGCCATGGCCTGTGGTCAATTATTGGAGAGAGACTCCATGTAACTATTCCTCATTTTTACCCTTGGGTCACCACTTTTACCTCTCTTATCCCACTTCTTCTTAAGCCAAAGCACCCACCTCTCTACAGAGGATCCCTAGCATCCAAAGGCATCATTTCAAACCAAGATATCGCATGCTCATGTGAAGAAAATGAGCAGCACATCTACAACTAGATTTGTGGCTGAAATGTAGCTTTGTACAGCAAGTACTAGCTACCCTCCTCTTCTTGACCTCAAACTTGGCAGTGTTATAGTCCTTGCATAGCTAACAATGCCAGACATTGATTTTCCCCAGGACTCTCCACTTTATCCCCACTTTTATTAGCTCTAAGTTTGCAGTTACAAACTTAACCTCAGTCAAAGGCATTCCAACTAACTCCACTTCAGACCAAACTCCTCACTCACCCTCTAGATAACATGTCCCACATCTCAGACATCTTTGCCTGGTCACGCTTCTGGTGTAGGCACAGGTGGCCATGGTGAACACCACCCTTGCATGCAAAACTGGTGCTCTGCACCCTAACTTTGCCCCACAGCTCGAATAAGGCAGCCACACCTAGTCTCAGTATGTCACACACCCTCCATTTGACCGTTCCAAGCATTTCCATACACCAGATATCTTCCAAGCTCCCTCTGGGGTGCGTGGCATCCATGCACAAGGGGAAACCAGAGAGCTCTCGAGCTCCACCACGTCGCCCCTCTCCTTTATCCTCTCTCCCTGAGCCTTTGTTGCCTCACCTCTTCTCCCCTCACTTCCTAGCAGTCTCTTGAACCTCCCCAACCTAGCCCAAGGTTGCCTGAGCCTCTCTTCTCCTTCCAGGTCCGCCATGACCATGCATGCGCCTGGGCTCGCCAGCCCCCCTCTCCTCGTCCGGCTACGTGGGAATGCCCGAAGGTACCCGCAGATCGCATGTGCTCCCTCATATTCCTCCCATCGCCGAAGCATCCCCATCCAGGGCCGACTCCCCTGCGACTTCTGCCATGGTCGTGGCCCTCTTCCCATGGCGCCCCCCGACCAAGATGGCCTCCCCACAGGGGTGCGGCCTTCGCCCCGCGGCCTTCGGTGGCCGGGCAATCGCCGGAAGTGGCCGGAGCCACGGGGGCAGGCGCCGGCCTCGCTGGATCGGTCTCCCCTGCTTCTCCCCTATTCGGGCGGGAAGTAGGGGGTGAACCCAACAAGCGGGCCCCCCCCTGTAAGCCTCCCTGAGCCGGCCTCCCTGGGATAAGTGTCCGCGCCCTGGCCGGTGGGCGCTTCCCCGCGCGGAAGGCGCAAAGGGCGCAGGGCGCCTCCTGCATGGCCACACTTTGCCAGGCCGAGCCGACGGGCCGGCCCAAATCCCCCCTGCGCCGGTGGGCGCAATATAGCCCTGTGGATAAGCCCTCCTTTCATTATTTCCTTTTATCAAAACTTCAAAAATCTTTAGTTAAATGATTCTAACTCCAAAAATGTTGATTCAAATTTCTGCAGGTCCCTAAAATCAAGACCTATCGAAGTATGTGATTTGCACTTTTTTTCCAACCAACTTCTATATTGTATTTATATTTAAATACATATTTGGGATGCTTCTAGCTCCCCTTTCAAAACTCTTGTAGGGTTCAAATCAACTCCAAATAGAGTGGTTCCAATTTCGAGAGACTTATTATGTCATTAGCTATTTTTGAAGCCTTGGTGATCATTTTTCTATGACATATTTCTGTTGCGATAAATAAATAGCTCCCTTTTCTATTTATTCCATGATATAAAACCCCAGGAATATTCATGCCAACTCCAAATCTAGTGAACCAACTTCCTAATTGTTTCTAAAATTGTTCTCTGTTAAATGAGTGCCTCCACTCATTTTTATCATAATATTTTCTGTGGGCTTCATAAAGGATCCCCTATTCCTCCTCTCATCCATTCAAAAATCCCTGATGGTCCAAACCTCCCATAGCAAGCTCAGGTATTTTTCTTATGACCAGAGAGGTCCAAGAAAAATATAACTTCTATTGTATATAGCACTTCTTCTACTTGTTGTGTGGCTAACTATGATTGTTTCTGACGATAGTTGATGAGTATACGGAGTTCATCACTTGCACAGGAAGACCTCGAGGACCCCGAGAACTTAAGAGAGCAAAGGCAAGCAGCCCTTTGACCATGTTTGAGCATATGTTATATTGCATGCTAGTAAAGCAAATATTTCCGTTGCATGTGATCATAAGTATCGGTAAATCATTGAAGTGATGTTAGCGATGGCTCCTCCGGAGCACTTGCATTTGCAGCTTGATCCTACCACCTATGAGGGTCCCACTAATACCATGTTGACAAGTAGAGCTAATCATAGTAGCATGAGCTTGATGATGGTATAAATCAAAGGTATAAGAAAACCCCATCTGGTGCCACTAATGCCCGAGGGTGATGATGAGTTAGGTGGCCTCTTCTGGTGAAGTGGTGCACCGAATATTTTGTGTGTATGGTTTTGGAAATGGGAATAGATTTATGATGTGTCGGCCAACCCAACCTTACATGTACGACCACGTTACCCCTTTATGGGACTTGGCTTTGTTGATTACTCTGGTCGGTGCTAGTAAAGAGCCACATTACTAGTGGCGGGAGTGATATGTGGTCACTCTCGTGATGGGGTCGTGCCAGGTAGGGCGACTATGCCGTTTTTACGTGTTCCACACACACCGTTGGTCCAAGCACGGTTGATACTGTCCAGAGTCGATGCTCGTAAGACATACAACATGTGGGATGGGTACCAATCGGGTCGACCTCTTTGTCTAGTATCATCAGGGGAAAGGCATTGATCGGGTACTTACCTCGGGTATGCTATATACCGCGAGTCCAGCGTACTACCTCTGCAGAGTGTAAAACTGTTCGAATAGTCGTGTCCACGGTCAAGGACACTTGGGTGGTGCTGCTTAAACTACGTCCAGTCATTTCCGCATAAACCAAGGGTGTGTGAGTGTGTGGTGTTATCATTAAAGAGTTCATATGACCCAGTTTCATGACTTGGCATATCGGGTGAACCCGGTGTGTTCAGCCCGTGACAGATATATTGCTATCCATAACTTTTTCTTCAAAACAACATTTAGCTCATGTTGCACACCCATGATCATGTTTATTTACAGTCAAGCCACTATCCACCAATATTGCATATCACTTGCTATTCTACCAAATGTATTATCCGTATCATGGCCTGTTTGCGAGTACATTCAAAGTACTCATTGGCTTGCCACTGGTTATTTCATTCACCAGGTATGAGAGATTAGGATATGGTGAAGAGTAACTTGATGACGTTCCTGCGAGCTAGAATGCTTCCCAGTCAGAATGCCTGTGGGTTAAGGCTGATGGCATTGGTTCACGCTTTCGACCAATATTTCCGCCATTGGTCCAGTTTGGTGTGTTGGCCCTCAAGGCCCTATATACGTATGACTTGACCGATAAAGTCATTTATTATATCAAACGGTATGTATGGATGTAAGACTCTTAATATTCAGTATTTGTGTGTTTGGTGAGCATTGATCTATGGGATCACTCAGCACGTTCATTCGGCAGCCTTGACTCGTAAGTCAGGGTCCCCACAGAGCTGGTATCAGAGCCATCCTGACTATAGGAAGCCCTTAGTTAGCACGAACGTTAGTAGGACAAAACTGCTTTCGAGACCCTTCAAAATTATTTCCAAAACCTCTATCTTTCTCACCTCTTCTAAAATTTCAAAAGCAGCAAGGTTTTTGCCTTAGCACTTCCACTCTTATTTACTTGACACTCCTCGCCTGCTTCTTCAAAACCTGCAAATGACCGCTATCACCCTTATGCCTGACCACGGGATTACAGAAAATCCTCTTGGGAAACTTGGAAGGAAGCAATCTTTCCAAGCGACCACCCCTGTGCTAAAGGACAAAGATGACAACTCTACGACCAGCCGACACCAACAGAAGTACCTCCATGAGGAACAAGGACATCGAGACCCAGAAGATGGCGACACCCTCAACACTGTTTCGGAGTGAAGCCACCTGCACCTATGATAATCAAGACGTAATATATGCAAGGCCATGATCTGCATCGCTAATAGAGCGACTCTGTCAATATCAAGGTTGTGTCGACTACCACCGGTGGATGAGAACCTTGCCATTTGGTTCGCCTCACCTTAGTGAGCAGGAAAACGGTTCTCTTCATCCCCTGCTCTAGGTGTCGATATTATGATCAAGTCACTAACAGGTCAGAGCTCTATCATGACTTGATGATGTCATTGCATAAAAGTTGTCCGCTTGGAACTCTCGATGCCTTGAAAGGAAAGAAGACCATGATGGGATTACATAGGCAACAGAAGATCCTGTCAACGACAACCATGAGGAACCACCTTCATCGGCAACTCACCACACGAGAAGTCATCAAGAATTCCTTCAACTCAACCCAAGTTGTTTCGGCGAGCAACAACAAGAGATGTGGCAACACCATCAAAAGTCCAGAAGACGTAGCAGACTCCTCTTCGGGACATGAAGCAAGCACGACTGTCGAGTCCGAGAACACCTAGAGTAGGATGAGTCGTAAATCACTTACGCAAAGTCGAGTCCGTGAAATGGTTCGAATGGAACAAGATTGTGTGTTGTTTGTGCCTTGATATAAGTCACACTTTTGCTCTAGGCAACTAGCGCGCGATTATATCACATGTCTTATCTTGATGTTCGAAATGATTTTTGACACTTGTTTGAGTTGACTTTCCAACACTTGTTTGATTGTACTCTCACTGTAGCACCCCTTAGGCACTCCCCTCTGTGCTACTCTCTGTCCCTCTCTCTCTCTCTCTCTCTCGCTCTCTCTCTCTCTCTCACCCCTCTCGACAAACTAAAGAGTAGCAAGACCAGATGCACCAAGGATCCACTTCGACGGACGGCTGACACTGAAGACACTGACTATACCATGCTTAACGACCAGCAACCCGTAGAGGTTATGCTTTCCTAAGCATCGGAAACCCTCCCAAGACCAGACTAACCTCCACAAGCCTTCCGGTTCAAATTTTCTGGCCACGTGTCTGATACACGAATTTGCCAGAACACTTGTTGAGCCCTGATAAAACCTTGTTTAGCACCGGGTTCCTTATAGAACGAGTGATCACAGTGAACAAGTATCCTTCAGTCTTAACCTAGCACCATAACCCTGATGCCATAAGAAGAACCATTCTCGGATCCAAGAGTATTAGACTAAGAATGTTATGATGATGGTAGTTGTCTTGACGATATAGCTAGACTATCTTGGTAGATCATGAGACCCTTATAAAGGTAGGTAAACTTGGTGGAACAAGTTGATATAGTAGCATAACCTATATGTTCCTGGAGTACGTTTGGATTCAGTAGGACGATTATGATCGCGAGTGGTAAATTCTTGATGGTATAATTAACTTTCTCAAGTAGTTGGCATGGATCTATGATTTTACCATGATGACTTGGAGTATCGAGTAAGAGTTCTTATTGGACTTGAGTCTTGGATTTAAATAGGTAATCTCAATAGAGTATCGATGATGACACAGACCACATGGTTCAGAGTAAATTGGATTTAGCCCGATGATCTTGATCATGACACCATGTTTCTTGGTGGATAACGAGTAGAACTAATTGGAGTTGTAGAAATAACTTATGAACCTGTATAAGAATGGACTTGGAGATTAGTTTCCCATGGTATTGGAAGTTGGTGGATATACTATGACCTAGTTCTGGCAATAATATGTGAATTATGAGGACTCTAAGTGATCCTGTAGAACCCCATCAATATTGTATTTGTAGTTGTGATGAGTTCAGTGATGATCGACCGGATTGATAGACCACTTGATCGGATTCTTAGGAAGTAAACGAGATCTTGGATTGGAATATTATGTGATTCCTTAATATAGAAATGGCGTACCCTCTCCATTGGATGAACTAGCTGGACATTTGGATTTGTAGAATCCAGTTCGAGCTTAGCAGCTTGTATGCTTCCCCGAGGTTCCCGCATAGGGACACATGTGCAATGTATGTTGTATGATACTTGTGGTGTTTGGGTTTAGTCCTTCCCTCAACCTCGGAGTTGACTAGCATGAGCGGTGTGGAGTTGACTTATGTGAGATGGTATCTTAGATGAGATAGGGTGATTTTTTCCAGAGTTAGAGGTCGGACTATTGGCATGTAAGGAATGTGTGTAAGTATAAGATGATAACTGTTCATTCACATCCTAAGTTCCTTGAGACCCTAAAGCTTCACCCAGCCATAAGGTGGTCGGATTACGACCATAGAAAACGACTCTAAGTCCTTGGAATATGGCCAGTACTCCGCCCGACCAACACCCATCGTGTCTATGAAAAACGTGGGCATAAGGAACCAGGTCCTGTGTGACCACAAACCCTTCTGCTAGCGACCACCCATACCAAGTCCCCGTTCTCCTCACTTGTCTCATGAGCATTGTGCTTATGTCATGCTTGGGGAAATATGTTGTTATCTTCACGGATGACATACTTATTAACCCAATAAGAAGAACAACGCCTTAGTCATATTTGGACGAGCCCCTGGAACGCTGAATGCTATGCCCTCGAGAGTAAGGTGTTATCTCGAGAAGGTGGGCTTCTCGAAGCAACCTCAAGGCAGCGAAAGTCTATCCTACCCAAGAAAAGATGAAGGACCGCCACGACAAAGAATACGAAGCAATAGAAGTCAACCACCGATCATGCATCGACTACATCAACGACGTCAAGAAGCCTCGACGATTCAAGACGATGAAGCCTTTGCACGGCAAGAGAAATCATACGGCCTCTTCTTGGTCCAGAACAAGGACGAGAGTCCTAATTGGATCATGGTAAAAACCTGGTAAAGGTGATTCACCGCTTGCTAAGCCGCAGACCTTGGGAGTGGACGACTGGTCTATACTCTTGGGTAGCCAGCTCATCCAGAAGCCCTCATGAACCCTCCGAGATGGTAGGACCTGTTCTGGAATCTGAGTCCCCAAGCTTAGACTCATGGGCGAGACCCAACCCAGATCCTTTCGCGAGAAGCCTTCGAAGACCACTACAGCACCCTCGAGGACGAAGGCCAGCCCCGAACATAGCTTGCCTACCTTAAAGGAGTCGAGGACGTCCCGTCAGCAGGGAGCTACGCGAAGACTTTGATAGTACGCTCTAAAACGAGACATCTAGATATCGCTAACCGGGTTGAGCGGCCCGAGGACCAGAACCGAGACACATTATCTTGCCACGTATTCCTACCATGGAATGCACTTGAAAGCCAGAACCTTGCACGAACCTAGTGCACCAAGCCCTCCACCTTAAGTCAAGCCTAACTTATTGCCACAACCCGCTCATTCAGGCAAGGATGAGCGAAGCATTAGAAGTTGTATCATGAAGCACATCAATACCCACAATAGCAATATGGGGACATGAAGACTACCTCGGACTCAAGATTTTGTATCTCTCCAACCCCTAGCCTGGAAATCTCGGGGATGAGATTTTCTTAAGGGGGTAAGGTCTGTAACACCCTGTGTTTAGCTTTCCTGACTAATTTACTTATTTCAAAAATTAGGGCCAATTAAAAAATTTCATGAATGCTTGTGATGCTTGAAGTGACTCTTGTTTGCTTGCTTGCTTATATGCCTGTGGTTGATCTTCAATAATTCCTGTTAATCTCTAGACTCACCTCCTTAGCCCAAAACCCGTGCCTAATGATCATGCCATGTGTTTAGGACCAGAAACTATTTTTACCAAATATTATTTTCACCAAAAAGCATTTCTTTGAATTAAGCTTTCAAGACCCCTAAGATGAGATTTGTACTACAAGTCCTCAAATTAGGGAATTTATTTTACACAAATTATTTTAATTAAAACCCATTATCAAAATGGCTTCCCAAAACCACAATATTATTATTTTAAAAGTTATTTTTAGATTTTATTTAAATGCCTTCCTGTGAGCCCAGAAATGGTCTCTTAAAATATTTAAGAAAAATTAGGGAATGTGAGTGGACATATATATTCAATATATATGAGTTTCAACACATGGTCATGTTCAAATATTGGTCAAACCTCTTGAAAACCCTTCCTACCTATTTCAAGCTTTTGGAATATTTCCATAAGAAATATTCTCAATAAATTCCTATAAAATTCTAGCATGTAACATATTATATAAGTGATGATCTTGCCAAGTTTCATCTCAATCTAAGTTGAGTTCATCCTCCTAATTATTCTAAAACCCTATCTATCTAGATCCAAATTTCAGAAACTTTACATTGTCAAGTATCTCCAATTGTGCTCAAATTTGGTAGACATGTTCTCATACTCCAATAATGCATTCACACCAAGTGGTGCATCATGGAAAATAGAAGAACTTGTCCCAAGCCCCTCAAAACCCTCTTTGTTGATTTCTGACACTGGGAAACTTTACATTATAAAGTTTCTCCAATTAACCACAAACTTTTTGGGAATGCTTTAATGCTTAAATAATGCCCCCATACCAAATATTGGATTTGTGGGAATTTATTCAAATAATTTTGTAAGCAGAAAACCATTTCTTCCCATTTCATGGGTTTTCCAAGTCTACATTTGAAACCTTCTCCACCAAATCCCAAATTTGGTGTCCAAGCTTATTTTCATCTATTATTTGATCATGTTAAGTTTCATATCCATTGAAGTTCATTTGTTTTCCCTGACACTCACCAAACACCTTGTGTGCACTCACCAAATTGGCTCCTTTGACCCCTTCCACCTTTACCCTTGAGCTCAACTTTCTACCACAGCCGTCCCTAGTTAAATTTTACCTCCAGTAGCTTTGCCATGGCCTCTGGTCAATTACTGGAGAGACACTCCATGTAACTATTCTTCATTTACCCTTGGGTCACGACTTTTACCTCTCTTACCCCACTTCTGCTTAAGACAAAGCACCCACCTCTCTTTAGAGGATCCCTAGCATCCCAAGGCATCATTTCAAACCAAGATATGGCAGGCTCATGTGGAGAAAATGAGCACCACATCTACAACTAGATTTCTGGCTGAAATGTAGCTTTGTACATCAAGTACTAGCTACCATCCTCTTCTTGAGCTCAAATTTGGCAGTGTTATAGTCCTTGCATAGCTAACGCTGCCAGACATTGATTTCCCCCAGGACTCTCCATTTGAGCCCCACTTTTATTAGCTCTAAGTTTGTTGTTACAAACTTAACCTCAGTGAAAGGCCATTCAAATTAACTCCACTAGGGACCAAACTCCTCACTCACCCTCTAGATAATTGTCCCACATCCCACAATCGCCCAAGATAAAAAGAGCACCAACCAAAACTGTGGTATCCGCTTTGATGCAGCAAACACCAACAATACGCCAAAGGACACATAGTATGGTTACATATAGGAGATATGGGAACTTGACTATGGAAACAATTTGAAGGTCCCTTTTATCGTTGCAAATGGGTCAATCTGAAAGGAGGCGGGGTAAAGGAAGACCCGTGGTACGGAATGACAACAGTGGATATCAACAATCTTGGGTATAGAGATGAACCATTTGTCCTACCCAATGATGTGGCGTAGGTTTTCTATGTGAAGGACATGTCTACCAAGCCGAGAAAAATAAAAGGTAAGGAAGCGAATACATAATACGATGAGCCAAAGCAATATATAGTTCTTTCAGGGAAAAGAAACATCGTGGGAGTGGAGGACAAGTCAGACATGTCACAAGATTATGAAAAGTTTCAAGAAATTCCTCCCTTGAGAGTGAAGACTGACCCAAGCAGCATGTTAAATATTGAAGATTGTCCATGCTTATAGCGCAAAGGGACACACACCAAAAAAAAGTTTTATACCCCAACATCCCAATCTCGGGTGTGAGTGGCTTTCACTTTCATCACTTTCTTCTTAGTGAGTTTCCGGGTATATATGTGTGTGTTTTGGCATTTGAAACACGAAGAAACATTATGTAGCTAACTGGACTATCTCTTTCGAAGTATTAGTGTTCCAGACGAATACTCATCTTTTACAAAGGCTTTTCATTAAAAACTTGGCATGGTATCAAAATTTCACCCACATGGCATGTGCTAAATAGTTGGGAGGGTTACTGCAAAAACAAGATGCACTTCGTCTACAAACTGGACCATCTCTTCCAAAGTATTTGGGTTCCGGACAAATACTCGTCTCTTACAGAGGCATTTCATTTTTTAATCTTTTTTCAACTCCACACTTTTTTGCCCTCAATATGCATCATTCAAAGCCACCTCATAAATTTTCAACCCTTTCTCACCTCATTTGCTATTTTCCATGCATTAAATGATTTATTTGAGCTAAATTGATTTGTATATATATATATTAATGAAGCTCCTCTTTTATCCCTCCGGATCGAGCAAATCTTCTACGAGCAGGGCAGTACGAGGCCTGGCCAAAAATTTACCGAGGGCACAAGGTACAACATTGACGCGATAACATTAGGTGGAGAACCTACTGATCCCAAAAATAATGTATCCAAATTTGTAATTCAATGCGGAGTTATTGCAGGGGACCAAATCCCTATCTCCATTGAAGAATGGCAGAGGCCAATGCAAGATCGAGAAGTTAGCTTTGTTGACGAAAGAGCCAAAAAAATGCTTTGGGATACGCTCATGACACATTTCGTCCTACCACAACATTTCTCAGATAAACAACATGAGAAAGTCAAGAAGATTGCTCTTAAGAAGATAGCCACCCAATTCTACAACTGGAAGAAAAGCTTATGGGCTGACTTCGGCAAACAAGGCAAGACTCCATAATTCACAGGAAAATACGAGAAGTTAACAGATCATTGGCACTTATTTGTGCAGTGCAAGCAATCGAAAACAGCTAAGGAGCGGCCGAGGATAAACAAGGAAATGCTCAAAGAAAGAGCATCAGCATTCTGTGGAGCCAGGTGGCTACAAGAGTGGCATTCCTAAGTGGGATGAAATCGAGCAGAAGATGATTGATGCAGGGGTGACTCCACAAACATCCACTTGGCCTGAAAGGTGCAGGAATTGGTTTTATGAGCATGGGGGAAAGTTGGATCCAAAGACAGGGTTGCTTGTGGAGCAGGCAAGTCTTAAAAATGCCTCTCAAGCTATACTTTCTGCAATAGCAGATGCTCAAACAAGGGTGTTCCAGCCCGAGAGAGAAAACGACGAGCTTACACGCGCCCTCAACAATCCTGAACACCAGGGTCGAACCCAAGGCAAAGGCGTTATTCCGTGGATTGAAGGGCTTCAGGACTGGAGCGACTTACAAAAGCCGTTGGAGAAAGAAGAATGAGGAGGCAGCCAAGAAGACGCAGGATGCTGACCGGCTTGCGGATTTGGAACGAAAATTCTTGGGCATCAAGAGCATATCGACACACTTAGCCAGCAAAGGACGCCTTAGCTGCCAGAGCAACCAGCAGATCCAGCGTTGGATAGTACCGTCCCATCGACGCCGAAAAGCAGCGTGGGTTCCACGGGGGTCCTTGCCGACAGTGCACTGCTGACTTGCTACCACGTGGATGAAATCAAAGAGACGAAAATTTGTGAGCTACACATGAAACTCAAGAACATATCCATGAAGGCAGCGGTCGGCTATGCTTTAACAAATTCCCCTGATCCAACCTTCCATTGCACTCTGATTCCACCTGGCTATGCTCGTGTCGGGGTGGATGAAGTGATGCCGAGATATGAGTCACTAGAGCTCAACATTCCTGGAGGTGAATGGCGGCATACACTGCAAGAAGTCTTACGTGGTCTCTGCTTATGGAGAAAGCACTACATCGTCTTTCCAAGGCCTCGGAATCCTCCTCCAAGTTCGTCATGTCAGCCGACTCCACCCCGCCAGCCCGACATGGAGCGCATCACTAGTCCACCACCACATCAGCCGATCCATCCCACCCCGGCATGTTGCCCGATGCTAGTCTGCCACCACGTCAGCCGACTCCATCCCACCCCATCATGGAGCCCAGCACGAGTCCGCCATCGCGTCAGCAAATTCCACCCCGCCAACCCGCCACCGGGCGGCCATTTCATTTTCTGATGTAGAACCAGAGTCCAAAGTGAAATAAGTCAAGGAAGAAACACACCCTTTATCCCCCGCCAAAATTGTCTTACGAGAATACAGAGGAGGAAAGAGACGAGATAGTGGACGCTGAGTTGCGGGCCCATTTTGCCAAGAGAAAGCCCCCACTGAAGGAGATAATACCTCTAGAAACCGTCAAGCACGTTCTGGCCAATCTTTCAGACCCGGCGCCTATGAAGAGAAATAAATCAAACTATGACTGCTCTGTTATCAAGTCACATGAAAAAGGGCAAATGAAGGGGAAGCTCCTTACTAAAAGAAGCTTATAGGTTAAGTATCTAGTGCCCCTTAGTGATTTTGGTGGTTTTAAGACTTCTAGGTTAAGTATCTAATGTGTTCATGAGTGTACAAAGGATCTATAAGTCGCTGAGGCGTTTGAAATATTCGATGAATATCGACCCTTAAAAATGTATATCTTCGGCTGAAGAAATTGTTGTGAAGCTGAAGAATTGAATTGCGAAGAAATTGTGTTGAAATTGATATTCCTCATGAAGAAATTGAAAATGAGGAATTCGGTGTGTCCTGAAGAAAAACAATCTGAAGATTTTGAAGCATGAAGATTTATTTCTGTCTATTTTATTTTCTTCACTTTTGAGTCGTAGGAACACCATACTCTTAAAGGGGGTCAAAGTAACACGTCGGAATGAATTTCCTCATGATTCTCAACCCAAGCCTAATCCTACCAAAAGCCTCAAGAGAGGAATATGAGAGACATGAGGACTCTCACAGTTGAGGGTCCCGACCGTTACCGCAAGTCGCGCCACATCATTGTTCTTATCCACACCAACGGTCATATTATTTAAGGGCATTAATGTCAAATCATGTCGGGATGCTCCCAGGCTATAAATAGCCGCCCCACAACCATTAGCTGGTTGGCTGCTCCGTTGGAAATTGACAATTGTCATAAGAGCAACCCAAATTCCTCAGAGTCTTTGAGAGTAATTCATCAGTGAGGAAATACCTCAAACACCAAACCACAAACCAAAAACCAAGTGATTGAGCATCACTGAAGAAGTTGTTCCTGTGTGGGACTGAAGCCTTTTACCTTTGAGGACTGTGCATCCTCCAGACGGTTAGGCGTCATGGTCTAGAGCAATCTAGCAGTCAATTGTGGATCGCCAGGTGACCAAGTTTGTGAGGGTTTGGAAGTCTGCCCTGAAGAATTACCACGAGTGTTGGGTGAGGACTGTGTGTTCTTAGCCCAAGGAGAATACGGTAGGGACTGTGTGTCCCGGGACTGTGTGTCTTTTGGTTTCAATACCAAGCCGCGCCAAACGAGATGTACAACTGTCACAATTGTTGGAACTTGGTCGTCAACCATTGTCTTCACTTTGAAACGGGTTCTATTTCTTGAACTCTTTAAAGTCCTCATATTGTATGTTGATGATTTTCACTGTCACTGTTTGAAGAATTTGTTAAAGACTTTCTCTGAAATTCCTCAACCCCAAATTCTTCATGTGAGTTAATCCTCGTCTATTTTCTCCATGTCTGCATACTATGCAAACAGTTTTTCATATTCTTCACCTTGAAAACTGTTGTAGTGATACTTTGCACTCCTGATCCTTTGCTGTTTCCGATGCAAGTTAGTCACCAGTGAGGATTTTCCTCAAAAGTAGTTTCCTCAGTGATGAAATTCTAAAAATCTCCTATTCACCCCCCTCTAGTCGATATAACGCACTTTCAATTGGTATCAGAGCAAGGTACTCCCTTGTTATGTTTGATTCTGGTTTAACCACATGGAGTTTTAGTTATGTCGACTGCAGGCATGATCAAGGCTACTGCAGGATGTCCTACTTTCAAAGGAAAGGACTTTCCCTTCTGGAAGACCAAGATGCAGATGCATCTACAAGCTATTGACAATGATCTCCGGTATATTGTGGAACATGGTGTCCCTATCTTCACTGCTACTGTCTCTACCGCTGATGTGAAGAAATTCAAGCAACTTGATTCTCAAGCAAAGAATATCATCTGTGGCCATCTGAGGAAGGGCCAGTATGGCAGAGTGAGTGCTTTGGGCTCAGCAAAACTTATTTGGGAAAGGCTATCCAAAGTTAATGAAGGAGTATCAACCCAGCGTGATTCTCGTGTTGATGTTCTTCGCAATCTCTTCAATCGCTTCAAGAGGCTTGACAATGAAAGTTGCCAAGATACCTTTGATCGCCTCACTGACATATCAAATGAACTGCAAGCACTGGGAGCTCAAGACATTACTGATCACGAAGTTGTGAAGAAACGGCTAAGATCTTTGGATTCTTCATTTGATACTTTAGTTCTGATGATTCAAAAGTGACCAGACTACAAGATGCTTGATCCAGCTGATATACTCGAAAGACTCAATACTCATGAATTCCAACAAGAAGAAAAGAGAAATCTATATGGACCAAGCTATTCTAGACCACGTGCACTGAAGGCCAAAGCAATTTCCTCATCTGAAGAAGAAGACTCGGATGGTAGCATTGGTGATCCTGAAGAATTAGGACAGGAGCTTGCAATGCTCGTGAGGAAATTCCAGAAGTTTACACGACGTGGCCAGTTTGGTAAATCTTCAAGAAGAGATATGAGGAAATCAGAATCTTCATCTGAGGACTACAAGAAAAGAACCTGCCACAAATGCAAGAAATCAGGTCACTACATTGCTGATTGTCCTTGCTGGGGAAAGGAATCAAAGAAGAAGAAATACAAGGATGAAAGTTGTGATGACTCGAAGAAAAAGAAGAAATCATCGAATTCCTCATCTTCAAAGTCCTCATCGCACAAGAAGAATAGTTTCAGAAAAGCTCGGGCACTTATTGGCAAGGAAATGGATTCCAAGGCAGAATCTAAGGAATGTGATGAAGAGGAGGGTTCTCATGAAGACTCAGAATCTGGACCACATTCGTCAGCAAGTCAATCTTAAACCTTGAAGAAAATGATAACACCATCCACACTGATGACTATGCTGATGACCTCGCTCCAACCTATTGCTTCATGGAAAAAGGTTCAAAGGTACCAAATGATGCTTCCTCCTCTCATTCAAGTGAGTGTGAACCTGATGATTATAAAAAACCCAATTATAGTAAACTTGCTATCATTGCCACTAAACAACAAACTGCCCTGGAAAAGCTTCAGAAACTGCTAGATAGAAGTGATGATTTGTTGAATGATGAAATGATTCTTACCCAAATCCTCACTGAAGATATCAAAAGTCTCCAGTCCAAATTTGATAATCTTCAGGATCGTCATGTTACACTCCTCGCTGATCATGAGAAACTTTCCTATTATTTTCTTCAAAGGAAGCTTGATCTTGAGAAGCTGAGGATTTATCATGATGATCTTCGTATGGAAAATTATTCATTACTAGCTCAAAAGATCAGTTCTGCTCAAGCTGAATTCATTCCTCCATGTCTAAAATGCATCGAACGTGAAACTCTTAATTCTTCACCAAAATCATCATATGCTTCTATTGCTACAAATTCTTCAACTGCTCTTGTAGTGTCAAATTCCTCACTTGAGGAAACCACAAATATCACTGATGAAAATGCAGGGCTGAAGAAATTGAATGTGAAAGGCATATACAAAAGTCTCAAAAGACACCAAACCCTTTGTGATGTGCTCAAAAAGCAAATCTTGAACTGGAACCCGAGGAAAGAAGGAATTGCTTTGAGAGGACATTGAATGCTGATGGATCATATTGGAAACCTGAGCAGTATCCCAAAACCTCATGGGTTGCTACTAAAGGGCCTCCTTTTGATGCATCCAGTCTAACAGGATTTTCATGTGAATTATCCTATTCCTGAGATGAGTCATTTGACTCCAACTATAAACTGTTCAAAAATCAATGTGGTGAAGTATTTTCTCGATATGTTGGAACTAACTGCAGGAATGGGCCTCCCGTGAGGAAAATCTGGGTTCCCAAAAGTTGCCTTGAAAATATTCAGGTGAATGTCCTCATGACACCACCTATGAAGAATTTGAACCCCAAATCAATTTCCTCAGGAGGACCAAAGTCTTCAAGAGGATCAAAATCCTCAATTGGTCAAAACTATGCTCGTACCCGTGCTAATGCTTCTAACATCCAGGGAAATTACAAGGAATATGAATATGAGCATTATTATTCAAATCATGATGTTCATAAATCCTCGAATAAGTTCTCTGCATATTCATTTGAGTACTTTAACCCCCCTACTGTTAAGAGAAGTGCATTAGCTTCAATGCCCCCTTTCTCATATGGTGCTCGCAGGATGATAAATGCTTTACCACCCCTTCAGATGTGGGTGGTGAAGAAATTGAACTAATCACTTCTGCAGGTCAGGTGTCAAGATGAAAATCAGCATCTGAAGAATATGCTGGAGACCTGAGGAAAAGTCTTGATGGGACGCAAGCCAATATTGATGAAATAGAAATATTTCACACGTCCTTATAATTCTGTTTATGGTGAAATTCCTATCTGATGAAATTGATATCATATTCTTAAAGTCTGAAGCATATGAGATGGTAAGCTGTACTAATTCATCTGCAGGATGAAAAACCCAAGAGTACTGAGTGGGTTCTTGATAGTGGCTGCACACACCACATGACTGGTAACAAAAGCTCACTGATGAATATGCCACTAACTCCATTACCCTTGAAGCAAATCACATGTGCTGACAAAGGTAAAAGCAAGGTATTGGGACTTAGCAAAGTGGCTATTTCCAAGGACAGGCACATGGACAAAGTGATGCTTATTGAATCCCTTGGATTTAACCTCATGTCGGTATCAATACTTTGTGATCTTGATATGATTGTTATCTTTGGAAGATATAGATGTGTTGTCATAATGGAATCTGACAGATCCAAAGTCTTCGAAGGTGTTAGAAGACGGGATATGTACATTGTTGATTTCTCTACAGGTCCTCAACCAGCCACTTGCTTACTAGCAAAAACCTCAGAAGGGTGGCTGTGGCATCGAAGACTTGGTCATGCAGGCATGAGGAATTTGCACACGCTCGTGAAGAAGAAGCATGTCATCGCCATCGAATCAGTCAAATTCCTCAAGGACCACCTGTGCGGTGCTTGTGAGTCTAGGAAAATAACCAGATCCAAGCACCCCTCGAAGACCATCATGACCACTACTCGTCCATTGGAATTGCTTCACATGGATATATTTGGACCTACTCATTATGCCACACTAACAAATGCAACATCTTTATATGGCTTTGTCATAGTTGATGATTATTCTAGATACACATGGGTGCATATCATTTTATATAAAACTGAAGTGCAGGAAGTCTTCAAACGATTTTCTTCAAGGGCCTCGACGAACTTCGGCGTGAAGATCAAACACATCAGGAGTGATAATGGAAGAGAGTTCAAAAATACTGGTCTTGATAATTGTCTTGATGAACTTGGTATTACTCACGGATTGTCTACTCCTTATACTCCTCAACAGAATGGTGTCATCGAAAGGAAGAACATGACTCTGGTTGAGATGTCAAGAACCATGCTTGAAGAATATCAGACTCCTCGTCGCTTTTGGCCTGAAGCAATTAACAATGCATGCCATATCATCAACAGGGTATATATTCACAAATTCCGGAAGAAAACCTCGTATGAACTACTCACAGACAAGAAACCCAATGTAAGTTATTTCAAAGTCTTCGGTGCAAAATGTTGGATTAGAGATCCTCACCATAGCTCAAAGTTTGCACCTAAGGCACATGAGGGTTTTATGCTCGGTTATGGAAAGGGCTCGCACACCTACAGAGTCTTCAACACCTATGACAACAAAGTTGTTGAGACTGTAGATGTGCGGTTCGATGAAACTAATGGCTCGCAAAGAGAGCAATTGCCTCCTGATCTAGATAAGTTGTCTCCTGAGGAAGCAATAAAGCTCAAAGCTACTGAAGGCATTGTTCCCACTGAGAAAATTGATGAAGAAATCATTCCCAGCACTGATGAAAATCAAGAAGATGCTCTTGAGGAAATAGCTCCAGAACCAATTCCTCAGCCCAGACGAAATCCTCAACCAGCCATCCGAGGATTGCAAATGAAGTGGAACTTGACAAAATCCTCAATGACATCAATGCGCCAGGTCCTCTCACTCGCTGAAAAGCTTCACACTTAGTTAACTTTTGTGGGCATTTCTCCTTTGTGTCTATCACAGAACCTTCAAAAGTTGCTGAGGCTTTCATGGAACCGGAGTGGATCCAAGCCAGGTAAGACGAACTTCTTCAATTCAAGCTGAATGACGTATGCAAGCACAGTATCATAGGCACCAAGTGGATATTCTGAAACAACCAAGATGAGGACGGTCAAGTGGTGAGGAATAAGGCACGACTTGTCGCCCAAGGCTACACACACGTTGAAGGAATAGATTTCGATGAAACTTTTGCACCTGTTGCTAGAATTGAAGCTATTCAAATACTACTTGCTTATGCAAATCATCATAACATTATCTTATATCAAATGGATGTGAAAAGTGCATTCCTCAATGGTAAGCTTGAGGAAGAAGTATATGTTGCTCAGCCCCGAGGTTTTGAGGATCCAAAGAATCCAGACAAAGTGTTCATACTCAAAAAGGCGCTCTATGGTCTCAAGAAAGCCCCTCGGGCGTGGTATAATACATTGAAGGAATTCCTCATGAAGAAAGGCTTCAAACCTGGTTCACTTGATCCAACTCTTTTCACTAAATCCTATGATAATGAACTATTTGTGTGCCAGATATATGTAGATGATATCATATTTGGCTGTACTGACAAACGTTAAAGTGATGAATTTGCTTACATGATGAATGAAGAATATCATATGTCTGTGATGGGGGAGCTGAAATTCTTCTTAGGTCTTCAAATTCGTCAACTATGCAATGGAATCTTCATATCACAGGAGAAATACCTCAAGGATGTTCTGAGGAAATTCGACATGCATGAATGCAAAGGTGCCAAGACTCCAATGCCTACCAATGGCCACCTCTGCACTGACGAAAATGGTAAAGAATTTGATCACCAGGTATATCGCTCCATGATTGGCTCTATACTGTATTTGTGTGCATCTAGGCCAGATATAATGCTTAGTGCTTGCATGTGTGCACGTTTTCAAGCAAAACCGAAGGAATCACACCATAAGGCTGTGAAGCATATTCTTCGATACTTAGCTCACACACCAACACTAGGATTATGGTACCCCAAGGGCTCAAATCTTCATATTGTGGGATATTCTGATTCTGACTATGCTGGTGACCGTGTGGATCGCAAGTCAACCTCCGGCAGATGTCATTTCCTCAGAAGATCATCAGTCTGCTGGTCCTCAAAGCAGCAGAACTGCGTTTCACTCTCCACTACCGAAGATGAGTACATTGATGCTGGTTAATGTTGTGCTCAATTGCTATGGATGAAGCAAACCCTCAAGGACTACGACATCAACATGAAGAATGTGCCTCTCTACTGCGACAATGAGAGTGCGATCAAGATTGAATACAACCCAGTACAACACTCGAAGACCAAGCACATCCAGATTCGTCATCATTTTTTCGGTACCATGTCCTCAAGGGCAATATCCTCATCAACCATGTGAAGACTGACGATCAACTGGGATATATCTTCACTAAGACCTTGGATGAGTAAAGGTTTTGCAAGTTGCGGTGTGAGCTAAATATCTTAGAATCTTCAAATGTTTTGTTAAAACATGCACACATCCTAACACTTATGCAAAATTGATGACTTAGATATGCAACGCACGAAGAATCGATTTTCTTCAACCAATGAAGAATATCACTCTTAGTGTGCGCATATCAACGAAGAAATTGATTCTCAGGGCCCTACGACAATTGTATGCGGCGTCTCACATCAACATTCTTATATGGTGGGTCAAACCACCACCCAACGTGAAATTCCTCAAGTTGAATTTCTTCAAAGCTGAATTTCTTCAAAAGTAGATTTTCTTCAAAAACAGTTGTTCTTCAAACTTGTCTTTCTTCAAAACTGAAATTCATCATCATGACGCTTTGTCACAAAATCCTCAAGTTAATCAAAATCTTCAAAAACACTTGATGATTTTCGTTTGCCTAGATATACTGTGATTTCAAAGTCCTCAACATCATTCACTTATAGCTATTTCTTCAATTTGATATTTCATCTAAGTGAATGTGATCGTACCCTACTTTCCCTCTATGCTACTCTCACCCAGTCTATTCAATTCTTCATGTGTGTTCTACTTGAAACTTTGTTCAAAATCCTCATTGCGTCCTTGTCAGTTGATGATTTTGTAACAAAATCCTCAAATCTTCAAAAATGATATTTATATTGTTACACAGTAACTGAACCCCACTTCCCACGTTCAGATAACCACAATCTCCACCGCTTAGGCCGTGGGCTACACGTGTCTTGCGGAGACGTAGAGACAGGGGCTATTTCGTCCGATACGTTCGCGCCAACAGTTACCACCTGGCTATAAATATGTCCCCATCCCCCTTCGGTAAAATCTTCTTTGTCCCATTGCCCTACAGCTACAGCAAAGCGCAAAGCCCTAGCGCCACCGCTAGAAGTGTCGTCGTCAGCGAGGAAAAGCTTGACTGCCTCGACCTCTCCGTCGCCGAAATCACGCCGGAACCGGATCATCTTCGTCCGTCGCCGCCGTAGCTGTCCTCTGTTGCCGAGTTAGGGCGCATTGGACTCGCACCGAAGAGCATCTACTGCTTCTTCCTTCTTTGTTCTTCATGCGAGCTATATAGGGTAAATAAAAACCCTATGTTTACAGCTCTTTCGATCTACTATTTTACCGTAGATTTGTGAAATCTCTTTTTCCTCAAGTGTCTATCAGTCTCTATTCCTCAAACACTGCTTATTCCTCAACTGTTGATGAATTTCACTAAGCATCTAAAAGTCTTCATGAGATTCCTCAATTGTGCAAAGTTTCGAATTTGTACAACTCTCGAACCCAAGAGTGCTTAGACAAATTCCTCAACCCACTAGTCAAATTCCTCTACTTTAAAATTTTCAATTTCATCAAATCTGAGAACGCATATGACCTCTCCAAATTCCTCGCAACTATACTCTGTTCACAGGTACAAAAATATCAGCTGATGAATCTCTAGGTTCTCATCAACTTAACTCATTTGTAGTGTTTCTTGATGAAAATCTGCAAGTTTCATCAGAATCCTCAAGAGTTCAATTTCCTCAGCAAAAGCCTCAGCTGAAGAAAATGGAAGATGAAAGGAAGCAAAAGGGTGGCAAGAAGCTTGAGCAGAACACTTCCATTGATATCCGCGATGATATATACTTGGAATACTGCAAACCTGATGAGCAAGAGACAATGCTCAAGAGGAAGATAAGGCTTCAAAAGATAGAACGCCGGTGGGCTAAGGAGTGGAAAGAATACAGATTCGTCACTCCCAAGTACACGAAGAAATTCGCTCTTAAGCCTCCTGGCAAACGGCCTCCTCTTGAGGATTATTAGGATGACACCCCTCAAGCCTCAAGACAATTGATGACTATCCTGAAGAAAAGTCAAAACATATGTCAAAGCTTCAGAAGCAAGTATAAGCCGTCGTGAGGAAATTCAATGAAGAATCTGCTGCTGCTACGACTGTCGCCACCTCCTCTGCAGCAGAAACATCTGGCACGGCCATTCCTCAAATGAAGTATGTGCCACCGAAACCAAAGGCTTCAAGGCCTCAAGAGAAAATTCCTCAGAAAGCTGCACCAGCATCCGCACCAAAACCCTCAACACCACCAAAGGCTTCAAAGCCTGAACACAAGCCGATTGTGAAGCAACTGCCTACTGTCTCTAGATCCTGTGTTTCTTCTGCGACAAGCTCCGAGACAAAGTCTTCACCAACTCCAATGAAGACTAAGGTGACTGCTGGGAGAGGAACCAGACCAAGCCCTGACAAAATCATCCATGATGATGATACTCTGCAAGCCATCATTAGAAACAAGCAGGATAGGGTGGCACAAGCTTCAGGCAGCGCCATTCCTCTGGCCATGGACCCAAAAGTCCTCTTGGATTACATCAACATATGGTATGAGGACCCCAACACTCCTATTGATGATTTTAAGCTTCCCCCACGCATCGGCCACATGATGGTCACTTTCATCAACGAGGCTAAGTGGAAGGAGACGCAAGCCAAACAAGCTAAGGCTGTAAAGCTCAAAAAGGAGAAATTCCTCAGACAAAATCTCCTCAACTTTGACGCCTGATGCACTTGTGTCCACTCAGGAAGAATTGAAGACTTTGACTGACAAGTACACTAAGCTCTCTGATCGTCAAAGTCTCAAGAACAATTTCATCAAATTTGCTACTGATGCAGTTGATGATTACAACAAGAAGGCTGCCCCTCCAGCAACAACACAGCAGCCTGAGATTGAGGAATCTCAAACTGCCCCTGCTGAGAAAATCCCTCAAGAAAGTCGTGCTGATGCACCGGTGATACGTCTCCAACGTATCTATAATTTTTGATGGTTTCATGCTATTATCTTGTCAAACTTTGGATGTTTTGCATTCTTTTTATTTATTTTCTGGGAATAACTTATTAACTGAGTGTCAAGTGTCAGTTCCTTTTTTCCATGTTTTTGACCCCCTTCAGAGGAGATTTTGAAATGGAGTCCAAACGGAAGAAAATCCCCGAAAAGATTTTTTTGGAATGGAAGAAGATCGAAGAACTTTGGAGCCAAGCCAGAAGAGCCCCAGGGGCCCCGCAAGCCCCCACCCCGCGGCCAGGGGGCACGCCATCCAGGCTTGTGGGCCCCCTGGAGGTCCCCTGACCTAGATCTTGCGCCTATATATTCCCAAAAAAAATCAAGAGAAGATCGCAATTACTTTTCCTCCGCCGCAAGCTTCTGTCTCCGCAAGATCCCATCTCGGGCATGTCCTGGTGCCCTGCCGGAGGGGGATTCGGATACGGAGGGCTTCTTCATCAAAACCATGACCTCTCCGATGATGCGTGAGTAGTTCACCATAGACCTCCGGGTCCATAGCTAGTAACTAGATGGCTTCTTCTCTCTCCTGGATCTTCAATACAGAGCTCTCCATGATCTTCATTGAGGTCTATTCGATGTAATCTTTTTTTGTGGTGTGTTTGTCGAGATCCGATGAATTGAGGATTTATGATAAGATTATCTATGAATCTTATTTGAGTTTCTTCTGATCTCTCTTATGCATGATTTCATATCCTTGTAACTCTCTTCGAGTTGCGGGTTTTGTTTGGCCAACTAGATCTATGATTCTTGCAATGGGAGAAGTGCTTGGTTTTGGGTTCATACCGTGCGGTGACCTCACCCAGTGACAGAAGGGGTAGCGAGGCACGCATCATGTTGTTGCCATCAAGGGTAAAAAGATGGGGTTTTCATCGTTGGTTTGATATTATCCCTCTACATCATGTCATCTTTCTTAAAGCGTTACTCTGTTCGTCATGAACTCAATACACTAGATGCATGCTGGATAGCGGTCCATGTGTGGACTAAAAGTATCGGTCTACTTGTCTCGGACGTGATGCCTATATGCTAGATCATTGCCTTAGATATAATCATGACTTTGCGCGGTTCTATGAGTTGCTCGACAATAATTTGTTCACCCACCGTGATATTTGCTATTATGAGAGAAGCCTCTAGTGAACACTATGGCCCCCAGGGTCAAATCCACACCATATTTTCAACCTTACACTTTTTACTTCGTTGCACTTTCCGCCTTCATATCTCACTTTGCAAACAATCTTGAAGGGATTGACAACCCCTTTGAAGTGTTGGGTGCAAGCTTGTTTGTGTTTGCGCAGGTACTTTGGACTTGACGAGGCCCTCCTTCTGGATCGATTGAGAGGAATCAAAACTTCTCTTTCTATTCAATGCACATGAAGATGGAGGTTTTTACATCCTCTTTGGGTACCTAGCACATTTGGGACTACTTTCATAGCATAAGCCAACTACCAAATCATGCACCATCGTGCTCTAAAGATGTAAGTGAAGCACAAGAGCAAAAGTATCTAGATCAAAATATATAAGTGAAGCACTAGAGCAAAAGTATCTAGCTCAAAAGATATAAGTGAAGCACTATGAGCATTCTAGCTAAATCACGATGAGTGCATGTGTCTCTCTCTCAAAAAGGTGTGCAGCAAGGATGATTGTGACGCAACAAAAATAAAAGACTCCTAAGATACAAGACGCTCCAAGAAAAACACATATCTTGTGGTGAATAAAAATATAGCTCCAAGTAATGTTACTGATGGATTGAAGACGAAAGAGGGGATGCCATCTCGGGGCATCCCCAAGCTTAGGCTTTTTTGGTGTCCTTGAATTTGGCTTGCTGGTACCTTGGGCATCCCCAAGCTTGAGCTCTTTCCACTCCTTATCTCTTTGTCCATGATAACGTCACCCAAAACTTGAAAACTTCACAACACAAAACTTAAACAGAAACTTGTGATAACATTAGTACAAGAAAACAAACTACCACTTCTTTTGGTACTGTAGAAAACGTGACTTCCATCTATACTGATGATGGACTACTGTATTCTCACTTTTCCATGGCTAGTACCCCCCGATACTAACCATAGTTTCATCAAAACAAGCAACCAACTCAACAAAAACAGAATCTGTCAAAAACAGACGAGTCTGTAGCAATTTGTATACCTCGTATACTTCTGGTACCTACAAAAAATCTGAAACATTACGACGGTCTGGGGAAAAAGCATATCAATCAGCAGCAAAAAGAGTAAACTCAAAAGCTCTTTCTGAATAAAAATGAAAAATCATCTCGTGAGCGAAAAGTTTCTGTCTTTTTCCAGCAGGATCAAACAACCATTACCAAGACTAGTCATAAAGGTTTTGCTTGGCTCAAACACAAAAAGAAACACAAAAAACACAATCACAACAGAATTATGAAAGTGTGGACGCAACAAAACAGAAAGAAAAACATAAATTCATTGGGTTGCCTCCTAACAAGCGCTATTGTTTAACGCCCTTAGCTAGGCATAGGAGCGATAGAATCACGTATCGTCGTCTTTGGTGCTCAAACCATAAGTGGCCCTCCTCATGGATTCATAAGGCAATATTATTTTCTTTCTAGGAAAGTGTTCCATGCCCTTCCTTAAAGGAAATTGAAATCTAATATTCCCTTCCTTCATATCGATGATGGCACCGATAGTCCTTAGGAAAGGTCTACCAAGAATTATTGGGCATGTAGGATTGCAATCAATGTCAAGCACAATGAAATCCACGGGTACATAGTTCCTATTTGCAATAATAAAAACATCATTGATCCTTCCCATGGGTTTCTTGATTGTAGAATCAGCAAGATGCAAATTAAGAGAACACTCTTCAATCTCATTAAAACCCAGAATATCACATAAAAACTTTGGAATAGGAGAAAGACTAGCACCCAAATCACAGAAAGCATTGCACTCATAGTTTTTTATTTTTATTTTGATGGTAGGTTCCCACTCACCACGAAGTTCTCTAGGGATAGGGACTTCCAATTCAAGTTTCTCTTCAAGAGCTTTTATCATAAGTTAGTCCCACAGAAAAAAGAGGAACTGGCACTTGGCACTGAATTAATAAGTTAGTCCCAAAAAAGATATAAGAAGGTACATAAAACATCCAAAGAAGACAAGATAACAGCGTGAAACCATCAAAAATTGTAGATATGTTTGAGACGTATCAAGCATCCCCAAGCTTAACTCCTGCTTGTCCTCGAGTAGGAAAGTGATAAAGAATGAATTTTTGATGCTTTCATGCTACCTAGCATAGATGTCCTTTGTAATTCCTCTTATGTGACGTGAATGTTCAGATCCATTAGATTCAAAACAATAGTTTGCTATTGACGTGGAAACAATAATAATTCAAGCAAACTAGCAAGGTAATCATGAACTTTCAAAATAACAAGGCCAAAAGAAAGTTATCCCTACAAAAGCATATAGTCTGGCTATGCTCTATCATCATTGCACAACGAATTTAAATCATGCACAACCCCGGTATTGGCCAAGTAATTGTTTCACACCTTTACTTTCTCAAACCTTTTCGACTCTCACGCAATACATGAGCGTGAGCCATGGTTATAGCACTATAAGTGGTGTGGAGTGTGGTGGAGGTTGCAAGACAAAATACGGAGGAGATAGTCACATTAACTAGGCATATCAATGAGTTGTGGAGATGCTCATCAATAGATATCAATGTGAATGAGTAGGGATTTCCATACAAATGATGGACTAGAGCTACGAGTATGTAAAAGCTCTTAAAGAAAACTAGTGTGTGTGACAAAACGAGACCTAAGGCAATTTTGAGGAAGCCTATCATTGGAATATACAAGGCAAGTTATATAATGAAAATTTCCCACTAGCTATATGGTGGTGACAAAACGAGAGACTCTCAATCAGGAAGATCATGGTTCTTAATATGCACAAGTGTGGAAAAAGTGGTAGCATTGTCACTTCTCTCTTTTTCTCTCATTTTTTTATTTGGTGGGCTCTTTAGCCTCTTTTTTTTGGTGGGCTTCTTTGGCCTCTTTTATTTCCTCACATGGGACAATGCTCCACTAATAATGATCACCACACTTTCAACTCAAAACTTAGAGCAACGATGACTCTATATGGAATACCTTCGGTACTGTACCGTGGCAATGATCTAGCATGGCATAGACATCAATGGAAACATCTTGCTAGCTATCTTACGATCATGCAATGGCAATGTAGACGTGGTGGCACATGTCATGGTGGTAGTTGCATCGCAATATATCTCGGAATGACTTTGAAATATCCATAGTAGGTTGGTATGGTGGCTGTTTTGAGGGAGGCTAATGGTAGGTTTTGTGCACCGGCGAAAGTTACACGGCACTAAGAAGATAGTGATGGTGGAAGGTGAAAGTGCATCTAAACCATGGACTCAACATTAGTCATGAAGAACTCATATAATTGTTGCAAAAGTTTTATTAGTAATCGAAATAAAGCATTCAATGCATACTCCTAGGGGAAGGGTTGGTAGGTATAAACCATCGTGCGATCCCGACCGCCACGCAAAGGATGACAATCAATATACTAATCATGCTCAGATTTCATCACATAGCGGTTCACCATACATGCATGCTACGGGAATCACTAACTTCAACACAGGTATTTCTAGATCCACAACAACTTACTAGCATGACTACAATATTACCATAACCACAACTCAAAACTAATTGAGATGAATCAAACTTCTCTAACTATTCAATGAACATGAAGGTGGAAGTTTTCGTATCCCTTTGGATAACTACCCCTTTTGAGAGTACTTTCAAAGCATAGATCAACTACCAAGCCACGCACCGATGTGCTCTAAAAGATATAAGTGAAGCACATAGAGCAAAAGTATCTAGCTCAAAAGATATAAGTAAAGCACATGTGAGCTGGATTGTCTACCAAAAGATATAAGTGAAGCTCAACAAAATCACGGTGTGTGCATGTCTCTATCTCTAGGTGTGCAGCAAGGATGATTGTGACACAACAAAAATAAAACACTCCTACGATACAAGACGCTCCAAGAAAAAACACATAACATGTGGTGAATAAAAATATAGCCCCAAGTAACGTTACCGATGGATTGAAGACGAGAGAGGGGATGCCTTCCCGAGGCATCCCCAAGCTTAGACCTTTACGACATCCTTGAATCTCTTTGGGTGCCTTGGGCATCCCCAAGATTGAGCTCTTGCCACTCTTTATCTCTTTGTCCATAGGAACTTCACCCAAAACTTGAAAAGTTCACATCACGAAACTTAAACACAAACTCGTGATAACATTAGTAGAAGAAAGCAAACCACCACTTCCTTAGGTACTATAGCAAACTTAAATTCTACTTGTGTTGATGTGGGTTACTGTAATTTCAATCTTCCATGGCTAATACCCCCCGATACTATCCATAGTTTCATCAAAATAAGCAACCAACACAACAAAAACAGAATATGTTAACAGCGAACCACTTTGTAGCAATCTGTATATTTCGTATACCTCTGGTACTCCAAAAATTCTGAACAATTTTGACAATCTGAAGAATTTGCACAGCAATCAGCAGCAAAAAGAATCAACTCAAAATCTCTTACAGAAGAAAATGAAAATTCTTTTCGTGAGCAGAAAGTTTCTATCTTTTCTAGCATGACCAAACGATCATCCCTAAGACTAATCATAACGGTTTTGCTTGGCACAAATGCAAAAAGAAACACAAAAAACACAATCATAACAGAATTATGAAAGTGTGGAAAACACAAAATAGAAAGAAAAAGGATAAATTCGTTGGGTTGCCTCCCAACAAGCGCTTTTGTTTAACGCCCTTAGCTAGGCAAAACGTGATGGAATCATGTATAGTCATCTTTGGTGCTCAAACCATAAGTATCCCTCATCATAGATTCATAAGGCAATCTTATTTGCTTTCTAGGAAAGTCCTCCATGCCCTTCTTTAAAGGAAATTGAAATCTAATATTCCCTTCCTTCATATCGATGATAGCACCAATAGTCCTTAGGGAAGGTCTACCAAGAATAATGGGACATGAAGGATTGCAATCTATGTCTAGTACAATGAAATCCACAGGTACATAGTTCTTATTTGCAACAATGAGAACATCATCGATCCTTCCCATTGGTTTCTTGATAGTAGAATTCGCAAGATGCAAATTAAGAGAACACTCTTCAATCTCGTGAAAACCAAGAATATCACATAAATACTTTGGAATCGCGGAAACACTAGCGCCCAAATCACACAAAGGATTGCACACATAGTTTTTGATCTTGATTTTGATAGTAGGTTCCCACTCATCATGAAGTTTTCTAGTTATAGAGACTTCTAGTTCGAGCTTCTCTTCAAGAGATTTCATCATAGCATCTACGATATGCACGGTAAAGGCTTTGCTTTGGCTATAAGCATGTGGAGAGTTTGTAATGGATTGCATCAAAGAAATGCATTCAAACAAGGAGCAATTATCATAATTGAATTCCTTGAAATCCAAAGTGGGAGTTTCGTTACTACCCAAAATTTTGACTTCTTCTACTCCACTCTCCACACCTTTATCATCAAGATAGGTGGACTCCGAATCATTGGGGCGTTTTTCAACCAAAGTTGATTCATATCCAGCCCCTCCGTAAGTAGGTTTGACATGCGAAAACAAAGATTCAAGAGGAGAAACACCAGGCACTTTAAGATCTTCGTGATTTGCATCACTAGAACGCACCCTTTTAAACCATTCATGTCTAGCGCGAATTTGGGCGGTTCTTTCTTTGCTCTCATTCATGGAGATACGCATAGCTTTCAAAGTTTCATCCAAGTTGACCTTGGGAGGAGCGCATCTAACTTTCAAAGCATCAATATCACAAGACATCCTATCAACGCTCTTAGCCAAATCGTCTATTTTGAGTAGTTTTGACTCTATGGACACATTGAAAATCTTTTGAGAGTTGATGAACTCTTTGATATTACTCTCTAGATCAGAGGGTAATTTGTTGTGATTTCCGTAAGTTTTGTTGTAGGAATTGCCATAATTGTTAGAGGAGTTACTAGGAAAAGGCCTAGGAACATAGTTACCTCTAAAAGCATTGTTGTTGCCAAAATTGTTCCTACCAACAAAATTCACGTCCAAACTAGCGTTGCTACTCTTAATCAAAGAACATAGTGGCATGTCATTAGGATCTATGGTAGCGTTTCTACTAGCAACCAAATTCATCAACTCGTCCATCTTAGCACTAAGCGAGTTAATCTCTTCTATAGCGTGCACCTTTTTGCTAGCAGGCGACCTTTCAGTGTGCCACTGAGAGTAGTTGGTCATTATACTGTCTAGGAGTTTTGTAGCGTCTCCTAACATGATTTCCATGAACGTTCCACCTGAGGCGGAGTCCAAGATATTGCGAGAAGCGAAATTCAATCCAGCGTACAAGATTTGTATAATCATCCACAAACTCAAGCCATGAGCGGGACAATTTCTAATCATAAGCTTCTTCCTCTCCCAAGATTGTGCAACGTGTTCATGATCAAGTTGCTTGAAATTCATGATATTGTTACGTAACGAGATGACCTTAGCCGGCAGAAAATACTTGGATATGTAAGCATCTTTGCACTTATCCCAAGAATTGATATTATTTTTAGGCAAAGAAGAAAAATAAGTTTTTGCGCGATCTCGCAACGAGAAAGGAAAAAGTTTTAACTTAATCACGTCATTATCCACATCTCTTTTCTTTTGCATATCACAAAGCTGAATGAAGGTATTGAGATGAGATGCGGCATATTCACTAGGAAGGCCAGAGAATTGCTCTTTCATAACAAGATTCAGCAAAGCTTCGTTGATTTCATACGGTTCCGCACTAGTGGCGTGAGCAATCGGAGTACTAATAAAATCATTATTATTAGTGCTCGAGAAGTCGTAAAGTTTGGTGTTTTCAGCCATGATGACTTCAACAAACAAACAAGCACACAAGCAAGCAAGAAAACCGGCAAAGGGAAACGACAAAGGCAAAAGAAAACGGCGAAGGAGAAAGACAAATGAAAACGGCAAATGTGAAGTGGGGGAGAGGAAAACGAGAGGCAACTGGCAACAAAAGTAAATGCAGGAGATGAGTTTGTGAGACCTACTTGGATAGATCTTGATTTCTCCTCCCCAGTAATGGCGCCAGCAATACTTCTGCTACTGCAACAAAAGACCTTCCAACGGCGCCAGAAATAGGAGTGTTGCTTGATACTCCTCAGCAACGGCACCAGGAATCCTTCAGATGTGGCTACGCCTTAAGGGACTTCCTAGGCAAGTATGCAAAGGATTTACGCCGTGGCCTTGGAGCCTTGTGTTGGTGTTCCCTCGAAGCGCAAAGGGTGATGTAGCTTAGCGGTGGTAAGTATTTCCCTCAATTTGAGAACCAAGGTATCAATCCAGTGGAGGAGTATCTCAAGATCCTGCACAAACACAAAAGCTTCCTCCCAACGCTATGAAGGGGTCGTCAATCCCTTATAGATTGTTTGCCAAGTGAGAAATGAAAGCAACAAAGTAACAAAGCAAAGTAAAAGCCGAGGTGTAAACGATGGATGTGAATAGACCCGGGGGCCGTAGTGTTTACTAGTGGGTTCTCTCATGAAAGCAAGTAGACGGTGGGTGAACAAATTACAGTCGAGCAATTGATAGAACCGCGCAAAGTCGTGTCGATATCTATGCAACGATTATATCTATAGGCATCACGTCCAAAACAAGTAGACCGATACTTTCTGCATCTACTACTATTACTCCACACGTCGATCGCTATCCAGCATGCATCTAGTGTATTAAGTCCATAAGAACAGAGTAGCGCCTTAAGCAAGATGACATGATGTAGAGGGATAATCTCAGACCAATGATAAAAACCCCATATTTTTACCCTTTATGGCAACTACTTGATGTGTGCCTTGCTGCCCCTACTATCACTGGGAAAGGTCACCACATGGTAGAACCCAAAACAAAGCACTTCTCCAATTGCAAGAATCATAGATCTAGTTGGCCAAACAAAACCCATGACTCGGAGAGACTTACAAGGATATCAAATCATGCATATAAGAAATCAGCAAAGACTCAAATATATATCGTGAATAATATGAGCACAAGTCCACAATTCATCGGATCTCGACAAACACACCGCCAAAGAAGATTACATCGGATAGATCTCCATGAAGATCATGGAGAACTTTGTATTGAAGATCCAAGAGAGAGAAGAAGCCATCTAGCTACTAACTACGGACCCGTAGGTCCAAAGTAAACTACTCACGAGTCATTGGAGGGGCGATGATGATGATGAACAAGCCCTCCAACTCCAAAGTCCCCTCCGGCAGGGTGTCGGGAAGGGTCTCCAAATGAGATCTCGCGGAAATGGAAGCTTGCGGCGGCGGAAAAGTATTTTCGAGGCTCCCCTGATTTTTTGCTGAATATTTGGGAATATATAGGCCAAGCATGTAGGTCAGGGGGTGGCCAGGGAGGCCACATGCCCTCACACCGCCGCCTCCCCCCTAGTGCCGGAGTGGGAGCTCGTGGGCTCCCTGGAGCCCACCTCGCTTGGCCCAGAGGCCCCCTGATCTTCTTCTGTTCGGGGTTTTTATTCCATTTGGACTCCATTCCAAAATCAGATCTGAAAAGAGTCGAAAACACAGAAAAAACAGGAACTGGCACTTGGCACTGAATTAATAAGTTAGTCCCAAAAAATATATAAAAAGGTACATAAAACATCCAAAGAAGACAAGATAACAGCGTGAAACCATCAAAAATTATAGATACGTTTGAGAAGTATCACACATCCATAATCCAAACAGCATATAGCACATCCATGTATATATAGCATAATCCATAGCACATCCATGTATATATAGCATAATCCATAGCACATCCATGTCATAATATTTGGCATTACTACATAAAATTGGGCATTACGATAAATGTCTTCATGTCAATATCGTAGTCCAAAGAACATCCGTACGACAACCTATAAAATGAAGTCATGCACGTATGTCAGATTTTGGCACACAATAAATAAAGGTTTTCATGTCGATAACAACAAAATAAGGTGCACTAAATCATTTGTACCTAAATGAAATTTGTCGCCAGTCAATAGTTATAGATTCACACAAAGAGTTCTGATTTTTTTCACTAGCTAGATGCCTGATGAAATCCCCGTTGGAGCCACTACCAAAGATACGAGGTGAAGTATAAGGACCTGATTATCATGTCTGAGAGTTATAGCCATAGTATATGGTACGTACTGATCTACCAGCACCAATAAAACACGTGACTCTTTATATCTAGCATGAGAATACTTAAGGACAGGACAGGCCCCTGAACACAAGGGGGCCCCAGCCTGCATGTTCATTTGTATTGGGCTGGACCAAAGTAGCGATCACAATGCTATACCGCTGAGATCGTCCCTTGCTTTTACAAATGATTGGCCCCCCAGAGCTGTATATAGCTCCGCCACTGGAGCGAGTAGTCATCCATGTAAGGACGTGATAAACATGCTCCAAAGCTCATGCGTATGAGGCTATTACAAGTTAAGAACTCGCGTAGATGGTGGTTGGAAGGTTTCTTCATTTGGGGAAGACCTCACGCAGGTTACATGGGTATAGCTCGAGTCTCGGATGATCTATGATGGATCTGACTCTGGCAGGCAATTATTATGTGTATTTCATAGGATTTCATTGTCCTGCTTGTTTTGTGCCGATGTGACTTGTATGTCTGATAGATTCTGGAGTTGATCCGGTTGTAGTTGGGTTGCAGAAAACTTCTATGGGAAGCCAAAGATCCTTGATGTTATTGATTGGTACTTAAGACTCTTCCATAATTTCGAAACTGCACTATTTCGAGACTCATCAGATTGGTCCAAGTCTAACAGTCTGGTTATGCCTATAGAAATACTACAGACTTGTAGAACCAAGGGAAAACGATTTCGTCAAAAGACTAGTTATTGTATTCTATCTGTCTAACTTAAATATAAAAATGGAAAATCCATAAGATAGGATACCACTATTCTTCTTCACATCAATTTCAATCACCAGCTAACATCATATACCTATTATTTGCTACATATGACGCCTATGTCTGATGTTGTTGGATTAATACATCTATTTTACTTCAACAGCATGTGAAGCATATATCATATTATCAAAGTTGTACGGTTCAGATTAAGTAATACAAGTTGGGAAAAAATGAGTTGTACGGTTCAGATAAACTATTATCAAAGTTGTACGGTTCAGATTACGGTTCAGAAACGAGCCGTACATCTAATGATGGGACCAAGTTATTACGGTTCAGATTACGGTTCAAAAACGAGCCGTACATCTAATGATGGGAACATGTTTTTACGGTTTAGATTAACTAATAGAAGTTGCGAAAAAAATTAGAAGAGATGCCTTCAAATATATATCTCCAGCATTTCTTTTTTTCCAAGTTAAAAAAACGACATGAAGCAATCATATTCTCTCCCGCAATGTCCCTCCCTCGATCCATGTTTGTCCTCATATTCTGTTCAGAAAGAGATCCACGTCTCTCTCGAATTGGAGCAAGTAATTTCGGCATGTATGCCTCTATGGATCTCTCAGGTTTCTCTCCCTCCCACTCTCTCTCTCTCTCTCAAACTATCATCTCTTTCTAAAACTCTCCATATGAAAACAGATCCATGTCTCTCCCAATTTTCAACCTGGAAGAGGGGAGTGGGGATATGGATCTCCAGCGCTCAGCCTATCACATTAATATTATTTTTCGCATCTACATCAGGTTCATGTTCTAGCACTGGTTTGTTCCAATTGTGCCTGCTACCTAAGCATATGATAGCGATGGAAAAGTAAAATCAGTGTTCCCTACCCCGCCAAAAACAATGACATGATATTAACAATTAGAGCATATTAACAATTCTGCTATGTCATTCTATGAGTTCAAATGGGTCAAATACATAGCTTCAAGTGGTCTCTAAATCATGAAGATCTCAAGTGGTCTCTACTTGTAAATGAGATATGGAGGCACTAACCATAGCAGATCTCAAATATGCGTAGAACCATCAATTCATATGTATGGCAGTATACTTGAGTTGATCGAATATGACGGGAAAGCTTACGTTGTTTAAATAATTCAGCTGCACTAAACAGCATATAATCACAAGTTTGGATGTAGACAAATTGGTTCACTCCATAAAATGAGAGCTTTAAGGCAATGGCCACTGCCTTAACAGTGATAACATGTTCCTAATATAGTACTTCATCAGGCATTATAAATCAATTTGAACAACTCATTTCCTGGTATGATGTATTGCAAACCTACCGTAAGAAACCCGAATAGTGAACATATTGCAACATACGCGAGCATTTTCCTTTGCTCGGTATGGTGAACAACCCAGAACATTAAAGCAAGTGCAAGAGCTACAGCCAAGCAAGAATAGACTATGAAACCTGCCAGCACAGATTATAGTTGCATGTAAAAATGGATTTGATAACAGAAATATTTTACTGAAAAAGTGGGATAGAAAACATAACCACAAACATAAAGAATGTTGCACAAAGGGGAACATCTTCCCTTACATACTTTCTTGGTGGTGTAACACCATATACTTTTTATGGAAGTATCACATAGATATAGTGCATATAAACATAGATGGTATTAACTCCAGTAGAATGACACAACATCTCTTGTCCACAAAACAAGCAAAGAAATTGAACTGTTAATGTTGGAACTGATTCATGTATGTAGCATTTTATGTTTTTAAAGCCAAATGAGTAGCGCTGCAGCACTCTCATCCATTAAAAGAATGAACAATAGCAAACACTATAAGGGAACAAGCACAAAAGGAGCGGCTAACAGAAGGATATATTTTTTGTCGAATAATGTAGCCAAGATATTTCTGAGCCCTACTTGGGAAAAAAATGAAACTAACTGGAAAAATCTGGTGAGAATTAGAAAATATTACTGCATCTATTGTTTACCGAACAATGCGTTTCAAACAACCACTGATGGTAAATTGGTTATAAACCAAAGTATATTATTAAGGACACATGGTCACAATGAACATTCGTTCAAAGGTAAAACTATGAGAAATGGCAGCAAGAACTATTTAAGGACTTGAAAAGAGATACCTCGTTCAGTTGTGAGTTGCCATATTTCACTAACTGAATCAATCGTTCTTTCCATTGGGGCATGCAACACTATATCAACTGAACCAACAACACACAATGCACAACCAACCACGCCAAACATATGCAACCTCTCATTCAAAATGAAGTGTGCTAGCACTTTGCTGCATGAACGAACGAGAATTAAGGAAACATTCTATTATCAGTTCACCAGAATTATGGCTTAGGAAGGATGGCATGTGGAAAACCTAAATATGATGCTCAATGCTCCAAGAGGAGTAACAAGTATTGCTAGAGCAAATGCATATGCTGCAAAATTGGCCACCTCATCCAGAATCACTGCAAGAAATAACAGAGAGCGATAAACATTACTTCAAGCCTACAAAATATCATTAGAAAATGTTGTTCATTCCAAATAAAACTATAGTGAAACTAGGCTCCTGTGTTCTAGTTTTGTAAGGAGGTGATCCATCCTTCTTCTCATCAACGGTACAAGCACGAACATTATCCTCACATCACATCTAATGCCCGACGTAAAAACTACCAAAATATACATATATTCGAAGATATTTGTGTGGCAACAAAACTCAGTTTTTTTGTGGGGTGTTGCCCCACAAAGAAAAGAAAATTGGGTTAGTATCTCTACTGAGTGCCTTTGCTGTAAAGCCACCACATAAAGAAACAACTCAGTGTAAGTGATACTTACTAGTTACCATTCCTATCCACCATAACGGTTCATATAAGTATGACTAGCCTCCAGAACCTATAAATCATGAGGGTAAAAAGCGTAGATTAATTATTAATGGATTAAAGCAGTAGAAATATGAAAACTTTATCTTTAACCTTGTCTGCGATGAGAAAACCATTGAAATAGATATAGGAGAGAGGCACAACCTGCTCTTACCCCAACGTCCCCAGCTTTCTTCACGCCAATCTTCTTGATCACAAAGCTAGATCCAAAAAAAGCACTCGATGACGTGGCTAAGGCGAAGCCCCTTAAATTGTCCAGAGACATCACCATGTTGGGTAGTCTATTAGCAATCAAATACAAAATTCAAGTCCTATCCTACATAAGAAATAAGTTTACATTTAGTACACCATTTATAAATGTTCAAATTCAACATATTCAATGGAACACCAGGACCTTGGGTTGCTTCTAATTGGGCTTTTTAGGAACAGGTCCTTATGGGAATGTAGAAGAACACGATGATATATTATGAGAATTAAAATAGTATGCGCCTAAAAAGTCTTAAAATTATAAGTGAAATAATCAGAAACTAGACTATTACAAAAATCGCAACACTACGATGGCAATACAAGAACAATACGCAACCTGCTACTGATAGAGAACCTATCATCCTCAGAGTAAGTAGTTTTACTTTTTTGCTATTTCAGAAAAGTATTGGGATAAATGGCAGCTCAAGGTCACGTATATAGCCAAGAAGAGAAACTCGTACATGCAAATAGAAACTTCCAGACAAAAAAAAACTCCTACAGATAAAGATAAATGAAATTACTCTTTGTACAACGATATAAGCAATCCAAAGGAGGCAGACCACCATTCACCCCAAATCTCTTCTGCTGAACATTGTAAAAAGAAGTGAAGACTAAAAGACATACACAATGTGGTATAGGGGCGACAAACCATCCTAATGACTCAAAGGAACAAGGACAAGAAAAGTAAAGGTACTCCACCAATTTGCTGAACCTTAGTTTGTACCATTTGCTAATGTAAGGGAGGAGGGTGGCCAAGTCTGAGCGTTACCAATGGAAGGAGGGCGCTGGTGCCGACCGGAGACAGGCAGGGATGCCCGATCGGTGGTGGGGCGAGAATGGAGCGGTGGGGTCGCCATGTCGCGCAAAGGGACGACGGCGGCTGGGCACCGGCGGCATCAGCCGGGGAGGGCACTGGCGGCGGCGAAGGGAGGCCCGACCGGTGAGAATGGAGCGGCTCTGGGCACCGGTGAGAATGGAGCGGCGGTGAGACAGACGACAGCGGCCGGGGAGGGCACCGGCGGCGGCGACCGGGGAGGGCACCTGTGGCGTCGGCCGGGGAGGGCACCTGTGGCAGCGTCTGTGGAACCAATGGCGGCGGCGGCCGGTGAGGGAACCCTAGCTATTGTTTTCACCAAAGGAGCCAGTCGCGAGAGGGAGGACTTTGTTTTTTTTTTAGCCGATGTGTTTTTTTATCCGGTGCGCCACTTGGGTTATTTGTCGTCTTCTATACCCATACCTCACGGCAACGTTAAGTTTTGCCGTCTGCCCTTGCTAATTCAAGACGGCAAAACTGCATGCCGTCTAGGCTGGTTAGCCGCAGTCATGGACATCTATTTTGCCGTCATCCGTAGCGTAAGTAGATGGCAAAAATCGTCTCTTTGCCGTCATCTGCCCATATAGTTGACGGCATAATTATTTTTTGCCGTGTGGTTTTTTTTGCCGTCTGCTTTTCATCATTTTGGCCGATAGTATCGCTTTGCCGTCTGCCCACGACGGCAAACTTCCTGTTTGCCGTCTGCCCCGACGATTTGCCGACGGCAAAGATTATGCTTGTCATCAAAATAGCTGATTCCTGTAGTGTATAAGCGTGTGGAGAGTTCAACATGGATTGCATCAAAGAAATGCATTCAATCAAGGAGCAACTATCATAATTGAATTCCTTGAAATCCACGGTAGCAATTTCATTACTACTCAAAGTTTTAACGTCTTCTACTCCACTTTTAACGCTTTTAGCATCAAGATAGATGGGCTCCGAATCATTGGGGCACTTTTCAACCAAAGTGGATTCATATCCAGCCCCATAATCATTAGTTTTGACATAAGAAAAAAAAGATTCAATGGGAGTCACACCAAACACTTTAAGATCTTCGTGATTCTCATCACGGGAACACGCCTTTCTAAACCATTCATGTCTAGCACGAATTTGGGCGGTTCTTTCTTGGCTCTCAATCATGGAAACACGCATAGCTTTCAAACATCACAAGAAATCCTATCAACGCTCTTAGCCAAATCGTCAATTTTGAGTAGTTTTTCCTCTATGGACGCATTGAAAATCTTTTGAGAGTTGATGAACTCTTTGATATTACTCTCTCGATCAGAGCGTAGTCTATTGTAATTTCCATGGGTATTGTCATAGGAGTTGCCAAAGTTATTAGAGAAGTTACTAGGAAAAGGCCTACGAACATAGTTTCCTCTAAAAGCGTTGTTGTTGCCAAAGTTATTCCTACCAACAAAATTAACGTCCAAGCTAGCGTTGCTACTCTCAATAAAAGAAGACAAAGGCATATCATTAGGATCCAAAGGAGCAATTCTCCTAGCAACCAAATTCATTAACTCATCCATCTTAGCACTCAACGAGTTAATTTCTTCTATAGCGTGTACCTTCTTACTAGTAGGTGACCTTTCAGTGTGCCACTGAGAGTAGTTCGTCACGATGTTCTCTAAGAGCTTTGTGGCTTCTCCTTACGTGATTTCCATGAATGTTCCACCTGAGGCGGAGTCCAAGATATTTCTAGAAGCAAAATTCAAGCTAGTGTAAAAGATTTGAATAATCATCCAAAGACTCAAGCCATGAGCGGGACAATTTCTAATCATTAATTTCATTCTCTCCCAAGCTTGTGCAACATGTTCATGACCAAGTTGCTTGAAATTCATGATATCATTACGGAGAGAGATGATCTTAGCCAGAGGAAAATACTTGGATATATAAGAATCTTTGCACTTATCCCAAGAATCGATACTATTTTTGGGCAAAGAAGAAAACCAAGTTTTTGCGCGATCTCGCAACGAGAAAGGAAAAAAGCTTCAATTTAATCACGTCATTATCCACATCTTTTTTCTTTTGCATATCGCAAAGCTCAATGAAGGTATTGAGATGGGATGTGGCATCTTCACTAGGAAGGCCACAGAATTGCTCTTTCATAACAAGATTCAGCAAAGCGGCATTGATTTCGTATGACTCCGCACTAGTGGCGGGAGCAATCGGAGTACTAATAAAATCATTATTATTAGTATTCGAGAAATCACAAAGCTTGGTGTTTTCGTTCATGGTGACTTCAGCAAGCAAGCAAGCACACGAGAAAACAAAAAGCGGGCGAGAAAAAGGGCGAAAGAAAAAGGCAAATTGGTGAAGTGGGGGAGAGGAAAACGAGAGGCAACTCGCAAACAAAGTAAATGCAAGAGATGAGTTTGCGACACCTACTTGTATGAGTTCTTGACTTGATCTTCCTCCCTGTCAATGGCGCCAGAAATTCTTCTGCTGCGGCAACGAAAGTCCTTCCCCGGCGCTTAGGAATTCTTCTTGTTACTCCTCTTGCGTTGGTTTTTCCCTTGAAGAGGAAAGGGTGATGCAGCACAGGACCAGTAAGTATTTCCGTTAGTTTGAGAACCAAGGTATCAATCGAGAAGGAGGGCCTCGTCAAGTCCAAAGTACCTGCGCAAACACAAACAAGCTTGCACCCAACACTTCAACGGGGTTGTCAATCCCTTCAAGATTGTTTGCAAAGTGAGATCTGAAGGCGGAAAGTGAAACGAAGTAAAAAGTGTAAGGCTGAAAATATGGTGTGGAGTAGACCCTGGGGCCATAGTGTTCACTAGAGGCTTCTCTCATAATAGCAAATATCACGGTGGGTGAACAAATCACTGTCGAGGAATTGATAGAACCGCGCAAAGTCATGACGATATCTAAGGCAATGATCTAGCATATAGGCATCACGTCCGAGACAAGTAGACCGATACTTTCTGCATCTACTACTATTACTCCACACATCGACCGCTATCCACCATGCATCTAGTGTATTGAGTTCTTGACGAACAGAGTAACTCTTTTAGCAAGATGACATGATGTAGAGGGATAATCTCAAAGCAATGATGAAAATCCCATCTTTTTACCCTTGATGGCAACAACACGATACGTGCCTAGCTACCCCTTCTGTTACTTGGTGAGGTCACCGCACGGTATGAACCCAAAACCAAGCACTTCTCCCATTGCAAGAATCATAGATCTAGTTGGCCAAACAAAACAAACAACTCGAAGAGAATTACAAGGATATGAAATCATGCATAAGAGAGGTCAGAAGAAACTCAAATAAGATTCATAGATAATCTGATCATAAATCCACAATTCATCGGATCTCGACAAACACACCGCAAAAGAAGATCACATTGGACAGATCTCCCTGAAGATCATGGAGAACTTTGTATTGAAGATCCAAGAGAGATAAGAAGCCATCTAGTTACTAGCTATGGACCCGTAGGTCTATGGTGAACTACTCACGCATCATCGGAGAGGTCATGGTGTTGATGAAGAAGCCCTTCGTATCCGAATCCCCCTCCGGCAAGGCACCAGGACGTGCCCCATATGGGATCTTGCGGAGACAGAAGCTTGCGGCGGCGGAATAGTAATTGCGATCGTCTCTTGATATTTTGGGAATATTTGGGAATATATAGGCGCAAGATCTAGGTCAGGGGACCTCCAGGGGGCCCACAAGCCTGGATGGCGTGGCCCCTTGGCCACGGGGTGGGGGCTTGTGGGTCCCGTGGTCTCTTCTGGCTTGGCTCCCAAGTCCTCCGATCTTGTTCCGTTCCAAAAAAAATCTTTCGGGGATTTTCTTCCATTTGGACTCCGTTTCAAAATCTCCTCTGAAAGTAGTCAAAAACATGGAAAAAACAGGAACTGACACTTGGCACTGAGTTCATAAGTTAGTCCCAGAAAACAAATAAAAGGCATGCAAAACATCCAAAGTTTGACAAGATAATAGGATGAAACCATCAAAAATTATAGATACGTTGGAGACATATCAATACCTTGGTTCTCAAACTGAGGGAAATACTTGCTGCTCTTGTGCTGCATCACCCTTTCCTCATCAAGGGAAAAACGGACGTAAACCAGAGAAGTAACAAGAAGAATTCCTAAGCACCAGGGAAGGACTTTTGTTGCCGTAGCAACCGGCTATTGAGAAAATAATCAAGGAAACTCCAGCTGATGACTCTGCTCGAGCTGATTAAAATGCTCCAGCTGATACATCTAAGCAAGTTGATGACTCTGTTCCAGCTGAAGAAACTGCTTCAGCTGAGGAAACTGCCAGGACGGATGTGTCTCCGCCTCCTGAAGAGAAAACGTCTTCACCAAAACCTTCAAAGGTGAAGAAAATGACTCCGTCTGCATCAGACGTGAAGAAGACCAGAGCTGTTGAAAAGGAAACCAAGAAGAGAAAACCTTCCTCAACAGAAGAATCAACTGAGGCCAAGCGCCTCAAACCTCTTGATGAAAATGCACCTCTGGATCTTGTGCCTCTCAACATCGCTCCATCTTATGAGATGACTCCCTTCGAAAGCGAAGACAAGGAGCACTTGACTGATGAGGAAATGAAGAATGTTGCTCTGAGGAACACACTGATGAGGAAATTCGGATTGATGGCAGTCCTCAGACCTTCATTCCTCCTGAAGAACCTGCTCAAGGATCAGCAGAACCAGCTGATGAATTTGGCTCCTCGACCAAGTAAACCCCTCAAGCTAAGGAAAATCAAGGAGAAAACCCTCAGCCTAAAGAAAATCCAAATCCTGAGCAAAATCCTCAACCTGAGGCTCGGGATGAAGAAATTCCTCCTCCTGAGAAAAATCCTCAACCAGAGGCTCAAGTTGATGACATTCCTGAACCAAAGCAAGCTCCTCAGCCTGAAGCACAAGCAGATGAAATTCCTCATCCTGAGGAACATGCTAAAGAAAATGCCCCTGCACCAAATCCAGAGAATGCTCTGGTCATCATCAATCCAGAAACTACGATGATTGTCTCCCCTCAAGGGAAGAAGCAAAACCTTCAGCCGATGTAGCGTCAGCCCTTCTCCAAGCGGCCCAAGTTTAAAAGGAATCCTTCTTTGAGGAATGCATGTACTTCACCGGAGAAAATCCCTATGACAAGCCTCGCATCAGGCACTTGAAGTTTTGGACCAGGACTCAGCTCAACTGCTATGCATCTATGCTGTGTGGAAGAAACAAGATTTTCTAGCACAGGCATATTCCTCATGTTGAGCTTGAAGAAATTCTGTGCCTTGCCCTAGTCCTCAACGTTCTTCATGAAGCAGGACTGCTCCCGATGTGCTCTGATATCTGTGATTGGAACAACGACATTGCTCTTCAATTCTATGCAACTCTGCACATCTCTGGAGATCCAACAGATATCAACACTTGGGTGCTCTATTGGATGACGCAGCACACGCACTTCAAGGCTCCTGCCAATGAGCTGCTGCGAGAACTTCCTGTGTCAATCCCCTCAGAGCAGGCAGTGAAGTTGTATGATGAACGGGAGCTGCCAAATAAGCTGATGGAAGTCCTCATGAAGCCTTCGGCCAAGGGGCAACCACCAAGAACAACCTTCGTGGACCATGAGCTGAAGTATGAACCCAGGACTGTTTACAAAATCCTCTGTAGTGTTCTTGCGCTTATCAAGGGTCATAATGATGAAGAAGACGTTGTAGGCATCATGAAGAATATCCGCCTCAACATCATCCATGGCATTCCCATCAACATTCATGATTTCTTCTTGAGGACTCTGGCCAAAAATGCTATGTCCCCTTTTGACCTGAAGATTTACGCTCCATGGATCATAAGATTGATCAGACGAAGGTCAGGCATCAACTATCATGCTGATTTCAATAATCACCAAGGATATATGCCTCCTCTAAGGGTCAACAAGAAGACTTTTTAGCTTGTTGAAGGAAAAGGAAAGTCTGTTACTGATGAAGGCAGTCGGCCCCTTGATGGCCAGTTCCGAGAGCCACATGCATATTCCTCATGGTATGACACTGAAACACATCCACCAAGTCTTCTTGCTCCAAGGGTGATGAATACCATAGAGCTTCTTCTCAGTCTTCACCAAAAGGTTGATCGGAATGACAAGTGGGTCAAACGCCAGTTCGGCGCCATTGTGAAAACCCTCAATGAAACTCAGGATGCCGTGAAGCTTAATCATCATTATCTTCTTGAGGTTTTCGATCGCACCTGGGCCACACTGGCTCATTTGAAGACTCTAGCATAACTTGAAGAATTGGAGTTTGCACAGGACTTCGAGTGGCCGTGGCCACCAAAGAAGAAATTCAGGCCAATTCCAGTTCCAGACCTTGAGGACAGTTCGTTTTCTTCATTCCGCACTTCTGAATCAGATGAAGACCAACAAGATACTGCAACTGGTCCAAGGAGGAAGTCTGCTCCCAAGAATCCTCACGCATCTTCCTCAACTGCCAAGAAGTGAAATTCTTCACGGGTCGTTAGTCGTCAGTTTGTCCCTTTTTGTCACTTGATGACAAAGGGGGGGAAATCTGAGAGTTAGTCTTCACGCGGGATATATTTTGGGGCTTATAAACTTTATTTAAGTTATAAACTCTTGGCACTTTGAAGTGTTTTATGTAATGAGTTGTAACTTAAGCCCGATGGTACTGTGACGCTTTTGAGCGTTTTTCTTCGCATGCTTATTCCTCAAAATAATTAATGAACGCATGCTGGAATTCGTGAGATACCATTTCTCATCAAGCATTCTCAATTTCTTCATACTATATGTCAAATGTATGCATGATTTACAAGACACAGGGGGAGATCTCGAGGATATAAATCATCAATGTGCATTTGCTGTGAAAAGCAAAATCCTCAAGATATGCACATCTTCAGGGGAAGTCTCTCTGAATCGTGATTTCAAATTCCTCAAACGAGTATTTACACTTCATATTTTTATCCCTGTTGAAGTCTTAACCTAATTTTCATGAACCACCAAAAAGGGGGAGATTGTAAGTGCATCTAGTGCCCCTTAGTGACTTTGGTGGTTTGAGGACTTATAGGTTAAGTATCTAATGTGTTCATGAGTGTACACAGGATCTATAAGTCGCTGAAGAGTTTGAAATATTCGATGAATATCGACCACTAAAAATGTTTATCTTCGGCTGAAGAAATTGGTCTCAAGATGAAGAATTGAATCACGAAGAAATTGCGATGAAATTGATATTCCTCATGATGAAATTGAAAATTAGGAAATCGGTGTGTCGTGCAGAAAAACAATCTGAAGATTTTGAAGCATGAAGATTTATTTATGTATGTTTTATTTTCTTCACTTTTGACTCGTAGGAACACCGTACTGTTAAAGGGGGTCAAAGTAACATGTCGGAATGAATTTCCTCCTGATGCTCGACCCAAGCCTAATCCTAACAAAAGCCTCAAGTGAGGAATATGAGAGACATGAGGACTCTCGCAGTTGAGGGTCCCGACTGGTACTGCAAGTTGCGCCACATCATTGATCTTATCCACACCAATGGTCATATTATTTAAGGGCATTAATGTCAAATCATGTCGGGATGCTCCCAGGCTACAAATAGCTGCTCCCCACAACCATTAGCTAGTTGGCTGCTCCGTTGGAAAGTGACACTTCTCATAAGAGCAACCCAAATTCCTAACAGTCTTCGAGAGTAATTCATTAGTGAGGAAATACCCCAAACACCAAACCACAAACCGAAAACTAAGTGATTGAGCGTCACTGAAGATGTTGTTCCTGTGTGGGACTGAAGCTTTTTACCTTTGAGGATTGTGCATCCTCCAGACGGTTAGGCTTCATAGTCCAGAGCAATCCAGCAGTCAATTATGGATGGAGGTGACCAAGTTTGTGAGGGTTTGGAAGTCGGCCCTGAAGACTTACCATGAGTGTTGGGTGAGGACTATGTGTTCTTAGCCCAAGGAGAATACGGTAGGGACTGTGTGTCCCGGGACTATGTGTCCCGGGACTGTGTCTCTTTTGGTTTCAATACCAAGCCACTCCAAACCAGATGTACAACTGTCACAGCAGTTGGAACTATGTCATCAACCACTGTCTTCACTGTGAAACGGGTTCTATTTCTTCAACTCTTTAAATTCCTCATTTTGTATATTGATGATTTTCACTGTCACTGTTTGAAGAATTTGCTGAAGACTTTCTCTGAAATTCCTCAACCCCAAATTCTTCACGCGAGTTAATCCTCATCTGTTTTCTCCGTGCCTGCATACTGTGCAAATAGTTTTTCATATTCTTCACCTTGAAAACTGCTGTAGTGATACTTTGCACTCCTCATCCTTTGTTGTTTCCGCTGCAAGTTAGTCATCAGTGAGGATTTTCCTCAAAAGGAATTTCCTCAGTGATGAAATTCTAAAAATCTCCTATTAACCCCCCCCCTCTAGTCGATATAACGCACTTTCAAGAACAATCAGTGCAGTCGATCTCGCCGCTCAAGGTGGGTACCGATGAGTTCGGAGTCGATCCCGATGTTGCTAAAGAGATGGCTAGAGAGGACGGTGTCACTGTTGCACAACTCCTAGGCAATGAGGACATTCCCATGGGGGAAGGGGATAACCAACTAGTATGGACATTTCAACCCAAGAAACCTCTCATCAGGCCTGAGCTTGTCAAGCAGCTATCAACGCAAATGTACAGACTCCGTAGCTAGTACATGAAGGAAGCAGAACTCAAGCATACGTGGCTCATGGTGAAAGTCAAGGAAGAGTATTTCTTCACTCCAAAAGAGTTGTGGACTGACAATCCAGAATTATGGCAGTTATACAATCAAGACACACTCGACAAATCTATCGCGAGTTGCGATTGTGTGTAAGTGATTTCTTTCGGTAATTCAAGTCCCTAGCTCATCGCCTCGTTCATTTGCCTCTAGTTATCCTCACTATATTCTTTTGTGAGTGGTGTTATGTAGAATGTAGATGTTCGAAATGAAAAAATATGGAGCACATGACATTGGCTTCATTGACCCAAATTGCATTTATGAGAAGGCGGTAATAGAATTCCCAAAAGATACACACGATCACTTGTTTCGGTTTTTGGAGATACCAAGTCACAATGAAAAAATATTATTTCCTTACAACTTCAGATGAGTGTTATTGTCTTGTACTATAAATTCTCTTTTGCTTACACGATCAATGTTAAGTTTACGTATAGTGCTTGATGAGTTGCATGCATGCTCGCTTATGCAACACACATTCCACTGGATCCTGCTATTCATTACTATTGAGGAGCGAACCGTTCACGTACTAGACTCACTAAGAAAAGACGTGGACGAGTACATGTCCCTGAAGTTGATGCTCGGCCGGTAATTTCAATCATTATCGCACTATGTCGGCCTCTTTAGTTCATTTCCTGGTATAAATTAATCAATGCATCATTTTATTCTTTTTCTTTGTCGGGAAGGATTCGGAGTCGGTTCATCAAAAATGCTCGCGGTGAATGGAAACCAAAGTTGCGATGGACATCGTCGAGGGTAATTAAGTAGTACTAGCTACGTCCGCGCATCTCTTTACTTCTAGTTTCAGTACCATTATAATCCTTGATTATTATCAGACTAAATCCTATTCTCGTAAAGTATTGCATGTGGCAGCAATTGGGCAGTAATCTATGTGCATACTATGTTTGCGAGAACATTCGCTTTATAATCGAACGACGAATCAAAAATGTAGGAAATCTTGAGGTACTTAAATAGTATTCACAAATTTTATATCATGGTCTAATATATATACGCATGTACAAATATTTATATTGGTGTCTTTCTTTAAAGATGTTGGAGAAGCGGGAGGAACTCCTCCGAACGGAACGCGTACGAGCACTTCAAGAAACAAATTCGGGATTTTTGCTAGAGCAGGTCATAGATCCCAAAGGAGAATACCACTTCACCAATTCACAACTGGAATTAAAAATTTTGTCATCTGTCAAATCATTGCCGTCTGCTGGCTGATGGCAAAGAGTGTCTTTGTCGTCAGCTCCCACAAAGCAAACGACAAAGAATTGGCCGATGGCAAAGAAGGTCTTTGCCAGCAGTCAATTCTTTGTCGTCAGCCAGAGACGGCAAAGATGAGGACAACGGATGGCAAAGCTTTGGGCTGGGCCCATCTAGCTGGGGAAAGGTTAGGTCAAACTATGCCCCTTCTTTGCCATCTGCTCGGGGACGGCAAAGAGTCCGGAGGCACACGGCAAAGAGTCTAGACCCTTTTCCGTCCGCCAGCAGACGACAAAGTTCAGGAATTATGTAACGGCCATCCTGCCCCCACCCCAGCCCTCTCTCTCTCGAACGGCCACTCTCTCTCTCCTCCCCCGGCGCCGCCCCGGTGCCCCACAGCCCCGCCCCACCGCCCCTAGCGCCGGCCCGGTGCCCCACAACCCACCGGCGTCGCTGCCCCACTGCCCCCGGCGCCGCCCTCAGCCCCAACACACCCGGCGCCGCCCCGCCACCCCAACACCCCCGGCCCCGCCACCCGCGACACCACAGCCGCCCCTACCGATGAGCCCCCACACACCCCTGCATTTTGGATTAAAATCATTAAATTTTTTGTGAGCATATTTTAATATGTGTGAGAATGGTTAGTTCGGAGAAGAACAGAAGTAAATGTTGTCCAAATTTTGAAGAAATATCCAACTTCGAATGTACACTACTCATATATTCATGTTTCATGATGAAAATGTAAGGGAAATGCATTCTCAAGAATGTTTGCAAAGTAGCACAAATATAGTGGAAAATAATTTCATTGTTTTGGATGTTATGATATATTTGTCACTCTTGAATGTATTTTAGATATCCTTGTTTTACTTGGCCCCATCATTTGAAAATGTTGGTTAATACGAAAAGAGTAGACTTTGGTAGTATGTGTGCAGAACATTCGAGCAGGTTTAGCAGAACACTCTAGCCTTAGCATTAGATAGAATAGCTTCGGTGCGGATTTTGTTTCTCAGTCAAGCACATAGTTCTATAAATATCTCAATATAGAATGAAAAAAGTAAATCAATGAAGCTAGTATGTGTGCCATAGTTATTTGGCAGCACTGTCTGCAATACACACAAGTAAACCTCTTGTACGTATTGCTTTATTTATGTAGCTAAAGTTAGAACTAAACCACTGAAATGATCCTTCATAAACAGAAAATTTATGCCAGTCAGCAACTGTTTCTGTTGTTTGTATATTACTGGAGTTAGTAAATACATTAACATGAGAAAACTATATGACGACACTTCGATCTAGAATACGATATATCTCGTATCAACTTAACCTCCTCACCTTGGGCATATAAAGATCTGTTATTTCTCCAAAAGATTGAAAATGCCTATTCAAACAATGTCAACTCTTAGACAAGTTCCTACATTATCTATGCTCGCTTTGTTCATTGTATATCATCTTTGTTATGTAACTATGCTATGCATATTTGTTATGGAACTATGCTATGGATATGTGTTATGGAACTATGCTATGGATTGTAGTTGTTCTATTTTAGTTCTTGGAGTAGTTGTTGTAGTAGTGGTTGATGTTATTGTAGTTGTTATATAGTTCTTAGCTTTTCAATTTTTTTATGTTGTACTAATTTATCTTAATCTTTATCATGGTAGGTCAGCAGGTGTTGAAAGATGGTGGGCGCGGGTCCAGATCGCTCGACGGGTTCTTCTTCGGTGGCCCGCACGAGGGGTAGTACTTCCATTCCACCCCTATCTCTCCGTAGAGCCTTGGAAGACAGTCTGACAACACCAGCCACGGGTGCTTCTTCGTCGGCGGCATTGCCTACTCGGAGAGGTGCTGGTCGGGTAGGGAAGAAGGGGAAGGTTACAGGGAGAGGTGGTGGCCGCGTAGGAAGTAGGCGGACTGTTGCGCCGTCCTCGCCACCACCACCAGCTCATTCACCCGAGCATAGGACTAATATGGTGGACCCATTTAAGGAGGAGGCTACAGGGACTCCGGTCCAGGAGCCTAGGGTGGACGGGCATTCGGCCCATGAGACTCCGGTCTAGAATCAGCCTCGGGTTGAGGTGCCTTTAGCCCATGAGACTCCGGTTCGTGAGGCTACGTCCTAGGGGACTCCTGCCACACACGCTTCGGACGACGTGGAGAGGTCCGGATGGGGTGCCTGGTCGGATCGGTCCGAGGTGCCGAATTGGACAGAGGGTCTGGGTGGCTGTTTGGTTGATGGCTGGGATGAGTTTACGATAGTGATGGCAATGTGCAGGTGGACGGGGCCACCGGGTACAAGCGTAGTGGTACACGTCTCCCGATCGTGCCGGCTACCTGCGAGGAGAGGCCGGTGATTAAGCCTGAAGGGGATAGGTAAGTACATTTACTCTTTCTTTAGCTTTTGCCTTCAAGTTTATCCAAATATCTAATGCGTTGACCTTATCATACTACAGGAGATGGGCACACCCTTGTGGACTCCGCAAGCCGAACAACGTCCTTTGTGTCCTTTGCCAGACAAATTTTCCGGGGTTTGTCACGTTGCCTGGTGAGTGTAAGGTTCCCACACTAGGATTTTCCTGGGAGCACTACCAGGCTGCGGAGGCCCCACGAGAGGAAATTATAGATGGTGTCTTGTGCCACACGAGGGCCGAGATGGTGATCAAGAGCTTTTGGGTAAATTATCCTTTTACACAATCTAAAATTAACAATATAGCTAATTATTGTAATAATCGGTGTTGTATCGTTTCATTGCAGACATTCTATAGGTGTGAGGAGGGATATGAGGAGGAGGCGGCCAAGGTTCTCGAGGTCGAGTGTAGGCGGTTATTACAGAACTTACGCCACGAGGCTCGGCCACAGGCTATTCGAGACTACTACGCCACGCTAAGTTCTCTCCTAAATGACATAATAAGGCTTACGTAGATCCAAGATGACCTATTCCTCCAAACTTAGGTATAAAATGGCCTATAATTAGCTTAGCTAGCTCCTAAATGGCTTAATAAGCATAGTTTGCTCCGAAATGACCTATACATAGCTAAGTTCTCTCCTAAATGACATAGTTAGCTTAGTTACCTCCAAAATGGACTATTTAATATAAATGACTTATACTTAGCTATCTCTCTCCTAAATGACCTAATAAGGCCTAAGAGAAGAAGAGAAGAAGAAAAAATTAAGAAGGTGATGAAGAGAAAAAAGAAGAAAAGAAGAATAAGTAGAAGAAGAGGATAAAGACAAATAGAAATAAATAAGAGGAAGAAGAAGAAGAAGAGGAGAAGAGGAGGAGGAGGAGGGGAAGAAGAAGAAGAGGAGAAGAGGAGAAGAAAGAGGCAAAATGAAAAGAAGGAAGAAGAAGAAGAAGAAGAGAAGAAGAAGAAGAAGAGAATAAGAAGAGAAGAAGAAGGAGGAGGAGGAGAAGGAGCCCTCCTTCTTCTCCTTCTTCTCTCCTCCTTCTTCTTCTCCCTCCTCCTTCTCCTTATTCTTCTCTACTCCTTCTTCTCCTTCTTCTCCTCCTCCTCCTTCTCCTTCTTCTTTTTCTTCTCCTTCTGCTTTTCTTAACTCTTCTCTTTCTTCTTCAATTTAGCTTATTTTCCCCAACAAAGACATACTTAGCTAATTATCCTCCAAAATGAAATAATTAGCTTAGTTAGGGTAAAAACATCAAAAGATCCTTGGTTAGCTCACAACTTAGCTAATTATCCTCCAAAATGACATAATTAGCTTAGTTATCTCCAAAATGGCCTATTTAATAAAAAATGACCGATACTTAGCTAAGTTCTCACCTAAATGACATAATAAGTCCTAAGAGAAGAAGAGAAAAATAAAAAATAAGAAGGAGAAGAAGAGAAAAAAGAAGAAAAGAAGAATAAGTAGAAGAAAAGGATAAATAAAAATAGAAATAGAAATAAGAGGAAGAATAAGAAGAAGAGGAGGAGGAAGAAGAGGAGATGAGGAGGAGGAGAAGAAGAAGAAGAAGACGAGAAGAGGAGAAGAAATAGGAAAAATGAAAAGAAGGAAGAAGAAGAAGAATAGAAGAAGAAGAGAAGAAGAAGGAGAAGGAGGAGGAGGAGGAGAAGGAGCCCTCCTTCTTCTCCTCCTTCTTCTCATCCCTCCTTCTTCTCCTTCTTCTTCTCCTTCTTCTCTCCTCCTTCTTCTCCTTCTTCTTCTCCTCCTCCTTCTCCTTCTTCTTTTTATTCTCCTTCTTCTCTTCTTGCTTCTTCTCTCTTTCTTCTTCAATTTAGCTTATTTTCTCCAACAAAGACATAGTTAGCTAATTATCCTCCAAAATGACATAATTAGCTTAGTTAGGGTAAAAACATCATAAGAACCTTGGTTAGCTCACAACTTAGCTAATTATCCTACAAAATGACATAATTAGCTTAGTTAGCTCCAAAATGGCCTATATAATAAAAAATGACCAATACTTAGCTAAGTTCTCTCCTAAATGACATAATAGGGCCTAAGAGAAGAAGAGAAGAAGAAAAAATAAGAAGGAGAAGAAGAGAAAAAACAAGAAAAGAAGAATAAGTAGAAGAAGAGGATAAAGAAAAATAGAAATAGAAATAAGATGACGAAGAAGAAGAAGAAGAGGAGGAATAATAGGAGAAACGGAGGAGGAGGAGGAGGAGGAGAAGAAGAGGAGGAGGAGAAGAGGAGAAGAAAGAGGAAAAATGAAAAGAAGGAAGAAAAAGAAGAATAGAAGAAGAAGAGAAGAAGAAGGAGAAGAAGAAGGAGAAGGAGGAGGAGGAGAACGAGCCCTCCTTCTTCTCCTTCTTCTCTTCTTCTCTCCTCCTTCTTCTTCTCCCTCCTTCTTCTTCTTTTTCTTCTCCTTCTTCTCTCCTCCTTCTCCTCCTTCTTTGAGTTCTCTCCTAAATGACATAATTAGCTAAGTTCTCTCCTAAATGACATAATTAGCTAAGTTCTCTCCTAAATTACATAATTAGCCCATTTAGCTCCAAAAAGACATAGTTAGCTAATTTAGCTCGAATAAGTGGAGAAGAGGATAAATGAAAAGGAAGAAGAAAAAGAAGAAGAGAAAAGGAAGAGAAGGAGAAGGAGAAGAAGGAGGAGGAGAAGAAGAAGAGAAGAAGAAGAAGGAGGGGAAGAAGGAGCCCTCCGTCTTCTCCTTCTTCTTCTCTCCTCCTTCTTCTCCTCCTTCTTCTCCTTATTCTCCTCCTCCTTCTCCTTCTCTTTCTCCTTCTCCTCCTCTTCCTGCTTATTCTTGTTTTTCTTCTCCTTCTTCTCTTCTTGCTTCTTCTCTTTCTTTTTCAATTTAGTGTAGTTGTCATATATATGTTGATGTTGTTCTTCTTCCGACTTTCTTATTCCCATTTTCAGATTGGATGTACTACATGCATGGAAGATGGCATTGGAGTGCTTTAGTTCTAATTTTGTTTGAGTTGATGAACAATGTGGAACTATATGTATATGTATAGATGGATGAACATTATATGTGGAACTATATGCATGTATATATGGATGAAACTTTGTATATGTTGGTTCTTTCGATATATGGGATGTACGTTGATGAACAAATGACATTGATGAACTTTATATGTATATCATATATGTGTTGTGACCTATATATCATATATGTCCTATGAATTATATATATGTGCTGTGAAATAGAAAAAATAAACAAAAATGTGACAATATGGGCTCTTTGCCGTCTACCAGCTCATGGCAAAGGCCTTTGCCATCAGGCAGCTGACGGCAAAGGTGCCACATGGCACCCAGCTGTGCAACCTGGGCAGCAGCAGCTGGCCATATGGGCTCTTTTGCCATCCACTGCCTTGGCAGGCTGACGGCAAAGTGGTAGGAGGCAGACGGCAAAGAAGCCGACAGACGCTGGCCCAACTCTGTTCTGGCCCATAGAAGGAGACGACAAAGATGGGGAGGGAAACAGACGACAAAGATGCGGAGGGAAGCAGATGGCAAAGCCTCCGTTAGCCCTAACGAAGGCATCCCCTGTCAGCTGCCGTCTCAATCTCTTTGTCGACTGCTCAGTGTCTAACACGGATGGCAAAGATCTTGTCGTCCTCTTAGGTTAGGCTGACGGCAAAGAAGCTTCAATGCCGTCGTAGGGTGACGCAGAATCTTTGCCGACAGGTGGCAGACGGCAAAGCTCTTTGCGTCCGTGTAGACCTCTTTGCCGTCTATGACGGCAGACGGCAAAGAAGATGATTCATGTAGTGATTAATGCATGCATGTAATTGATCCGCAAGTTGTAGCATAAATTGTATATACCAAATTGTATATTTATGTGTGTATTATATAATATGCGCATGCATATGGTCCCTTTCAAAATTCTATGATATATGGTTGGTCCTACGAGAAACCCTATGATATATGCATAACGTGTACGATATGTACTAGCGTAGGATATGTTATAAATGAAAAAGAATTAAATGGAAAATAGAAAATGAAAATTAAAAATAAATAATAAACCCCAAAACCACAAAACCCAAAATCACCAAAGCTTGTAGTATCAGTTGGTTTTACCAACCGAGACTAAAGATCCCAGCCACGCCACACACGCTCCCAGCCACGTGGAAAGGTATTAGTCCTGGTTCCTAGCAAATCGAGACTAAAGGGGGGTCTTTAGTCCCAAGTTAATAGTCCCGGTTGGTAAACCGGGACTATAGGGCCTTACCAACCGAGACTATAGCCCCATTCTCTACTAGTATCTTATTATTCTCCAAAATGACATAATTAGCTAATTTAGTTCATTTATGACATAATTAGCTTAGTCAGGTAAAAACATCACAAGAACTTTGGTTAGCTCATAACTTAGCGTATCTTCCTCCTAAATGACATAATAAGCTCAAAATAAGAAAAGTATTGTTATCATCCTCTTCCTCTTCTTCTTCTTCTTCTTCTCCTCCTCCTTCCACTCTTTCTTCTTCTTCTCGTCCTCCTCCTCCTTCTTCTTCTTCTTCTTCTCATCCTACTTCTTCTCCTATTTCTTGTGCTAGATTGTGTTGGTATTTGGTTAACGCAAATGACATGGGGTCACACCTTCGTTCGAGATTTCTGCTGCTAGATTGTGTTGGTATTTGGTCTTCATGGCCCTATCTATGTAAGACTTGACCTCCATCGTCCTTATTTTATCAAATGGTATAATGGATGTAAGACTCTTATTATTCATCTTTTGTGTGTTCAACGAGCATTGATCTCTGGGATCACTGTACACGTGCATTCGATGATCACGACTTGTGAGTCGGGGTCCCCACAACTCACCTCCCCGGCAACGGCGCCAGAAAATATCTTGATGTCTGCTATGCAACTTTATTCTTGTTGACATTGTTGGGCCTACAAGTGTAGAGTTTTGTAGGACAACAACAAATTTCCCTCAAGTGGATGACCTATGGTTTATCAATCCGTGGGAGGCATACACTAGTAGGAGAAATGCTAGAAGTAGCGCTGGTTTTCCCTTACTAGTAGCACTAAAAATAAAGTGCTACTGGTGTACACATTAGCAGTAGCGCTGGAGTAAATAAAGTGCTACTGCTAACCCAATGCTACTGGTAATTTTCTAGTGCTACTGCTAATTTTCCTGCTTTCACAATTTAATTCCCGTCGTATTTATGCCCCCCTACGTATTTGTGCATGCTCTATATAGTGGTTTCATCGTATCATAATAAACATGCATTATTGTCATCACATCATACACATGAAGTAGTCTCGTCATTTATACCATCATCATCATCATTATCTAACACAAATATCATCAAATCTCAAAAATATAAATACACACAAGTCATGGCACACCAACAAGTTTCATCATCCCTATCTAAACCATCATGTAGAAGAGAAGAGCAATCAGCATGAGCAAGTGCGCGACTATGTAGTACTTCTTGAGGCATCGGTTTCGCTTCGTCTCTTCACGTAGCATCCACCTCAAGTAACTCATTTCCGCTTCAGCTTTGCTGTCGAACCATCTATGGCTAGCGCACGGGTACGTGTCCACCTGGGCCTGACCGTCTGGCCAGTGGTTGTACACTCCTTGAACCCTCCCAATGAATACGATGTAGCAGTCCTTCGCCATCTCCGATCTATGTACCTGCATCGTAAGTTGATTAATTCAACGATATATATTATGCAACATAATTTACTTGAGAAACACAAGCAGAAAACATATATACATAAAGAAGTTCCTCATACACAAACTAATTAACTAGAGTGATGTACGATAGTTCATATAAAGACTAGTAGTATTAATTATAATTGAACACACACATTGTCATCATCAATCACTATTCCATGTCGAAGTTCCAATCTTCATATTCAGGTATGAAGCACCCGAGCTTATGGAAAGGATTCATGTCGAGTCCCTGAGCGACTAGCACACCTCGGATAATCTCCCACCTCATTGGCCCATGGTAGAACATCCCTGCTTGTTCGACGACGTGCTTCATGATCACCTGAGCAAGTTCACACTGGATGTGATAAAACTCAGCTGAGAATCTCGACATCAGCGGAATTAGATGACATGTGAAGGCGTTGTTTATCCCTTCTGAACTCGATAATGCGATGCATGAGGTAGAATCCATCAGCCCTACTACTGTTTGGTTGTTGGATGCACCAAAAGTTGGTGTTATGGCCGAAAGTCGGCGCTTTATTCATGTATTTTTTTCACCTGGATATATCCACCAGTAAGGTTGTAGGTGAAAATGGCACTATTGAGAACATTCTTTATGTGTGAGTACTCCTTCTTGATGTTCATCGATGAGTCCAAGTATAGAGCATAGGAGTATTGTGGGTACAGACAGATGAGGACCCCCCCCCCCCCCCCGTTGCGCAAAATAAGAAGAGCTCAAATTATCCTCCATGCTTGCAAAAGAATTATCAAAACTTACAAAAGGATATCCGCGGATAACTTACGTGGGATGATAAGGCACGAGAATAATTTCCTTGTCCTTATTAGCGATCATGAAGTACCTGATGTACTTGCTCGCAGAGTCACGCTGCTCTTTGTAGTGTGCCAAGAAGCTCTCGTGCATATAGTACGGGTCCACAACGCACATATATTCTATGTGCTCGCGCCTGATGATGTCGTTGAGATGCAGCGCATACAGGCGGATGAACTGAAAATTCAGCTTCGTCATGTGGAACATGTCGTAGATGTAGTCAAATCGCAGGATGAACTTCTCTTTGGGCCATGTGTCGACGTATCCACTCGCATCAGGAACCTGAACCGGGTAAAGCGGGTATCCTAGTTTTTCCGAGCTGAGAAGTCTCATCTCTATGGCCAGCACATCATCATGAAGTCTCCTTAGATCATTGTTCATTTTGCCCTCTGCCGCTTTCTGTGGTACGATCGGGTGGCCAGCGATATGGAGACGCTCCGCACCTACGACATGTATCATGTCTACCTCCCGGGGCTTCGCCTCGCGGCTTGAAGCAGCTCTGGCACCTTCACAACCTTTCTTTTTCGGTCTCCTCCTTGGCTTCTTAGCGGGTGGCGGTAGTGAGCCCGCCATACCTTCCCTAACCACATCCCCCAGCGTCGTCAGGCTAATTATGAGTGGACGGCAACTGTGTTGTTCTTGTTGGGTAGAGGCTGAATCTGGAGGCATCTCACACTAATCAGCCGTCGAACATTCCGGCTCGGGCAATTCAGGCATCATCAATTCATCTGCATGCTCATTGTCTGAGTCATATTGCTGAGCATCATCACAACGTGTATTGATATACTGGTTAGGGTCGTCATCGTCCTCCTCCATGACATCATCAACATTTGCTTCTTCGACGGGGCCAAAGTCATCTCGCACTAATGCAGGCTCTCCCTCATTGCGTCGTCCCCTATCTCCCCCACACCAGGTGCATGTAATTGGGTAGGTGGGGTAGTGTTCATACTTTGTTGAGGAGTTGTCGTTGGTGTTCTACTGGGTGCCTCGACATGAAGGTGAGTCTTCGGAGAAGGCAAGACCCACCTGTTGCATGCACCAATCAGTTGAGGGGCCTCGTTATCACTGGCTGGTACCGGTGGAGCCAAATTCTCGAAGCTCGCTTTGACACTGGCCACACAAACTTTGAAGACGACATGGGACATCTGTTTGTTGTGCAGCATGCGGTCCTTCGGCTTGATGATCATTGCCTTTCCGATGTCCACCTTTTGGCTGTTGATATCATACAGTAGGGTGCACAGGGTTTCGTCGGCCTACGAATACATGACTACGACGTCACACATCCAAAAGGCAACTGAACGAAAGACTGTATAGATATTCTTGTGAAGAGTGTATGACGCATAATTAACATGATGGCGTTGAGCTCAGCAAAGACGAAGCCCCGCCGAGAATGCTAGAGATTGACGATAGGCTGCTAAGAACCGGAGCGAGAGCAGGTACGGGAGCATTTTTGGTTGCGTGAGCAGGTGCTGGTGGTGCGATGTTCGCCGAATTGCTCCTGACAAAGTTGAGTAGTGGAAAGTCCGCTCGCCCTTTCTCTCGATTCCTCCTCACATACTCAAAAACTGTCGGAACCAATTGGCCCAAGGAAGCTGCCACAGCTGCATTGACCTTATCGTCGACTACCTTGGTCAACTCTTCTTTGTTCTGATCGACCGCCCGCGCGACCTTCTCGTCAATGGTCAGTTGAGTATGCTCCCGTCTCTTCTTTCTTTCCTCCGGCGTCTCGTGGTAGCATTTCTTCTATGAGGCGCCATCTTCGACACTGTGCACACATATGCTACTGCAACAAAAGACCTTCCAACAGAGCCAGGAATAGGAGTGTTACTTGATACTCCTCAGCAACGGCACCAGGAATCCTTCAGTTGCGGCTACACCTTAAGGGACTTCCTAGGCAAGTATGAAAAGGATTTCCCCCGTGGCCTTGGAACCTTGCGTTGGTGTTCCCTCGAAACGGAAAGGGTGATGTAGCACAGCGGTGGTAAGTATTTCCCTCAGTTTGAGAACCAAGGTATCAATCCAGTGGAGGAGTATATCAAGATCCTGCACAAACACAAAAGCTTGCTCCCAACGCTATGAAGGGGTTGTCAATCCCTTATAGATTGTTCGCCAAGTGAGAACTGAAAGTAACAAAGTAACATGCAAAGTAAAAGCGGAGGTGTAAACGATGGATGTGAATAGACCCGGGGGCCGTAGTGTTTACTAGTGGCTTCTCTCATAAAAGCAAGTAGACGGTGGGTGAACAAATTACTGTCGAGCAATTGGTAAAACCGCGCAAAGTCGTGACGATATCTATGACAATGATTATATCTATAGGCGTCACGTCCAAAACAAGTAGACCGATACTTGCTGCATCTAGTGTATTAAGTCCAAAAGAACAGAGTAACGCCTTAAGCAAGATGACAGGATGCAGAGGGATAGTCTCAAAACAATGATGAAAACCCCATCTTTTTACCCTTGATGGGGTCCCACTTGTGCTTGGCCTTGATCCAGTCACGCTCCCGCGGGTCGGTGAACTCCGCCAAGGGGTCTGGGATTCCGTGACTTTCACGTTCGGCATCCTCCTTGGCCCATGTGCTCCTCTTCCCCTCGTAACCATGGCTTCCGAGGTGGTGGGCAGGTGTGTTCCTGGCTTGGAGCCCCTTCATTTTCTCCGACTTTTGCTAGGCTTCTTTTGTAGCGCAAGTCTCTTTGATTTTTTCAAAGTCCTCTTTCATTATTTACAGTTTGTCAGCATGAATCTTGGACCATGGTTCATTCTTCAGGATGTCTTTTTTCACCCATACTTTCCAGGGGGACAAGGCGTTGGTGAACATGAACCTGTTGTGCAACTTCGTTAGGAGCGTGTGCTCCATATGTGTTATCTTCTTTAGCATTTCGTCGTTGATGTTGGCGGTTTCGTTGAGGATGCATCCAAGTTGATTACCGTAGCACTTGCGTGCTTTCTCTGGTTCCGTTGGATCTAATTTCGTGGGGTGCATCGCCGTGACAACGATTTGTCCGATGCCAGATCGTTTGGTTTTCCTACCCTCTTCTGCGCCGGTCCTTCACCGACTAAGCCATCGTCATTGCTCGACTTGGGGGTGGTGTCGGTGCCGGTGCCTGTGTTGGTGGCGGTGGCAGCATCGGTGTCGGGGTTGGTCTCACTGCCACCCTGCGTCCCCAACGTGCATTGGTCCAGGTAATTGAAAAAATCATGTGCTTCCTGAAGATAGTCATCTCCGAGACGACCAGAACCCCCGGCTTCGTCGTGGCTAGACATATTAATTTCCTACGAGTATTTAATTATAATAGTTTAATTCTAGGATGAATAACATGAATAATAAAAAGGGACCTATATTTGGTTGAAATGTTGATTCATTCCCCTTTCCGGCAATTCCCGGGCACTCCATATGTCCTAGTTTCTATCACTAGTCATGCCGAAATTCACAGGAATTTTTGGCAAGACCTTTGCTAAAAAGTGGACATATGGAGCGCTTGAAATTTTCCGGAATGGAAATGCATCAACATTCCGGCAAAACATAGGCCACTCAGACATTCCGACAAAACGGATAAAAATTAAGAATATATGATCAGATTTACAGTTCACACCTAGAACTGAAACCTCAAGAGAGCAGGAGCTGAACTTCACAAAAACATGCCAAGTATAGATAGAAAATGGATATAGAAAAACAATTGGTCAAGATTTCTAGCAAGCCAAGTGTGAACAAGAGTTCGTGTCATTTATAAACAGAATTAACCTAAATAATTTTAAAATAGAATTAACCTAAATAATTCTAAAAAAGAATTAACCTAAATAATTCCAAAACGGAATTAAGCTAAAACAACACTATTAGTCTCTTGTTCTTCTTTTCATCCTCTTCTTCCACTCCTCCTCTTCTTCCCAGGCACTCCATATGTCCTAGTTTCTAGCATTAGTCATGTCGAAATTCACGGAAATTTTCGGCATGACCTTTGGTAAAAAGTGGACATATGGAGCGACTGAAATTTGCTGGAACGGAAATGAATCAACATTCCTGCAAAACATAGGACACTCGGACATTCGACAATACTTGCCACAAACTTAGCACAAATGGAGCACATTGGATTACCTAATAAGAGTAGCAATTAAATGACAGAAAACTAAAAATATAAATCCCCTCCCCTCCTCCTCTTCTTCTCCTCTTCCTCCTCTTCCTCTCCTCCTCCTCTTCTTTTCTTCTCCTCCTCCTCTTCTTTTCTTCTCCTCCTCCTCTTCTTTTATTGTCCTCTTCTACTTCTCCTCTTTTTCTTCTAATTCTCCTCTTCTTCTACTTTTTCCTCTTCTTCCCCTCTCCTCCTCTTATTATTCTCCTTCTACTTCTCCTTTTACTACTTTTCCTCCTCCCCTCCTCTTCCTCTAATAATTCTAAAACATAATTAACCTAAAACCTAATTATAAATATTACTAACCCTAATAATTATAAAAAAGCATAATTAATCTAAAAAAAATTTAAAAAAATAAAATTTCCTCTCCTTCCTCCTCCTCTTCTTCCTCTTCTTCTTCTCCTTCTTCTACTACTTTTCCTCCTCTTCTTCCTATCCTCCTCCTCTTCTTCCTCTCCTTCCTCTTATTCCTCTACTTCCTCTTCTTCCTTACCTCCTCTTCTTCTTCTCCTCCTCCTCTTCTTCCTCTCCTCCTCCTCTTCTTCCGCTCCTCTTCTTCTTCTTCTCCTCATCTTCTTCAACAACAGTAGGTTACCAGCGGGAGAGAGGGCAGGGGTTACTGATGACCCACAAGTATAGGGGATCTATCGTAGTCCTTTCGATAAGTAAAAGTGTCGAACCCAACGAGGAGCAGAATTATCGGTAACAAGTGGTTGTGTGGTGAGATGATTCCTAGCAAGTAGCAAGTAATAAAAGTAACAACAGTGCAGCAAAGTGGCCCAATCCCTTTTGTAGCAAGGGACAAGCCTGGAAAAACTCTTATAGGAGGAAAAACACTCCCGAGGACACATGGGAATTTCTGTCATGCTAGTTTTCATCATGTTCATATGATTCGCGTTTGTTACTTTGATAGTTTGATATGTGGGTGGACCGGCGCTTGGGTACTGCCCTTACTTGGACAAGCATCACACTTATGATTAACCCCTCTCGCAAGCATCCGCAACTACGAAAGAAGAATTAAGACAAAGTCTAACCATTGCATTAAACTAGTGGATCCAAATCAGCCCCTTACGAAGCAACGCATAAACTAGGGTTTAAGCTTCTGTCACTCTAGCAAACCATCATCTATTTACTACTTCCCAATGCCTTCCTCTAGCCCCAAATAATGGTGAAGTGTTATGTAGTCGATGTTCACATAACACCACTGGAGGAAAAACAACATACAACACATCAAAATATCGAACGAATACCAAATTCACATGACTACTTATAGCATGACTTATCCCGTGTCCTCAGGAACAAAAGTAACTTCTCACAAAGCATAATCATATTCATGACCAGAGAGGTAATGAGTAGCATCAGAGATCTGAACATAAACTCTTCCACCAAGTAATCCAACTTGCATCAACTACAAAGAGTAATTAACACTACTAGCAACCTTACAAGTACCAATCGGAGTCGCGAGACGGAGATTGGTTACAAGAGATGAACTAGGGTTTGGAGATTAGATGGTGCTGATGAAGATGTTGATGGTGATGAGTCCCCTCGTATGAGAGGAGTGTTGGCGCTGACAATGGCAACGATTTCCCCCTCCGGGAGGGAAGTTTCCCCGGCAGGATCGTCCTGCCAGAGCTCTAGATTGGTTCTGCTCAAGTTCCGCCTCGTGGTGGCGGCAAATCCTCCGAAAAGCCTCTTCTCATTTTTTTCCAGACTGAAACCCTTCTTGTAGAAAAACAGGGGGGCCAGTGGGCCAGCAGAGAGCCCACAAGCCCCCTAGGCGCGGTCAGGGCGGTGGCCGCGCCAAGCAGGCGTGTGGCCACCTGCTGGCGCCCCTCTCACACTTGGAGTTGCGCAGAATAGGCATCTCAAGATTGCTCCTTTTCAGGCCAGAATTCCAGTTGCCGGCATTCTCCCTCTTCATGTAAACCTTGCAAAATAAGAGAGAAAAGGCATAAGTATTGTACCGTGAAGTGAAATAACAGCCCAAAAAGCGATAAATATCAACATGAAAGCATGATGCAAAATGGACGTATCAGTTATCTAGAGTGGGAGAGAGGCCGTCGGCGTCCAGCGGCGGCGGGGCGACTGTAGGAGGGGTGGCGGTGGAGACGACTGCGGGAGGGGGTGGCGGCTTTCGACGACGACTGCGGCGGAGACTGCAGGAGCGGGAGGAAGAAGGGGCAGGAATAGAGGGAGTGGAGGGAGAGGAAACTTTCACGTCGGTTACGTTAAAGTAGCAGTAGCGCTGGATTTAGGCCAGTGCTACTTCTAAATTAGTAGTAGCGTTGGTTCTGGTCCGGCGCTACTTCTAACTACCCTAGGACAATAAGCACTAGCGTTGTGGGTTTTCGAGCGCTACTGCTAACTTAGCAGTAGCACGGGATTGGTTCCAGCGCGAGTGATAACATTATTATTTTTATTGTTTTTCCTTATTATTATTTTTCTTAATTATTTTTTATTTTTCTTAATTTTCTTTTCTTTTTATTATTTGCCTTTCCTTTTCTGTTTACTTTTGTTTTTATATTGTATTGTTTTCTCCTTTTTATTTTTATCCTGATGGCCTCGCACGCAGTTGACGACGAGAACGTCCACCTCCCGGCCACACTGCGCGAATATTACCGGAACCATGTACACAAAATACATACATATCTATAAATGATTGTTTTGAACACAAAATACATACATATATATAAATGATTGTTTCTCACCTGCGTCGAAGACGTTTCACATTGAGCTTCTTTATTTTCTTTCTCGTTGTGTTGATTTTTCTTTTCCAGCACCATGGAGTCCGATCTTTCTTAGGTAATGTAGTCTTGATTCTTCTTTTCATGTATGCTTCATCGTCATCGTCATCTTCCCTCATTGGGTTGCCGTATAGCTCGTAGTCTTGCTCGTTGGCTACTCCATCCATTCCGACGTTGTTCCTTTTGCCTCTCCTCACGACAACATTGCTGCGATTGGTCGGGTCGGTTATGAAGAAGCATTGTGTCACGTGCTTAGCATGTATACATGGCTCAGTTTTGGTGATGACGTTAACGTTCACGGCAGAGCTCTTTGCGTCGGGTATAGACATGGTAGTTAAATACTTGTTTTCTCTTATGACGGCCTTAGCCCACCTGACATGGAACATCATTGCGTCGTGCTTTCCAGCATAGTTAAGCTCCCAGATCTCTTCGACCCTTCCGTAGAATCTTTCAGTTGTGCCATTGGAGTCGGTCATGCATTCAGTCGTCACCCCCGAGTTCTAGTAATCACTGTTCATGTCTTTGGCCTGTATGTAGAACGTGTACCCATAGATATCGTATGACTCACAGGACACGAGTTAGGGCGCGGGGCCATGTGCTAAGACGTGTATGAGAAACCCGTCTGCCCTGCCCTCTTCAGGGGGATTAGCACGAAACTGCTCTTTGAACAAACGCAAGAAAGTGGCGTTGTGCTCTATAGTAACTTTGTCGTTTGTCTTGTGCATCCTCTGATCACGGTACTTCTTTGCAATTATTTTTGTGTGCATTGTCACATAATTATCTACCACATCTAGGTGTTGTAGCACTACTAAATTAGCCCTTTCAAATTCGTCCTATTGATCCGAGTAGTCCACGTGCAATTCACTCCAGTCGTTGTTTTGACCTTCTCCTCCGAGCCTCCCATGGTGTTTGTTGATGGGAAAACCAACAACAGGGTCCTTGTTTTCCCATATAATTCTCGCAAAAGGAGATGCACTATTGGGTTAGATACCCATGGACGATGCTCCCCTCTGGATGGGCCATGTTACGAATGCATCCTTTGATCACCCCATTCATCCTCTCTAACGGCATCATGCTGTGAAGGAATGTCGGCCTGAGGTCGATGATGCCATCCACTATGTGGACACATCGATGCACCATGATGTCAAAGAACACGGGCGGGAAGTACATCTCAAGCTCACATAGTATGACAATGATCTCTTCCTGTAGCCTTCAGAGCTGCTTCACACTAATGGACTTTCGAGAGAAAACGTCGAAGAAGTTGCAGAGACCAGTAAGCGTCTCACGGACATGCTTGTCCATTATCCCTCTAATGGCAACCGGGAGTATCTGGGTCATCATCACGTGACAGTCATGAGACCTTATCCTGCTGAACCTTTTCTTCTTGGTGTCTAGAAATCTTCTTGTCTTCCCACAATAACCGGAACTGAATCTTATTCCCGTAAGGCACTTGATGAATTGATCGATCTCCTTCAGACTTAAGGTGAAGCAAGAAGGGGGACAACAATTATGCTTCTTCTTGTTGACTTTTCTTCCCCATGGCCCCGTCGCTGTCTCCATCTCCGTCTCCTTCGTCGACTTTTTACAGGGCATGTGGAGATCCCCCCTGATCTCCAAATCCTCCAAGTCTTTCCTCGCCTTCGGCCCATCCTTGGTCTTCTCTGGCATGTTCATCAGTGTGCCAAGCAAGCTCTCGAGGACATTCTTTGTTATATGAATTTGATCAAGGCAATGATATGTGTCGTGATTGGGCCAGTACTCCAAGTCCTAGAAAGCAGGCCTCGTTTTCCGTACCTTCAGCAGCGGATCCGACACCTTTTCCATCTTTCGCGAGGCAGGGCACTGTTGCGAGTTATTCAACAGCTCGTTGATTTCAGCACCGCTCCTCTTACGTGGAGGTCCTCGATGCTCAGCCAAACCATTGAATAGATCTCCACGTTTTCCCCACGGGTCATCCTTTTCGAGCCATCTATGATGCCCCATGTACCCGATATTCCCTGACCCGCCATCTTTCGTTGATGTAAGCTGCTAAGACGTTGTATCATCCATGCACCTCGTGCATCCGCTGTATCCGTGGCACACCTGGCATGAGGTGTAGCCGTAACTGAGATAGTCGTGCACCATCGTCATCAGTGCAACTCTCATATAGAAATAATCTCTTATGCCGGTGTCCCATGTCTTGACCGACGATTGCCACAACGTGTCTAGGTCCTCTTTTAGAAGAACCACATATAGGTTAATATTATTTCCCAGTTGTTTTGGCCCTTGAATAAACATGCTCATGTATATGTAATTTGTCTTGATGCACTTCCATGGGGGGAGGTTGTACATCCATACAAAGACGGGCCATGTGCTGTGGTTGGTGCTCTATTATCCAAACGGATGCATGACATTAGTACATGCACCAAGCACGATGTTCCTTGCATCTTCTCCGAAAAACCATATTCGACATTGAGTTCTCTCCATTGGCTACCATGTGCGAGGTGTATCAGCTTCGGATCATCTCCATCATCGGGCTTCTTCCTCTCCGTGTGCTAGCGCATGAGCTTTGCTTCCTTAGGATCTAAAAAATACCACTGCAGACGGGGATTGATCGGAAAGTACCATACAACTTTCTGAGGAGATTTCTTTCCTGCCTTCTTGTATTGAGAAGCATTGCACACTGGACACCTAGTTTATTCCGCGTGCTCACCCCGATAAATGATGTAATCGTTGGTGCATGCCTGGTATCTAATGTGCGGAATATCCAGAGGGCAAATGATTTTCTTGACCTCATCGACACTAGTAGGACACAGGTTCCCTATGGGAAGAACTTTCTTTTGTAGTTACTTCAAATGCTCTTCGAGGCTTTTCTTTTTCCATTTGTTTTTGGCCTTCGTCTTTAGAAGTTCGAGCGTGAAACTTAAGCGGGTAACCTCGGGATCGCAACCGTCATATAATGGAGTCTTCGAGTCTACTTCAAGTTGCGCCAGCTTGGCCTCCTCTCTAGAAGCAACTGTGTCGCTATTCATACTCATGCGAAGGAGGTCTCGAACATGAGGGTCCTACACGACTAGACTTAGTAGCGTCAAAGTCTGTGGCATGTCCATCGACTCTTCTCCTCCATGTCCAGACTATGCTTCTTCGCCATGTCCAGAATCTTCTCCGACACCATGTCCGGAATCTTTCCCGCCGCCATGTTCGAACTCTTCACAGCCGTCGTGTTTGGCACCATCGTCTTCATGTCGATCGGTCATCTCTTCGTCTAGACCGATGTCAATATTCCCTGCCATGTGGATGTCCTCATCATCGTCTTCACTTATCCAAAGAGTATAGCCATCCATGAAAACATTGATCAGCAAGTGGGCCTTCAAACTACCACGATCAAAAGGGTCCAAAATTAATCCTTCTTTGCATCTTGTACACGGGCATCTAATCCTAGTCCATTTATTTGCATACATGTCCATCACCGCGGATTGCAAGTATCACCTTCATGACTGCAAGGTATAACAAGCAAAATGGTCATAAAAAATGCATGCATATAAAAATTTGGCATGACCTTGCCTAAAAATAGGACATATCGAGTTTGCTCAAAATTCGCTGAAACAAAAATAAATCGACATTTTGGCAAAACATAAGCAACTCACCGGTCATGTCACTCAAAAAAATCCCTTCATATCGCAAACAGACATATTCCCATTATTCAAATGCACAACTGTTTTACTCACCTATATATATATCCCGAGAGAGATTGTGCATGGCTAAATAGTGGAGAAGTAACTTAGAGAGAGGAAAGGAGAAAGGAGATAGGGCAAAGGGGGGAAGGGGGAGAGTGGTGTGTGTGTGGGTGAAATGATGGCAACAATGGTGGAAGAAAGGAGATAGGAGGGGATAGGGCAAAGGGGGGAAGGGGTTGAGGGTGTGTGTGTGGTTGAGAGGTAGAAGGAAGAGAGAAGAAGGGCAAGAACGGTGGAGAAGTAACAATGGAGGAGGAAAGGAGAAAGGAGGGGAAAGGGGGAAGAAGGGGGGGAGCGTGTGTGTGGGTGAAAAGCTACCCACAGCCACGTGTAGTAGTAGCGCTGGTTCCATAGGAGCGCTACTACTATTGCACTTAGCAGTAGCGCTTTTCCCCAGCCAGCGCTGCTACTAAAGCTGCTATCAGTGGCCTTGTTGGGCACCTTTTAGCTGTAGCACTGGTTCCAGGGTAGCGCTACTGCTATAGAACTTAGCAGTAGCACTTTTTATAGTCCAGCGCTACTACTACAGATACTGTGGGTGGCCTCGTTGGGCCCCATTTAGCAGTAGCGCTGCAAATGCATTTAGCGCTACTACTAAGGACGTTAGCAGTAGCGCCTAGTGTTTCCAACGCAACTGCTAAGTAGCTACAGCGCGTTATGTTTTCCAGCGCTACTACTAGGCTCCTACCTATAAGGTTTTCCCTACTAGTGGTAGGATGAAGATTGTGTCTCTCACACAATCCTGCAATCAAATACAAGAAATCTCTTTTGTCCCCAACACACCTAATAAAATGGAAAATTGTATATAGGTGCACTAGTATGGTGAAGAGATGGTGATGCAAGTGTACTATGGATAGTTAATATAGGTGTTTGTAATCTAAAAATATAAAAACAACAAGGTAGCAAGTGGAAAACTACGAGCAAAATGTTGTATAAATACTTGGAAATAAGGCCTAGGGTCATGCTTTGCTAGTGCAATCTATCAACAATGCTGACATAGTAGAATCATATGACCATCCCTCAACATGCAATAAGGAATCACTCCAAAGTTCCTATAGGGCAGAGAACATTAAGATGAAATTGGTGTACGTAGTAGAACCACCTCAAAGTTATTCTTTCTAATCAATCTTTTGTGCTATTCTTATAAGTTTCACACATAGCCCTCGAGTTCATACTAGAATAACACCCATGATAGATGTCAATCAACCCTAATGTCACTATACTCCAATGCCACCTCAAGTATCCGAGGGTAAATTATACGACATGCATCAAACAAATTCAGATCTATCATATTCAATCCAACACAAAGAACTTAAAATTGCACCCCAAGATTTCTTTCGGAGAACATATATGAAAATGTGTAATCAACCCCTATGCATAGATCCCCAAGGTCACCAGAATCCGCAAGTTATTGCCATAACATATATCAAGTGAATCGCTTGAATACCCCAATGTCACTACAGGTATCTGCAAGCAATACATACATCAATTGTTATCAAACAAAAATATTCAGTTCAACATAACGAGACCTTAAAGGGGAAGATTCAATTCATCACAACAAGGTAGCAAGGGAATAACATCATATGATCCAACTATATTAACAAGGCTCGTGATACATCAAGATCATGCCATCCCAAGAACACGAGAGAGAGAGATTCAACACATAACTACTAGTACTTACCTCAGCCCCGAGGGTATGAGAAAGGCTCTAGATGGGTTTTTGTCAATACAGAGAGTTGCAGTAGTGGAGCGGAAGCTCTCTCTCTCTCTCTCTCTCTATTTCTAGGGTTTCTGGTATATATAGGATTTTTCACCGGTCGAATCACGCCAAATGGAGCCACGTGGGCCCCACAAGCCATCGGGGTGCAGCCTAGGGGGCGCCCTATCGGCTTGTGGAACATAGGTGGCTCCCCTCACGTGGTTCCTAGCTCCAATATTCTTTTAATACCTCCAGAAAAAATAGAAAAAGTTTCGGGCGATTCCAAGAACTTCCATTTTCTGCACAAAACAACACCATGGTAATTTTAGTGAAAACAGTGTCAATCTAGGTTAGTTCTAAATAAATAATATAAAGTGCATCAAAATCATATAAAAGTATTGTAAACATAGGCAAACATGGCATAAATGCTTCATAAATGCTTCATTTTTCACTAAATAATATATAAATGCTTCATAAATTATCGATATGTTGGAGACGTATCTGTTTGCACTAAAAATATTTTTGTTAGAGCATCCTTGAATCTGCTTCAATCTCAGCCGGTAGTTTTCAGTATCCACTTGTCACACTTAGCATGGTACAAGAACTTTGTTTGGGTTTGAGGAAATAATGTAAAGAGGGTCACCGCTGAATTCAAAATAGTGTGAAGTCATACAAAGGGAAACTAATGTGCTAGCTACTATAACTATTTTTCTTCGAGTCATGATTTGGCTACATGCTACAAGTTCATACTTCATGCTACATAGAATCATGGAGGGGCTCATGGCATGTGTGATTTGTGTTGTATAGAACAACCGAAGCTTTTCTCGTTGGTGGCTTTGTGTTGACTAGGTGACGAACTTACTTGGTCATATACTGATGTGTGAGACTGTGTTGGTCAGAACTTAGTATACTCTTATGTTCATGCCTTGTAATTTCGTCAGTTGTGATACCACGTGCTTATTTGGAACTTCATTTTGTACTTTCATCAACAATAGTTCATAATTGAGATACACGCAGCTTGTTTGGAACTTTATTTTGTACTTTGGTTAATGGTTCAAAATTGGTATACTCTTGCAGTGTTCAAAAATAATGTTTCGCGTTCACATGTTGCCATTTTTAAGTCTAAATCCGTCGTGAAGCACTTCCAATTCCTTAGTTTCTCTACATATACTTCTTTTGCTGATGTTTAGATTAGATGGTTAAAGGACAGAACTATCATGTGACAAGATAAAAGCTCAACTTTGAGTGAAGTCTCTTGTACCAAGTTGAAAGTTGAATGTTCTACCAGTGATACTGAGCTTTCTAACAACTTCTCCTATTTAACCCACCTATCAAAATCCAAACAAATTTAGTTTTGCATTACTCCAATTACACGAAATAGTATCTATTGAATATGCTGCCCTATCTGGACATTTTGAGCCAAAAAAATATACATGGTATTATCTACTTTCTAGAACTGAATTAGTGTTATTTTGCGAGTTTAGAAAATTGATTGGCCCACCTCAATGATAGGTGCTGGAGTACTATAAATATATCCATGTAACCTTTCGAATTTACCCTACTATACAAGGGGTTTCCTGCATATTCTACACACCAATACATGTATATATACTGCCAGATGGCCTCCTGAAAATACAAGTTGCAAATTTCCAAACATGATATTTGAGCTAGGTCAATTTTTTGCACGCCACAACTCGTGCGATTGATCTGTCGTGGCGCCGCCGCTGGTTTTTTATACCCCATCCTTGCAGCTGGTCAACCCACTGCTCCTCTCCTCCCCCATTGTGTGGATCAAGCCGCCCCCGCCCTAAGGATTGGCGTCGTTGCCCCCGCTCTAGAGGTCCAGCTCGAAGCCGCCCATAGGATTGACACCGTCGGCCCCGCTCTTGAGGCCCTGCTTGAAGCCGCCGGCCCCCGATCTCGGGGTTCCGCTCGAAGCCGCCGGCCCTGATCTCGCGGTTCCGCTCAAAGCCGTCTGCCCGATCTAATGGTTTCGCTCGAAGCCACTCATCCCGCTTTCGTTCTTCCCGGTGCCTATCTAGGTCGAAGCCCTCTAGATCAAAGCATCTCTCACACCATCAGCCACCGCTGGTCGTCTCCCGTTCGGCCGTCTAGCGTGGGCATGCTGCTTCTCCCCCTACTCCTGGTTCTCGTCACCCCTCCTCCTAAAGCCCTGACCGCGGTTGTCGTTGTTCTCTGTACTGTTGCTACTGGTGACGACAAAAAAGGAAAAAAAAAGAAAAAAATGTGTGCAACATCGGGCGATGTTGCCATTCCTTGTTGTCCAGTGAGTTTTTGTGGCAATAACTACACCAAGTTCGTTGGCTTCATGCGCATTCATATGCGTGGCATCCGTCTATGGGGCGTTCTTTCAAACTAGGTCCGATGTCCGCCACGTCAGGTTCCTCCTTTCCCCTAGTCTGCCACCGCCATCGGTTCTTCCTGCAGATGGTAATCAGGACGCGAAGGATGCAACTAAGCCTGCTGATGAGGTTTATGTTCATGCTTACGATGAGGAGGATTCAGTTTATGAGGAGACCCTTCACATGTGTCATGATGCTTTGTCTATTTATACTCAGTGTCCTGATGATGATGCATGTGTTGCAGCTTTTCTCACTCCTAGTGTTCTGCCTCAGTTCACTTCTGAGTTCTTGGGCCTTCCCATCGTATTTGATATGTGGACCCTTCTTCGTGAGTGTTATGAACCCTCTAGTGATGCCTTATACCTTTGTGTGGTCCATCAGAACATGCTATTCATCGGGGTGACTCCACTGTTGATGATTTCTATGCAGAGAGTTCTGCTATCTCGCGCCAGCTTGATTTTCTCCGCAGTGCGAGTTGTTGTACTTGCTAGTGTTGCGAGGTTGTACATGCCAATTTGGAGTTTCTTCATGTCTACGAATTCTTGTATCGGCTTCGTAAGGAGTTTGAGCCCCGACATGCTCTGTTGTTTGCTCGTAGTCGTATTTCTCTCATGGAGGCACTGTCTGAGATTCACGCAGAGGAGACACACTTACGTGGTGCCGGTTTACTTGTAGTTCCCTCTCTGCTCGCTGCTAGAGCTTCCGCTAAGACATATGTTGTACCGTCTCCTTCCCGCTCGAGTGCTCCGCCACTCTTGCCCACTCCTCCTGACGGCTCTGGCCGCCTCCGTCCCGATTGCGGCTACTGCAACCTGGATAGTCATGTCGAATGTGAGTGCTTCCAGAAAAAGAAACACATGCGTAAGCCACGGTCATCATCTTCAGGGACTTCTTCGTCTACTTTGACATCTTCAGCCACCGCTTTGACTTAGCAGAATATTCTGAGACTTAAGCGTCTGCTCGGCGCCTCACGTTCTTCCTCGATACGTACTGCCGGTTCTGTGACTGATGCTTCCCGCAGTGAGCAACCACATTCTACATAGTCAGGTACATCCCCATGGGTTCTGGACTACGGAGCTTCTTTTCATATGTTTTGTCATTCTTCCACATTGTCCTCTCTTAGATCGCTTGATTTTCATGTTGATGTACTCACTACTAATGGTACTCCTATTTCTGTTGCTAGTAGAGACAATCTTACCACTCCTTCTTTTTCTATTCCTGATGTTGCTCCTTCTACTAGTCAACTTACTGATTCTTGTTGTCACGTCATCCTTGACATTGACTAATGTTCTATTTTGGATCGTTGCACGCACACTTTCATTGGGGCTAGCCCTCGCCGCCGTGATTCTCACGGTCTTTGGGAGTTAGACTAGCTTGATGTTCCATCCACTGCCACCAGTGTTGCACTTCATCTGCTTCGGTCGCCTTCGCTACCGGTTCCTTCTAGAAGTGGCATCATCGACTTGGTCATCTTCGTGGTTCTTGTTTATCGTCCTTAGTTCGTCGAGGTATTTTGGGGTCTGTCTCAGGAGATGTCTCTTTAGAATGTCAGGGTTGTTGACTTGGCAAACAGATTCAGTTACCATATCCAAATGGTGAGTTAGTGTCTCAGCGTCCTTTTCATTTAGTCAATTCCGATGTATGGGGTCCTTCTCCCTTCACTTCGAAAGGGGGTCATCGATACTATGTTATTTTCATAGATGATTTCTCTCGTTAAACATGGCTTTGTTTTATGACTTCTCATAGTGAGGTGTTGTCCATTTATAAGCGTTTTGCTGCCATGGTTAAGACTCAATTCTCTTTGCCCATTCGTGTGTTTCATGCTAACTCTGCTGGCGAGTATATTTCTAAGATGTTGCATAGTGTTCTTGCTGAGCAAGGGACTTTTTATCAGTTCTCTTGTGCTTGTGCTCATGCCTAGATTGGCGTGGCCGAGTGCGAGCATCATCACCTTCTTGAGATGGCTCATGCATTGATGATTCCTGCCTCTCTCCTGCCTCATTTCAATCTAAAGTCATCTGGTGCTCTACAGGGTGGTGTTCCTTTCGAGCGTCTTTTTGATCGTTCTCCCGATTATTCGATGCTTATTTTTTTTGTTGTGCTTGCTATGTTCTTCTTGCCCCTCACGAACACACCAAACTAACCGCTCAGTCTGTTGAGTGTGTCTACTTAGGCTATAGTGATGAGCATAAGGGCTATCGTTGTTGGGATCCTATCGATCGTCGGATGCGTCTTTCTCAGGATGTGAGTTTTGATGAGTCTCATCCCTTCTACCCACATCCATATTCCTCGATCTTTTCAGTGGAGGATATCTTTTTGATCACTTTTCCTGGCACACCTATCAGCCCCATCGATCCTTTGTCTATTCGTTAAGCTAACTCTACTTCTCCACCTCTTGGCGATTCGCCGCCACCATCTGCCACGGTTGCCTCACCTAGCATGTCACCAGATTCTACACCTCCATCTCCGGTGAGTTCTTCATCTCCACCCCGTGATTCTACCTCGGAGATTCCTCATTGTATTCTTCCATCTTTTCCTCAGTATTTCACTCATCTTTCATGTAATGTGGATGCATCTGCGGATGTGTCGTCCTCCTCGTCTTAGCCTACCTATAGCTTACGTCCTCGTCCTCGTCCACATGTTGACTGCCTTGGACTTCCATCCGTTGGTGCTGCTATTCTTGAGCAGACTTCTTATCGCTAGGTTGTTGTTCATCGTGAATGGCAGTTTGTGATGGGAGAGGAGATTGTTGCTCTTGCATGCACCGGTACATGGGATCTTGTTTCTCTTCCTCCACGTGTTCGTCCCACCACTTGTAAGTCGGTCTACAAGGCTAAGACACGCTATGATGGTTCTCTTGAGCGTTACAAAGCTCGTCTTGTGGCTCGTTGGCTTTCGGCAGGAGCGTAGTCCTGATTACGACAAGACTTTTGCTCCTGTGGCCCATATGAGCACTATTCGTACACTTCTTGTCGTGGCCTCTGCACATCACTCGTCAATATCTCATCTTGATGTTAAGAATGCATTTCTTAATGGTGAGCTGCGTGAGGAGGTATACATGCAGCCACCACGTGGGTATTCTGTTCCCGATGGCATGGTATGTCATGTTGATACGTCCCAAACGTATCTATAATTTATGCTTGGTCAATGATCTTTTGGGTGACATTGTTATATGTTTTGCTACACTGTATATCTTTTTACACATATTTGAACTAACCTACTAACTCAGTGCACCCGGTGCCCGTTTTTGTATGCTCATGTCTTTTTTGCAGGGGCTTTTACCCAAATTTTTGGAACCCCAAAAATCCCAAGAAAAATATATAGAAAATCAGTGTAACTGTTGTGGTTTTGTCATGGCAGATGTCCTCGTGAAAGGACTTAGTGATGGAGCCATCGCACCTTGGTGGCGACTCAAAGGGGTTGAGCGGAAGCGAGACTCCGGTTTACCCAGGTTTAGCCCCTCCTATGGAGGTAAAAGCCTATGTCCTCCTTTCTGTATATTGATGGTGGATTCGATTACAAGGAGGGCGTAACTCGCCTGACCTAGCTCTCGATGGATTCTAACTTAACCTATCTGCCCTCGAGACGCGCCTTTATATACAGGTCGAGGCCCTAGGGTTTACAAAGTCCTGGCCACATTACAAATCGTGGCCTACCATATCTCTAAGCCGACGTGTCTTCCAAGCTAGGAAAACCTCCTCGGTGACTTATATTCTTCATTAATCTTGAACCGCCATCTAGGCTCATGGGCCCTGGCCGGCTCTTCGTTGAAGTTCTCCTGACATGTCTCACACCCTGGGCCAAGGCCTATCTTGATCACTAATGTTGAATCGCCGTTTACCTGACCCATCCTAATAGGGCAGGTCATACCGCAGGTAATATCTCCAACAGTAACGGAAGCTTCCAGATCACCGAGGATGGCCCAGAGGGGGCCAGAGGGTGCCCAGGCGACCTCCCGGCACGGCCTGGCCCCTGGCCGCGCCCACAGGCCGCCTGATTGGTCCCCACCTCTTCTGATGCCCTCCTTTGGCCTATATTTACACCTCCAAGAGGAAACCCTTCCATCACATCCAGAGTCACGAATTTCTCCATCGTTCCGCCGCCGCAGCGCTTCTGAGATCGGGAGCGTCGAAAGACCTCTTCCCGGCACCCTGCCGGAGGTAGGATTGACCTCCGGGAGGTTCTCCACCTCCATGGACGCTTCCTGGACGTGCCGTGAGTAGTCCTCCTTGGACCATGAGTCCATGACTAGTAGCTATGTGATGTCTTCTCTCCAATCTTGTGCTTCCATGATTAGCCCTTGTGAGCTGCTCTACATGATCAAGGCACCTATGTAATTTTCATGCTATTGCTATGCTCGGTTTGTTGGGATCCGATGGATTATGAGATTATGTTCAGATTGTTATGAGTTATATATTTGATTATCTTTTTATATTATGTTCTTTAGTGATTCATGCATGTTCTCCATTGCTATTTATTGCTTTGGCCGAGTAGTAGATTGTAACTCCAAGAGGGAGTGTTATGCATGATTGTGGGTTCATGCCCCCTGATGTCTAGCTTGAGTGACAGAAACATGAGACTAGGGGTTGTTGCCACCAGGGAGAAAACAACAGTGCTTGTCACCGCAGTTGCAAGTATTGTTTACCATACGCAAAGTTCGTTAATCCAGTTGTCCGTTGCTTTGAGTTTACACTTTGGGTGGGGCTCGCAACTCCATACCAGCGAGATGTTCTGGATAGATATCTCAAGGTGAATGATTAGTAAGTAGATGTTGATGAATCTACTTGTGTTGGCATACTACCCATTACCACTGAGCCTCTAACTTTCAAGTAGCATAATTAGCATTGCGGTGCGTTTATAATTCTGTCAATTTCCCAGAAGTAATTTGTTTACCCAAGCATAGTTGTTTATCCTCTTTTGGGAGAGATACATCACTAGTGAACATCATGTGACTCTGATCCACACCACCATTGCTTACACCTCCATCATTTTTTCTTTCATTTTCCGTTGCAATCACTATCACTATTCCCGCTTGTGTTTTGATCCTTTGCAAACTACAAGGCCGGAGAGATTGACAGCCTCTCTCTACTCGTTGGGAGCAAAGTTATTTGTGTGTGTGCAGGTCCACGTCTTCTACTTGCTGCTGACACCTGTTGATCCTCGGAGTCCTCCTGGTTCGATAAACCTTACAGTCTTCGTGTAAGGGAAACTTGTTGCTGACTACATCTCCACCTTCCACTTGGGGTAACCAATGAGAGGTGAGAAGTATATTCATCAACTCGTCATCAAGGAAGTTTCTGGCGCCGTTGCCGGTGACTCCAGTCTTCAACATAGGGGGGTTGCACGCTATCTTTTACTTTTGCTTTTTAGTCTTGTTAGTTTGCTTTCTAGTTTTTGCTTTAGATTTTTATACCAAAAACCACAAAAAATAGTTGATTTGTTCTTGCTTGTTGTCGCTGCTATGGGTTCCACTGAGAACACCAAGTCATGTGACTTCACTAGTCACAACAACAATGACTTTATCTGCACTCCTATTGCTGCTCCCGCCACTGGGGCTACGTCCTATGAGATTAAACCTGCTTTACTCAACCTTGTTATGAAAGATCAATTCTCCGGTGCTCGAGATGATGCTGCTTTGCACTTGAACAATTTTGTTGAGCTTTGTGATATGCAAAACTATAAAGAAGTAGATGGTGATATTGTTAAACTTTAGCTTTTGCCTATTTCCTTGAAAGGAGGAGCTAAAGTATGGCTTCAATCTTTGCCTAGGAATAGCATAGATTCTTGGGATAGGTGCAAAAATGCTTTTATTGGGAAGTGTTACACGCCTGCTAAGATTATCCAGTTAAGAAGTAACATTATGAATTTTAGGCAACTGGATAATGAACACGTTGCTCAAGCTTGGGAACGTATGAAATCTCTTGTTAAGAATTGCCCTACACATGGTTTGTCTACTTGGATGGTTATCCAAACTTTCTATGCAGGATTGAACTTTACCTCGCGAAATCTGTTAGACTCGGCCGCGGGAGGAACCCTTATATCAACTACACTTGGTGCTGCCACAAAGCTATTGGATGAGATGATGACAAATTATTATCAATGGCACACCGAGAGAGCTCCAACAGGTAGGAAGGTAAACTCTATTGAGGGGATCTCCTCCCTTAGTGATAAGGTTGAGAAGATCATGACTTTACTTACTAAGCAAGCTCCTATTGATCCTCATTATGTTCCTTTAAATTCTTTGGTTGCTCAAGAAAGAGAGCAAGTTGATGTTAATTTTATCTCTAGAACAACTTTAATAATAATGCTTATAGGAGTAATTTTGGTAGCAATCCTAGACCGTTCCCATCCAACAACTATGGGAACAACAACAATTATCCTAGAACCAAAAACTCCACTTCTGAATTAGAGAGCATGCTTAAAGACTTTATCACTTTTAAAAAATCCTTCAACAAGAGTGTAGAAGAGAAATTATAAAAATTAGATAGTCTCTCTTTGAAGGTAGACAACATAGCTCATGATGTAGAGATGCTTAAAATTAGAACTTCCCCCCGTCGAGGAAAGGAACACCACACCCATGAATGCTATCCAAGTCCAAATTTATGAGAACATAAGAATGCTAGACAAACTTAAAGATAGATGGGATTGAGAAAAAGAAGAGGAAGATAGGATTAAGAGCCTTCCTATACATACTACCATTGCTACTATACAAGTTGTTGAGGATCTCAAAACTTTTAGAACCCATCACACCCCTAGTCCCAATGGACCTATTAATGGTGATGCTAATACCTCAACTATAGGACAAGAAGGTCCTTTGAATTTAGAGACTAGAAAAGAATAAGCTTAGATGACATTACCACCACTTTAATTAATGGTAGTAATCTTGATTTTGATAATTGTAGTCTTTCCGAAGTTATCACCTTTTTGCAAAGAATGGCTAAAGAACCCCACACTAGTACACTCAATATTGCCTTCACCGAGCATATTACCAATGCTCTTATCAAAGCTAGGGAGGAGAAGCTCAAGCTAGAGACTTCTATTCCTAGAAAACTAGAAGATAGTTGGGATCCTATGGTCAAGATTAAATTGAATAATATCTCTTGCTTTGCTTTATGTGATATTGGAGTTGGTGCCTCCGCTATGCCCAAAAGAATGTATGATATGCTTGATTTGAAACCTTTTGATCAATGTTCTTTTGGTATTCGTCTTGTTGATTCTTCTGTAAAGAAACCTTTAGGGATAATTGTTGATGTTCTTATTGTTGTCTATGATAATTATGAGCCCATTGATTTTCTTATTATGGACATTGAGTGTGATCCTTCATGTCCAATTATTTTGGGACGTCCTTTTCTCCGCACCGTTGGTGCTATCATTGACATGAAAGAAGGGACCATTAGATTCCAATGTCCCCATAAAAAGGGAATGGAACACTTACCTCTAAAGAAGATTAAGTTACCTTATGAGTCCGTTATTCGGGCAAGTTATTCTTATGGAGTTGATAATACTTGGTCTTTTTGCATCATGCCTAGCTCAAAGGCATAAAAGAAAGCGCTTGTTTGGTTTTTACTTTTAGTTTTAGTGGTCTTGATGCTTGTTACTACTGTAGAAACATCATTGTATCTTTATTTTCAAGCTTTGTGCCAAGTTTTAGCTTCCGATTGCAAGAAAGCTCAAAAGTTGTGACATGCTGTCCAGAAACAGATTATGTCTACTTGACAGAAAAATTCGCCAAAAATCACCTGATCATCTTGTTGATCTGAATTGTTTTTACAGCATGCTCTGTATAATTGTCTTTCTGGGATCTGTTCTGAGTTTTTTGTTTTGAGTTGCAGAAGTGCCCCGAAAAAATTATTTACTACCTGCCGTTCTGTTTTTAACAAATTCTGCCACGTTTTGCATTTTCATCATTTTGCAAACCTTAAGCTTGATTTTCCTTTGCAAAAACCTTTTGGAAATCATGAGAAATAGTAGCTTTTCATGAAAATATTAATTTCCAGTTGGTAATGAATTGTTTTATCATGGGTACTAACCACTCTAATCGGCTTATGATGAGTTTCGTATGAAGGGAGTTTTCAATTATGCGATGGAAGATGATGAAAGTAGATCCAAGGTGTCAAGCGACCAAGCCTGGGGACGCCCCCATGCACCCCAAGAAATATTAAAGGAGACTCAAGCATCTAAGCTTGGGGATGCCCCCCTGCATCCCCTTCTCTATCAACAATCATTAGTTCGTCCATCTCCATGCTATATTTTTATCACTTCATATGTTATGTGCTACACTTGGAGCATCCCGCTCTTTACTTTTTAGTTTGTTTTAGTTTTGCTTGATGTTCATAACAAGTCGGAACCTATCTCCGTTCCACCTAGGACACAACATAGGTTTTCATGCTTATCTTTTATGTGTGTTCTTTATCTTTCCATATCTGCTGTCATGCTTAGCTCTTATTTTTCATGCTATATCTTTTTAAGAGCCTTTATTTAGGTTGCTCTTGGAACTCTCTTGAGTTGTCGTGCTTATCTTGTTTAGAGAGTTGGCTCATTGCACTGAGTTGTGTGTCTTGCATGAGTTGGTAATTGAGGTTGCTATTTAAGTATAGTAGTAACTTGTAATAGTTTTGAGGTATCGATTTGAGTAATGTTTGGACTATTGGTGCCAAGAGCTTGAGCCTATTAGTGATGGGTGTCGTATTTTGGGAAATCCTTGTGTTTTTCAAAAATTAAAAATTAGTTGAGAACTCTAGTTACTAGATTGATTGCTAACCTCTAGAGGGGTTGGAATATATAGAGTACCCTAACGTTACCATGGGTCGCGGATGCGCAAGGATAACCAAACCCCCAAACACTCCTCCTCGGGGTACTTATCTCTTTGTAAATTTCCTAACTAGATAGAGAGTTACCGATAATAAGTGTATGAGTTCTTTGGACAAATGTGACTATTCGATTGTTGGCACTTCCACCATTCATATTTTGCTAGCCTCTTCAATACCTGCATTGCCCTTTCTCATCTTGAGAGTTGGTGAAAACTTCGCCTATGCATCCAAACCCATGGCATGATACGCTCTGTCATCATAAGCCTTATTATATCTTTCACCAAAACAGCCACCATACCTACCTATTAAGGCATTTCCATAGCCTTTCCGAGATACATTGCCATGCAACATCCACCATCTCATGACTTGATCTTCATGTCATACATGCTTTTGCTTGATCGAGAAGCCACATGCTAGTTGGGCCTTGCCCTTATTATTGCTACATGACGCGCTAGTTTCATTGCATATCCTGCTACACTGGCAGAGGCATACATTTGCATACATCATGATAGTTTTCATTTATCTTTATGTGAGTACATAAGTGAGGAAAAGATCCCAAAGAGCATAATGAGAGATAAAAATAAAGAGCCAAAGAAGCCACAAAAAAATAAATACAAATAAATATAAAGAGAGAAGGGGGCAACACTACTATTCCTTTTGAAAGATCCACACTCGTACTCCATTGCTATATTTGTACTACATAGAGATTATCAGTCATGCATAACTATGTGGGGACCATTACACTATAGAACTTGGCTTGTATATTCCAATGATGATCCTCCTTAAATGAGCTCTAGGTCTTCATGAGCAAGCAAGTTGGATGCACCCCCACTAGTTCCATTGGAGAGCTTACCTTAGCTCATATGTGCATCCGTTGCATGGCAATCCCTACTCCTCACATCATATCCATCATTTGGCTTTCTCTCACCTATGGTTGTCCTCATTGATGTGAGCCTTTCACACCCTTTTGTCTTCCTTCCCCATCATTATCCTATTTGCCATCCTAAGTGCGAGCATATCTTGCTTGCGCTCATCCATTGCATGAGTGCTCAATGTGGAAAGGGAGAGGAATATTTTGACTTGTGCCTCACTAGTGGTCTGGGGATGAGTCAAAATAATATTTCGAAGGAGACCAAGTGTGAGGTTTAGTAGATTGAGTTCTCAATTAAAAGATATTTTATTCTCCAAACCCATCTCCCATTTCTTGCACGCAAACACCATTTGGAAACATTCGATTCACGGACAGCGAGAGCTCTTGCACCTTTATGTTCTTACTTTGCTAAACTCAATACTAAATATAGACTCTTGCTTGTTATTGCCTTGACTTCAATTGCATATATTACTTACTTTACTTTGAAGTTCTTATATGTGCATTAGCATGTCACCACAAAAATTATTGTGTTATCATTTACCTACTCGAGGACGAGCATGAATTAAGTTTGGGGATGTCATGTCTGTCACTCTCTCTATGGCCTTAAGCAAGCCCCTCGCGCATGGTTTGAGCATTTTACGTCTTTGGTGACTACCGCTGGTTTTTCAGCAAGTGCTCATGATCTGTCATTGTTTCTTCACCTTTCTCCTCTTGGTCGGACTCTTCTTATAATCTATGTTGATTACATGATCATCACTGGTGACGACCCCGAGTATATTGCCTTTGTAAAGCCTCGTCTTAGTGAGTAGTTTCTTATGTCTGATCTTGGACCTCTTCGCTACTTTCTTGGGATTGAAGTCTCTTCTACCTCTGATGGCTTTTTATCTCCTAGGAAAAGTATATACATGATCTTCTTTCTCATGCTTCTCTTACTGATGAGCACATTGTTGAGACTCCCATGGAGCTCTATGTTCACCTCCATGATACTAATGCTGACCCCTTTCCTGATTCGACGCGTTATTTTCATCTTGTTGGCAGTCTTGTCTATCTAGCTGTCACTCGTCCGGATATCTCTTATCCGGTTCATATCCCGAGTCAGTTTGTCTCTTCTCCCACTTCGGTTCACTATAGTCACCTCAATCGTGTTCACCGTTATCTTCGGGCATGATCTCTCACTGTCTATTCTTTCCTCGCTCCAGTTCTTTACAGCTCCAGGCCAATTCAGATTCTACATGGGCTAGTGATCCCTCAGATCGTCGTTCACTGTCTGCTCACTGCCTTTTTCTTGGTGGCTCTCTCATTGCGTGGAAGATGAAGAAACAGGGTGTAGTTTCCCGTTCGAGTGGGGAGGATGAGTTACGAGCTATGGCTCTTTTGACAACAGAGGTGACTTGGTGATGGTGGTTACTGCCGGATTTTCTTGTTTCTGTCACTACACCTACTCTACTATTATCTGAGAGTATAGGTGCTATTAGCATTTCGCGCGATCCTATGAAGCATGAGCTCACCAATCATATTGGTGTTGATGCTTTTTATGTGTGTGCTGGTGTGCAGGATCGGGTTATTGCTCTTCAGTATGTGCCTTCCGAGTTACAGTTGGCGGATTTTCTCATGAAGGCCCGGACTAGAGCGCAGCATGGCTTCTATCTCTCGAAACTCAGTGTTGTTAATCCACCATAAGTTTGAGGGGGTGTAAGAGTACTATGTATATATCCATGTAACTTTTCGTATTTACCCTATTGTATAAGGGGTTTGTTGCAAATTCTACACACCTCAAAATGTATATATACTGGCCCATGGCCTCCTGGAAATACAAGTTGCATATTTCCTAACAATAGGTATCATGAATTACTACTTTTTGTTTTAAGGAATCATGGACGAGTACTTGTTTAGCGAGTATCCTAGATTAGGGTGGTCCAACTAATAAAAAATCACAGATATAACATACAATGTATCTTTTATCAAAAAACACACCTCAAATACAACACGTCAATATACATTTATGCTTTATAAGAAAATATATGGATCAATAAAATCTTCAAAGCATATTAAAATTAATTAAGTCGAAAATGACATAAAAGGAGCTAGCACACATTTAGTTTTTACAAACTTTGGAAGCACAAAACATTTCTTCTTTCAGATTTCCTGACAGAATTGCACATCTTTTATATTAAGATGATACAAAAATATTTACAAGATTGCGAACTCTCTCTGTCTCTCTCTCCCTCCCCCTCTCCCTCTCCCCCCTCTCCCTCCCTCTCCCTCTCTCCCTCTCCCCCTCTCTCCCCCCTCTCCCTCTCTCCCCATCTTCCCTCTCCCTCTCTCACCCTCCCTCTCTCTCTCCCTTCGTTTCTCCCTCTCTCCCCTCTCCCTCTCCCTCTCCTGCTCTCTCTCTCTCTCCCTGTCTCCCCCTCTCCCTCTCTCCCCCTATCTCTCCCGCTATCTCCGTCTCTCTTCCTCCCTCTATATCTCTCTCTCTGCTAGTATTAGAAAACATGGTCGTATATACCCCATACATGGAAATAATCTCATTTTAGAATAGCGTATAATGAAACAACATTTTTTTCGAAGAAGATATACATGGAAATAGTCAACTGCTAATTTAAGTCATGCCTTCTATTGGCGTTGGTATATATCTGGGGTACGCCAATGGTTTTATCTTAATATATTCAATGAGTAAGAAAACATGCATCCCCTAAACTTCTATGTGTAGCTAACATGTGAATTATGCAAGCCCATAACTATTAACCCACATGTCACGTGCTACAATGGGATCCACGTGAGAATTGATCGCATCCATGTAGTAACATTTACCTACGTAGATCGGATATGCGTTACAAACTTGCAACACAACATCACATCTCATATATGTGTTACATTTTTGTAACACTCTCTTGACTGACATAAATAATGTGTTACAACATTGTAACATATTCAACGCATGTGGAATATTTGTTACACCTTCGTAACACTTTTCTAGAATGTGTTACAACTTAGTTGTTGTCATAAATGTTGTGTTACCGCACTTCCACTCAACAACACATTTTTTCTTGTGTTTTGGGATGTGTTACCAATGTTAATTACTATAGTAGAGGTAGACGGCTAAGTAACGAGGTGGCCCACAATAAGTCATATACCCCTTTTCATCCGAGCACCCACCCAACCTTTCATTCAAAAATGGGAGAATAGAACCGGTTTCGTCGCGGTCGTTCTCTTTAAACGATGACTCATCATCCGAGTAGATAAGTGTGTCGCCTTCTAACACAAAGTCGGCAACGGGTCCTGACTCCTCTGCGATTATGTCGATGAAGCCAGTGAAAGCATTGATCCCACCCAGGGAGACCTGACAAACAGACATGATAAAGCCGGCGGTTGCTTCTTGCTCGGGCATGGAACCACCAATGAAACCGATGGAAATGTGAAGCTTGCGAAATGGGACTCGGTATCTTAACTCAACACACTCGGTCTTTGGGCTTCAGCCATATTCGTTGATGTAGATCTTGCCATGCCAGCTCTTTGTCATCCGACCTATCATGAGCTTCTCGATTCCTAGAAGATCTCCCATCAAGAACACACCACCACTGTGTGCTGGCTCAACGATTGGAACCAACTATCATGGTTTTGTCATGTCAGATGTCCTCATAGAAGAACTATGTTGTGAGTCCATTGGTGCTAGGTGAAGGCATGGACTGGCACTGGTCAGAATTGAGAGATGCGTGTTTACCCAGGTTCGGCCCCTCACGGTGGTGCTAAAAGCCTAATCATGTTGATTTCTATTGATGATGTTGATGATCTCAATTATAAGAGTGATGTTTCTCGACCTAGGTCTTGAGGGATTCTAACTTGTCCTTTTTGATGACCTAGGAACCCCTTCATACAATAGGTCACGACCCTGGTGTACAAATAGTCTTCGGGTTCCACGCGCTCCACGAGTCCTAGTGTAAACCTTCCATACCTTCCAAGTTTAATCCGCTCCTTCCCGAGCTCAAACTATGTAAGTCGGCTCTCGTCTGTCTAGGCCGGGTCTCCTTCTGGCCCAGCGTCATCCGTCTTTAATGGATACAGAAACAACCTGATCATTAGACTAGCTTGTTGGGCCTTGGTCTTGATCTTTTCTGTCTGGTAATAATCCCGACAATCGCTCCATCGGATCTGGCAACTCCAAAACCAAAAGTGGGAGCCGTGTGGCAGTCGACACCTTCGGCCACCCAGTGGTAGCCGGTACCTCTGACCGCCAGGCATCTACATATGTTGGCTCCCCACGGTTAGTTCTGCCACCGCCGTCGCAAAGTCAAGGACCTCCTGCAAACCTGCAAAGCACCATCACCACACGCCCGCAAGATAAGACCGTCAACACCAACGCTACACCACTCCCTCTCCCTACCAAGCCATGGAGGAAGCTGCTGACCGTATCCCAAGCCGTCCCGTAGCCCACACCATCCTTGAGCATGAAAGGACCCAGCTGACGCAAACACACCAACCCCGCCACTACCATGCCGCCCAGTACCTATGCCAACCAGGGAGGGAGCAGTGCATGGGCCGCGGGATTGGTAAGTGGCGGGGTGATTCCGAGTTGGCATAGTTAGTTGCGGGTTTGGATTTACCCAGCGGTGGCCAGCAGCGGCGACGGGGGATAAGAGCTAGGAGGGGAGGAAGATGAGGTGACAACGCAAGGGTATCCACCGGTCGCTCGCAGGAGGGACGCAAGGGGAGGGGATCTGTTTTTTCAATCTTCCTGGCTCTACTACATGCTGACTCTCACTGGCCATCGGTTGTGCAATATTTGTTACTTGTTGTGCAATGTCTATGATAGACCATATATTATTTTGTCTTAATGAAACAAAGAAATGGAATATACAACATAAAAAAGTGGTGGATTAAAATGTTGCGGGGATTAGAATACATAAAACAAGGTTTACTCGCTTTCTAGAGCTAGACTCACAAAAAAACAATCATTGTTTTTTCGAAAAGAACTCTAGTTCTGTTAGCGATCACCATCTATTCCATGAAAAATTGTGTAGAGAGATGAGTTATTGCAGGATAATTTGTACCTAAATGTGCCATAAAATAATTCTTTTAAGTTTACTGTACTCGTTGTGTGATCTACTTCTCATGTGTCCAAACTTATAATGGTAAGTTCCTACCCCTTTGTTACATATGTGAAACTTTTATACTCCCCCATATTTATTTGCTTCATAGATTAACTTTTTCTCGGGTCAAATTTTCTAAACAATGTCCAAGTTTACAAAAAATATATAAGCATCCACATATCAAGTAAATACCATTGATATCACCATTCAATATGTTTTCATACCATATATATATTATTGTTAAAGCTTAGATTATTTTCTATAAACTTGATCAAACATTATAATTGATGACTTAGGTAACATTTACCAGATACATAAAAAAATTCAAACAGAAAAAATAGCATGCAAGCATTGATACGGATTTCCATACAAAATATGATCATTCATGGCTGTACATGGCCATAAGTGCGTCCGGGCGTAATAAAGCCCGCCGTCGAAAACCCAGGCCCAGACCCAACCCATCTAACGGGCCTAGATTTTAGGCATGAGCTCGTCCCATCAGTACAAAGCCCGTCGGTCCTTGGTTCGGGCCCTTCCTTCACTAGTGGAAAATGGGCCATTAGTCCCGGTTCCATAGTGCCTTTAGTCGCGGGACTAAAGGCTCAAACTTTTAGTCTCAGTTGTGTTACGAACCGGGCCAAAAGGTGCTCCCCGTGACCATTGTGGGGCACGAGGGCGGGAGGACCTTTAGTCTCGGTTGGTAACACCGAGCGGGACTAAAAGGCGGCCACTCGTCAGTAGTAGCTAGGTGTTGGGTTTATTTTTTAAGGAGGGTTTTAGGAGTTTTGGAGGGTTTAGGGGTTTCATATTGTGTTTCCCCTTTTTCTTTGTGTGTCCATCATCTTTGGTTCCTTATGCCTGTTGGTGTTCTCGGCTGGTGCCAACTAGACGCTAGCTAGTACGTACATATAGCATTGAAGAAACCGTTACACGAAATCGTCATGAATATGAAGAGAAGTGACCTCTCTTTCCCCGTGCTTGGTTGAACAAGTTTCCGTATACACTAGTGGGGACGGGGCCTTTAGCCCCGGCCCGTAACGGGCTTTAGTCCCGATTCACCAACCGGGACTAAAGGGGCGGGACTAAAGGCCTAACCTTTAGTCCCGGCCTTGTTACAAGCCGGTACTAAAGGTGCTCCACGTGGGCGCCTCGTAGCCGCCCCAGGGGCAGGCCCTCTAGTCCCGGTTCGTTACACGGACCGGGACTAAAGAGTTTCAGATTTTGCTTGTTTTTGGGTTTTTTTTGAATGAAATTATTTTTGGGTTTTAGGGTTTTAGGGTTTAGGTGTTCGGGAGATTAACGTGATGCCTCGTTTGGTGTTCGGGAATTAGTTTTCATATAATTTAAATAGAAATAATTATGCATATATATATATAAGATTAACTTATCTTACAAGCGAGCATATATATACAATTATATGGAGATCTGAATTATCGGGACTAGAGCCCGTCTATTCGATTACATGGATGAACATGAGTAATGGCCCCTAGCTACACTAAATCGTCCTTTGTCATCTATAGCTTCCGTCCTCAGAAATCCCGCAAGCTCCTCTGCAACAGCAATCGTGCGTTGCTCTGGTAGGACCTTCGTCCTCATGGTCGTGTGCTATATAAGAAGAGGAGATGAATATGAATATCAATCATGATAACAAAGAATGACGGGTAAAAATAGAGGTGTGAATGTTCATTGCTTAGAGGTACACGTGCGAATGGTCTCGCAAACATAGTTCCGCATAGATGCGTTCCCCGTGGCTGCTGGTCGCACTTTACGAGAATAGAATATATATAATCAAAATAATAATCTAGCATCATAAATGTATTGAAAATAGAAGTATATCATACTACTACTTACTCAGCCGCTGTAAAGGTCAGCTTCTCAGGAAAGTTACCGGAAGTCACGCACTTGAATCGCTTCCAAACCCTGCCCGACAAGGATAATGATTTGCTATGTTTTTCATTAATTGATATATCAGAAAATCATCAAAAGAGACCGATAGAGCGCAACAATGATTGAAATTACCCTTGGAGCATGTCCTGCAGGCTTTGGAACTGTTCCAAGGGTCTCGATAATGGGTCGAAGGCATCAACTCTTCCCTTATCAATTTGAATGTCCAACAAAATCCAATCGAAGCTGCACATGTATATACATATATATATATGTGTGTGTGTGTGTGTCAGTAACTTATCAATTACACTTATAAGTGAATGGACACAACATACTAAAGACCGTCACCTGAAGTTGTATGGAAACAGTATGTGGTCACAGAAATTTTGATCTGGTAGAAACCTTAGAAGGTTTTCCTCCGTCTCCTTGGGTTTATCTGTCAGTTTCGCTATATGTATTTTATCTGGGTCAATAAACCCAATATTTAGGATGTTCTTACTTTTACAATCCCAAATCTTCATTCTTTATAATAGAGTACAAGTTATATATAGACAATGAATTGAAATAACTAAACAAGTTATATGTAGACGATGAATTGAAAAACTTACGAACAATAGCAACTCATAAGCGATTTGTCGAGGGCGTCGCCATTGTACATCGGGAAGAGTTCATCAAAGTCGATATGGATTTCTTCGGGGCGGCCGTAGTACTCCCGTGGGACACTCAGCACGATCATCGTTCTCCCATCCTTTGATTCACTTAAGTACCATTGATGCAAGTAACACATATTTGTTGGGAGATCATCTTTGCTGACCAAAGGCTTTCCCATGACAAACTGTGGCTTAGGGGCTACCACAGCCTTGGGTATCCTGTCGTCTTGGGAAGCCAGCAAATCTTCAAGCGAGACACCACATTCAGCCACCCACTACTTTGCTATTTCAAAAGCTTGCCCCTGCACCGAAGAGGGAACATTCTCGGTTAACACCTTGAAGGGTGGGATCGACTGTTTGGCCTATTGTGCAAGCTGAGGAACGTCTGATTTTTTCTTGCTTGTAGTTGAACTTGATTTGCTCCCACTTGCACTTGCACGTGATCTGCTCTTTTTCACTTCCTTCTGCAATGTGCGTGTATAGTCATCAGGCTTACGGTGTAAGTCATACTGTGATGGAAGGGTCATGAAGTCTTTTGCCCATGCTATTTGCTTCTTGGTGTATTCCGGGCGGGGCTCGGGTTCCTTATTTTTCATCTGCGCATCATGATGTTCCTTTGCTATCCTGGCGTTTTCCTCGGGGGTACGATCATAAGGTCTGATAGGAAGATTAGCATGAGGTACCTTTGGGAGGGGCGACCGTTTGCGCTTTGGGGGGCTCCGTCGCTTAGGAATCGTCGGCGGACCGTTCTTGGTGGCACGCTTCCACTTAGTATCCTATGCGGGCGGCGGCAGAGACGGACGACCCAAGTCCGGCGGCGGTGATCGAGATGGACTCGTGTTGTGCTGGCCGACGTCATGTGGAGGGCTTGGAGGTAATGGAGGTGTAGGTGACCTACGACGACTCAGAGGCGGTGTTGTCCTTGGGGCCGAGTCTGGAAGCTTGATGTAGTTCTTGTCCCATAGGATGACTCCACCCAGTACTTCTCCGAGTGTCCTCTCATCTTCGGGTCCAGCTATGTCGAGCTCCATATCATGAAACCCCGTCATGATTTCATCCACCCCGACTTTAGCAAAGCCAGCTGGAATCTCACGGCCATGCCAGCGTGCATCACGGCCAGAAGGTAAAGCTTGTCCGACGACCACCTTCATGGATATGTTCTTGAATTTCTGATGGAGTTCACATTATGTTGACTCCTTGATTCCATCCATGGGGTAGCCGGGACCGCCCTCTATCATTCTTCGTGCATCATTGGGCGGGGCCTCAGATTCAGCCACGCTGCTTTTCCGCTTAGATGGGGCGCCGGTAATATCAAGTGCAGGATCTTCCTGGCGCGCTACTCCTCTAAGCTCATCAATCTGCTTCTGTTGCTCGTTAATCCTGGCAAGCAACTGGTTGAACTTGTCATTCTCCTCATCCTGCTGCCGCTTCTTTGCTCTCTCTCGGCTTCTGTAAGTGTCTTGGTCTCTGGCAAACCCAAGCCACCACGGGTAAGAAGGACCGAAGCCTCGCGTTCGTCCTCCATGTTCGTCATTGCCGAGGACCAGTGTGAGCAAATCTTTCTCTCTATCTGCAGTGAACTTTCTTTTACCCTCCTTAATTTCTTTCACTATCCTTTTCCAATTCAACCTGGGTATCCTAAGACCGTCACTGCAGATGAGGTCCCCTGTTTTTTCGTCGTACGACCCACCATGCGCAAGGAACCAATTTCTTTCTCTCAATTCCCACTCATCACGGAGTGGTTCAGGAACGATGCCTTTATCTAGCAGATCTTGCTCTTTCTTATCCCACTTTGGGATGGCAGTCTCATAGCCCCCTGGCCCCAGCTTGTGGTGATATTTCTTCTTGTCGGCATTTATCTTGTTCTTTTCTGATAATGCCTGGGCATCTTCTGACTCCTTGTACTCTTGAAATGCCTTCCAGTGATTCGCCTGCTTGGCTAGATACCCCTCGAATACTGGTACTTTCTTTGTCTTCAGATAGTTTTTCCACAGCTTCTTCTTCCAGCTATGGAACAGTGCGGCCATCTTCTTTAGAGTCCACTGCTTGACTTTGGCCCTCAGTTTGTCTGCGGCGTCTTCATTCTCATATTCTGGCAGGTTGAAATGTGACATGAGATCATTCCAAAGATTATCTTTGTACCTTTCGGTGACATAGTCACTATCGGCTGCCCCTTTGCGCTTGTTCCACTCCTGTACGCTGATCGGGACGTGATCCCTAACGAGAACTCCGCATTGCTTCTTGAATGTGTCAGCAGCATTCTTAGGAAGCTTGGGTTCGCCCGTGGGCAATATCACCTCAAAGGTGTAATGCGTCCGTGCATCCAACTTTCAAGTCGGGCCTCGTTTCGTAGCTTTGCTCGATGTGGAGGCCTAAGAGGTAGAAACATTCATCAAATGAATGTATATGTATACAATATAGAGCTATCTCCAATATTTTTCACATATTACAAGTGATTGTCGAACTTCATATGTATACCTCGCCGGACTTTATTATTTCTTCACCGGCTTCTCCACCGGCTTCTCCATCAGTGGAGCTATCACCTTCTCCGTCATTGGACCTATCTCCTGCCCCATCGGCTTCATCTTCGTGTCGCTCGACCTCCATTCCAACGTCGGGGTTTAGATATGACGACGGAGATTCAACTTGTTCAACATCGGGGCCGTCTTTGATTATATCTTCGAGAAGTTCTTCCTCTTCGAGGTTCCTGATATGTGGATCCATAGTTCTGTAAAAAAACGGATTCTCTTAACCTTTGTACCAAAAAATAATTATTCTATCAGGAACTCCGTTCCAAAACAACTTTAGTCCCGGGTCGTGGCTCCACCCGGGACTCCTAGATTTCTGCATAGTATTCAAAGTAGGAGTACTTTTCCAATTTGAGCATTCAATAAGGAAAACCAAATCGTAAAATAAAGTAGTATTCAAATTAGCATGCATTCAATTATAAGCAAATACATCATCTCTTTTGTCCGTACGTCGTCGAATATTATCACTAATACTCCTCGAATACTATCATACATATAGCATCACTGATACATCTAGAACCGTAGCGCCCGACGGGTATCGGCGCGGGCGGTGGACACCCAAAGAGAAGGAACCATCACAGGATCATAGGTCCAGTGAGATCCCCGAAGAACCTGCCAGGTATGCTCGAACCTGCCCTCCAACGCAACCATGTAGCGACGGACGTGCTCATCCTCCTCGCTGACACGGTGACGTACCACCTCCGCGGTGTCCGGAAGCCTCGGCACCCTCACTGGCCCACGCGACCACCACCAAACAAGGATCGGGTCAACGACGGGCTGGCTCCTCACCAACCTACGCCCCCCGGAAGGTAGCACCTCCCAATACCAGCCGGGCGGAGCCCAGTCCCGGACAGGGCCCCTCTGATCAAGCAGGTGTCCTCCGCCGAGTCAACGACGAGGATGCGGGATAGGCATCGTAAAATGAACTAAAAAAATAAACTAGTTCTATTAATTTTCTTGCTAAAAATAAACTATTAACACTTAAGAATATACAATAGCAAAATTAAACTATTAACACTTAAGCATATACAATAGCAAAATTAAGCAATAATCTAAGAAACACTATTAACACTTAAGCATATACACTATACAATATTTCTTCTTCTTGTAACCCTAAACTAATTTTTCCTCTTCTTCTATTTCTCCTCTTCTTCTACTTCTTATTCTACTTCTACTTCTCCTCTTCTTCTACTACTTCTCCTCTTCTCTTCTTCTACTTCTCCTCTCCTCCTCTTCTAATTTTTTCTCTTCTTCTACTTCTCCTCTTCTTCTATTTTTCCTCTTCTTCTCCTCTCCTCCTCTTCTTATTCTCCTTTTTCTTCTTTTCTTCTCCTCCTCTTCTTATTTTCCTTTTTCATAATTCTAAATATTACTAACCCTAATAATCTAGCACAAACCTAATAACAATAGGAATTAAATGACAAAAAAAATATTTTTCTTCTTTTCTTCCCTTTTTCTTCCTTTCTTCTCGTTTTCTTCTTTTCTTCTCCCTTTTCTTCTTTTCTTCTACTGGCCGGAGTGTTGGGGAGGAGGGGCGGGGGGGGGGGGGGGGGCGGCGAGGAGGACGGCGGCGCGCGGCGAGGAGGACGACGGCGGCGAGGAGGACGACGGCGACGGCGAGGAGGACGACAGGCGGCGGCGAGCAGGACGGCGGGCAGCGTGACGGCGTCGTCGAGTTCGTCGTTGTGCCGCGCCGGGCAGGAGAACGAGAGGAAGAAGAAGAGAAATGGACGATTTGGGTTGGAATTTTTCGAAGTCCCGCTTATATAGGTGGATCTTTAGTCACGGTGCGTGGCTCGAACCGGGACTAAAGACCCCCTTTAGTCCCGGGTGGAGCCACGACCCGGGACTAAAGGCCCTTTTTCGGGCAGCCAGAAGGCGGGAAGCAGGGGGTCTTTAGTCCCGGTGCGTGGCTCCAGCCGGGACTAAAGGGGGTCTTTAGTCCCGGGGCGTGGCTCCACCCGGAACTAAAGCCCCTCCTCGGCTGCACGATAAGTTTAGTCCCACCTCGCCCAGCGAGGGGGACTAACACTTGTTTATAAGCCCCGTCGCAGCTTGTCCATCGAGCTCCTCTCTAAAGCAGGCTTACGGGCCTAAACTCACTGAAAGTTGAAACTATATTCGAAATTATGGAGAAAATTCAATCTGAATTCAACGCGAGTTCACTTTGAATTTAGATTGAATTTTCTCTATGAATTCTCATATAGTTTCAATTTTTCTCTATTTTCAAAAATAATTATTTTAACTATCCAAACTATTATCTATTTTGTTATTTCCAATTAAAAACTATGTTTATTAAAAATTCCTTTTGCATATTTGAGAATTTGACAAAAATATGATAATGAAAAGTGTTTGAAATTGAATAAATAATTCAAAACTATTTTCTATTTTCAAAAGTAATTATTTTGACTATCCAAACTATTATCTATTTTGTTATTTTCCATTAAAAACTATGTTTATTAATAATTCTTTTTGCATATTTGAGAATTTGACAAAACTATGATAATCAAAAGTGTTTGAAATTGAATAAATAATTCAAAACTATTTTCTATTTTCAAAAGTAATTATTTTGACCATCCAAACTATTAACTATTTTGCTATTTTCAATTAAAAACTATATTTATTAAAATTATTTTTGCATATTTGAGAATTTGACAAAACTATGATAATGAAAAGTGTTTGAAATTGAATAAATAATGCAAAAGTATTTTCAATTTTCAAAAGTAATTATTTTGACTATCCAAACTATTAACTTATTTTTTTGAGCTAGTTGACCCTGAAATTGAAAAGCACTACGAATGAACTATGAAAATGTTGAAAGTTGGCATGCTATCAACATTTCACGCACATAGCATGTGTTAAAAAGTTGAGAGGGCTACGACAAAAACTGGATGCACTTCGTGTACAAAACGGACAATCTCACGAGAACTCATCTCTTACAAAGGGATTTCATTTTTTTGAACTTATTTGAACTCCATACTTTTTGTGTGTTCAAAATGCACCATTCAAAGGCACATCACAAAATTTCAACGATTTCTGACTTCATTTGGTATTCTTCGTGCATTTACTTATTTTTTTTAAGCTAGTTGACCCTGAAATTGAAAAGCACTACAAATGAACTCTGAAAATGTTAAAAGTTGGCATGCTATCATCATTTCACCCACATAGCATGTGTTAAAAATTTGAGAGGGCTACGACAAAAACTGGATGAACTCCGTGTACAAAACGGACAATCTCTCTCGAAGTATGAGGGTTTAGAACGAGAACTCATCTCTTACAAAGGGATTTCATTTTTTTGAACTTATTTGAACTCTATACTTTTTGTGTGTCCAAAATGCACCATTCAAAGGCACATCACAAAATTTCAACAATTTCTAACTTCATTTGGTATTCTTCGTGCATTTACTTTTTTTTAAGCTAGTTGACCCTGAAATTGAAAAGCACTACAAATGAACTCTGAAAATGTTGAAAGTTGGCATGCTATCATCATTTCACCCGCATAGCATGTGCTAAAAAGTTGAGAGGGGTACGACAAAAACTGGATGCACTTCGTGTGCAAAACGGACAATCTCTCTTGAAGTATCAGGGTTTCGAATGAGAACTCACCTCTTACAAAGGGATTTCATTTTTTTTGAACTTATTTGAACTCCATAGTTTTTGTGTGTTCAAAATGCACCATTCAAAGGGACATCACAAAATTTCAACAATTTCTAACTTCATTTGGTATTCTTCGTGCATTTACTTTTTTTTTGAGCTAGTTGACCCTGAAATTGAAAAGCACTACAAATGAACTCTAAAAATGATGAAAGTTGGCATGCTATCTTCATTTCACCCACATAGCATGTCTTAAAGAGTTGAGAGGGCTACGGCAAAAACTGGATGCACTTCGTGTACAAAACGGAAAATCTCTCTCGAAGTATCAGGGTTTCGAACGAGAACTCATCTCTTACAAAGGGATTTCATTTTTTTGAACTTATTTGAACTCCATACTTTTTGTGTGTTCAAAATGCACCATTCAAAGGCACATCACAAAATTCCAACGATTTCTGAGTTCATTTGGTATTCTTCGTGCATTTACTTATTTTTTTTGAGCTAGTTGACCCTGAAATTGTAAAGCACTACAAATGAACTCTGAAAATGTTGAAAGTTGGCATGCTATCATAATTTCACCCACATAGCATGTGTTAAAAAGTTGAGAGGGCTACGACGAAAACTGGATGCACTTCGTGTACAAAACGGACAATCTGTGTCGAAGTATCACGGTTTCGAACGAGAACTCATCTCTTACAAAGGGATTTCATTTTTTTGAACTTATTTGAACTACATACTTTTTGTGTGTTCAAAATGCACCATTCAAAGGCACATCACAAAATTTCTGACTTCATTTGGTATTCTTCGTGCATTCACTTTTATTTTTTTGAGCTAGTTGACCCTGACATTGAAAAGCACTACAAATGAACTCTGAAAATGATGAAAGATGGCATGCTATCTTCATTTCACCCACATAGCATGTCTTAAAAAGTTGAGAGGGCTACGGCAAAAACTGGATGCACTTCGTGTACAAAACGGAAAATCTCTCTCGAAGTATCAGCGTTTCGAACGAGAACTCATCTCTTACAAAGGGATTTCATTTTTTTGAACTTATTTGAACTCCATACTTTCTGTGTGTTCAAAATGCACCATTCACAGGCACATCACAAAATTTCAACAATTTCTGACTTCATTTGGTATTCTTCGTGCATTTACTTATTTTTTTTGAGCTAGTTGACCCTGAAATTGAAAAGCACTACAAATGAACTCTGAAAATGTTGAAAGTTGGCATGCTATCATAATTTCACCCACATAGCATGTGTTAAAAAGTTGATAGGGCTACGACGAAAACTGGATGCACTTCGTGTACAAAGCGGACAATCTCTCTCGAAGTATCACGGTTTCGAACGAGAACTCATCTCTTACAAAGGGATTTCATTTTTTTGAACTTATTTGAACTACACACTTTTTGTGTGTTCAAAATGCACCATTCAAAGGCACATCACAAAATTTCAACATGTTCTGAGTTCATTTGGTATTCTTGATGCATTTACTTATTTTTTTTGAGCTAGTTGACCCTGAAATTGAAAAGCACTACAAATGAACTCTGAAAATGTTGAAAGTTGGCATGCTATCAGCATTTCACCCACATAGCATGTGTTAAAAAGTTGAGAGGGCTACGACAAAAACTGGATGCACTTCGTGTACAAAACGGAAAATCTCTCTCGAAGTATCAGCGTTTCGAACGAGAACTCATCTCTTACAAAGGGATTTCATTTTTTTGAACTTATTTGAACTCCATACTTTTTGTGTGTTCAAAATGAACCATTCAAAGGCACATCACAAAATTTCAACAATTTCTGACTTCCTTTGGTATTCTTCGTGCATTTACTTTTTTTTTTGAGCTAGTTGACCCTGAAATTGAAAAGCACTACAAATGAACTCTGAAAATGTTGAAAGTTGGCATGCTATCATCATTTCACCCACATAGCATGTGTTAAAAAGATGAGAGGGGTACGAGAAAAACTGGATGCACTTCGTGTACAAAACGGACAATCTCTCTTGAAGTATCAGGGTTTCGAACGAGAACTCATCTCTTACAAAGGGATTTCATTTTTTAGAACTTATTTGAACTCCATAGTTTTTGTGTGTTCAAAATGCACCATTCAAAGGGACATCACAAAATTTCAACAATTTCTGACTTCATTTGGTATTCTTCGTGCATTTACTTTTTTTGAGCTAGTTGACCCTGAAATTAAAAAGCACTACAAATGAACTCTGAAAATGTTGAAAGTTGGCATGCTATCTTCATTTCACCCACATAGCATGTCTTAAAAAGTTGAGAGGGCTACGGCAAAAACTGGATGCACTTCGTGTACAAAACAGAAAATCTCTCTCGAAGTATCAGCGTTTCGAACGAGAACTCATCTCTTACAAAGGGATTTCATTTTTTTGAACTTATTTGAACTCCATACTTTTTGTGTGTTCAAAATGCACCATTCAAAGGCACATCACAAAATTTCAACAATTTCTGACTTCATTTGGTATTCTTCGTGCATTTACTTATTTTTTTTTGAGCTAGTTGACCCTGAAATTGAAAAGCAAAACAAATGAACTCTGAAAATGTTGAAAGTTGGCATGCTATCAGAATTTCACCCACATAGCATGTGTTAAAAAGTTGAGAGGGCTACGACGAAAACCGGATGCACTTCGTGTACGAAACGGACAATCTCTCTCGAAGTATCACGGTTTCGAACGAGAACTCATCTCTTACAAAGGGATTTCATTTTTTTGAACTTATTTGAACTACATACTTTTTGTGTGTTCAAAATGCACCATTCAAAGGCACATCACAAAATTTCAACAATTTCCGACTTCATTTGGTATTCTTCGTGCATTTACTTTTTTTTTTTTGAGCTAGTTGACCCTGAAATTGAAAAGCACTACAAATGAACTCTGAAAATGTTGAAAGTTGGCATGCTCTCATCATTTCACCCACATACCATGTGTTAAAAAGTTGAGAGGGGTACGACAAAAACTGGATGCACTTCGTGTACAAAACGGACAATCTCTCTTGAAGTATCAGGGTTTCGAACGAGAACTCATCTCTTACAAAGGGATTTCATTTTTTTGAACTTATTTGAACTCCATAGTTTTTGTGTGTTCAAAATGCACCATTCAAAGGGACATCACAAAATTTCAACAATTTCTGACTTCATTTGGTATTCTTCGTGCATTTACTTTTTTTTTTAGCTAGTTGACCCTGAAAATGAAAAGCACTAGAAATGAACTCTGAAAATGATGAAAGTTGGCATGATATCTTCATTTCACCCACATAGCATGTCTCAAAAAGTTGAGAGGGCTACGGCAAAAACTGGATGCACTTCGTGTACAAAACGGAAAATCTCTGTCGAAGTATCAGCGTTTCGAACGAGAACTCATCTCTTACAAAGGGATTTCATTTTTTTGAACTTATTTGAACTCTATACTTTTTGTGTGTCCAAAATGCACCATTCAAAGGCACATCACAAAATTTCAACAATTTCTGAGTTCATTTGGTATTCTTCGTGCATTTACTTATTTTTTTTTTTGAGCTAGTTGACCCTGAAATTGTAAAGCACTACAAATGAACTCTGAAAATGTTGAAAGTTGGCATGTTATCATAATTTCACCCACATAGCATGTGTTAAAAAGTTGAGAGGGCTACGACGAAAACTGCATGCACTTCGTGTACAAAACGGACAATCTCTCTCGAAGTATCACGGTTTCGAACGAGAACTCATCTCTTACAAAGGGATTTCATTTTTTTGAACTTATTTGAACTACATACTTTTTGTGTGTTCAAAATGCACCATTCAAAGGCACATCACAAAATTTCAACAATTTCCGACTTCATTTGGTATTCTTCGTGCATTTACTTTTTTTTTTTTGAGCTAGTTGACCCTGAAATTGAAAAGCACTACAAATGAACTCTGAAAATGTTGAAAGTTGGCATGCTCTCATCATTTCACCCACATACCATGTGTTAAAAAGTTGAGAGGGGTACGACAAAAACTGGATGCACTTCGTGTACAAAACGGACAATCTCTCTTGAAGTATCAGGGTTTCGAACGAGAACTCATCTCTTACAAAGGGATTTCATTTTTTTGAACTTATTTGAACTCCATAGTTTTTGTGTGTTCAAAATGCACCATTCAAAGGGACATCACAAAATTTCAACAATTTCTGACTTCATTTGGTATTCTTCGTGCATTTACTTTTTTTTTTAGCTAGTTGACCCTGAAAATGAAAAGCACTAGAAATGAACTCTGAAAATGATGAAAGTTGGCATGATATCTTCATTTCACCCACATAGCATGTCTCAAAAAGTTGAGAGGGCTACGGCAAAAACTGGATGCACTTCGTGTACAAAACGGAAAATCTCTGTCGAAGTATCAGCGTTTCGAACGAGAACTCATCTCTTACAAAGGGATTTCATTTTTTTGAACTTATTTGAACTCTATACTTTTTGTGTGTCCAAAATGCACCATTCAAAGGCACATCACAAAATTTCAACAATTTCTGAGTTCATTTGGTATTCTTCGTGCATTTACTTATTTTTTTTTTTGAGCTAGTTGACCCTGAAATTGTAAAGCACTACAAATGAACTCTGAAAATGTTGAAAGTTGGCATGTTATCATAATTTCACCCACATAGCATGTGTTAAAAAGTTGAGAGGGCTACGACGAAAACTGCATGCACTTCGTGTACAAAACGGACAATCTCTCTCGAAGTATCACGGTTTCGAACGAGAACTCATCTCTTACAAAGGGATTTCATTTTTTTGAACTTATTTGAACTACATACTTTTTGTGTGTTCAAAATGCACCATTCAAAGGCACATCACAAAATTTCAACAATTTCCGACTTCATTTGGTATTCTTCGTGCATTTACTTATTTTTTTTGAGCTAGTTGACCCTGAAATTGAAAAGCACTACAAATGAACTCTGAAAATGTTGAAAGTTGGCATGCTATCATAATTTCACCCACATAGCATGTGTTAAAAAGTTGAGAGGGGTACAACAAAAACTGGATGCACTTCGTGTACAAAACGGACAATCTCTCTTGAAGTATCAGGGTTTCGAACGAGAACTCATCTCTTACAAAGGGATTTCATTTTTTTGAACTTATTTGAACTCCATAGTTTTTGTGTGTTCAAAATGCACCATTCAAAGGGACATCACAAAATTTCAACAATTTCTGACTTCATTTGGTATTCTTCATGCATTCACTTTTTTTTTGAGCTAGTTGACCCTGAAATTGAAAAGCACTACAAATGAACTCTGAAAATGATGAAAGTTGGCATGCTATCTTCATTGCACCCACATAGCATGTCTTAAAAAGTTGAGAGGGCTACGGCAAAAACTGGATGCACTTCGTGTACAAAACGGAAAATCTCTCTCGAAGTATCAGCGTTTCGAACGAGAACTCATCTCTTACAAAGGGATTTCATTTTTTTGAACTTATTTGAACTCCATACTTTTTGTGTGTTCAAAATGCACCATTCAAAGGCACATCACAAAATTTCAACAATTTCTGACTTCATTTGGAATTCTTCGTGCATTTACTTATTTTTTTTGAGCTAGTTGACCCTGAAATTGAAAAGCACTACAAATGAACTCTGAAAATGTTGAAAGTTGGCATGCTATCATAATTTCACCCACATAGCATGTGTTAAAAAGTTGAGAGGGCTACGACGAAAACTGGATGCACTTCGTGTACAAAACGGACAATCTCTCTCGAAGTATCATGGTTTCGAACGAGAACTCATCTCTTACAAAGGGATTTCATTTTTTTGAACTTATTTGAACTACATACTTTTTGTGTGTTCAAAATGCACCATTCAAAGGCACATCACAAAATTTCAACAATTTCCGACTTCATTTAGTATTCTTCGTGCATTTACTTATTTTTTTTGAGCTAGTTGACCCTGAAATTGAAAAGCACTACAAATGAACTCTGAAAATGTTGAAAGTTGGCATGCTATCATCATTTCACCCACATAGCATCTGTTAAAAAGTTGAGAGGGGTACAACAAAAACTGGATGCACTTCGTGTACAAAACGGACAATCTCTCTTGAAGTATCAGGGTTTCGAACGAGAACTCATCTCTTACAAAGGGATTTCATTTTTTTGAACTTATTTGAACTCCATAGTTTTTGTGTGTTCAAAATGCACCATTCAAAGGGACATCACAAAATTTCAACAATTTCTGACTTCATTTGGTATTCTTCGTGCATTCACTTTTATTTTTTTGAGCTAGTTGACCCTGAAATTGAAAAGCACTACAAATGAACTCTGAAAATGATGAAAGTTGGCATGCTATCTTCATTTCACCCACATAGCATGTCTTAAAAAGTTGAGAGGGCTACGGCAAAAACTGGATGCACTTCGTGTACAAAACGGAAAATCTCTCTCGAAGTATCAGCGTTTCGAACGAGAACTCATCTCTTACAAAGGGATTTCATTTTTTTGAACTTATTTAAACTCCATACTTTTTGTGTGTTCAAAATGCACCATTCAAAGGCACATCACAAAATTTGAACAATTTCTGACTTCATTTGGTATTCTTCGTGCATTTACTTATTTTTTTTTTGAGCTAGTTGACCCTGAAATAGAAAAGCACTACAAATGAACTCTGAAAATGTTGAAAGTTGGCATGCTATCATAATTTCACCCACATAGCATGTGTTAAAAAGTTGAGAGGGCTACGATGAAAACTGGATGCACTTCGTGTACAAAACGGACAATCTCTCTCGAAGTATCACGGTTTCGAACGAGAACTCATCTCTTACAAAGGGATTTCATTTTTTTGAACTTATTTGAACTACATACTTTTTGTGTGTTCAAAATGCACCATTCAAAGGCACATCAGAAAATTTCAACAATTTCCGACTTGATTTGGTATTCTTCGTGCATTTACTTATTTTTTTGAGCTAGTTGACCCTGAAATTGAAAAGCACTACAAATGAACTCTGAAAATGTTGAAAGTTGGCATGCTATCATAATTTCACCCACATAGCATGTGTTAAAAAGTTGAGAGGGCTACGACGAATACTGGATGCACTTCGTGTACAAAACGGACAATCTCTCTCGAAGTATCATGGTTTCGAACGAGAACTCATCTCTTACAAAGGGATTTCATTTTTTTGAACTTATTTGAACTACATAGTTTTTGTGTGTTCAAAATGCACCATTCAAAGGCACATCACAAAATTTCAACAATTTCCGACTTCATTTGGTATTCTTCGTGCATTTACTTATTTTTTTTGAGCTAGTTGACCCTGAAATTGAAAAGCACTACAAATGAAGTCTGAAAATGTTGAAAGTTGGCATGCTATCATCATTTCACCCACATAGCATCTGTTAAAAAGTTGAGAGGGGTACAACAAAAACTGGATGCACTTCGTGTACAAAACGGACAATCTCTCTTGAAGTATCAGGGTTTCGAACGAGAACTCATCTCTTACAAAGGGATTTCATTTTTTTGAACTTATTTGAACTCCATAGTTTTTGTGTGTTCAAAATGCACCATTCAAAGGGACATCACAAAATTTCAACAATTTCTGACTTCATTTGGTATTCTTCGTGCATTCACTTTTATTTTTTTGAGCTAGTTGACCCTGAAATTGAAAAGCACTACAAATGAACTCTGAAAATGATGAAAGTTGGCATGCTATCTTCATTTCACCCACACAGCATGTTTTAAAAAGTTGAGAGGGCTACGGCAAAAACTGGATGCACTTCGTGTACAAAACGGAAAATCTCTCTCGAAGTATCAGCGTTTCGAATGAGAACTCACCTCTTACAAAGGGATTTCATTTTTTTGAACTTATTTAAACTCCATACTTTTTGTGTGTTCAAAATGCACCATTCAAAGGCACATCACAAAATTTCAACAATTTCTGACTTCATTTGGTATTCTTCGTGCATTTACTTTTTTTTTTTGAGCTAGTTGACCCTGAAATAGAAAAGCACTACAAATGAACTCTGAAAATGTTGAAAGTTGGCATGCTATCATAATTTCACCCACATCGCATGTGTTAAAAAGTTGAGAGGGCTACGATGAAAACTGGATGCACTTCGTGTACAAAACGGACAATCTCTCTCGAAGTATCACGGTTTCGAACGAGAACTCATCTCTTACAAAGGGATTTCATTTTTTTGAACTTATTTGAACTACATACTTTTTGTGTGTTCAAAATGCACCATTCAAAGGCACATCACAAAATTTCAACAATTTCCGACTTCATTTGGTATTCTTCGTGCATTTACTTATTTTTTTGAGCTAGTTGACCCTGAAATTGAAAAGCACTACAAATGAACTCTGAAAATGTTGAAAGTTGGCATGCTATCATAATTTCACCCACATAGCATGTGTTAAAAAGTTGAGAGGGCTACGACGAAAACTGGATGCACTTCGTGTACAAAACGGACAATCTCTCTCGAAGTATCATGGTTTCGAACGAGAACTCATCTCTTACAAAGGGATTTCATTTTTTTGAACTTATTTGAACTACATAGTTTTTGTGTGTTCAAAATGCACCATTCAAAGGCACATCACAAAATTTCAACAATTTCCGACTTCATTTGGTATTCTTCGTGCATTTACTTATTGTTTTTGAGCTAGTTGACCCTGAAATTGAAAAGCACTACAAATGAACTCTGAAAATGTTGAAAGTTGGCATGCTATCATCATTTCACCCACATAGCATCTGTTAAAAAGTTGAGAGGGGTACAACAAAAACTGGATGCACTTCGTATACAAAACGGACAATCTCTCTTGAAGTATCAGGTTTTCGAACGAGAACTCATCTCTTACAAAGGGATTTCATTTTTTTGAACTTATTTGAACTCCATAGTTTTTGTGTGTTCAAAATGCACCATTCAAAGGGACATCACAAAATTTCAACAATTTCTGACTTCATTTGGTATTCTTCGTGCATTCACTTTTATTTTTTTGAGCTAGTTGACCCTGAAATTGAAAAGCACTACAAATGAACTCTGAAAATGATGAAAGTTGGCATGCTATCTTCATTTCACCCACATAGCATGTCTTAAAAAGTTGAGAGGGCTACGGCAAAAACTGGATGCACTTCGTGTACAAAACGGAAAATCTCTCTCGAAGTATCAGCGTTTCGAACGAGAACTCATCTCTTACAAAGGGATTTCATTTTTTTGAACTTATTTAAACTCCATACTTTTTGTGTGTTCAAAATGCACCATTCAAAGGCACATCACAAAATTTCAACAATTTCTGACTTCATTTGGTATTCTTCGTGCATTTAATTATTATTTTTTGAGCTAGTTGACCCTGAAATTGAAAAGCACTACAAATGAACTCTGAAAATGTTGAAAGTTGGCATGCTATCATAATTTCACCCACATAGCATGTGTTAAAAAGTTGAGAGGGCTACGACGAAAACTGGATGCACTTCGTGTACAAAACGGACAATCTCTCTCGAAGTATCACGGTTTCGAACGAGAACTCATCTCTTACAAAGGGATTTCATTTTTTTGAACTTATTTGAACTACATACTTTTTGTGTGTTCAAAATGCACCATTCAAAGGCACATCACAAAATTTCAACAATTTCCGACTTCATTTGGTATTCTTCGTGCATTTACTTATTTTTTTTGAGCTAGTTGACCCTGAAATTGAAAAGCACTACAAATGAAGTCTGAAAATGTTGAAAGTTGGCATGCTATCATCATTTCACCCACATAGCATCTGTTAAAAAGTTGAGAGGGCTACGACAAAAACTGGATGCACTTCGTGTACAAAACGGACAATCTCTCTTGAAGTATCAGGGTTTCGAACGAGAACTCATCTCTTACCAAGGGATTTCATTTTTTTGAACTTATTTGAACTCCATAGTTTTTGTGTGTTCAAAATGCACCATTCAAAGGGACATCACAAAATTTCAACAATTTCTGACTTCATTTGGTATTCTTCGTGCATTCACTTTTATTTTTTTGAGCTAGTTGACCCTGAAATTGAAAAGCACTACAAATGAACTCTGAAAATGATGAAAGTTGGCATGCTATCTTCATTTCACCCACACAGCATGTCTTAAAAAGTTGAGAGGGCTACGGCAAAAACTGGATGCACTTCGTGTACAAAACGGAAAATCTCTCTCGAAGTATCAGCGTTTCGAATGAGAACTCACCTCTTACAAAGGGATTTCATTTTTTTGAACTTATTTAAACTCCATACTTTTTGTGTGTTCAAAATGCACCATTCAAAGGCACATCACAAAATTTCAACAATTTCTGACTTCATTTGGTATTCTTCGTGCATTTACTTTTTTTTTTTGAGCTAGTTGACCCTGAAATAGAAAAGCACTACAAATGAACTCTGAAAATGTTGAAAGTTGGCATGCTATCATAATTTCACCCACATAGCATGTGTTAAAAAGTTGAGAGGGCTACGATGAAAACTGGATGCACTTCGTGTACAAAACGGACAATCTCTCTCGAAGTATCACGGTTTCGAACGAGAACTCATCTCTTACAAAGGGATTTCATTTTTTTGAACTTATTTGAACTACATACTTTTTGTGTGTTCAAAATGCACCATTCAAAGGCACATCACAAAATTTCAACAATTTCCGACTTCATTTGGTATTCTTCGTGCATTTACTTATTTTTTTGAGCTAGTTGACCCTGAAATTGAAAAGCACTACAAATGAACTCTGAAAATGTTGAAAGTTGGCATGCTATCATAATTTCACCCACATAGCATGTGTTAAAAAGTTGAGAGGGCTACGACGAAAACTGGATGCACTTCGTGTACAAAACGGACAATCTCTCTCGAAGTATCATGGTTTCGAACGAGAACTCATCTCTTACAAAGGGATTTCATTTTTTTGAACTTATTTGAACTACATAGTTTTTGTGTGTTCAAAATGCACCATTCAAAGGCACATCACAAAATTTCAACAATTTCCGACTTCATTTGGTATTCTTCGTGCATTTACTTATTGTTTTTGAGCTAGTTGACCCTGAAATTGAAAAGCACTACAAATGAACTCTGAAAATGTTGAAAGTTGGCATGCTATCATCATTTCACCCACATAGCATCTGTTAAAAAGTTGAGAGGGGTACAACAAAAACTGGATGCACTTCGTATACAAAACGGACAATCTCTCTTGAAGTATCAGGTTTTCGAACGAGAACTCATCTCTTACAAAGGGATTTCATTTTTTTGAACTTATTTGAACTCCATAGTTTTTGTGTGTTCAAAATGCACCATTCAAAGGGACATCACAAAATTTCAACAATTTCTGACTTCATTTGGTATTCTTCGTGCATTCACTTTTATTTTTTTGAGCTAGTTGACCCTGAAATTGAAAAGCACTACAAATGAACTCTGAAAATGATGAAAGTTGGCATGCTATCTTCATTTCACCCACATAGCATGTCTTAAAAAGTTGAGAGGGCTACGGCAAAAACTGGATGCACTTCGTGTACAAAACGGAAAATCTCTCTCGAAGTATCAGCGTTTCGAACGAGAACTCATCTCTTACAAAGGGATTTCATTTTTTTGAACTTATTTAAACTCCATACTTTTTGTGTGTTCAAAATGCACCATTCAAAGGCACATCACAAAATTTCAACAATTTCTGACTTCATTTGGTATTCTTCGTGCATTTAATTATTATTTTTTGAGCTAGTTGACCCTGAAATTGAAAAGCACTACAAATGAACTCTGAAAATGTTGAAAGTTGGCATGCTATCATAATTTCACCCACATAGCATGTGTTAAAAAGTTGAGAGGGCTACGACGAAAACTGGATGCACTTCGTGTACAAAACGGACAATCTCTCTCGAAGTATCACGGTTTCGAACGAGAACTCATCTCTTACAAAGGGATTTCATTTTTTTGAACTTATTTGAACTACATACTTTTTGTGTGTTCAAAATGCACCATTCAAAGGCACATCACAAAATTTCAACAATTTCCGACTTCATTTGGTATTCTTCGTGCATTTACTTATTTTTTTGAGCTAGTTGACCCTGAAATTGAAAAGCACTACAAATGAACTCTGAAAATGTTGAAAGTTGGCATGCTATCATCATTTCACCCACATAGCATGTGTTAAGAATTTGAGAGGGCTACGACAAAAATTGGATGCACTTCGTGTACAAAACGGACAATCTCTCTCGAACTATCAGCGTTTCGAACGAGAACTCATCTGTTACGAAGGGATTTCATTTTTTGAACTTATTTGAACTCCATACTTTTTGTGTGTTCAAAGTGCACCATTCAAAGGCACATCACAAAATTTCAACAATTTCTGACTTCATTTGGTATTCTTCGTGCATTTACTTTTTTTTTTTGAGCTAGTTGACCCTGAAATTGCAAAGCACTACAAATGAACTCTAAAAATGTTGAAAGTTGGCATGCTATCATCATTTCACCCACATAGCATGTGCGAGAAAGTTGAGAGGGTTACGTTAAAAACTGGATGCACTTCGTGTACAAAATGGACAATCTCTTTGGAAGTAGAAGCGACCCCCACAATAAGTGACTACATTCTTCTTCTCTCATATATGGTGGACACTAGCTCACCTGATTTTTCAACCGTCGGTGATGGTCGCTACTCCTACTTCCCCTAGTGCATAAACAATATCTAGCACAAGGAGAAGAAGGAGAAACGACCCCCCACAGCAGCAGTCGACATTCTTCTTCTCTCATGTATGGTGGACACTCCCTCACCTGATTCCGCTGCATGCCACGTGGGACTAATGGTCTTCCATTTTTAAATGACTGTTTTAATCAAAAACAGATCTGTTACAAAAAGGGATTTCATTTTTTGAACTTATTTGAACTGAAGACTTTTTGTATATATATGTGGTCGAAATGCATGATACCATGAAGTTAGAAAGGGCTAAACCATTCAAAAGTAGCAAATGAAGTTAGAAAGGGCTAAACCATTCAAATTTGGAAACTATAATGGCACAAAGAGAAACTAGACATATATAAATTGGTCCAAGCAGTACATGATACTAGTCCAAACAGTACATAATAATAGCTACCATAGATATATATATACAAGTGTTCGACGTTGAGAACACTACTCGTCTGAATCGTCTGAATCAGAATGTCCACCTTCCTCGAGGTGACGCTGGCCATAGTTGACGACTCGAATCTTGCGGTACAACTCGTATGAAACGTATGCATCTTTTGCTGCATACTCAATGTTGATACGATCAAGTGGGGCCTTCTCCCAAAGTTTGTGCTAAGACTTTGGGAAACTGGTCTTCATATCACCATATTCCTCGTCGAACAAGGCAACTTCCATATGAGCCATCGAAGTCCTGACATGTCGAAGCCTGAATACCGTTTGGAGATCAATGAGGAAACCAGTTGGTATCTCAATACCGAAGCTGTACCTCATCTTCAGCTTGTCATTCCTTATGTCAGCGGTAGCAAAAGTGATGCCGCTGCGAAGGAAGTCCATGAGTTCTGGAAAATGCTTATCACTACTCCAACGGAAACAAATTAAAATGGAACAAATGTTACATACTGCTGCAATAAGGAAACATGTTTCACTACAACTAAAGAGAAAATTATCTTTAGGATTCAAATAGAACATATGCAATGGAACCTAGAGAGATCACTATAGCTATCCAATGGAACCTAGAGAGATCACTATAGCTATCCAATGGAACCTAGAGAGATCACTAGCTATATGCAATTTTCATGACTATGACATATCATATTGCTATCCAACGGAACCTAGAGAGATCACTAGCTATATGCAATTTTCATAACCTTGGATCAAAGAACACCGCATAAAATTGTATCACTACAACTATGATTTCAATGGAACATATTGAACCAATCAGATTTTTCAGATTGTGGAACACTATTCCAATCAGATTGTGTTCCCTTCAACTAATCAAAATTGTTTCACTACAACTATTTGAAGCGAACCAACTATGATTCCAATGGAACATATTAAACACTAGTTGATTCTAATACGATTTTTCAGATTATGGAACACTATTCCAATCAGATTGTGTTCCCCTTCAACTAATCAAAATTGTTTCACTACAACTATTTGAAGGGAACCAACTATGATTCCAATGGAACATATTAAACACTAGTTGATTCTAATACGATTTTTCGGATTATGGAACACTATTCCAATTAGATTGTGTTCCCCTTCAACTAATCAAAATTGTTTCACTACAACTATTTGAAGGGAACCAACTATGATAGAAACAAATAAACTTACAATGTCATTATCTTGGATCGAAGAAAGCCTCAAAACTTACCTCGCCCATTGGATCGAAGATCAAGACATGGTGTGCGAAGCATAGTTGGATGACGGCAACACCGCATTGATCGGCCGTGTATTCCAGATCAAGCCCCAAGAACTTCTCATGATCCATTGCGGCGTCAAGCCATCGTTCCTTCAACTGTTCAAGAAAAAACGGCATCTCCCTGCTCTCGTTCGTGTACACGACATCGAGCATGGTCGTGCCATGTGCGAGCACCTTTTCAAAGCAAGTTGGCATGGTGGAAGAAGAGAAGGGAAGACACTACAAGGAATATGCTAGTACACGACGCTATTTTATCGTCGCTACATCATCACGGTTTTTCATTTACGACGATCGCATGACGAAAAACCAAGCGTCGGAAACGGAGCGTCAGAAATGAACAGCCACGACGTTTTGATCAAAACCGTCGTAACTTTACGACGATTCCTGGATTGTCGTAACTTTTCGACGATCCTAAATCATCACTGACAATCAAACCCAGTCCTACGTGGCAAAATTACGACGAAATCAAAACGTCATGGCTGAAATCAGCCCAACCCATTTCAATTGATCACATGGGCTCGTTTTATTTTTTTTGGGCTTTTCTTATTGGGCTTTTTTTGGGCCTTGGCCTATTTACATCCACTTTTAGTTTTTCTTTTTCGAATTTTTTTGGGCCCTGGCCTTTTAGTGCCTAAATACATTTGGTCCAGTTTCAGTTTTGGCCTTTTTTTCATTTTTGAATTCAGCAACTTTTTTTCAAGAACTTGGTTTCATTTCTATTTATTGGGCCTTTTCAACCAATTATTTGTCCAATATTAAATGCAGCACTATTTCATATTCAAATTAAGAAAACTCCAAGTCGAATTAAAATCATCCATCATATAACATCACATAATACATCTCCCAGGTTTACATAACACAATAACTCATGTCATCAATACATTTCCTTACACAGGAATATAGCAAGAGTGAACAAAATTACACAACAGAACAATGGCACATCTGCTACTATCCCAACACTATAATGGACTTCATTCTTCTCTCCTATGAGACATGCTTGAGATGCAACAACTTGTCATCCTACATGAACATTACACTGCACATGAATCAATCAAAAAGAAATAAATATAAAAAATATTAGAAATAAAAAGATTTGTGTTCATCCTGAAGATGATGTTAAAAATATCCTTCGTATCACAAATGATTTATCCGTTCTACTACAACAAAATATAACCACAAGTCAATTGTATATACACATATTTTGTGTTGAGAAGAAAGAATGCAAAGAATGCATTTTTAATGGACACTTCACATCAAGCAAATAGTGCAATAGTGATGAAACACTAGTGGTTCAATTAAGAGACGGGATAAACCATTACCTCTTATGTACTTCTCCTTTGATGGACGCTCAATGTGGTTGGTGGCCTTCACAATCACAATGGCAAGTTCCTATTTGTTCCGAAGAAATGGTAAGCCAGCAGGGAGTGAAGCATGATAAAAGTCGAGGTTCAAGTATGAAAAGCTTCAAATACAATTCAACATTCAATGGAATCATAAGTGGCCCGACCAATAGAAAAGTGTGTTAAATGAAAGTATAATCAAGTTAGCCTACAAGTGACAAGTAACAAACACACATCACAGAACTGAAAGTGCAATAGGAGCAGCAATTGCTTTGGCCATTCGTTATAGACCGAACAATGAGTAAGTGTATGGGGCTAACGAGGCTAGGAGCTGCCTATTTTCTAGCCTAGAAAACAAACATGAGATTTCTCAAAGTAGAAAGCAAACAATTTTCCGGCCAATCAAACAAATATGAGATTTCTCAAACAAGAAAGCAAACAAACGTGCTACAGACAATTACTTAGTTTTTTTGTGAGAGGAAGTTGTGCGCCTGTACAAGTATTTATTTTACGTGGATCAAACATTTATGTACTCTAAAAGAAATACAAGAAAAAGTGAGAGAGACGGACACTTAATTTTTTTTGTGAGAGGAAGTTGTGCGCGCATAGACATGGTACCACACCATTCAAGATAATTAACAGGAGTAAAGGAGTAAAGGACAATTCTTTATAGAATGATAAACAGATTTCAGCTAGTACCGTGCTTTCTTGGCTAAGCTAGTTAAAATGAGATAGTCATACAAGACAATAGAGACAATATGAATATGCATGGCACAAGTGCAGGTCCTGGTTAAATAACGTGCTTTCACAAATAAATAAATTCTGCTATAATAAGACTGATCCTACATGCTGAAATCATGTCCTGAATTTCATATTGACTGATACATCTTTCTACAGTTATAGAACGTGTTGGACACCCTGTATATTTGTTGTTTTGTCAAATTATTTTTAAATTATTTAGTATATAGTAACAAATTTCTCAACTTCGAACAATAACCATGGTAGGTTGCACTAATTACCCCAAAAAAATGCTATAATGTACTTACGAATAATGCATATATTAGTCAAAATACAGTACAAACCCCCTGCTGTTAGCACATACATCAATGGCAAGTACAGAATCGTCTACTTGCCATTGTAAAACTGTGCACTTACTACTCTGCCTTCTCTGTTTACCCCACCCATGGTCACGAGAAATTGTCCCTAGTAGCTCACCATCAAGAGGTCGAGCTCCTTGCCGCCGGAGGGAGCGCCGGCGGGGGGCAAGGGCAGCGGGGCGCGCGTGGCCATCTGCGCGGCGATGCGGTGGAGCTAGTCGACGGGGGTGGCGATGCACAGGCAGGCGACGTGTAGAGAACATCTTCTTCAGGGCAGCCCCTGCATCAAGAATAAACTTGAATTATTATCATCAAATCACCAAATTGACACACATCGAATATTATGTAAATTTGCTTAAGTGTAACCAAGAGCGCACCTTCAATTGATCCATGTGGTTTTCTTGCTCGCTTTATACCTTTTGTTGGTCCAGTGGTACTCTCCTTATGATGCCCTTGACTAATCTCTCCCTTCCCAGCTTCAGAATGGGCATTTTCTATTTGAATTTCCTCCTCATTTTCCTAAATCATGTGAAGAAAATACATGAAGATGTTGGTAACACTTATAGTATCATAGTAGAACACTAACTCGCTAACATTCTGCAGCTAATTGCCTAACCATTCTGCATGTTGTGCTAACTTGCTATTTTTTTTAGAATAAGGATATAATCAAAGGAATTCAGCAAGCACAAGCCCTCATTCCAAGGGCTGAAAATGGAGTTAGGATATATACACTACAAAACCAGAGTTCAACAATTTCTATAAGAAACTGTGAACAACATTGCACTATAAGAATGTCACTTGTACATGTGCAGAGTCCGATTGGTACTTGTACATGTGAACAAAACCAGATTTGAATGTCACTTGTACATGTGCAGAGTTGAAAAGTTTTGAATGGCAAATGCTCATGCTTTCTTGAATGTTTGTTGTGACTAAAGAATAGTTCCAGTAAACTACTTGTGCCTATGCAGAAAAGAACAAACAATTTGTGTGTGTGTGTCATAAGTATTACTCCATGCCTGGGAAATAAGCAGATGACAGGACAACAATGTATCTCTAGAAGCTACAGATTTCACTACTTTGTAGGGAATCTACAGATTTCACCACTATATCAAACTGTATCAAACTTCAGAAGGACAAGGAAAAAAATCAGGAAAAATTACTTATTGGAATTAGAATCAGAAAAAGGGGTGCCTGATCAGATTCAGTAGGCTGCTCTTTCATAGCAAAAGGGAAACTGATCAGTTCTAAAGTAATTAGATGGTGGCTTTGGTGCCTGTGATGATCTCGTTCCGTGCCTGTGATGGGGCATCCGGTGACTCAATGCAACTAAAATTCCACATTATGCAGGTGCAACTAAATTCCACACTAAGAGTTCAGTACAGCGGAGGCAAGCATAACTAGAACTCCATGAAGTGGAAGGAAGGGGGGCACTCACTCTTGAGGTCCTCGACCTCCTCAGCGGTGAGCTTCGCAGAGAAGCCGCTGGCGGCGTGCTTGTAGTGGCAGAGCACCGCGTCCCTGGCCTTCTCCTCGCTGCCAAAATTCACCCCCCAGATCAGCAAACTGTACAACCAGAAAAAGCCCCCAAAGACCTAGATGCTACGGGGCAGGTGTAGGCAGGCCCGGGCCAATCGGCGGTGGATCCAGCTGGATTCGGACGGCGCGGTACCTGCCAAGGACGTGGGAGAGGGTGCGGATGTGGAACTCCTCGGGGTCGGCGTCCTCGGGGCGGTAAACGTAGACGATGTGCACGGCCGCCTCCTGCGCCGCGGCCGCCTGCTCCGGCTCGGCCGCCATGGCGATCTGGGCTGCTGCTGCTGTTGCTGCGAGGAAGAGGAGGGCGAGCAGAGGGTTACAGAGGCCGACTTGTTGCCCTCGAGGTTGAGGAAGAATTGGTTGCCCTCGAGGCCATCTAGAAGACACAGCGACCCTTAAGGGCTCGGGAGTCACCGGAGATGGACTAGGTGTGGATCTGCTGCACGCCAGCGATGGTGTCTACGCGGTGAGCGGGTGGTGGTGCGCGGGCGCGGGTGGCGAGATCGGCTTGCTGTAGGTGGCGGTGGCGAGCTCTGGAACTCTGGATCCACGGGATCGGGGGAGGGGGGGAGGGGAGAGGGGACCGATGGGAGGAGTGGAGTTAGATTTTGGGCTGCGGGTGGGTCGATGGATGGATGGATGGTTGGATATGTGCCATGTCATCAATCCATGGCACAAACATCTCCACCAATGAAAATTAAGCTTACCTAAATGTTGGAACAACGACAGCGCGTACACCACTGCCTTCATTCGCCGTTGCGGAGGCAGCCGCGGATCCTAGCGGGGGAGGAGGTTGCTTCGAACCTGGCGAGCGGGGGGAGAAGGAGGACGGGGAGGCAGGTCGATCAAGTGGTGGGGAGGGGAGAGGCTGGGAGCGACGCCCACCATGACCGATGACAACACGACGAGGTATGAGGGAGCGACGCGGGGCGGTCGGTGGCGGCGCCGATGTGGGGGAAGGGATTGGATCGGGGAGCTGGAGAGGAAGGAGCTCGGGAGGAAGGGAGGAAGAAGAAGAGAGGAAGAAGGGAGGCGGGGGGTGGATGAAAAATGCGAGGAGGACAAAACTAGGGTTTCATCTACGGAGTAGAGGGCTGCAGTTGGATCCAGGATCATCCAATGGTCCTTAATGCATGATCCGCGTGACATCCTCATGGGCCAATCAGAATGGAGTAAAACATGGTTTTCGAGTGACAAATATGGTTTTCTGAGACGCGGAGGGAAGGGGAGGAGGAGGGCGCGGTCCGTACTTGGAGGGCGGTGGAGTCGTGGGCGAGCTTGTAGTCCTTGTAGTCCGCCACGTCATCGATCCATGCCATAACCAATTCCACCAATTAGAATAAAGCATATGTAGTTGTATTTTTCTTATTGTTTTGCTTCTACTTTTTCACATGATAACATCTAAATATGATCTTTTGGAGTAGACAAGCTTGCATCTTGCAATTATAAACAATGTTGCTAAAGGGACTTTTCATTTTCTTTGCACAAAAAATCCATTTTAATTTTTCAAGTGGCCAAAGTGAGTTTTTTTGTGAAGGACCTACCAAATATTTGTCGCAAAATTGGATCAAATCATTTTTCTAAATTTTAAGTCTTATTAAATGTACAATTTAACAAATGGTTTGGTGCCAAAATCTTTTGATCCACCTCTCCTGAAAAAGACAATTTTTTTGATTCACGTGGAAGCAGGTCAAATTTGAACTACAACTCTTTGATAGATTGCTCTTTAATTTTCCCAAAAATCATTTTCAGGTACATAATTATCTATTTAATCATAGAAACACCAAAATATTTGCAAGAATCAAGCCCTAGCTACGAACGGTCATACCCACCGTTTGAACCACATTTTGAAACACACATGAAAAATTCTAAAAAAAATCAAAAAATTGAAAAACGTTCTCATGAATGGGCTATCGTGTCTGAAGATTCATGGCTTTCAAGCCAAATGATCAATGTTATGGCCACATTCATGGCATAGTTTGTTCAAATGGTCTAATATTATGCACAAGGGTGTGTATTGGAATGGCAAACAATGTTCCTTAAGGAAGTTATCATTTTCCTTGTATGAAAAATTCATTTTCCATTTTTCAAGTGCCCAAAATGAGTTTTTTTGTGAAGGACCTACCGTATATTTGTAGGAAAATTGTACCAAATCATTTTTCTAACATACTAGGACATATTTAATGTACAATTGATCAAATGGTTGGGTGTTAATGGATTTTATCGACCTCTCGTGAAAAAGACAAATTTATGTCGATTCAGCTGGAAGCGGGTTAAATTTGAACTGCAGCTGCATTATAGTTTGCTCTTTATTTTTTCCAAAAATCATTTATAGGTATATAAGTATCTATTTAATTAGAAATACATGGTGTGGTGCCTTGACGTCGAGGTTTGGATGATGGTCGAGGGCCCCAACTCCAAAGCGTGTGAACTTGCATGCCAGCCGCATGGTCACCGCCTGGCCGTTGTGTTGCCACGCGTTCTAGGTGGAATAGGCATGTCTGGTGGGTTGGACAATCCCTCAGTAGGTGTTAGCAAGAAGAATACAATAGAAGAATCTCACGAGGAGACTGAACTAAGCTCAAACATGAATTAGCAGCCAAGTGTTTGATTAGCGGTGCGGGTAATTCACATAGACAATGGGACTAAATTCTGGCTGAGTATGATCATCTACTAAGGAGACTCTCTTGGCAAATTTGTAGCTCAAATGGATGAATCTAGGTGGCACTTGCTTTGCAAACTAACACATTGTGCAGAAATATGAATGTTGAAGATGGGATCAAATAAATGAAAGGATTGAGCTGAAATTTGGTGTATGATGTTAATTTGGGCGTATGAAGGCACTGTATAAAAATTATAACATTTGGACATGCAAAAGTGACACTTCCTTTACCATGTGCCAATCTGGACAAAAAATGGTAATTGAAACTGGGTTCACATAGATGATTGGATTGAGCTGAAATTTGGAGGAGGATGATAATTTGGGCACATTAAGGTACTGTAAAAATTTCATAAAATTTGGATAAAGAAAAATTATACTTCCTTCACAATGCTCTCTACTGAACAGAATATTGGGAAAAATATTGAGGGAAACTCGCTGAATTAAATGAGTTAAAATTTGGTGGAGTGAGGTTATATGGTCAGTGTCATCCCGTGGTAATTTTTCATCAACTATAAAGAAATATAAAGTCTAGTTGCTTCACAAAATGAAAATATTACCAGAAACAAAGATTGGATGATGAGCTCACGTGGATTGTTAGATGTGGCTAAAATTTTATGGAGAGCAATGTTTTGGGCACATAGATGATGTGGAAAAAAATCAACTCATCAGGATATTCTTATCTAGTACTTCCTTCACAAAGCTGTTAGCTGAACACAAACTTTGGAAATTTGCTGAGAAAGATTTACTAGGCAAATCGTTACGAAAGTTTTCATGAGGCAAGGATTTGGATTGGAAAGAGTGCCCAAACAATATGAGGGTAATCAAAGAAATAGAAATAACACTTCCTACACAAAGTGCTATTCTGAACAGAACAGGAAAATGAATATTTTTGAATTATTTTTGAACTATGGAAGGGAGGGTTTTCACACATTTGAGAAATATATAGTCCAAAGTATTTATGAGAATTTTTCGAGAATTTTCGGAATGATAGAATAGGAGGTTGCTTCACAAACTAGGATCAGGTGGGATAGAATGGACCCACGAGTGACATGTCAACATAGTTAGAACATGTTACGACATTTTTACAATCGTCGTAAAAGTTATGACGATCTCATCTTATGCGGTTACGACGTTTTGACTCACATCGTCGTAATTTATATGTAGATTTGATCCCCTCAAACGGTTTAAGATGATCTCGGATGAAATCGTCATAGATTTATGACGAATTCGTCAATGACATTTTAAAAAACATCACATATGAGTATATTTCTTGTAGTGAGAAGAGAGGAGAAGAACAGAGAGCGAGAGCGAGAGAGAAGTAGAAATAGAGAAATGGCGACTCTGCTTCGGTTCGTGCTTTTCATCGCCTGAAACGACGCGGGATGCAAGCCGTTCGGGCCTTTAGTCCCGGGTTGAGCCACCAACTGGGACTAAAGAGGTATACCAACGGTTGCCACCACTATGGCAGGCCACATGTTAGGCCTTTAGTCCTGGGTTGAGCCACCAACCGGGACTAAAGGGGGATACGAACGGTTGCCACCACCACTGCCCACCGCGTAGCCCTTTAGTCCCGGTTTGGGACACGAACCGGGACTAAAGGCTCCTTACGGGCCGGGACTAAAGCCTCGAGGGAGGCATTGAGAATTGGGGCGACGTGGCCAGGCCTTTAGTCCCGGCCCAGAGGCAGGCCGGGACTAAAGGGTCCCGGCCAAAGGCCCGTTTTCCACTAGTGATATCTATTCGACGCTACTACATATAGTACACGTTCATGCATACATACAATTATATCTTGCAATCCCTAACCTATTTAATATATATATATCTATCTATTACTAGCATCGCTACTCAAATCGAGACGGTATTCTCCGTATGTAGGTATGACATGCTCAACAAAGAATCCTGCCAATTCCTCTTGAATTGCTCGTATGCGATCAGGTTGTAGGAGTTTTTCCCGCAGCCGTTCGATCTAATTTAAAGAAGGGGGTCAATATATATATATATATATATATATATATATATATATATATATATATAGGACGCCGGTTTGGGGCACCTAGGTACCTGGGCACCTTACCTAGAAACCGTTGGATGACATTAAGATTTGTCCACCTGTAACTAGAATTAGCACTAATAGATAAATCCTTTAGATTTTTATTATGAAATAATTATTGCTAGTTATTGCTTAATATGGACACTTAATGCCAATATTAAATATGATAGAGAAAATCAGTATTAATGGCCTTTCCATGTTTTAATGACATGCATGTCTCATTGTACGTGCACTTTTTACATATGGTAGAAGTAGTAGTACATATTTTGATACGCTATGGTTAGCCCTTCTTTCTTTCTTCTATGTGTTCTTTTTCTATTTTTCATAGTTTACATATTACCTTCAATAATTCTGTAGGTATACACATACATACCAAAATATTATATGTAACAAAATATATTGGGTATATATTAGATATTCGTATTAGATACCTCATGTAGTCGGGTATATATGTAGTCATAATTTACTTTATGTATGTCAATTTGGTATGTACACTATTTTCTAAGCTTTTTTTATATAGCGACCTATATAAGTGCACATACACATGGGGTATATTTCCACTTCAGGTATATTATTGTATGTAGAAATAATTCTCTATTTTTCGCATACCCGGTTATATGGGTCAACCAAGTATTATAATATTTTCTTACCTTTTTCACATGGACGAGTTTATACGTCGGCCGAGTATATAAAATGTTTTCCTACTTTTTTCACATAGCCGAGTATATACGCCAACAGGATATTTACATACATACTCATGATATTTCAAGGTATCTACATACTCATGATATATACTAGATTTACATACATACTCATGATATTTTCAAGGTACCTACATACGTATGACATTTTTGAGTATATTAATTATGTCTTGTTAGTAGGTATTTGAGATATCCGAGGTATATATATAATATTTATTTTGTATAATACCTGGTGCATGTGTACATATAATATCATGGGTATATGTATATTTTTCATTAAGTATAATACTAATGCTATGTGTATATTTTCATTAGATATAATAGCCCACATGTGTATATATTTTCATTAGGTACAATACATGAACCTAATATTTGGAATATAATTATTGTTAGGATGCTAGTGCATGCAAACGAAATACGGAAATGAATCATTGACAATTTAGGATATTAGTGAATGCAAACGAAAAAATGGAAAGCTGCTATTTCATTTATTGCAAGCCAGGCACCAATAAAAATGGCTTACCATAACAGGCACCTAGGTGCCCCAAACAATTTACCTATATATATATATATATGTATATATATATACGTGTGTATATATATATATGTGTGTGTGTGTGTGTATGTGAATGAAACTCTACACAATTGATGGTAATAAAATAAAAATGTGAATATTGTTTATGTACTTCAAGTTATTGAAAAGATCTACCCCTTTCATGGGTCTGTCTTGTGAATCCACTCGCAAATGTAGTATGCACATAAATTATTCCCGGCTTCCTGCCTCAAGCAGTACTTTATGAGAATAGATTAAATCAAAATAATAATCAAGCATGATAATGGTATTGAAACTAGAATGAATAGGAGATGCTCGGAACTAGCTAGTACTACTTACTTTGGAGTGCATAAATCACAGCTCCTTTGGCCATTCACCACTAGTGGTGCGGTTGAACTTTTTCCAAACCCTGCACTACAAAGAAAATGATTACTTGATATGAGGAAATGAACGAAAGATGACGATATGGTGTCATAATGATTGAACTTACTTCTCGAGCATTTCATGTTGGAAATATACCCTAGAGGCAATAATAAAATGGTTATTATCATATTTCCTTGTTCACGATAATCGTCTATTGTTCATGCTATAATTGTATTAACAGGAAACAGTAATACATGTGTGAACAAATAGATCACAATGTGTCCCTAGAAAGCCTCTAGTTGGCTAGCTCGTTAGTCAATAGATGATCATGGTTTCCTGATCATGGGCATTAGATGTCATTGCTAACGGGATCACATCATTTGGAGAATGATGTGATGGACAAGACCCAATCCTAAGCATAGCACTAGATCGTATTATTCATATGCTAAAGCTTTTCTAATGTCCAGTACCTTTTCTTTCGACCGTGAGATTGTGCAACTCCCGGATACGGTAGGAGTGCTTTGGATGTATCAAACGTCACAACGTAACTGGGTGACTATAAAGGTGCACTACGGGTACCTCCGAAAATGTCTGTTGGGTTGGTACGAATCGATATCGGGATTTGTCACTGCGTGTGACGGAGAGGTATCTTTGGGCCCACTCGGTAGAACATCAACATGACCTCAATGTGACTAAGGAGTTTGTCACACGATGACGTGCTATGCAAGGAGTTAGTCACACGATGACGTGCTATACAAGGTATTGGTATACCGACGATCGAATCTCGGGCAAGTTCTATACCGACAGACAAAGGGAATTGTATACGTGATTGATTGAATCCTTGACATCGTGGTTCATCCGATGAGATCATAGTGGAGCAAGTGGGATCCACCATGGGTATCCAGACCCCGCTGATGGTTATTGGACAGAGAGATATCTCGGTCATGTTTGCCTGTCTCCCGAACCCGTAGGGTCTACACACTTAAGGTTCGGTGACGCTAGGGTTATAGGGAATTGTTATACGAGGTTACCGAAAGTTGTTCGGAGTCCCTGATGAGATCCCGGACGTCACGAGGAGCTCCGGAATGGTCCGGAGGTAAAGATTGATATATAGGACGGATGGTTTCGGACACCGGAAGTGTTTCGGGCATCACCGGTAACGTACCGGGACCACCGGGACCACCGGAGGTGGCCCTAGGGGTCCACCGAAGGGGGGAAACGACCCCGGGAGGCTAGATGGGCTAAGTGGGGAAGGGAACCAGCCCCTAGGTGGTCTGGTGCGCCCCCCACACAGCCCATGCGCATCAGAGAAAGGGGAAGGGGGAACCCTAGGCGCAGGGGAGGCCCAAGGCCCACCTAAGGCGCACCCCCCCTTTCCCTGCCCTGGCCGCCGCCCCCTCCCATCTGGTGGCTGCCGCACCACCTAAGGGGAAACCCTAGGGGTGGCACACCCCCTCCCCCTCCTCCTATAAATAGAGAGGGGTTTTGGCCCTTGGGAGACAGACTTCTCCCTCTCCCTCGGCGCAGCCCTGCCCTTCTTCCTCCTCCTCTCTATCGGTGCTTGGCGAAGCCCTACCGGGAGACCTCGTCTCTCCATAGACACCACGCCGTCGTGCTTCTGGAGTTCTTCCCCAACCTCTCCCTCCTCCTTGCTAGATCAAGGTGCGGGAGACGTCACCGGGCTGCACGTGTGTTGAACGCGGAGGTGCCGTAGTTCGGCACTAGATCGGAATCACACCGCGATCTGAATCGCCGCGAGTACGACTCGATCAACCGCGTTCTAGTAACGCTTCCGCTTAGCGATCTTCAAAGGTATGAAGATGCTCTTATCCCTCTCTCGTTGCTGGTCTCTCCATAGGAAGATCTGAATATGCGTAGGAAAATTTTGAATTTATGCTACGTTACCCAATAGTGGCATCCGAGCCAGGTTTTCTATGCGTAGATTCTATGCACGAGTAGAACACAAAAGTTGTGGGCGATGATTTGTCAATTTTCTTTCCGCTACTAGTCTTATTCTTTTCCGGCGCTACTGTGGGATGAAGCGGCCCGGACCGACTTTACATGTACGCTTATGTGAGACTGGTTCCACCGACAGACATGCACACCGTGCATAAAAGTGGCTAGCGGGTGTGTGTCTCTCCTACTCTAGTCGGATTGGATTTGATGAAAAGGGTCCTTATGAAGGGTAAATAGCTTTGGCATATCATTGTTGTGGCTGTCACGTAGGTAAGAAAGCGTTCTTGCTAGAAACCCAAATCAGCCACGTAAAACTTGCAACAACAATTAGAGGACGTCTAACTTGTTTTTGCAGGGTTTGACATGTGATGTGATATGGCCAAAGTTGTGATGTTGCATGTATTATGTATGAGATGATCATGTTATTGTAGTAGGTTTCACGACTTGCATGTCCATGAGTATGATAACCGGCAGGAGCCATAGGAGTTGTCTTAATTTATTGTATGAGATGCAACGCCATGTGCTTACTACTTTTACTTCATTGCTAACGCTTAGCTATAGTAGTAGTGATAGTAGTAGTTGGCCTGATGACTTCACAGAGACATGATGATGGAGATCATGATGGTGGAGATCATGATGTCACGCCGGTGACGATGATGATCATGCGATGCCTGAAGATGGAGATTGAAAGGGCAAAGATGATAATGGCCATATCATGTCACTATATGATTGCATTGTGATGTTTATCATGTTTTTCATCTTATTGCTTAGAACAACGGTAGCATAATAAGATGATCCCTCTTAAAATTTCGAGAACGTATTCCCCTAAGTGTGCACCGTTGCGAAGGTTCGTTGTCTCGAAGCACCACGTGATGATCGGGTGTGATAGATTCTAACGTTCGCATACAACGGGTGTAAGCCAGATTTACACACGCGAAACACCTAGGTTGACTCGACGAGCTTAGCATGTACAAACATGACCTCGAATACAAGAGACCGAGAGGTCGAACATGATTCGTATGGTTGAATACGATCAGCATGAAGTTGCTCACCATGGTGACTAGTCCGTCTCACGTGATGATCGGACACGGGTTAGTCAACATGGATCATGTATCACTTAGATGACTAGAGGGATGTCGATTTAAGTGGGAGTTCATACTTACTTTTGATTAAATGAACTTAATTGTCATGAACTTATTCTAAAAGGTTTGTCTTTATAAATATTGTAGATGGCCAACGTCAACCTCAATTTCAACGCATTCCTAGAAAAAACAAGCTCAAAGATGATGGTAGCAACTATGCGAACTGGGTTCGCAACTTGAAGCTCATCCTTGAAGCAGCTAAAAAGGCTTATGTCCTTGATGCACCGCTAGGTGACCCTCCCGCTCCCACAGTAGCCCAGGACATTCTGAACGTCTGGCAAACACAGAGTGATGACTACTCTCTGGTCAGGTGTGGCATGTTATAGAGTTTAGAAACGGGGCTCCAAAGGCGTTTTGAGCAACACGGAGCATATGAGATGTTCCAAGAGCCGAAGCTAGTTTTTCAAGCTCATACCCGTGTCGAGAGATATGAAGTCTCCGACAAGTTCTTTAGCTGTAAGATGGAGGAGAACAGTTCTGTCAGTGAGCACATACTCAAAATGTCTGGGTTACACGGTCGTCTGACTTCACTTGGAGTCGAACTTCCGGATGATGCTATAATTGACAGAATCCTCCAGTCTCTCCCACCAAGCTACAAAGGCTTTGCGCTTAAGTACAACATGCAAGGGATGGAGAAGACCATTCCCGAGTTGTACTCGATGCTCAAGTCTGCAGAAGTAGAAATCAAGAAAGAGCATCAAGTGTTGATGGTCAACAAGACCACTAGTTTCAAGAAGGGAAAGGGTAAGATGAACTTCAAGAAAGACGGCAAAGCTGTTGCCGCGCCCGGTAAGCCAGATGCCGGGAAGAAGAAAAAGAATGGACCCAAGCCTGAGACTGAGTGCTTCTATTGCAAGGGAAAGGGTCACTGGAAGCGGAACTGCCCCAAATACTTAGCGGACAAGAAGGCCGGCAACGTTAAAGGTATATGTGATATACATGTTATTGATGTGTACCTTACCAGCGCTCGTAGTAGCTCCTGGGTATTTGATACCGGTGTTGTTGCTCACATTTGCAACTCAAAGGAGGAAGTGCGGAATAAGCGGAGACTGGCCAAGGACGAGGTGACGATGCGCATCGGGAATGGTTCAAAGGTCGATGTGATCGCCATCGGCACGCTACCTCTACATCTACCATCGGGATTAGTCTTAAACCTTAATAACTGTTATTTAGTACCAACTTTAAGCATGGATATTGTATCAGGGTCTTGCTTAATGCGAGACGGCTACTCATTTAAGTTAGAGAATAATGGTTGTTCTATTTATATGAGTGATATGTTTTATGGTCATGCTCCGCAGGTGAATGGTTTATTCTTGATGAATCTCGATCGTGATGTTACACATATTCATAGTGTGCGTACCAAAAGATGTAAAGTTGATAATGATAGTCCCACATACTTGTGGCACTGCCGCCTTGGTCATATCGGCGTTAAGCGCATGAAGAAGCTCCATACTAATGGACTATTAGAGTCTCTTGACTTTGAATCATTTGACACATGCGAATCGTGCCTCGTGGGCAAGATGACTAAGACTCCATTCTCAGGAATAATGGAGAGAGCAACCAACTTATTGGAAATAATACATACTGATGTGTGTGGTCCAATGAACGTTGAAGCTCGCGGTGGCTATCGTTATGTTCTCACTCTCACCGATGATTTGAGTAGGTATGGGTATATCTACTTGATGAAGCACAAATCTGAGACATTTGAAAAGTTCAAGGAATTTCAGAGTGAGGTCGAGAATCAACGTGACAGAAAAAATTAAGTGTCTACGATCTGATCGTGGAGGAGAATATTTGAGTCACGAGTTTGTCACACACCTAAGGAAGTGTGGAATCGTTTCACAACTGACGCCGCCTGGCACACCGCAACACAACAGAGTGCCTGAATGTCATAATCGCACTTTATTAGATATGGTACGATCTATGATGTCTCTTGCCGACCTACTGCTATCATTTTGGGGATACGCATTAGAAACTGCAGCATTCACTTTAAATAGGGCACCGTCTAAATCCGTTGAGACGACACTGTATGAACTATGGTTTGTCAAGAAACCTAAGTTGTCGTTTCTTAAAGTTTGGGGCTGCGATGCTTATGTGAAGAAACGTCAACCAAAAAAGCTCGAACTCAAAGCGAAGAAATGCGTATTCATAGCATACCCTAAGGAAACTATTGGGTATACCTTCTATCTTAGATCCGAAGGTAAAACCTTTGTTGCCAATAACGGATCCTTTCTAGAGAAAGAGTTTCTCTAGAAAGAAGTAAGTGGGAGGAAGGTAGAACTTGATGAGGTAATTACACCCCCTCTCGAACAAGATAGTAGCGTAGCGCGGGAAGTTGTTCCTGTGGCGCCTACACCAACTGAAGAGGAAGTTAATGATGATGATCATGAAGCTTCGGATCAAGTTACTACTAAACCGCGAAGGTCCACAAGGGCACGCTCCGCACCGGAGTGGTACGGCAACCCTGTGATGGAAATCATGTTGTTAGACAACGGTGAACCTTCGAACTATGAAGAAGCAATGGCAGGCCCGGATTCCAAGAAATGGCTTGAGGCTATGAAATCCGAGATAGGATCCATGTATGAGAACAAAGTATGGACTTTGGTGGACTTTCCCGATGACCGGCGAGCCATAGAAAATAAAAGGATCTTCAAGAAGAAGACTGATGCAAACGGTAATGTAACCATTTACAAAGCTCGACTTGTCGCAAAGGGTTTTCGACAAATTCAAGGAGTTGACTACGAAGAGACTTTCTCTCCCGTAGCAAAGCTAAAATCAGTCCGAATCATGTTAGCAATTGCCGCCTTTTATGATTATGAAATTTGGCAAATGGACGTCAAAACAGCGTTCCTTAACGGGAACCTTAAGCAAGAGTTGTATATCATGCAGCCAAAAGGTTTTGTCAACCCTAAGGGTGCTAACAAAGTGTGCAAGCTACAGCGCTCCATCTATGGGCGTGTGCAAGCATCTCGGAGTTGGAACATTCGCTTTAATGAGGTGATTAAAGCGTTTGGGTTCATACAGGTTTACGGAGAAGCCTGTCTGTACAAGAAAGTGAGTGGGAGCTCTGTAGCTTTCCCATACTGTATGTGGATGACATATTATTGATGGGGAATAATATAGAGATGTTGGAGAGCATAAAGGCCTATTTGAACAAAAGTTTTTCGATGAAGGACCTTGGAGAAGCTGCATACATATTAGGCATGAAGATCTATAGAGATAGATCAAGACGCCTCATAGGTCTTTCGCAAAGTACATACCTTGACAAGATATTGAAAAAGTTCAATATGGAAAACTCAAAGAAAGGGTTCTTGCTAGATTGGCAAGGTGTGAGATTGAGTAAGACTCAGTCGCCGACCACGGCAGCAGAAAGAGAGAAGATGAGTTTTGTCCCATACGCTTTAGTCGTGGGCTCTCAAATGTATGCCATGCTGTGTACCAGACCTGATATAAACCTTGCCATAAGTTTGGTAGGGAGGTACCAAAGTGATCCCGTTATGGAACACTGGACAGCGGTCAAGAATATCCTTAAGTACCTAAAAAGGACTAAGGAAATGTTTCTCGTTTATGGAGGTGACGAAGAGCTCGTCGTAAAGGGTTACGTCGACGGTAGCTTCGACACAGATCCAGATGACTCTAAGTCACAGACCGGATACGTATATGTGTTGAATGGTGGGGCAGTGAGCTGGTGCAGCAGCAAGCAAGAAGTCGTGGCAGCATCTACATGTGAAGCGGAGTACATAGCTGCTTCAGAAGCACCTCATGAAGGAATTTGGATGAAGGAGCTCATCACCGACCTTGGAGTGGTTCCAAGCGCGTCGGGTCCAATGACACTCTTCTATGATAACACTTGGGCCATTGCCATAGCCAAGGAGCCTAGGTTTCACAGGAAGATGAAGCACATCAAACGCCGCTACAACTCCATCCAGGACCATGTCCAGAGTGGAGTGATAGATATTTGTAAAGTACACACGGATCTGAATGTTGCAGACCCGTTGACTAAACCTCTAGCACGAGCAAAACATGATCAACACCATAATGCTATGGGTGTTCGATACATCACAATGTAACTAGATTATTGACTCTAGTGCAAGTGGGAGATTGTTGGAAATATACCCTAGAGGCAATAATAAAATGGTTATTATCATATTTCCTTGTTCAAGATAATCGTCTATTGTTCATACTATAATTGTATTAACAGGAAACAATAATACATGTGTAACGCCCCGGACACACCCGCCGGCGGTCGTTACTCCTGGCGGGATCTAGACTGGCCCCACATATCAATACTAGTCTTTTCTGCGCACTTTGTCCTCACTCATGCGCACCCGGGATGAACTTCCCGGTCGGTCACCCATCCTAGAACTACTCCAAGCCGAGCACGCTTAACTTGAGAGTTCTGTTTGAATGGGCTCCCGGAAAAGAAGGAATTCCTTATTGATATGAGTAGTCTATCATCCATAATAAGCCAGGCTATCACATACAGCACCACTCAAAGGAACCGACGTCCTCGTCGGGCCACAGGAGCGTTCCCTCTTGGTACAAACGTTTGTGCATCCAGTCCAGTACATGTACCATGCCGTGTGCCACGACGGGTCACAAACGTCATGAACAACATGACTGCGCACCTGTCCGCAAACATCCGTGTAACCGCGAGGGTCGGCTCTGATACCAAACTTGTAACGCCCCGGACACACCCGCCGGCGGTCGTTACTCCTGGCGGGATCTAGACTGGCCCCACATATCAATACTAGTCTTTTCTGCGCACTTTGTCCTCACTCATGCGCACCCGGGATGAACTTCCCGGTCGGTCACCCATCCTAGAACTACTCCAAGCCGAGCATGCTTAACTTGAGAGTTCTGCTTGAATGAGCTCCCGGAAAAGAAGGAATTCCTTATTGATATGAGTAGTCTATCATCCATAATAAGCCAGGCTATCACAACATGTGTGAACAAATAGATCACAATGTGTCCCTAGCAAGCCTCTAGTTGGCTAGCTCGTTAGTAAATAGATGATCATGGTTTCCTGATCATGGGCATTAGATGTCATTGATAACGGGATCACATTATTGGGAGAATGAGGTGATGGACAAGACCCAATCCTAAGCACAGCACTAGATCGTATTGTTCGTATGCTAAAGCTTTTCTAGTGTCAAGTACCTTTTCCTTCGACCGTGAGATTATGCAACTCCCGGATACCGTAGGAGTGCTTTGGGTGTATCAAACGTCACAACGTAACTGGGTGACTATAGAGGTGCACTACGGGTACCTCCGAAAGTGTCTGTTGGGTTGGTATGAATCGAGATCGGGATTTGTCACTCCGTGTGACGGAGAGGTATCTCTGGGCCCACTCGGTGGAACATCATCATGACCTCAATGTCACTAAGGAGTTAGTCACACGATGACGTGCTATGCAATGAGTAAAGAGACTTACCGGTAACGAGATTGAATAAGGTATTGGTATACCGACGATCGAATCTCGGGAAAGTTCTATTGGCCAAAGAGATGTCTCGGTCATGGCTGCCTGTCACCCGAACCCGTAGGGTCTACACACTTAAGGTTCGGTGACGCTAGGGTTATAGGGATTGTTATACGAGGTTACCGAAAGTTGTTCGGAGTCCCGGATGAGATCCCGGACGTCACGAGGAGCTCCGGAATGGTCCGGAGGTGAAGATTGATATATAGGACGGATGGTTTCGGACACCGGAAGTGTTTCGTGCATCACCGGTAACGTACCGGGACCACCGGAGGTGGCCCCGGGGGTCCACCGAAGGGGGGAAACGACCCCGGGAGGCTAGATGGGCTAAGTGGGGAAGGGAACCAGCCCCTAGGTGGGCTGGTGCGCCCCCCACCCAGCACATGCGCATCAGAGAAAGGGGAAGGGGGGGGGAACCCTAGGCGCAGGGGAGGCCCAAGGCCCACCTAAGGCGCCCCCCCTTTCCCTGCCCTGGCCGCCGCCCCCCTCCCATCTGGTGGTTGCTGCACCACCTAAGGGGAAACCCTAGGGGTGGCGCACCCCCTCCCCCTCCTACTATAAATAGAGAGGGGTTTTGGCCCTTGGGAGACAGACTTCTCCCTCTCCCTCGGCGCAGCCCTGCCCTTCTTCCTCCTCCTCTCTGCCGGTGCTTGGCGAAGCCCTGCCGGGAGACCTCGTCTCTCCATCGACACCACGCCGTCGTGCTGCTGGAGTTCTTCCCCAACATCTCCCTCCTCCTTCCTGGATCAGGGTGCGGGAGACGTCACCCGGCTGCACGTGTGTTGAACGCGGAGGTGCCGTAGTTCAACACTAGATCGGAATCACACCGTGATCTGAATCGCCGCGAGTACAACTCCATCAACCGCGTTCTAGTAACGCTTCCGCTTAGCGATCTTCAAAGGTATGAAGATGCTCTTACCCCTCTCTCGTTGCTGGTCTCTCCATAGGAAGTTCTGAATATGCGTAGGAAAATTTTGAATTTATGCTACGTTACCCAACATTTCACTCATCGTCGTCCACACTATAGGGTCTTTACGTCTCGAGTCGAAGACAACTACTACTCCCTCCTCAAGCTTAATGATTAACAGAATAAAATGAAACCTGCGCATGCATAACTCATCAATTACACTGAACCTCCAGTAAGCGAAACAGAATGTGCACAAGACAGCTAGTAACACTCACTTGAAGTTGTAAGGAAATAGTATTTCCCTTGTGTCATATTGTCGAGTTAATGCATTTAGCAAGTTTTTCTCCGTATCCACGGCCATCTTATGTACTGTATATGCATTTATGGTATTTGGGTTAATGAACCCAATGTCATATATTTGTCTTTTTGCATTCGAGGATTTTCAATCTGCATAATATAGTGAGGATAATTATACATGCAATGAATGAGTTGAGCTAGAGACTTAATTACAGAAATAATACTTACAGACAATAGGAATGCGCAATCGTTTTGTCAATGGTGTCTTGATTTTATAACTAAAATAATTCTTCAAAATCAACGTACAATGAACCGACTCCATTATAGAAGTGCTCATCTTTAATTCCAACGTAGATATTATTGCGCCCATCTTTGCTAGCTTTCAAGTACCTGTCACGGAGTCTTCACATCATCGTTCATAGTTACGTCAACTACTCAGGTTTGACGAGAGGCTTCCCGTTCTTGAATCTTAAGGTTACTACCTCAGCAGTTTCGAATTGTACATCATCGCTTAGGAAATCACCAAGAGTGAAACAAGGATTAGCGGCCACTACCGCGGATCAATACTAGCGATATCGCCAAACACCTTGAGCGGGGGGGGGGGGTGGTCGATTGTTTTTCTTGTTCGCCGAGCTAGGGAATTGTTTTCCCACTATTTCTTGCACCACTTTTAGTAGTTCCCGGCCGCTTCGGATCACTAAATGTCTTTATAATAGAGCAGTCATGGAGTGATAGCAGCGGAGGCGATGGTGGTCGCATAAGGGCATCCAGACAGCGCTTCACTTTTATTGGATCTATTTTCTCCTCTGGAGGTGGACGTTTTGGTGCAAAATTTTGTTTCACTTGGTAAACCATGATTTCTTTGTTTTCCTCCGGTGTCATGTTGATATCCCACAAGGAAGGGGTGATCGCAACAGTTTTCGAGGGTAGATTATTCAACCCAAATTTGTTGATTCGACACAAGGGGAAGAAAAAGAATATTCTTGAGTATTAGCAGTTGAGTTGTCAATTCAACCACAACTGAAAGACTTCGTATCTGCAACAAAGTATCAGTAGCAAAGTAGTGTGATAGCAACAGTAGCAATGGTAACAGTAGCAGCAGTGATAGCAGTAGCAGTGACAGCAGTAGCAGTAACAGTAGCAGCAGTGACAGTAGCAGCAAAGTAAGGTAGCAAGGACCTGTAGGAAAAACTCGTAGGCATTGGATCGGTGATGGATAATTATGCCGGATGACATTCATCATGCAACAGTTATAACATGGGGAGATATGTAACTAGCTCCTGTTCGTCAATGTAATGTAGGCATGTATTCCGTATATAGTCATACGTGCTTAGGGAAAAGAACTTGCATGACATCTATTGTCCATCCCTCCCGTGGCAGCGGGGTCCTAATGGAAACTACGGGATATTAAGGTTCTCCTTTTAATAGAGAACCGGAACAAAGCATTAGCACTTAGTGAATACATGAACTCCTCATACGATGGTCATATTCGGGAGTGGTTTCGGCTATTGTCACTCCGGAGTTGCCGGGTCATAACACATAGTAGGTGACTACAACATGCAAGATAGGATCAGGAACGCACATATATTGACGAGAACATAATAGGTTCAGATCTGAAATCATGGCACTCGGGCCCTAGTGACAAGCATTAAGCATGGCAAAGTAGTAGCAACATCAATATCAGAACATAGTAGATACTAGGGATCAATCTCCATCAAAACTAACTCGATTACATGATAGATCTCATCCAACCTATCACCGTTCAGCAATCCTACAATGAGATTACTCACGAACGGGGAAGAGCTCCATGGAATTGGCGATGAAGGAAGGTTGGGGATTACGATGGCTACGATCTCCCCTCTCCGGAGCCCAGGACGGACTCCAGATCTGCCCTCCAGAGGAAGAACAGGTGGTGGCGGCGCGTCCGTATCGTAAAACGCGATGAACACTTCTTCTTGATTTTTTTCCGGACGAAAGGGACTAATTAGAGCTGGAGTTGGAGGCGGAGGAGCCCCGAGGGCCCCATAAGCCTGGTAGGTGCGGCCAGGGGGGCCCGCGCCTCCTGGGCTTGTGGGCTCCTTGCTACACGCCTCCGGTTGATTCTTGCACGAGTATTTTTTATATATTCCACAAAAAATCATCGTAAATTCACAGGTCATTCCGAGAACTTCTATTTCTGTGCAAAAACAACACCATGGCAATTCTGCTGAAAACAGCGTTAGTCCGGGTTAGTTCCATTCAAATCATGCAAATTAGAGTCCAAAACAAGGGCAAAAGAGTTTGGAAAAGTAGATACGACGGAGACGTATCACATGTCATAGGGTCTCTTGGGAGGAGCCTTCTTGACACTTGGGAGTGCTCTGAATTTCTTTGTTGTTGTACTGCTAGCCGTTGGAGCGGCGACGGATCTCTTCCACCATTGCCGAGTGGTGGAGGAGGATTCTGCTAAGGGGCCTCCTTCGACAGATTCCGCTGACACAACGAAGTAATATTCTGCTAAGGGGCCTCCTCCGACAGAGTCAGCTGACGCGGCGGAGGAGGATTATACTAAGGGGCCTCCTCCAATGGAGTCTGCTCACAAGGAAAAGGAGGATTATGCTAACGGCCCTCCTCTGACGGAGTCCATTGACATGGCGGAGACACCTGAGGCAGCGGAGACGACTCAAGCAGCGGAGATAGAGCTGGACTGTGATGAGTCTGCTCAGGGGCCTCCTCCGGCTGAGTGGGCTGAGGCGGCATCCAGTGTGGAAGCAGGATGTTTTCCTTTCTCCATAGACAGGTAGTCCTTAAAGGCATTTTCTAGATGAATCTCCCCTTCATGTGTAGGGTTTTCAAGATCTAGCCCCTCAAATCCTTTCATTACTTTATCCACCCCAACAACAGCAAAGCCATCTAGACTCGAAGAGAAATGGGAAATTGCATCACGTCGACAAGGTAAGACATAGCCGACCGCCACCTTGAATGTTACGTTTTGGCATTTCGCAATTAGCTTTCAATGTTCCCTCTCCATGACACCATCCACAGGGTAGCGAGGAGCCGTGATATCAGGCTGAACGTGCTCAGTGGAAGCCATGTTGCTTTTCCGTGTAGATGGTGTGGTAGCTTCATGGGCATTATCAAATGAAGGATCTTCCTATTGCTGACAAGCTCGCAGACTCGTATATGCCTCTAGTTTCTTCTCGTGTAGCGACGATCTTTCTTCCATCTTCTTCATATGGTCTACTTCCTCTTTCTTCTTTCTCCCTCGGCTTCTATAACTAATGCTCTCCGAGAACCCATACTTCCACAAAACGGAGCCTGATCTGCCTCGTGTTCGTCTAGGGTGTTCAGGGTTCCCGAGGGCCTTTGAAAGCTTGTCCTTCTCTCTATCGGGATTGAACCTCCCTTCATGTACTTCCTTGATTGCTTCGATAATCTTTAAGACAGGTGTTTCAAGTTGAGCTTTCGTGAAAACTCAGTTTTCTATTTTTGGGTTCTAAGCTCCCCCATGCGTGAAGAACCAAGTCCTTGACCGATCAGGCTAGTGCAATGTCGCTGGCTAGAGCCCTTTATCAAGCAAGTCGTTCCCAACTTGATCCCACGTAGTCCGAGAAACCTTGTATCCACCTGACCCTATAACATGGCGATACTTCTTCTTTGCAACGTTTTCTTATTTACCTGTGACCATTGCTTTGCTTTCTCCAATTTCTTGTATGCCAGAAATGCGGGCCAGTGATCATTGATCTACGCATATTGACCGGTGAATTATGAAGTCTCTCAGAGGCAGTGCCTTTGGAGGAAACATATGGATGAACCTTCTCCCTAACTTGCTGCCTTGGACTTGGTTTGTAGACCTAAAACCAAGGGAGGCCTATCATGAATCTTGGAATTTAGAATGTGGCATTATTGTTGAAGCATGACAATCACTTTATGAACAAAAAAGATGTGCCATGGGTGTCCCTGATGTGAGACACATATATCATGTAAGGGTCCCACAAGAAACTAGGGATTTTGGCTCTTTCTCATGGAAGGACATTTGTAACGTACTGGCTTAGTTCAGGTCTTGAACCTGGGTTAAAGTTAAGGCTGGGGACACTGTGCTTTTTTGGGTAGATCTTTGGAAAATTGGTGATAGTGTTGCCACTTTGGAGTCAAGGTTCCCAAGGTTGTTTTCTTACGTGAAAGATCCATGGATGTGTGCCAAGTAAGTTCTTAGGGTACAACAGCTGACTGATCTTTTCCACCTGCCTTTGTTTGAGAAAGCTTACAATGATTTCTTGGATCTTCGAAACATGATAGTGGCTCATGATAGAGATGTAGATCTCAAGGATTCTTGGTGGTGGCAGGGTTCTTCTAATGAATTCAAGATCAAGTGTTTCTAAATGATCATGCACTCCAATCTTGATTTTGATACTTCGTTCTCATGGATATGGAGATCCTGTTGCACCATGAAAATTAAGGTTTTTCCATGAGTGTTGATCATGGACATGCTCAATACCAAGGATATGGTTGAAAGCAGACATTGTCACATGGATGATGGTGTACAGTGTATTTTCTTTCCACTAAATGGAAGAGAAACCAGGGACCATTTTTTCTTCCAGTGTAACTTCAATATTAGAGTATGGAACTACCTACAAATTGATTGGTCCCAGGGGAATACTATGGGAGAAGTTGCCATTAATGCCAGGATAGAGTTTGCAAAACCCTTTTTCTGTGAAGTTGTATTCATTGCATGCGGGAATATTTGGATTATCAGGAATGCAAAAGTGTTCAGACATGAAAAGCCAAGATTTAATAGGTGGAGGGCAGCATTTGTGCATGATATCTCTCTCATGCAGCACAGAATCAAGTCAGCCTTTAAGGGTGAGCTTCTTAGATGGATCTCTGACCTCCTTGATTACTGGCCTGTGTATCCTTGTACATTTTAGCTCTTATTTTTTACTTGTACTCCCAAGTTACTCCTTGTAACACATGTAAATACCTATTATTTAAAATAAAGGTTATGATTGCTATGGGGGTTTTCCCTACAGTTCCGAGTCAAAAACAAATCTGGAGTCTCGTCTCTCTCGACAAACTCGTTCAATCTTTTTTTCCAATTCTTGAATAGTTCTGCCATCTTCTTAAGAGTGAACACCTTGACTTGTCCCTATATAACTGGGTTATTTGGATCCTACTCTCGCGGTAGGCTGAAATTTGTAATCAGCGAGTTCTAAAGTTCATCTTTTTGTCTATCTTCAACATAAGAAACTTCATCGTCCTTCTTCTTATTCTATTCTTGGATGCTGGTCGTCACGATGTCCGTAACAATAATTTCGCATTGATATATAAATTTGTCTTTGCTCCTCTTGGGACCAATCGGTTGGCCATCTGGAGCGACTTCTTAGATCGTGAACCACTCGTCCTGGCCCAACCTTTTCTTCGGGCCTCGTCTCCTTATAGATGTTTGGCTCAATCCAGACGGCTAAAATAAGAAAGAAGTGTTAATATATGCATATACAAAACAATTAATGCATCTAATAAGCACATGCTTAATATATATATATATATATACATATAGGTAAATATATATATATATACCTCGCCGGACTTTGCAACACTTAGAGATCCAACACCGGCAGAGCCGTCATCTCCTCCCTCATCCATTCAATCACCGGAGCCGTCATCTCCTCCCTCCTTCATTCGATCAGCGGTGCCATCATCTCCTCCCTCCTCCATTCGATCGGTGTCATTGAGATATGACAAGGTGATATCATCACCTCCATCACGGATTATATCCCCCCAACAACTTTTCTTTTTCTAAGTCCCTGTCCTTAGTTTCTACAAATATTACAACATGGCTATATACAACCATATGCCATTTATTTGCAATTTTTAGATCATAGGTAAACTGATTCATTTCTAAATAAATACTATTAGCTTACGGAAAAGATGAGAAGCAGATAAGCATGTTTTGAGATTAACTCAAACAATCGTTGTAGCGATATATTCCTACCTTATGCATTGGATAGGCATTGATTTGGAGCCTCCTATCTATTCCTATACCAGAGAAAACAAATTTTATTCATCCACCTGATTCCTTGCAGGGCCTTGTGTTTCAGATAGACAAAATAAATTTTAGCAATCTTGGACCGACTTGTTGAAGGTTTAGTCATCACAACCACCTCATATTGTTGCAACTCAAAAATGTAATGAGTTCGGGTGAGTTAAGGGAAAACCATGTGAAGAAGGGTAATGAATACATTGGGTGCAGTTTGGAGGTATTTGGAGTCAACTAAGTTCTCCAAAAATTTCCTTTTCCCTTGCAATATATCTCTTCACCCAAGAGCTAAGCATGCAGATATTCTGATCATGGAGATTTGGGATCCCCAAGCCCCCAAACTCTTGTTTCATTCACACAATTTGCTAGTTAGCAAGGTGTATCTTTCTAAGTGAGTTTGCCATTTGTTTGTTGATCATATCTAAAGCCAACTTAGGGAATTTAAAGAAAGGCAATAGGTAGACTCGGATGCTAGCTTGGCATGTTTTAACGAGGATCAACCTCCCTTTATACGAGAGGAGATTGCCCCTCCATCCTGCAATGATTCTTCAGGATCTTGCCTAGTAATGGTTGCAGGTTCTCCGTGGATAGCTTTTCTACATGAAGGGGAATGCCCAGTTATTTTATAGGGAGTTTCCCTACGTGGTATCCCACAATCTATTCCTCCTCCAAATTCATGGGGATCATCTCACTTTTATCAAACTTAATCCTCATCACTAAGACTTGCTCAAAACATGTAAGAACTGATTTCAAGTTAGTGGCCATAGCAGGGTCACTATCTAGAAACATGATGGTATCATCTGCATAGTGAAGGTTGATCACCCCTCCATGGAAGTCATCATAGCACAGACCCTTAATCAAATTGGAATCAGCTGCTCTAGAAAACATTTTTATAAGCTCTTCCAAAAATATGAATTCACTTTGTGAAAGTCTTTCTATAGTCCAATTTGTGGATAACCCACTTGGCCCTAGAACTGTACAGGGAGTGGATGGCCTCATGAGCCACCACCAAACTCTCTAATATGTACCTGCCTTTGATAAAAGTAGATTGATTACTCGAGATTAATTTTTCCATGATTTTGGACAACCTGTTAGTGAGAACTTTGGTAAAAACTTTTAAAATGCAATTAAGAAGACTAATAGGCCTAAATTTCTTCGTAGCTATTGCATTAGGCTCTTTAGGAATACGAGTAAGCATTGCAAAGTTAAGTCGAAAGATGTCTAGATTCCCCGGATGGAATTATTTGAACATAGCCTTCTCCAAAATTTTCCTTTCCCCATGGTGTCTCCTATGTCTCCTATGTAACGGGGGAGGAGGAGAGGAGTGGAGCGAGAACCTAGCGCGGTAGCGTCGAGGCAGGGGCGCGGCAGCGTCGGGGCAGGGCACGGGCGTGGGGAACGACGGCGTCGGGGGAAGGGGCCCGGTGGCGACGGGGAAGGGCAGGGGCGCAGAGAGCGACTACGTGAGGGCGTCCGACAGGCCCGACGGCGAGGTGGTCGTCGGCACCGTTGGGGGAGAGGGGGAGAGGAGGAGAAACTGGATGAAGGTGAGGAGGCCGGTGGCCTGGAGGCTTATATACAGAGGCTTTTAGTCCCGGTTGATGGCAACAACAGAGACTAACACTAGTAGAAAAAGGGCTTTTAGCCCCGGTTTGGTTGGGCCATTAGTCCCGGTTCTCGAACCTGGACTAATCAACCGGGACTAATACTAGCCCCGGTTCGGCCCCGAACCAGTGCTAATGGCCTTCTGATGTTTGTTGTGTATCCCTTGCAACGGCGCCAGAAATAGTTGTGTCGACGGCACCAGGAATCCTTCAGCTACGGCTACGCCTTAAGGGACTTCCTAGGCAAGTATGCAAAGGATTGCCCCCATGCCCTTGGAGCCTTGCGTTGGTGTTCCCTCAAAGCGGAAAGGGTGATGTAGCACAGCGACGGTAAGTATTTCCCTCAGTTTGAGAACTAAGGTATCAATCCGGCGGAGGAGTACCTCAAGATCCTGCACAAACACAAAACCTTGCACCCAACGCTATGAAGGGGTTGTCAATCCCTTATAGATTTTTTGCCAAGTGAGAACTGAAAGCAACAAAGTAACAAACCAAAGTAAAAGCGGAGGTGTAAACGATGGATGTGAATAGACCCGGGGACCGTAGTGTTTGCTAGTGGCTTCTCTCATGAAAGCAAGTAGACGGTGGGTGCACAAATTACTGTCGAGCAATTGATAGAACCGCGCAAAGTCGTGACGATATCTATGCAATGATTATTTCTATAGGCATCACGTCCGAAACAAGTAGACCAATACTGTCTGCATCTACTACTATTACTCCACATGTCGACCGCTATCCAGCATGCATCTAGTGTATTAAGTCCATAAGAACAGAGTAACGCCTTAAGCAAGATGACATGATGTAGAGGGATAATCTCAAACCAATGATAAAAACCCCATCTTTTTACCCTTGATGGCAGCTACTTGTTGTGTTCCTTGCTGCCCCTACTGTCACTGGGAAAAATCACCACATCGGAGAACCCAAAACCAAGCACTTCTCCCATTGCAAGAATCAAAGATCTAGTTGGCCAAACAAAACCCAAGACTCGGAGAGACTTACAAGGATATCAAATCATGCATATAAGAAATCAGCAAAGACTCAAATATATATCATAGATAATCTGATCACAAGTCCACAATTCATCGGATCTTGACAAACACACTGCCAAAGAAGATTACGTCGGATAGATCTCCATGAAGATCATGGAGAACTTTGTATTGAAGATCCAAGAGAGAGAAGAAGCCATCTAGCTACTAACTACGGACCCGTAGGTCTGAAGTGAACTACTCACAAGTCATTGGAGGGGCGATGATGATGATGAAGAAGCCCTCCAACTCCAAAGTCCCCTCCGGCAGGGTGCCCGGAAGGGTCTCCAGATGAGATATCGCGGAAACGGAAGCATGCGGCAGCGGAAAAGTATTTTCGAGGCTCCCCTGATTTTTTGCAGAATATTTGGGAATTTATAGGCCAAAGACCTAGGTCAGGGGGCGGCCAGGGAGGCCACAAGCTTGCCCACCGCCGCCTCCCCCCTGGTGGCGTGGTGGGAGCTTGTGGGCTCCCTGGAGCCCACCTGTCTTGGCCCAAAGGCCCCATGGTCTTCTTCCGTTCGGGAAAAAATCATTTCGGGGTTTTTATTCCGTTTGGACTCCGTTCCAAAATCAGATCTGAAAAGAGTCAAAAACACGGAAAAAAACAGGAATTGGCACTTGGCACTAAATCAATAAGTTAGTCCCCAAAAAGATATAAAAGGTACATAAAACAACCAAAGAAGACAAGATAATAGCGTGAAACCATCAAAAATTATAGATATGTTTGAGACGTATCAAGCATCCCCAAGCATAACTCCTGCTCGTCCTCGAGTAGGGAAGTGATAAGAATGAATTTTTGATGCTTTCATGCTACCTAGCGTAGGTGTCCTTTGTAATTCCTCTTATGTGACGTGAATGTTCAGATCCATTAGATTCAAAACAATAGTTTGCTATTCACGTGGAAACAATAATAATTCAAGCAAACTAGCAAAGTAATCATGAACATTCAAAATAACAAGGCCAAAAGAAACTTATCCCTACAAAAGCATATAGTCTGGCTATGCTCTATCATCATTGCACAACGAATTGAAATCATGCACAACCCCGGTATTGGCCAAGTAATTGTTTCCCACCGTTACTTTCTCAAACCTTTTCAACTCTCACGCAATACATGAGCGTGAGCCATGGTTATAGCACTATAGGTGGTGTGGAATGTAGTGGAGGTTGCAAGACAAAAAGGAGAAGATAGTCACATTAACTAGGCGTATCAATGAGCTGTGGAGATGCTCATCAATAGATATCAATTTGAATGAGTAGGGATTGCCATACAAATGATGCACTAGAGCTAAGAGTATGTGAAAGCTGTTAAAGAAAACTAGTGGGTGTGCATCCAACTTGCTTACTCACGAAGACCTAAGGCAATTTTGAGGAAGCCTATCATTGCAATATACAAGCCAAGTTATATAATGAAAATTTCCCACTAGCTATATGGTGGTGACAAAACGAGAGACTCTCAATCATGAAGATCATGGTGCTTAATATGCACAAGTGTGGAAAAGGTGGTAGCATTGTCCCTTCTCTCTTTTTCTCTCATTTTTTTTATTTATTTTTGGTGGGCTCTTTGGCCTCTTTTTTTATGGGCTTCTTTGGCCACTTTTATTTCCTCACATGGGACAATGCTCCATTAATGACGATCATCACACTTTCAACTCAAAACATAGAGCAACAATGACTCTATATGGAATGCCTTCGGTAGTGTACCGTGGCAATGATCTAGCATGGCATAGACTTCAATGGAAACATCATGCTAGCTATCTTACGATCGTGCAAAGTCAAAGTAGACATGGTGGCACATGTCAGGGTGGTAGTTGCATGGCAATATATCTCAGAATGACTTTGAAAATGCCATAGTAGGTAGGTATGGTGGCTGTTTTGAGGGAGGCTAATGGTGGGTTTTGTGCACCGGCGAAAGTTGCACGACACTAAGAAGATAGTGATGGTGGAAGGTGAAAGTGCATCTAAAGCATGGACTCAACATTAGTCATGAAGAACTCATATACTTGTTGCAAAAGTTTTATTAGTAATCGAAACAAAGAATTCCACACATACTCATAGGGGAAGGGTTGGTAGGTATAAACCATCGCGCGATCCCGACCGCCATGCAAAGGATGACAATCAATATACTAATCATGCTCATATTTCATCACCTAACGGTTCACCATAAGTGCATGCTACGGGAATCACTAACTTCAACACAAGTATTTCTAGATCCACAACACCTGACTAGCATGACTTCAATATTACCATAACCACAACTCAAAACTAATTGAGATGAATCAAACTTCTCTAACTATTCAATGCACATGAAGGTGGAAGTTTTCGGATCCCTTTGGATAACTACCACTTTTGAGACTACTTTCAAAGCATAGATAAACTACAAAACCATGCGCCTCTGCGCTCTAAATGATATAAGTGAAGCACGTAGAGAAAAAGTATCTAGCTCAAAAGATATAAGTGAAGCACATGTGAGCTGAATTGTCTACCAAAGGATATAAGTGAAGCTCGACAAAATCACGGTGTGTGCATGTCTCTCTCTCTCTAGGTGTGCAGCAAGGATGCTTGTGACACAACAAAAATAAAAGACTCCTACGATACAAGACGCTCCAAGCAAAAACACATAACATGTGGTGAATAAAAATATAGCCCCATGTAACGTTACCGATGGATTGAAGACGAGAGAGGGGATGCCTTCCCGGGGCATCCCCAAGCTTAGGCTTTTACGGCATCCTTGAATCTCTTGGGGTGCCTTGGGCATCCCCAATCTTTAGATCTTGCCACTCTTTATATCTTTGTCCATTAGAACTTCTCCCAAAACATGAAAACTTTACAACACGAAACTTAAACAGAAACTCGTGATAACATTAGTACAAGAAAGAAAACCACCACTTCCTTAGGTAATGTAGCAAACTTAAATTCTACTTGTGCTGATGTTGGGTTACTGTACTTTCAATCTTCCATGGCTAATACCCCCCGATACTATCCATAGTTTCATCAAAATAAGCAACCAACACAACAAAAACAGAATCTGTTAACAGCAGACCAGTCTGTAGCAATCTGTATATTTCGTATACCTCTGGTACATCAAAAATTCTGAACAATTACGAAAGTCTGAAGAATTTGCGTAGCAAGCACATAAAAAATAATCAACTCAAAATCTCTTACTGAAAAAAAATGATAATTATTTTCGTGAGCAGAAAGTTTCTGTCTTTTCCAGCATGACCAAACGATCATCCCCAAGACTAATCATAACGGTTTTGCTTGGCACAAACGCAAAAAAGAAACACAAAAGACACAATCATAACAGAACTACGAAAGTGTGGAGAACACAAAACAGAAAGAAAAATGATAGATTCGTCGGGTTGCCTCCCAACAAGCGCTTTTGTTTAACGCCCTTAGCTAGGCGAAAGTGATGGAATCACGTATAGTCATATTTGGTGCTCAAACCATAGGTAGCGTGATCATTTATCATCTTAAGATTTTCATCTCACCACTAGCTTTACGAACAAAAACAGGCTTGACGGTCTTTTTGAGAGTAAGATTTGGTGTATTTTTCACAGCGGCAAAAGCGGAACGCAAGTTGGTTATGACATCTTCTAATTTGCCAATTCTAGAAGAATCATTAACTATAAGTTCCTTCTCCTTTAAATTTTTCAAAAAGTTTCCCACTTTGGATCCGTACTGAGTAATTTGATTGTGGATCTTTCTATCCAAACCCTCAATAAGTTCAACTGTGGCAATTTTGTTTTCAATAGCGTCAAGCCTTTGCATCACGTGTTCCAAGGTCAAGATAGTTCCATTAACCATGAGCAGGGGTGAGCCTACCAAATTAATGATAGCTCTATAGGAATCAACAGTATGGCTCCCCAAAAAGTTCCCGGCTACAATGGTATCAAGGATATACCTATTCCAAGGAGAAATTTCAACATAGAAACCGCGAAGGAGGACGGTAGTGGATTGCTTACGAGTAAATCTACTTTGAGCATTGCAAATCCTGTACCAAGCATCCTTCAAATTTTCTTCCTCATTTCTGCCTGAAATTGAGAACTTCATTTTTAGGGGTGTCGTTTGGAGTGGTGGCTCTAGCCATTGATGGACTATCTCACACACAAACGAGCAGGAAGCGAGAGTGAAACGGGCAAAAGAAGACAACAAAAAGGCAAAAGAAAACGGCGAAGGAGAAAGGCGAATGAAAACAGAAAATGTGAAGTGGGGGAGAGGAAAACGAGAGGCAACTGGCAACAAAAGTAAATGCAGGAGAAGAGTTTGTGAGACCTACTTGGATAGATCTTGATTTCTCCTCCTTGGCAACGGCGCCAGAAATACTTCTCATGTTTTTTGTGTATCCCTTGCAACGGCGCCAGAAATAGTTATGTCGACGGCACTAGGAATCCTTCAGCTGCGGCTACGCCTTAAGGGACTTCCTAGGCAAGTACGCAAAGGATTTCCCCCGTGGCCTTGGAGCCTTGCGTTGGTGTTCCCTCGAAGCGGAAAGGGTGATCTAGCACAGCGACGGTGAGTATTTCCCTCAGTTTGAGAACCATGGTATCAATCCGGCGGAGGAGTATCTCAAGATCCTGCACAAACACAAAAGCTTGCACCCAACGCTATGAAGGGGTTGTCAATCCCTTATAGATTGTTTGCCAAGTGAGAACTGAAAGCAACAAAGTAACAAAGCAAATTAAAAGCGGAGGTGTAAATAATGGATGTGAATAGACCCGGGGGCCGTAGTGTTTACTAGTAGCTTCTCTCATGAAAGCAAGTAGACGGTGGGTGAACAAATTACTATCGAGCAATTGATAGAACCGCGCAAAGTCGCGACGATATCTATGCAATGATTATTTCTATAGGCATCACGTCCGAAACAAGTAGACCGATACTGTCTGCATCTACTACTATTACTCCACACGTCGACCGCTATCCAGCATGCATCTAGTGTATTAAGTCCATAAGAACAGAGTAACGCCTTAATCTAGCTGACATGATGTAGAGGGATAATCTCAAAGAAATGATAAAAACCCCATCTTTTTACCCTTGATGGCAACTACTTGATGTGTGCCATGCTGCCCCTACTGTCACTGGGAAAGGTCACCACATGGCAGAACCCCAAACCAAGCACTTCTCCCATTGCAAGAATCAAAGATCTAGTTGGCAAAAAAAACCAAGACTCGAAGAGACTTACAAGGAATCAAATCATGCATATAAGAAATCAGCAAAGACTCAAATATATATCATAGATAATCTGATCACAAATCCACAATTCATCGGATCTCGACAAACACACCGCCAAAGAAGATTACATCGGATAGATCTCCATGAAGATCATGGAGAACTTTGTATTGAAGATCGAAGAGAGAGAAGAAGCCATCTAGCTACTAACTACGGACCCGTAGGTCTGGAGTGAACTACTCACGAGTCATTGGAGGGGCGATGATGATGATGAAGAAGCCCTCCAACTCCAAAGTCCCCTCCGGCACGGCGCCGGGAAGGGTCTCCACATGACATCTCGCGGAAACGGAAGCTTGCGGCGGCAGAAAAGTATTTTCGAGGCTCTCCTGTTTTTTTGCGGAATATTAGGGAATTTATAGGCCAAAGATCTAGGTCAGGGGGCAGCCAGGGAGGCCACACGCCTGCCCACCGCCGCCTCCCCCCTGGTGGCGGAGTGGGGGCTTGTGGGCTCCCTGGAGCCCACTTGGCTTGGCCCAAAGGCCCCCTGATCTTCTTCCGTTCGGGAAAAAATCATTTCGGGGTTTTTCATTCGTTTGGACTCCGTTCCAAAAGCGGATTTGAAAAGAGTCAAAAACACGAAAAAAACAGAAACTGGCACTTGGCACTGAATCAATAAGTTAGTCCCAAAAAAGATATAAAAGGTACATAAAACAACCAAAGAAGACAAGATAACAGCGTGAAACCATTAAAAATTATAGATATGTTTGAGACGTATCACCTTCCACATGGCGGGGCTGGGAGCGAGGGGTGTCGGGGAACATCGCATGGGAAACAAAAAAAATTCTACGCACACGAAGACCTATCATGGTGATGTCCATCTACGAGAGGGGATTTCCGATCTACGAACCCTTGTAGATCGCACAGCTAAAGAGTTAATAAACGCGGTTGATGTAGTGGAACATCCTCACGTCCCTCGATCCGCCCCGCGAACCGTCCCATGAACCATCCCGCGATCCGTCCCACGATCCGCTCCGATCTAGTGCCGAACGGTCGGCACCTCCGCGTTCAGCACACGTACAGCTCGACGATGATCTCGGCCTTATTGATCCAGCAAGAGAGACGAAGAGGTAGATGAGTTCTCCAGCAGCGTGTCGGTGCTCCGGAGGTTGGTGGAGATCTAATCTCAGTAGGGCTCCGCCCGAGCTCCGCAGAAACGTGATCCAGAGGAAAAACCGTGGAGGTATGTGGTCGGGCTGCCGTGGAAAAGTTGTCTGAAATCAGCCCTAAATCCTCCGTATATATAGGTGGGAGGGGAGGGGCCTTGGCTTGGGGCTCAAGGAGACCCAAGGGGTTCGGACGAAGCAAGGGGGGAAGTCCTCCCCTTCCAATCCTAGTCCAACTAGGATTGGAAGGTGGAGTCCTTCTCCACTTTCCCACTTCCCCTTTTTTCCTTTTCTCTTTGATTTTTCTTTCTCCTCCGCATAGGGCTTCTTGGGCTGTCCAACCAGCCCACTAATGGTTGGTGTGGCACCCCTAAGGCCTATGGGCTTCTCCCGGGTGGGCTGCCCCCTCCCGGTGAACATCCGGAACCCATTCGTCACTCCCGGTACATTCCCGGTAATGTCGAAAACTTTCCGGTAATCAAATGAGGTTATCCTATATATCAATCTTCGTCTCCGGACCATTCCGGAAACCCTCGTGACGTCCGTGATCTCATCCGAGACTCCGAACAACATTCGGTAACCAACCATATAACTCATATACGCATAAAACAACGTCGAACCTTTGGTTTCAATACCAAGCCGCTCCAAACCAGATGTACGACTCTCACAGCAGTTGGAACTGGGTCATCAACTACTGTCTTCACTTAGAAACGGGTTCTAATTCCTCAACTCCTTACTTTCCTCAGATTATGTGTTGATGACTTTCACTGCTACTGTTTGAAGAATTTGCTGAAGACTTTCTCTGAACTTCCTCAACCCCAAATTCTTCACGCCAGTTAATCGTCATCTGTATTTCGCGTGCCTGCTGAGAGTGCAATCTGTTTTCACATTCCACACTCTGAAAAACTATTGTTGTGAAACTTTGAAATTCTGATCCTTTACTGTTTCCGCTGTAAGTTAGTCATCAGTGAGGAATTTCCTCAAAAGGAATTTCCTTAGTGACGAAATTCTAAAAATCCCCTATTCACCCCCCTCTAGTCGATATAACGCACTTTCAATTGGTATCAGAGCAAGGTACTCCCTTGTTCTGTGTGATTTTGGTTTAACCACCTGGAGTTTTAGTTATGTCGACTGCATGCATGTTTAAGGTGACTACACCATCTCCTACCTTCGAAGGAAAGAACTTTCCCTTATGGAAGAACAAGATGCAAATGCATCTACAAGCTATTGATAATGATCTGTGGTATATTGGGGAACATGGTGTCCCCATCATCTCTGCTAGTGTCTCTGCTGCTGATGTGAAGAAATTCAAGCAACTCGATTCTCAAGCGAAGAATATCATCTGTGGCCATCTGAGCCCAGGCTAGTTTGGAAGAGTGAGTGCTTTGGGATCTGCAACACTGATCTGGGAGAGACTGTGCAATGTAAATGAAGGAGTATCAACCCAGCGTGACTCTCGTGTTGATATTCTTCGCAATCTCTTCAATCGCTTCAAGAGGCATGACAATGAAAGCTGCCAAGACACCTTTGATCGCCTCGCTGACATATCAAATGAACTGCAAGCACTGGGAGCTCGAGACATTACGGATCACGAAGTTGTGAAGAAACTGCTGAGATCTTTGGATTCTTCATTTGATACTTTAGTTCTGATGATTCCAGAAAGACCAGACTACAAGATGCTTGATCCAGCTGATATACTCGAAAGGCTAAATACTCATGCATTCCAGCTAGAAGAAAAGAAAGATCTATATGGACCAAGCTATTCTAGACCACATGCACTGAAGGCTAGAGCAATTTCCTCATCTGAAGAAGAAGATTCGGATGACAGCATTGGTGACCCTGAAGAATTTGGACAGGAGCTTGCAATGCTCGTGAGGAAATTCCAGAGGTTTACACGACGTGGCCAGTTCGGTAAATCTTCAAGAAGAGACATGAGGAAATCAGAATCTTCATCTGAGGACTACAAGAAAAGAACCTGCCACAAGTGCAAGAAATCAGGTCATTACATTGCTGATTATCCCTGTTGGGGAAAGGAATCAAAGAAGAAGAAATACAAAGATGACAGTTCTGATGACTCGAAGAAGAAGAAGAAATCTTCAAAATCCACATCTTCAAAGCCCTCATCGCACAAGAATACTAGTTTCAGAAAGGCTCGGGCACTTATTGGCAAGGAAATGGACTCCAAGGCAGAATTAGAGGAATGTGATGAAGAAGAGGGTTCTGATGAATACTCAGAATCCGGACAGGCTAGTCTTGCACTGGCAACCACTTTCGTCAGCAAGTAAATCTTCAATCTTGAAGAAAATGATTGCACCATCCACACTGATGACTATGCTGATGACTTCGCTCCAACCTATTGCTTCATGGAAAAAGGTTCAAAGGTACCAAATAATGCCTCCTCTTCTGATCCAATTGACTGTGAACCTGATGATTATAAAAAAACCCAGTTACAGTAAACTTGCTATCATTGCCTAAACAACAAACTGCCCTGGAAAAGCTTCAGAAACTGCTAGATAAAAGTGATGATATATTGAATGATGAAATGAACCATACCCAAATCCTCATTAAAGATGTGAAAAGTCTTCAGTCTAGATTTGATAATCTTCAGGATCGTTATGATACACTCCTCGCTGATCATGAGAAGCTTTCCTATGAATTTCTTCAAAGGAAGCTTGATCTAGAGAAGCTGAGGATGTCTCATGATGATCTTCGTATGGAAAATGATTCATTATTAGCTCAACAGATCAGCGCTGGTCAAGTTGAATTCATTCCTCCATATCTTAAATGCATTGAACGCAAAACTGCTAATTCTTCACTAGAATCATCAAATGCTTCTATTGCTACAAATTCTTCAACTGCACCTGTAGTGTCTATTTCCTCACTTGAGGATAACACAAATGTTACTGATGAAAATGCAGGGTCGAAGGAATTGTATGTGACAGGCATATACAAAAGCCTCAAAGGACATCAAACCCTTTGTGATGTGCTCAAAAAGCAGATCTTGAACAGGAACCCGAGGAAAGAAGGAATTGCCTTTGAGAGGAAATTAAATGATGATGGATCTTATTGGAAACCTGAGCAGTATCCCAAAACCTCATGGGTTGCTGCTACTGGGCCTCCTTTTGATCCATCTAATCTAACTGGCTTTTCATGTGAATTATCCTATTCCTCACATGAGTCATTTGACTCCAACTATAAATTGTTCAAAAATCAATCTGGTGAAGTATTTGCGCGATATGTTGGAACTAACTATAGCAATGGCCCTCCCTTGAGGAAAATCTAGGTTCCCAAAAGCTGTATTGAAAATCTTCAGGTGAATGTCCTCATGACACCACCACTCAAGAATCGGAACCCCAGATCAAATTCCTCAGGAGGACCAAAGTCTTCAAGAGGATCAAAATCCTCAACTGGTCAAAATTATGCTCGTACCCGTGCTAATGTGTCTATCATGCAGGGAAACTACAAGAAATATGAATATGAGCGTTACTCTTCAAATCAACATGTTCATAAATCCTCAAACTAGTTCTCTGCGTATTCATATGAGTACTTTAACCCCCCTACTGTTAAGAGAAGTGCATTAGCTTCCATGCCACCTTTCTCATATGGTGCTCGCAGGATGATGAATGCTTTGCCACCCCTTCAGATGTGGGTGGTGAAGAAATCGAACTAATCACTTCTGCAGGTCAGGTCTCCAGATGAAAATCATCGTCTGAAGAATTTGCTGGAGACCTGAGGAAATGCTTGATAGGACGCAAGCTAATGTTGATGAAATAGAAATATTTCACTCGTCCTTATAATTCTGTTGTGATGAAATTCTTATCTGATGAAATTGATATCATATTCTTCAAATCTGAAGCATATGAGATGGTAAGCTGTACTAATTCATGTGTAGGATGACAAACCCAAGAATACTGAGTGGGTCCTTGATAGTGGCTACACACATCACATGACTGGTGATAAAAGCTTGCTGATGAATATGCCACTAACTCCATCACCTCTGAAGCAAATCACATATGCTGACAAAGGTAAAAGCAAGGTATTGGGACTTGGCAAAGTGGCTATTTCCAAGGATAGGCATATGGACAAAGTAATGCTTGTTGAATCCCTTGGTTTTAACCTCATGTCAGTCTCGATGCTTTGTGATCTTGATATGATTGTTATCTTTGGTAGATATACATGTGTAGTCATCATGGAATCTGACAGATCCAAAGTCTTCGAAGGTGTAAGAAGAGGGGATTTGTCCATTGTTGATTTCTCTACAGGTCCTCAACCAGCCACTTACTTACTAGCAAAAACCTCAGAAGGATGGTTGTGGCACCGAAGACTAGGTCATGGAGGCATGAGGAATTTGCACACGCTCGCGAAGAAGAAGCATGTCATCGGCATCGAATCAGTCAAATTCCTCAAGGATCATCTCTGCGGTGCTTGTGAATCTGGGAAAATGACCAGATCCAAGCATCCCTCGAAGACTATCATGACCACTACACGTTCATTCGAATTGCTTCATATGGATCTATTTGGACCTACTCACTATGCCACACTAACCAATGCAGCATCTTAATATGGCTTCATCATAGTTGATGATTATTCCAGATATACATGGGTGCATATCGTAGTGTATAAAACTAAAGTGCAGGAAATCTTCAAACGATTTTCTTCAAGGGCCTCGACGAACTTTGGCATCAAGATCAAACATATCAGGAGTGATAATGGAACCGAGTTCAAAAACACTGGTCTTGATGATTATCTTGATGAACTTGGTATTACTCACGAATTATCTGCTCCTTATACTCCTAAGTAGAATGGTGTCGTCGAAAGGAAGAACAGGACTCTGGTTGAAATGGCAAGAACTATGCTTGCAGAATATCAGACTCCTCGTCGCTTTTGGCCTGAAGCAATCAACACTGCATGCCATATCATCAATAGAGTATATCTTCACAAATTCCTCAAGAAAACCTCATATGAACTCCTCACTGACAAGAAACCCAATGTAAGTTATTTCAAAGTCTTCGGTCCAAAATGTTGGATTAGAGATCCTCAACATAGCTCAAAATTTGCACCCAAGGCACTTGAAGGTTTTATGCTCGGTTATGGAAAAGACTCGCACAACTACAGAGTCTTCAACAACTATCACAACACAGTTGTTGAGACTGTAGATGTGCAGTTCGATGAAACTAATGGCTCGCAAAGAGAGCAATTGCCTTCTGATCCAGATAAGTTGTCTCCTGAGGAAGCAATAAAGCTCAAACCTACTGAAGACATTGTCCCCACTGAGGAAATTGGTGAAGAAACAATCCCCATCACTGATTAAAATCAAGAAGATGCTCCTAAGGAAATTGCACCAGAACCACTTCCTCAGCCCAGACGAAATCCTCAACCAGCTCATCCGAGTATTGCAAATGAAGTAGAACTTGACAAAATCCTCAACGAAATCAACGCGCTAGGTCCTCTCACTCGCTCAAAAGCTTCACACTTAGTTAACTTTTATGGGCATTTTTCCATTGTATCCATCACAGAACCCTCAAAAGTTGCTGAGGCTTTTCTGGAACCGGAGTGGATCCAAGCTATGCAAGACGAACTTCTTCAATTCAAGCTGAATGACGTATGGGAGCTCGTCAAACGACCAGATCCTCGCAAGCACAACATCATCGGCACCAAGTGGATTTTCCGAAACAAGCAAGATGAGGATGGTCAAGTGGTGAGGAACAAGGCACGACTTGTAGCCCAAGGCTACACCCAGGTTGAAGGAATAAATTTCGACGAAACTTTCCACCTGTTGCTAGACTTGAAGCTATTCGAATACTACTTGCTTATGCTAATCATCATAACATCATCTTATACCAAATGGATGTGAAAAGTGCATTCCTCAATGGTAAGCTTGAGGAAGAAGTATATGTTGCTCAGCCCCCAGGTTTTGAGGATCCAAAGAATCCAGACAAAGTCTTCAGACTCAAAACGGCTCTTTATGGTCTCAAGCAAGCCCCTCGGGCATGGTATGATACACTGAAGGAATTCCTCATGAAGAAAGGCTTCAAACCTGGTTCACTCGAGTCCAACTCTTTTCACTAAATCCTATGATAATGAGCTATTTGTGTGTCAAATATATGTCGATGATATCATATTTGGCTGTACTGACAAACGATACAGTGATGAATTTGCTTACATGATGAGTGAAGAATATCAGATGTCTATGATGGGGGAGCTGAAATTCTTCTTAGGTCTTCAAATTCGTCAACAACACAATGGAATCTTCATATCACAGGAGAAATACCTCAAGGATGTTCTGAGGAAATTCGACATGCATGAATGCAAGGGTGCCAAGACTCCAATGCCTACCAACGGCCACCTCGGTACTGATGAAAATGGTAAAGATTTCGATCAGCAGGTATATCGCTCTTTGATTGGCTCTTTATTGTATCTATGTGCATCTAGGCCAGATATAATGCTTAGTGTTTGCATGTGTGCACGTTCTCAAGCAAAACCGAAGGAATCACACCATAAGGCTGTGAAGCATATTCTTCGATACTTAGCTCACACACCAACACTAGGATTATGGTATCCCAAGGGCTCAAATCTTCATCTGGTAGGGTATTCTGATTCTGACTATGCTGGTGACCGTGTGGATCGCAAGTCAACTTCTGACACATGCCATTTCCTTGGAAGATCACTAGTTTGCTGGTCTCAAAGAAGCAGAACTGTGTATGACTCTCCACTGCCGAAGCTGAGTACATTGCTGCTGGTTCATGTTGTGCTCAATTACTATGGATGAAACAAACCCTCAAGGACTATGGCATCAACATGAAGAATGTGCCTCTTTACTGCGACAATGAGAGTGCAATCAAGATTGCATACAACCCAGTACAGCACTCGAAGACCAAGCACATCCAGATTCGTCATCATGTTCTTTGGGACCATGTCCTCCAGGGAAATATCCTCATCGACCATGTGAAGACTCATGATCAACTGGCAGATATCTTCACTAAGCCCTTGGATGAGAAAAGGTTTTGCAAGTTGCGGTGTGAGCTAAACATCTTAGAATCTTCAAATGTTTTGTAAAAACATGCACACATCCTAACACTTATGCAAAATTGATGACTTAGATGTGCAACACATGATGAATCGATTTTCTTCAACTGATGAAGAATATCACTCTGAATGTGAAGAAATCAATGAAGAAACTGATTCTCAGGGCCCTACGACAATTGTACGCGGCGTCTGTAATCAACATTCTTATATGGTGGGTCACGCCACCGCCCAATGTGAAATTCCTCAAGTTTATTTTCTTCAAATGTTCCATTTCCTCAAAATGTGTTTTTCTTCAAAACAGTTGTTCTTCATTGTGACGATTTATCACAAAATCTTCAAAACACTTGATGACTTTCGTTTGACTAGATAGACTGTGATTTCAAGTCCTCAACAGCATTCACTTATAGCGATCTCTTCAAGTTGATATTTCTTCTAAGTGAATGTGATCGGACCCTACTTTCCCTCTATGCTATTCTCATCCAGTCTATTCGATTCTTCATATGCGTTCTACTTGAAACTTTGTTCAAAATCCTCACCGCGTCCTTGTCAGCTGATGATTTTGTAACGAAAATCCTCAAATCTTCAAAAATTGTGTCTTTAATGCACACTAACTGAACCCCACTTCCCACGTTCGGATAACCACGATATCCACTATCTCCACCGCCTTGTTCGGGAACTACACGTCTCCTGCGGAGACGTAGAGGCAGGGGTTGTTTGGTCCGAAATCTTTGCTCCAACAGTAACTCTATGGCTATAAATATGTCCTTATCCCCCTCGGCAAACTCTTCTTCGCCCCATCGCTCTCCTGCTACAGCAAAAAGCACCGAACCCTAGCGCCACCGCGGGAAGTCTCGTCGCCGGTGAGGAAGAGCTTCACTGCCTCGACTTCTCCGTCGCCGTAACCACGCCGGAGTCGGACCATCTTCGTCCGCCGTCGCCGTAGACGTCCTGTGTTGTCGGGTTAGGGCGCATTGGACACGCGACCGAAGAGCTTCTCTACACACCTTTTCTGTGTTCTTCGTGCGCACCTTCAAGGGTAAATAAAATCCCATTTTTACAGCAAGTTAGATCTACTATTTTACATATCCTATGTGAAATCTGTTTTTCCTCAAGAATCTATATGCCCTTGATTCCTCAAACACTACCTATCACCACACCATTGATGAACTTCACTAAGCATCTAAGATTTTCACGAGATTCCTCAGTTGTGCGAATTTTCGGATCTGTACAACTCTAGAACCCAAGAACAGTATGCTTAGGCAAATTCCTCAACCACTGGCAAAATTCCTCACCTGTCAAACTTTTTCATTTTCTTCAAATCTAAGAATGCATATGACCTCTCCAAATTCCTCGCAACTATACTCTGTTCATAGGTACACATATGTCAGCTAATGAATCTCTCGGTTCTCATCACATTAACTCATTTGCAGCGTTTCTTGAAGAAAATCTTCAAGTCTCATCAGAATCCTCAAGAGTTCAATCTCGTCAGCAATATCTTCAGCTGAAGAAAATGGAGGATGACAGAAAGCAGAAGGGAGGAAAGAAACTTGAACAGAACACAGCTTTGGATATCCGTGAGGATATTTACTTGGACTATTGTACACCTGATGAAAATGAAACAATGGCCAAGAGAAAGATTAGGTTGCAGAAGATAGAACGCCGATGGGCTAAGGAATGGAAGGAATACAGGTTTGTAACTGCCAAATATGCGAAGAAATTCACCCTGAAGCCTCCTGGCAAACGAGCCCCACTGGAGGCTCATCAAGTAGCACATCCCTCAAGCCTCAAGACCCTTGATGACTATCCAGATGAGAAGGAAAAGCATCTGGCTAAGCTCAAGAAGCAGGCAGATGCTGCAGTGAGGAAATTCAATGAATCCTCAGCTGCTCCCTCAGCTGCATCTACTTCCTCTGCCGTTGAGACCTCTGGTTCAGCAATTCCTCAACCATAGTGTGTGCTGTCAAAGCCAAGGGCTCCAAAGACTCAAGAGAAGTTTGCTCAGGCATCAGTTACAAAACCCTCAGCGCCAAAACCCTCAGCTCCAAAATCGTCAGCACCACCACCAAAGCCTCAAGAGACACGAGTACAGAAGCCGGTCCTGAAGCCAATGACCGCCACCTCCAGCTCCTCACTCCCGGCTGCAACCAGCTCGGAGACAAAGTCTTCACCACCTCCGGTGAAGACTCAGGTGTCTGCTGAAAGAGCAACTTTGCCAAGCCCCAGCAAAATCATCACAGTCCCGTCTGCATCAGAGGGCAGTGATGAATATGATGATCAAACCCTGCAAGCAATAATCAGAAACAAGCAGGAAAGGGTAGCTCAAGCATCAGGTAGCGCCATTCCTCTGGCCATGGACCCCAAGGTCCTCCTAGACTACATAAACATCTGGTATGAGGACCCAAACACTCCGCTTGATGATTTGAAACTTCCCCCTGGCATCAGCCACATGGTGGCCACTTTCATCAATGAAGCCAAGTGGAAAGAACAGCAAGCCAAGCAGGCCAAGGTTGCGAAGCTTAAAAAGGAGAAATTCCTCAAGCAGAATCTCCTTACCTTGACGCCTGATGCACTGGTATCAACACAGGCCGAGTTGAAGAATTTGGCTGATAAGTACTCCAAGCTGTCAGATCGTCAGAATCTCAAGAGCAATTTCATCAAGCTGGCCACTAAAGTTGTTGATGACTACAACAAGAAGGCTGCACCTCGAGCACCAACTCCCCAGCCCTTGATTGAAGAGCCAGCTGATGAGTCTCCTCAAGCTGAGGAAAGTCCTCAAGCTGAGGAAATACACCAAGAAAGCCGTGTGGATGTACTGGCCATTGAAGAAGTCACCATGGAAGCTCCAGCTGATGAACCTGCTGCACCTGATGAGACTGCCCCTGACCCAGCTGCTTCATCAAAGTTAGCTGATGACTCTGCTCCAGCTGTTTCCTCAAAGCCAGCTGAAGAATCTGTCGAGAGAACCCCTTCACCAAAAGCTTCAAAGGTGAAGAAGATGACTCCGTCTGCACAAGACGTGAACAAAACTAGGGCTGCTCAGAAGGAAGCCAAAAAGAAAAAGGCCTCCTCAGCAGAAGAAGAAACAGAGGCCAAGCGCCTCAAAGCGCTTGAAGATACTACTCCACTGGACCCTGTGCCCCTAAATGTCGCTCCATCTTATGAAATGGTCATCCTTCATGATCAAGCGAAAGGGACAGATGAGGAAATCAAGGATGCCGCCTCTGAGGAACACACTGACGAAGAAATTTGTATTGATGAGAGTCCTCGACCCTTCATTCCTCATAAAGACACTGCTCAAGGATCAGCTACACCAGCTGATGAAACTGCCTATGTCACCAAGCCAGCTGAGGAAGAACAAACTGAAATTCCTCAAGCTGATGAAATTCAAAGCTCTGAGCAAAATCCTCAAGATGAGGAACAGGCTGACCCAACTCCTCCACCTGAGCAAGATGAACCTATTCCTCAGCCTGATGCACAGCCAGAGCAAGCCCCTCAGCCTGACGCCCAGCCAGAGCCTTCTCCTCAGCCTGAAGCCCCAGCTGATGAAATTCCTCACCCTGAGGAAAATGCACCTGATCAAGACAATGCCTTTGCCGTGCTCAACCCCGAGACTGCAATTGTTGTCTCCCCTCCTGTTCCTCAGCAAAATCTTCAGCCAGTTTAGCGTCAGCCATTCTCCAAGCGACCACAGTTTCAAAAGGAGAATTTTTTTGAAGAGCGCATGTACTTCATTGGAGAGAATCCCTATGACAAGCCTCAAATGAGGCATCTGAAGTTTTGGACTAGGACACAGCTGAATTACTATGCCTATGTGCTGTGTGGAAGAAACAAGATATTCCAGCACATGCATATTCCTCATGTTGAACTTGAAGCAATACCGTGCCTAGAGCCAGTCCTCAATGTACTCCATGACGCTGGTCTGCTGCCAATGTGCTCCGACATCTCTGACTGGAACAGTGAGCTCATTCTTCAGTTTTATACCACTCTTCACATATCTGGCAACCCTGAAGACATTAACACCTGGGTGTTTGACTGGATGACACAAAACACTCACTACAAGGCTCCTGCTACTGAGCTCCTCCGTGAACTCCCTGTACCAATTCCCTCAGAGGAGGCTGTGAAGCTTTATGGTGAGCGTGAGCTGCCCAACGGGATGATGGAAGTCCTCATGAAGCCTTTGGCTGAAGGAAAATCACCGAGAAAAACCTTCCTAGTCCACGAGCTCAAATATACACCAAGGTCTGTCTACAGAATCCTCTGCAGTGTGCTCGCGCTGATCAAAGGCCATGATGATGAAGAAGATGTCGTAGGCCTCATGAAGAATATCCTCTTCAACATCATGCATGGTATTCCTATCAACATTAATGATTTATTCTTGAGGACTTTGGTCGACAATGCTATGTTTCCATTTGATCACAAGATATATGCCCCATGGATCATGAGATTCATCAGGACAAGGACATGCATCAACTTCCACGCTGATTGCCAAAACCATGTTGGTTATATGCCTCCTATCCAGGTCAACAAGAAGACTTTCGAACCCATTGAGGGAAAAGGAAAATCAGTGATTGAAGAAGGCAGTAGGCCCCTTGATGGCCAGTTCAGAGAGCCAGAAGCTTATTCTTCATGGGATGATACTGAGACTCGTCCGGCAAGACCCGTTCCTCCTCGCGTGATGAATACAAGAGAGCTCCTCCTCAATCTTCACCAGAAGGTGGATCGCAATCACAAGTGGGTCAAACGTCAGTTTGGCGCCATTGTGAAAACCCTCACTGAAACACAGAACTCTGTGAAGCTTAGCCATCACTATCTGCATGAGGTTTTTGATCGCACCTGGGCTACACTTGCACATCTGAAGACTCAGACAGAGCTTGAAGAAATGGACTTTGAGCGAGACTTTGACTGGTCGTGGCCTCCCAAGAACAAGTTCAGGCCCATTCCAGTTCCAGACCTTCAAGACAACTCCGTTTCTTCATTTCGCACTGCTGAAACTGATGAAGAACAGCTCGACACTGCTACCGGTCCAAGGAAGAATACTACTCTCAAGAAGCATCACGGCTCTTCCTCAACCGCCTAGAAGTGAAGTCTTCATGGGCGTTAGTCCTCAGTTTGTCCCTTTTTGTCACTTGATGACAAAGGGGGAGAAACTTGAGAGTTAGGCTTCAAGAGGGATATATTGGGGCTTATGAACTATAGTTCAGTTACAAACTCTTGGCTCTTCTGATGTTTTTATGTAACGAGTTGTAACTTAAGCCCGATGGTACTCTGACGCTTTTGAACGTTTTTCTTTGCATGCTTATTCCTCAAGTTTTAATGCACGCATGCTGGAATTCGTCAGATACCATTTGTCATCATGCATATTCATTTTCTTCATACGATATGTTAAATGTATGCATGATTTACAAGACTCAGGGGGAGATCTCCATGATATAAATCATCAATGTGCATTTGCTGTGAAAAGCAAAATCCTCAAGATATGCCCATCTTCAGGAGGAGTCTCTCTGAATCTTGATTTCAAATTCCTCAAATGAGTATTTACACTTCATATTTTTTATCCCTATTGAAGACTTAACCTAATTGTCATCAACCACCAAAAAGGGGGAGATTGTAAGTGCATCTAGTGCCCCTTAGTGATTTTGGTGGTTTGAAGACTTATAGGTTAAGTATCTAATGTGTTTATGAGTGTAGACAGGATCTACAAGTCACTGAGGAGTTTGAGATATTTGATGAATATCGACCCCTAAAAATATATATCTTCGGTTGAAGAAATTGGTCTGAAGCTGAAGAATTGAATCGCGAAGAATCTCCGATGAAATTGATATTCCTCATAAAGATACTGAAACTGAGGACTTCGGTGTGTCCTGAAGAAAATCATCTTGAAGACTTTGAAGCATGAAGATTTACTCTTTCTGTTTTATTTTCTTCGCATTTGAGTAATAGGAACACCGTACTGTTAAAGGGGGTCGAAGTTACACTCTAGAATGAATTTCCTCATGATGCTCAACCCAAGCCTAATTCTACCAAAAGCCTCAAGTGAGGAATACGAGTGACATGAGGACTGTCACAGTTGAGGGTTCCGACTGTTTCGATAGCCACGCCACATCATTGGTCTTATCCACACCAACGGTCATATTATTTAAGGGCATTAGTGTCAAATCATGTCGGGATGCTCCCAGGCCATAAATAGCCGCCCCACACAACCATTAGCTGGTTGGCTGCTCCGCTAGGAACTGACACTTGTCATAAGAGCAACCCAAATTCCTCAGAGTCTTCGAGAGTAATTCATTTGTGAGGAAATACCCCATACACCGAAACCACAAACCAGACCTACTGATTGAGCATCACTGAAGATGTTGTTCCTGTGTGGGACTGAAGCCTTTTACCTTTGAGGACTGTGCATCCTCCAGACAGTTAGGCGTCATGGTCTAGAGCTTTCCAACAGTCAATTGTGGATCGCCGGGTGACCAAGTTTGTGAGGGTTTGGAAGTCTGCCCTGAAGACTTACCACGAGTGTTGGGCGAGGACTGCGTGTTCTTAGCCCAAGTGAAAGGATCGATATGGTTGACTAGAGGGGGGTGAATAGGCAACAACCACTTTTTAATTAATCTTAACAAGTTAAGGTAAACAACATATGGGTTCACAAATAATACAACAATGGGGTGAACCCTAATAAAGCTAATAACGAGAGTTACTAAGACAAGTAAGAGATAGACGACAACATAAGCATACACAAAGTAAAGGTTAGAGATAACCACAAGTGGAACCGATGGAGACGCGGATGTGTTACCGAAGTTCCTTCCCTTTGACAGGAAGTATGTCTCTGTTGGAGCGGTGTGGAGGCACAATGCTCCCCAATAAGCCACTAAGGCCACCGTATTCTCCTCACGCCCTTGCACGATGCAAGGTACCGTGATTCCACTATAAGTGCCCTTGAAGGCGGCGACCGAACCTTTACAAACAAGGTTGGGGCAAACTCCACACAAAGCTTGGAGGCTCCCAACAAGACCACGAATCTTCACCACAATGGAATGTGGCTTCGAGGTGACCTCAACCGTCTAGGATGCTCAAACACCCAAGAGTAACAAGATCCGCAAGGGATTGGTGGGGGAATCAACTTTTCTCTTGGTGGAAGTGTGGATCTAGGCCTTCTCAACCAATCCCTAGAGAATCAACAAGTTTGATTGGCTAGGGAGAGAGATCGGGCACTTTTGAGCTTAGGGAGCAACAATGGAGCTTGGGAGAGGAAGATATGAGGTTCCACAGCTAGAAGAACCCTTTATATAGTGGGGGGGGGGGGGGAATCCAACCGTTTTCCCCACTCTCTGCCCGAGTCTAGCGACACTACCGCTGGGTGCAGCGGTACTACTGCTAGCACTCCAGCGGTACTACCGCTGGCTGCAGCGGTACTACCGCTGGCCCCCTGGTAGTGCATAAGAACAACCACCGCCAAGAATGTCTTCGCAAAAAGCTCCGTGCACGAACAACCGCTAGGCAAGCGGTACTAAGCTCCTGGAGTGGTACTACCGCTGACCAGGGGCGGTACTACCTCCAGCTAGCGGTACTACCGCTGGCTGCAGCGGTACTACCGCTAGCACTCCAGCGGTACTACCGCTAGGGCCAGCGGTACTACCGCTGGGGGACCATTTGCAAAGAAGAAGGAAACACAAAGGCAGGAGCCACTCCAAAGATGATGGAAAGGGAAAATATGTGAAGTGTGCGCGTGCAAAGATTGATTCCACCCAAACCTTTCCACTACGGTTCCCCTCTTAATAGTACGGCTTTCTATGACTCAAATAAAGAGAATCATAGAGAACGCCGGTCTTATGTTCCACGAACGAGGGGGCGAATCGTCTTGTGTCGTTGACGTGTGTTATCTGAAATCTTAGTCACACACATGGTTAGTCCTTTGCGGTACTGTCATCAATCACCAAAATTACTTAGGCATAAACTATGCCCCAACAATCTCCCCCTTTTGGGTGGATTGATGACATTACCGGATTTGCACATAGAATAATATGAGAACTAAAAGATAGAGATATATGACAATAAGGAGCATATGACTCACAACATATGATGGAAATAAATATCACACAAGTTCATGTCTCACAAAAGATAGCAAAATAGAAGCAAAACACGAAAGATAAGCAAAGCAAAGTTCGACTCTCAAAGCAAATCTCCTAGACTCTCTCCCCCTTTGGCACAAGACACCAAAAAGGGGCACACCTAACGCCACAGGTGGTTACTCCTCATCCTCAGCATCGCCAGACTCGTCCGTACCCTCCTGCTCCTCCTCTTCCTCCTCAGCGCCAGACCACTGGTACCCTTGAGCCCGCATCCAAGTAGCCTCTGGAGTTATGTCGTCCTCTGATCCGCTGGAGATGTCAACATCAAGAGTCCTTAGGACACGCTTGTGCCTCTGACGGTTCTCCTTCTGAGCCACATGCGTCTGGTACTGGCCCTTAGCCTGCATACAGAAGAGAGTCTTCATCTTATCCTGCAGTTTGATGGCCCAAGATGGCATGGCAGAAGGGCGGGACTGAGAGGCGGTTCCTCTGTCAGCAGCAGTCTCTGTGTCAGTGTCCATGTGCTGAGAGGAGGTTGATGGGTTGGCCCATTTATCCTTGACGCGAAGCTTGACAGGATCGTGCACAATGTAGTCAGCCTGAATGTATAACTCCTCCTGCGGATACGTGTCTTGCCACTTCTGACGGATATAAGCAAACATATAGGGCCCGTAGATGGGAACCTTGCACATCATGATGCAGTTCCAGAGCTCAGTGAACATCACATCAGAAATATCAAGAGGGGCAGACTCCTTAGTCATAGCCTCCTCACAGAGCAGTAGCATCTCAGCCAGAGAGCCATGTACCTCGTCGAAGTTGCCAATGCGAGGAAAGAGGGTGTTGCGGAAGATTCGATGCATGATGTCCAGATGCTTGGGGAGCACACCCTTCTTGACATAGAGTTGCTGCAATCTGTCCTTGGCGGGGGCCCTATCAGTGGGAGATGCAGCATGAGGACGTGACCCAAGTGGAGTGTCAGCTCCCTGGAACTCAACCTTGAGGAATGCCATGAATTCACGCCAGGTACCGGTCATCTTCTGAGTCCGAGTCATCCACACCATGGAGCGCTCGTCATCAGGAGAGAAGTGAACCGTGACATAGAACTGGGCAACAACATTGGGGTCCAAGTCTGTCTTGAAAGAGATGATGTCCTTGATGCCCAGTTTGTCAATCAGAGAAAGAGCATCACCAAAGTAGTCCATGTTCCAGTGAAGGTGAGCCAGGTCAATCCACTGAACGGGGACAAAGTTCTTCTTGAAATGGTTGATGATATCACGGTAGATCCTGCAGTGAACCCGTGTCCACACATGCTCGACATTCTTGATCACAGCCCGCTCTTGGAGATAGTGGTTTTGAGTGCGGAACCACAGAAAGTCCTTGGGGGCATGGTGCGAACGTTGAGCCCCTTGTCCTTGTGAGCGGTCTTCTTGAAGGCCTGCTTTTTGGGTTGCAGACCTGAAGTGTTGGAACCCTCTGGAGCCTCTGGATTGCAAAATTGCTTTGACTCTGTGTCCCGTGGGGGGTTCGAGCGGCGAGCACCACCTGTGACACAAAACACACACCGAAAAAGAGCGACAAAAGGAGTCAAGGCAGTGAACCAGACAAGGCAGAAAAGTAAACACACATTGCCAAGCATATGAAAAGAATACACAGAGAATTCTTCTGGCGGTAGTACCACTACCCCTGGCGGTAGTACCGTTGGGATCCTGGCGGTAGTACCGCTACCCCTGGTGGTAGTACCGCCGGGGTCCTGGCGGTAGTACCGCTACCCCTGGCGCTAGTACCGTTGGGGTTTGATTTTCAGATCTGGAAATAAAAATAGACCCCATAGATATGGCTACACGGATTTTACAAGGGGCATGGGCTGTGTATGAACACTGAGAACTCCACCACAGCCCTAACCACATGAGGAACACAAGTACCATCTAAATAAGCACATGCCTAGTCAAGAGAGAGCAAGTTTTAGATCTAATCCAAACATAGTTCAAGTGCTTGATCTAAAACATGTAAATCCTAGGGCATGGCAAAATAAACAGCACGATTTATAAGACCTACACTCCCCTCAAATATCTCCTTCATGCCATCCAAGAACAAGGCAAAGACATGGATCCAAACCACCAATGCTCCTAACCCTAGAACAAGAACATCAACCAAGAGAAGAAGTACAGGAGCTTTACCGGGGTCCATTGCACTTGGAGGAGGAACGAGAAGTGAAGCAAACCCTCCAACTCAACGGAGAGAAGGGGCTCCACGGATATAGATCGAAATAGGAGGAGTTCAGGGTTGGGGAGGGAGGAGCCGCGAGGAAGAAGAAAGAGGAAGCAAAAAAACAGGCTCCCCCTCCTTTATATAGCCCAAGGGGTACGGGCCAGCGGTAGTACCGTTGTGGTCCTGGCGGTAGTACCGCTACCTGGCGGTAGTACCGCTGGCTGCAGCGGTAGTACCGCTAGGGTCCTGGCTGTAGTACCGCTCCCCCTGGCGGTAGTACCGCTACCCCTGGTGGTAGTACCGCTGCAAATGTCACAACGGGACCTAGGAGAAGGGAAGAACGTGGGCAAATGACAAGTAAGTGGAAAAAGAAGATAGCATCAGAAATATATACTGACTTGTCATTTTATATCCTTTCTTCGATATGAGAGAAAGGTGGGGGCGGTGGACGAGGCCACCTATGTTTGAGACAAAGGTATGACACCGTGAAGAATTACCCTTGGGTTCATGACCAATGCTCGTCTTTGAAGCACAAGTGCCATTTGACAATGGCTAAAGTGAAAGACTAGATGGATTTATGCATAATGGGGGAGGAAAAGTTCATTGAGAGAACAACACTCCCCCTATGTCCATGCCTGCATCTAGACCAAGATAGAATGCAAGGTGAGGTGCAACATGCCTAGATTCAATCCACATTACTTGAATCAATGATATTTAGCTCATGCCTTAACTCCTGGAACCTTGCTTCATCTAGAGGCTTAGTGAAAATATCTGCAAGTTGCTCTTCAGTGTGGATGAAGTGAACCTCAATATCACCTAGCTTGATATGTTCACGAATGATGTGATGACGAATATCAATATGCTTGGTTTTGCTATGTTGCACTGGGTTGAGGGAAATCTTGATAGAACTTTGATTGTCACATAGAAGAGGCACTTTGTCACAAGTGACACTATAATCCTTTAAAGTTTGCCTCATCCATAGCAATTGTGCACAACAACTTGCAGCTGCCACATACTCAGCTTCGGTGGATGATAGAGAGACGCAATTTTGCTTCCTTGAAGACCAACTTACCAATGAGCGACCAAGGAATTGGCATCCTCCAGAAGTTGACTTCCTCTCCACACAATCTCCTGCCCAATCTGAGTCAGAATAGCCAACTAGATTGAAGTTTGCTCCTTTGGGATACCAAAGACCAAAGTTTGGGGTATGAGCGAAATATTGAAAGATTCGCTTAACAGCCATATAATGACTTTCTTTTGGTGCGGATTGAAACCGTGCACATATCCCTACACTCAACATAATATCCGGTCTAGATGCACAAAGGTAAAGGAGGGATCCAATCATGGAGCGATATACCTTTTGATCCACTGCTTTACCATTGGGATCACTGTCAAGCTTGCATCTTGTTGGCATGGGGAACTTGACCGGTTTTACATCTTCGAGCTCGAACCGTTTGAGCATGTCTTGAGTGTACTTGGCTTGTTTGATGAAGGTCCCTTCTAGGCCTTGTTTAATCTCGAACCTGAGGAAGAACTTCAACTCTCCCATCATGGACATCTCAAATTTCTCAGTCATTAGTGTTGCAAATTCTTCATTGAAGGAAATGTTAGGAGAGCCAAACATAATATCATCAACATATAGTTGGCATATGAACAAATCCCCTTTAACCTTCTTAGGAAAAAGAGTGGGATCTATCTTCCCAATTTCAAACCCATGATCTTCTAACAACTCAGTAACATACTCATACCACGCACGTGGGGCTTGTTTAAGACCATAGAGTGCCTTATTAAGTTTGTACACATGATTGGGGAGCTTGGGATGTTCGAATCCCGGCGGTTGTTTGACATAGACTAACTCATTTAAAGGACCATTAAGAAAGGCACTTTTCACATCCACTTGTTGTAATTTGAAGTTATGATGAGAAGCAAATGCAAGCAACATGCAAATAGATTCTAGACGAGCAACAAGGGCAAAGGTTTCACCGTAGTCGATACCCTCGACTTGGGAGTAGCCTTAAGCCACCAGTCTTGCCTTGTTTCGAATCACAATCCCATTGGCATCTTGCTTGTTCTTGAAAATCCATTTGGTCCCGATGACATTATGTTCCTCCGTTGGCCTAGGCACTAAATCCCAGACTTGGTTGCGCTCGAAGTTGTTAAGTTCTTCATGCATGGCCATAAGCCAATCCTCATCATCAAGCGCTTCCTGTACCTGTTGAGGTTCACAATACGAAATAAATGCGTGATGCTCACATAATTCCAAATCTGTTGACGGTTGGATACTCCCCTTTTCTAACTACCAAGTACATTCTTCATAAGATGTGACTTGACTTTCAGCTTGTTCGCAATCTTGGCTGCTCGACGCTCCAAGAGTTCTTCATTGGATAACGGGGGAGCATCGACTTGTTTACTTTGCTTGCCCTTGCGTCTTGAGCCTCCCTTGGCACCGGTTGTTGGTGCTGCAGAAGGGAATTGTGAGACACTATCCTGGTCATCTTGTCCTTCGACTTGAGCAGGTTCACTATTTTGTTCTTGTATTTGTGATTGCTCTTGATCTTGATCTTGTGCTTCTACTTGGTTTGGATCTCGTGGTTGCACTTGATCTTGATCATGAGCAGGTTCGGAGTCTTGGGAGAGTGCTTGAATATCATGAGACACATCATCATTGTTGGGCAATTTATCTTGACCTTGAGCTTGTTCATTTTGTTGAGAGTCTTCTCTTTGTTCATCGGAAGCGTGTGGGGCTTGTGGAGGTGATGGCTCCACTTGAGTAGAGCATTGTCCTTCTCCTTCGGCCACAAGGGGTTCCTCAATGGGGAGTATTTGACCAATCCCCATTCTTCTTATTGCTTGGGGAGGAATTTCATCACCTACATCACAAAGACCACTTTGCTCCACTTGGGAGCCATTATTTTCATCAAACTCCACGTTACACGTCTCCTCAATGAGTCTGGTGGACTTGTTGAGGACACGGTAAGCATGAGAGTTTGTAGCATAACCAACAAAGATGCCCTCATATGCTCTAGAATCAAATTTAGCTAAACGTGCACCTTTCTTGAGAATGAAACACTTACAACCGAATACCCGGAAGTACTTGAGATTGGGTTTGTTTCCAGTTAGAATCTCATACAGAGTCTTGTTCAAGCCTTTGCGAATATAGAGCCGATTGGATGCATGACATGATGTGTTGATGGCCTGTGCCCAGAAGTTATATGGAGATTTGAATTATGCCATCATTGTCCTTGCAGCGTCTATCAAGGTCCGGTTCTTCCTTTCTGCCACGCCGTTTTGTTGAGGGGTATATGGTGCAGAATATTGGTGTTTTATTCCCTCATCACCTAGAAACTCATCCAAGGTGTAGTTCTTGAACTCGGTGCCGTTGTCACTTCTAATCATCAAGATCTTTGCTTCATGTTGACGTTGGGCTTCATTAGCAAAGTTGATGACAGTTTGTTGATTTTCACTCTTCTTTTTGAAGAAATATACCAACGTATATCTTGAGTAGTCGTCAACAATCACCAAGCAATACTTTCTGCCTCCAAGACTATCAAATGATGGAGGGCCAAACAGATCCATATGGAGAAGCTCCAATGGCCTCTTAGTGTAGATAAGAGTCGTTGGACGATGAGCAGTTTCATGAATCTTTCCTTCAATGCAGGCACTGCAAACACGATCTTTAGCAAAACTCACATTTGTTAGTCCACGAATATGGTCCCCTGTCAGAAGACTTTGCAGAGATCTCATATTGACATGAGCTAAACGGCGATGCCAAAGCCAGCCCACATCAACTTTAGCCATTAAACATGTCGCGGTCTTAGGGAGTCGCTTTGAGAAGTTCACCACATAAAGACCATTTTCGACATATCCAACATAGCCTACTTTAAGAGTCTTGCTCCTCAGGAGGACCACAGTATCAAGATTAAAGAATGTGGGAAAACCCATAATTGCAAGTTGACGAACCGAAAGTAAATTGTAGACAAGTGACTCAACAAGCATGACCTTCTCAATAGATAACTCCTGAGAGATGACCACCTTACCGAATCCCAATACCTTTGACGAGCATGCATCGGCAAATTGGACATGGGTGGGCATAGATGGAGAAGGATGCACATCCACCACTAAGTCCTTACTTCCGGTCATATGATTTGTTGCCCCACTATCGAGCAACCATGACACCCCACCGGAAGCAAACTCCTGCAATAGATCAAGGCTTGGTTTTAGGTACCCATATTTTAATGGGTCCTTACATGTTAGAGACAAGGGTCTTAGGAACCCAGATAGCCCATTCAATATACTCATCATAGGAACAAACAAATCTGGCATAAACATGCCCATCACTAGCACAACATGAGACATAAGAAGAATTGAGTTTGTCGGCTGTGTTAGTAGGAATGGTTTTGCCCTTCTTGAGGTTTCCATAGTCCACCTTGTTCCTATTCACCTTCTGAGTCCCCTCACCCTCTTTGACAAAGATGTCCATGAGGGTAGGAGATCGTTTGTTCCTGTTCCTCCTTTTACCTTTTGACTTGGAGGTAAGTCCAAGTCCCTCCTTTCCTACAACACCCTTTTGAGTGCTCAAGAGGTCGTTCGGGCTCTTCTCACCTTGTATGCATGACACAAGGCCCTTCTCAAGTTTCTCCTTTAACTTGGCATTTTCCTCCACAAGATGTACATGCTCACAACAGGGGTTAGTTGCACAAGCATTATCAATTAACACAAAGGGAGGACAAGTAGAGATCTCCTTGGTAAGCTTTGCTTGGAGTTGATCATGAGACTCTTTCAGAGAGAAATGAACACCTTTCAAGACCTTGTGGGCCTTGTCAAGTGTGTCAAACTCCTCTTTGAGTCTGTCATGGCCAACCCCAAGAGCATACTTTTCAGACTTAAGCATACGAGTAAGAACAACATCATGATCTAGTTTCTTCTGCATTTTAGTGCAGTCATCGTTATATGACTCCTCAAGAGCCAAACGAAGAGTGCACTCCTTTTCTAGAGCATTAGATAATTCAGCAATTTCATCGGCATAGTCACGACTGTGTCCCTGAAGCTCGGAGATGGTCTCCTCATGAGACTCCATGAGGTCAGTGGCCTCACCCAGTTGTTCGAAGAGAGCACCAAAGTGCTTCTTGGGTTCTCCCTTAATAGTGCACAGAAACTTGTCAAGATCATGCTCATTAAGTTCCCCAACATCACTATCTGCAACACAATTTAACAATGAAGGAGCAGAAGCGATGTTGATCTTAATGATGGGAGTTACCTGATTGATACCTTTTGCCATGAGGCACTTGGTGATGTGGTTCTCGTTGGGGGCGTTGAAGAGAGACACCTTCTGGGGAGAGGTAGTGGCAATAGCAACAGTTGCCGTTGCCACTGTATCATCATCATCATCATCGGAAGGGTACTCTTCAAGGGCCACCATCCCTTTTGGGTGGGGTTTCTTCACAAAGTTGTTCTTGATTGGAAATGATTTGGTTTTGTCTTTGCGAATGAGCTTGCCCCCGTTGTCTTCCATTTTCTCATAGGGATTGTTTGGGTTTGAATCCACTCGAGTTGTTCTTGGTGAAGGTGGGTCTTGAGTTCCTCTTGTTGCCCCAGAATTGCCTTGATGCAAGAGCCATGTGCTCATGATAGGCATACTTTGTGTCTTCAGGGCAGCTCTCCTCTTCATCATCCTCTTCTTCTTCTTCAGGCATTTCTTTTGCTTTCAACGCAAGGTTGGGTGAAGTCGTCTTTGCGCGAACACGAGCAAGTGCATTGTCGGCTCTTTCGTTCATGATTGACATTGCAATGAATTCATCCAACACCTCACTGGAAGACAAGGAGTGGAAGTCTGGCCGCTGCCGAATGACAGATGACATGGCTTTGTTGAAAGGCATGATGGCTTTGAGAAACTTGCGCTTGACCAATGTATCATCCACATCCTTGCTCCCATGATCCTTGAGTGCCACAGCAATAGCAGTCACCCTCCGATAGAGATCACGAGGGTCCTCGTCTTCCTTCATCACAAACTCATCGGCCTTATCAAGTATCACTTCATAGTTGGATCATTGAATGCTTGAGCTTCCCTTGTACAACACCATAATATGCTCCCAACAATCCTTGGCTAATGTGAAGGGACGCAAGTGAGGAAGATCTTCAGGTGGCACTGCGGACTGGAGAATTAACAAAGCGGAGTGATTGTATTGATTGTCTGCATCTTCTCTTGGAGTGAGGTTGCTTGGATCATGGGGATAATATCCTTGCTCGATGATTCTCCACAAGTTTGTTGAGCTGTGATTCAAATGAGACTTAATAGAAAATACCTAGTTAGCAAAGTCACCTTTCACAAGCTTAGGAGGAGGACCAACAGGATTAAAACGCGGTGCGGGAACGGATCCTCCATAGGCCATGGGGGGTGGAACTGAGGCATATGTTCCAGTCCCATCCTTTTCGTGAGATGAGGAAGGTCGCATACCTTTAGCCGCTTCCTTAGAGGAGTTGGCGTCCGAATCGGTGACGGTGGGTTTAACCACTATAGCCGGTTCGGGAGAACTTTTAAATCCCTCAATTAACTCTTTAAGCATGGTCTTGACTTCGTTCGTCAAGGACGTCTTGAGGGCGGCCATAGCCGTATTCAAGTCGTCCCTTGTCACCGAAGTCAAGTCCATAGCCTCGGGTTGCCCATGGTTAATTCCCTCTTCGCCTTCCATACTCTTCGGGTGGTTAAACCCTTAATAAAGAGACGTGGCTCTGATACCAATTGAAAGGATCGATATGGTTGACTAGAGGGGGGTGAATAGGCAACGACCACTTTTTAATTAATACAACAATGGGGTGAACCCTAATGAAGCTAATAATGAGAGTTACTAAGACAAGTAAGAGATAGACGACAACATAAGCATACATAAAGTAAAGGTTAGAGATAACCACAAGTGGAACCGATGGAGACGAGGGTGTGTTACCGAAGTTCCTTCCCTTTGACAGGAAGTACGTCTCCGTTGGAGCGGTGTGGAGGCACAATGCTCCCCAATAAGCCACTAAGGCCACCGTATTCTCCTCACGCCCTCGCACGATGCAAGGTACCGAGATTCCACTATAGGTGCCCTTGAAGGCGGCGACCGAACCTTTACAAACAAGGTTGGGGCAAACTCCACACAAAGCTTGGAAGCTCCCAACAAGACCACGAAGCTTCACCACAATGGAATGTGGCTTCGAGGTGACCTCAACCGTCTAGGATGCTCAAACACCCAAGAGTAAAAAGATCCGCAAGGGATTGGTGGCGGAATCAACCTTTTTCTTGTTGGAAGTGTGGATCTAGGCCTTCTCAACCAATCCCTAAAGAATCAACAAGTTTGATTGGCTAGGGAGAGAGATCGGGCACTTTTGAGCTTAGGGAGCAACAATGGAGCTTGGGAGAGGAAGAGATGAGGTTCCACAGCTAGAAGAACCCTTTATATAGTGGGGGGGGGGAATCCAACCGTTTTCCCCACTCTCTGCCAGAGTCTAGCGGTACTACCGCTGGGTGCAGCGGTACTACCGCTGGCACTCCAGCGGTACTACCGCTGGCTGCAGCGGTACTACCGCTGGCTACCGCTGGCCCCCTGGTAGTGCATAAGAACTACCACCGCCAAGAAAGTCTTCGCAAAAAGGTCCGTCCACGAACAACCGCTAGGCAGGCGGTACTAAGCTCCTGGAGCGGTACTACCGCTGACCAGGCGCGGTACTACCGCCAGCTAGCGGTACTACCGCTAGGGCTAGCGGTACTACCGCTAGGGCCAGCGGTAGTACCGCTGGGGGTCCCTTTGCAAAGAAGAAGGAAACACAAAGGCGGGAGCCACTCCAAAGATGCTGGTAAGGGAAAATATGTGAAATGTGCGCATGCAAAGATTGATTCCACCAAAACCTTTCCACTACGGTTCCCCTCTTAATAGTACGGCTTTCCTATGACTCAAATAAAGAGAATCGTAGAGAATGCCGGTCTTCTGTTCCATGAACGAGGGGGCGAGTCGTCTTGTGCCGTTGATGTGTGTTATATCAAATCTTAATCACACACACGGTTAGTCCTTTGTGGTACTGTCATCAATCACCAAAATTACTTAGGCATAAAGTATGCCCCAACACCAAGGAGAACACGGTAGGGACTATGTGTCCCGGGACTGTGTGTCCTTTGGTTTCAATACCAAGTCGCTCCAAACCAGATGTACGACTGTCACAGCAGTTGGAACTGGGTCATCAACTACTGTCTTCACTGAGAAACGGGTTCTAATTCCTCAACTCCTTACTTTCCTCAGATTATGTGTTGATGACTTTCGCTGCTACTGTTTGAAGAATTTGCTGAAGACTTTCTCTGAATTTCCTCAACCCCTAATTCTTCAGGCCAGTTAATCCTCATCTGTATTTCTCGTGCCTGCTCACAGTGCAATCTGTTTTCACATTCCTCACTCTGAAAAACTGTTGTTGTGAAACTTTGTAATTCTGATCCTTTACTGTTTCGGCTGTAAGTTAGTCATTAGTGAGGAATTTCCTCAAAAGGAATTTCCTCAGTGATGAAATTCTAAAAATCTCCTATTCACACCCCCTCTAGTCGATATAACGCACTTTCAGATCCTACATATTCTACGAAGATCTTATCGTTTGAACCTCAGTGCCAATGATTCATATAATCCCGTATGTCATTCCCTTTGTCCTTCGGCATGTTACTTGCCCGAGATTCGATCGTCTGTATCCGCATACCTATTTCAATCTCGTTTACCGGCAAGTCTCTTTACTCGTTCCGTAATACAAGATCCTGTAACTTACACTAATTCACATTGCTTGCAAGGCTTGTGTGTGATGTTGTATTACCGAGTGGGCCCCGAGATACCTCTCCGTCACACGGAGTGACAAATCCCAATCTTGATCCATACTAACTCAACGGGCACCTTCGGATATACCTGTAGAGCATCTTTATAGTCACCCAGTTACGTTGCGACGTTTGATACACACAAAGCATTCCTCCGGTGTCAGTGAGTTATATGATCTCATGGTCATAGGAATAAATACTTGACACGCAGAAAACAGTAGCAACAAAATGACACGATCAACATGCTACGTCTATTAGATTGGGTCTAGTCCATCACATGATTCTCCTAATGATGTGATCCCGTTATCAAGTGACAACACTTGCCTATGGTCAGGAAACCTTGACCATCTTTGATCAACGAGCTAGTCCACTAGAGGCTTACTAGGGACAGTGTTTTGTCTATGTATCCACACAAGTATTGTGTTTCCAATCAATACAACTATAGCATGTATAATAAACGATTATCATGAACAAAGAAATATAATAATATCTAATTTATTATTGCCTCTAGGGCATATTTCCAACAGTCTCCCACTTGCACTAGAGTCAATAATCTAGTTCACATAACCATGTGATTTTAACGAATCCAACACCCATATAGTTCTGGGATCTGATCACGTCTTGCTCGTGAGAGAGGTTTTAATATAAGGTTCTGAAACTTTCAGATCCGTGTGTTCTTTACAAATCTTTATGTCATCTTATAGATGCTGCTACTACGTGCTATTCGGAAATACTCCAAATATCTACTCTACTATACGAATTCGTTTCACTACTCATAGTTATTCGGATTAGTGTCAGAGCTTGCATCAACGTAACCTTTTACGATGAACTCTTTAACCACCTCCATAATCGAGAAAAATTCCTTAGTCCACTAAGGATAACTTTGACCGCTCATCAGTGATTCAATCCTGGATCACTCTCTGTACCACTTAACAGACTTGCTGCAAGGCACACATCAGGTGCGGTACTCAGCATGGCATACTTTAGAGTCTACGGCTAAGGCTTAGAAGACGACCTTTGTCTATTCTCTTTATTCTACCGTGGTCGGGTTTTGAGTCTTACTCAAATTCACACCTTACAACACAGTCAAGAACTCCTTCTTTGCTGATCTATTTTGAACTCCTTCAAAAACTTGTCAAGGCATGCATCTTGTTGAAACTTCTATTAAGCTTTTCGATCTATCTCCATAGATCTTGATGCTCAATGTTCAAGTAGCTCAATCCAGGTATTCCTTTGAAAAACTCCTTTCAAACAACCTTGTATGCTTTACAAAAATTCTACATTACTTCTAATCAACAATATGTCAACCACATATACTTATCAGAAATTCCATAGTGCTCCCACTCACTTCTTTGGAAATACAAGTTTCTCATAAACCTTGTACAAACCCAAAAATCTTTGATCATCTCATCAAAGTGTATATTCCAACTCCGAGATGCTTGCACCAGTCCATTGAAGGATCGCTGGAGCTTGCATACTTGTTAGTATCTTTAGGATCGACAAAACCTTCTGGTTGTATCACATACAATCTTCCCTCAAGGAAACCGTCGAGGAAACAATGTTTTGACATCCTATGTGCAATATTTCATAAATAATGCAGCAATTACTAACATAATTCTAGCAGATTTTTAGCATCGCTACGAGTGACAAAGTCTCATCATAGTCAACTATTTGATCTTGTCGGAAACATCTTTGCGCCAAGTCGAGCTTTTCTTAATAGTGACATATCACCATCATCGTCTGTCTTCCTTTTAAAGATCCATCTTTACTTAATATTCTTACTACCATTAAGCAGTTCCTCCAAAGTCTACACTTTGTTCTCACACATGGATTCTCTCTCGGATTTCATGGCCTCCAGCCATTTCTCGGAATCCGGGCCCACCATTGCTTCTCCATAACTCGTAGCTTCATTGTTGCTCAACAACATGACCTCCAAGACAGGGTTACCGTACCACTCTGTAGCAGTACGCGACCTTTGTCGACCTACGAGGTTTGTAGTAACTTGATTCGAAGCTCTAATGATCACTATCATCAGCTTCCACTTCAATTGGTGTAGGTGCCACAGGAACAACTTCCTGCACCCTGCTACACACTGGTTGAAGTGATGGTTCGATAACCTCATCAAGTTCCACCACTCTCCCACTCAACTCTTTCGAGAGAAACCTTTCCTCAAGAAAGGCTCCGTTTCTAGAAACAAACACTTCGCTTCCGGATCTGAGATAGGAGATGTATCCGACTGTTCTGGATATCCTATGAAGATGCTTTCATCCGCTTTGGGTTCGAGCTTATCAGACTGAAACCTTTTTCACATAAGCATCGCAGCCCCAAACTTTCAAGAAACAACAATTTAGATTTCTCTAAACCTCAGTCTATACTGTGTCATCTCAACGGAAATACGCGGTGCCCTATTTAAAGTGAATGCGGTTGTCTCTAATGCATAACACATAATCGATAATGGTAATTCGATAAGAGACATCATAGTATGCACCATATCAAATAGAGCGTGGCTATGACGTTCAGACACATCATCACACTATGGTGTTCCAGGTGGCATGAACTGTGAAACAATTTCCACATTGTCTTAACTGCATACCAAAACTCGTAACTCAGATATTCATTTCTATGATCATATCATAGACAATTTATCCTCTTGTTACGACGAACTTCACTTTGAAACAGAATTGAACTTTTCAATATTTCAGACTTTGTGATTGATCAAGTAAATACTCCTCTATCTACTGAAATCGTCAGTGAAGTAAGAACATAACGATATCCACTACGTGCCTTAGCACTCATTGGACTGCACACATCAAAAAATGTATTATTCCCAACAAGTTACTCTCTTGTTTCTTGTGGCATGTTTTGCATGTCTCAAGTGATTCAAAGTCAAGCAAGTACAAACGATCCATCTCTCATGGAGTTTCTTCACGCATTTATACCAACAAGTATGGTTTGCATGTCTCAAACATTTCAAAAATGAGTAAGTACAAAGATCCATCAGCATGGAGCTTCTACATGCATTTTATACCAAGATGACTCAAGTGGCAGTGCCACAACTAAGTGGTACTATCATTACTACTTTGTATATTTGGCACTAATATTATGAACATGTGTAACACTACGATCGAGATTCAATAAACCATAGAGGGTAATTATTCAAGCAAATAGAACAACTATTATTCTCTTTAAATGAATAATCGTATTGCAATAAACATGATCCAATCATGTTCATGCTCAACGCAAACACCAACTAACAATTATTTAGGTTTTACCACCAATCCCGATGATAGAGGGAGCGTGCGACGTTTGATCACATCAACCTTGGAAACACTTTCAACACTTATCGTCACCTCGCCTTTAGCTAGTCTCCGTTTATACCGTAGCTTTCATTTCGTGTTACTAATCACTTAGCAACCGAACCGGTATCCAATACCCTCGCGCTACTAGGAGTACTAGTAAAGTACACATCAACTTCATGTATATCAAATATACTTCTTTCGACTTTGCCAGCCTTCTTATGTACCAAGTATCTAGAGTTGCTCCGCCTAAGTGACTGTTCCCCTCGTATCATAAGCACTTAGTCTCGGGTTTGGGTTTATTCTTGGGTCTCTTCATTAGTGCAGCAACTATTTTGCCATTTCACGAAGTATCCCTTCTCGCCCTTGCCTTTCTTGAAACTTAGTGGTTTTACTAACCATCAACTATTGTTGCTCCTTCTTCATTTCTACTTTCGCAGTGTCAAACATCGCGAATCGCTCAAGGATCATTGTATTTGTCCTTGATAGGTTATAGTTCATCACGAAGCTCTCACAGCTTAGTGGCAGTGACTTTGGAAAACCATCACTATCTCATCTGGAAGATTAACTCCCACTTGATTCAAGCGATTGTCGTACTCAGACAATCTGAGCACACGCTCAACGATTGAGCTTTTCTCCTTTACTTTGTGGACAAAGAATCTTGTCGGAGGTCTATACCTCTTAACAAGGGCATAAGCATGAAATCACTATTTCATCTCTTTAAAACATCTCTTATGTTCTGTGACGTTTCAAATCATCTTCGACGCCTTGCTTCTAAGCCATTAAGTATTTTGCACTCAACTATCGCGTAGTCATCAGAAACGTGTATGTCGGATGTTCACAACATCCACAGACGATGCTCGAGGTGCAGCACACCGAGTGGTGCATTAAGGACATAAGCCTTATGCGCAACAACGAGGAAAATCCTCAGTTTTACAAACTTAGTCCACAAAGTTTGCTACTATCAACTTTCAACTAAATTTTCTCTAGGAACATATAAAACAGTAGAGCAATAGCGCAAGCTACATCGTAATTCGCAAAGACCATTAGACTATGTTCATGACAATTAGTTCAATTAATCATATTACTTAAGAACTCCCACTCAAAAAGTACATCTCTCTAGTCATTTGAGTGGTACACGATCCAAATCCACTATCTCAAGTCCGATCATGACGTGAGTCGAGAATATCAACTATATGATTCATGCTCGACCTTTCGGTCTCATGTGTTCCGAGGCCATGTCTGCAGATGCTAGGCTCGTCAAGTTTAACCCGAGTGTTCCGCGCGTGCAACTGTTTTGCACCCGCTGTATGTGAACATTGAGTCTATCACACCCGATCATCGCGTGGTGTCTCCAAACGACGAACTATCGCAACGGTGCACAATCGGGGAGAACACAATTTGAGCTTGAAATTTTAGTGAGAGATCACCTCATAATGCTACCGTCGTTCTAAGCATAATAAGGTGCATAAAGGATTAACATCACATGCAATTCATAAGTGACATGATATGGCCATCATCATGTGCTTCTTGATCTCCATCACCAAAGCACCGACACGATCTTCTTGTCACCAGCGTCACACCATGATCTCCATCATCATGATCTCCATCAATGTGTCGCCATCGGGGTTGCCGTGCTACTCATGCTATTACTACTAAAGCTACGTTCTAGCAATATAGTAAACGCATCTGAAACCACAAACATTAGTTTAAAGACAACCCTATGGCTCCTGCCGGTTGCTGTACCATCGACGTGCAAGTCGATATTAACTATTACAACATGATCATCTCATACATCCAATATATCACATCACATCGTTGCCATATCACATCACAAGCATACCCTGCAAAAACAAGTTAGATGTCTTCTAATTTTTGTTGCATGTTTTACGTGGTGACCATGGGTATCTAGTAGGATCGCATCTTACTTACGCAAACAACACAACAGAGATATATGAATTGCTATTTAACCTCATCCAAGGACCTCCTCGGTCAAATCCAATTCAACTAAAGTTGGAGAAACCGACACTCGCCAGTCATCTTTGAGAAACAGAGTTACTCGTAGCGATGAAACCAGTCTCTTGTAAGCATACGAGTAATGTCGGTCTGAGCCGCTTCGATCCAACAATACCGCGGAATCAAGAGAAGACTAAGGAGGGCAGCAAATCGCACATCACCGCCCAGAAAAACATTTGTGTTCTACTCGAGATAACATCTACGCATGAACCTAGCTCATGATGCCACTGTTGGGGAACGTCGCATGGGAAACAAAAAATTTCCTACGCGCACGAAGACCTATGATGGTGATGTCCATCTATGAGAGGGGATTTCCGATCTACGTACCCTTGTAGATCGCACAGCAGAAGCGTTAATAAATGTGGTTGATGTAGTGGAACGTCCTCACGTCCCTCGATCCGCCCCGCGAACCGTCCCATGAACCATCCCGCGATCCGTCCCACGATCCGCTCCGATCTAGTGCCGAACGGACAACACCTCCGCGTTCAGCACACGTACAGCTCGACGATGATCTCGGCCTTCTTGATCCAGCAAGAGAGACGGAGAGGTAGATGAGTTCTCCGGTAGCGTGACGGCGCTCCGGAGGTTGGTGGTGATCTAATCTCAACAGGGCTCCGCCCGAGCTCCGCAAAAACGCGATCTAGAGGAAAAACCGTGGAGGTATGTGGTCGGGCTGTCGTGGAAAAGTTGTCTGAACTCAGCCCTAAAACCTCCGTATATATAGGTGGGAGGGGAGGGGCCTTGCCTTGGGGCTCAAGGAGCCCCAAGGGGTTCGGCCAAAGCAAGGGGGGAAGTCCTCCCCTTCCAATCCTAGTCCAACTAGGATTGGAAGGTGGAGTCCTTCTCCACTTTCCCACTTCCCCTTTTTTCCTTTTCTCTTTGATTTTTCTTTCTCCTGTGCATAGGGCTTCTTGGGCTGTCCCACCAGCCCACTAAGGGCTTGTGTGGCACCCCTAAGGCCTATGGGCTTCTCCCGGATGGGCTGGCCCCTCCCAGTGAACATCTGGAACCCATTCGTCACTCCCGGTACATTCCCGGTAATGTCGAAAACTTTTCGGTAATCAAATGAGGTTATCTTATATATAAATATTCGTCTCCGGACCATTCCAGAAACGCTCGTGATGTCAGTGGTCTCATCCGGGACTCCGAACAACATTCGGTAACCAATCATATAACTCAAATACGCATAAAACAACGTCGAACCTTAAGTGTGCAGACCCTGCGGGTTCGAGAACTATGTAGACATGGCCTGAGAGACTCCTCGGTCAATATCCAATAGCGGGACCTGGATGCCCATATTGGATCCTACATATTCTATGAAGATCTTATTGTTTGAACCTCAGTGCCAAGGATTCATATAATCCCGTATGTCATTCCCTTTGTCCTTCGGTATGTTACTTGCCCGAGATTCGATCATCAGTATCTGCATAACTATTTCAAACTCGTTTACCGGAAAGTCTCTTTACTCGTTCCATAATACAAGATCCCGTAACTTACACTAAGTCACATTGCTTGCAAGGCTTGTGTGTGATCTTGTATTACCGAGTGGGCCCCGAGATACCTCTCCGTCACACGGAGTGACAAATCCCAGTCTTGATCCATACTAACTCAACGGACACCTTCGGAGATACCTGTAGAGCATCTTTATAGTCACCCAGTTACGTTGCGACGTTTGATACACACAAAGCATTCCTCCGGTGTCAGTGAGTTATACGATCTCATGGTCATGGGAATAAATACTTGACACGCAGAAAACAGTAGCAACGAAATGACTGATCAACATGCTACGTCTATTAGTTTGGTTCTAGTCCATCACATGATTCTCCTAATGATGTGATCCCGTTATCAAGTGACAACACTTGCCTATGGTCAGGAAACCTTGACCATCTTTGATCAACGAGCTAGTCAACTAGAGGCTTACTAGGGACAGTGTTTTGTCTATGTATCCACACAAGTATTGTGTTTCCAATCAATACAAATATAACATGGATAATAAATGATTATCATGAACAAAGAAATATAATTATAACTAATTTATTATTGCCTCTAGGGCATATTTCCAACACGGGGGAGGGGTATTAGTCCCAGTTCGTATTACGAACCGGGGCTATTTCTTCGCTTTTTGAGCAATTTTTAGGTTATGGGTTTTGCACTAAATTGGACGGGCCTATTTTCCTGCCCCCTATTTTCCCATTTATTTGTTATGGGCATTTTTTAATTCTTGTTTTGCACTAAATTGGATGGTACATACATAGCAATAAAGGAACAGCTATATTGGACATCACAGTCACGAATATATTACACCATCTCATCCGTCGTGCTTTGTCGAACATATGTACAAAATGTAGACACGAGTTACATGCACATATATGTATCTTTTTTACACTATATCATTTCATATCATTTGCATCGATGCGCAATAGCATTCTCCTTTGACATCTAGGACCTCTGCATCTACACGTTCCTGTGGTAGAAGACCGTCCCGCAACCATTCTATCTAATTTAAAGAAGGGGTTAATATATATATATATATATATATATATATATATATCAATGAAAATGAACACAATTCATGGTAATAAAATAAAGTTGTGAGTATTGTTTATCGTACTTCAATTTTTTTGATGTCCCGGGTTTTGCCCTTCTGATGGGTCGTGTGGCGAATGAACTCGCAAACATAGTATCCACATAAATTGTTCCCGTGTTCCTGCCTCGAGCACTCTACGAGAATAGAGTTCAATCAAAAACATAATCAAGAATTATAATGGTATTGAAACTAGAATAAAGAGATGCACGGATCTAGCTAGTAGTTACTTACATCTATTTGATTAAATGTAAGCTCTGACATCCAATCACCCTGAGCCTTGGCGGTGAACCGTTTCCAAGCCCTACCAAGAAAAGGAAATGAATAAAGGAGTTCTATATTAATTCCTTGCTATCAAGAAATGAATGAGAAGTTGCCGATATAGTTCCATAATGATTGAAATTACCTCTGGAGGCATTCCTGCATGTTCGTCCATTCAGCGAGGGGTGTGCGTTTTGGGTCCATGACTATTACTTGTCCCTCGTCAGGTAAAATGATTAACAAAATAAAGTGGAACTTGCACACGCATAACGAGTCAATTATACGTACACTTATAATAACATCGAGTAAGCGAAAATAGAATGTGTATATAGTAACACTCACTTGAAGTTGTAAGGAAATAGTATTTCCCTTTTGGTGCTGCAAAACCTTAACAGTTGTACCACGTTATTCTCTGTCTCGCGGGGATTCGCTTCGAGACTTTGGTGATGATTGTAATATGGGTCAATGAACCCAATGTCATAGATTTGTCCTCTTTTGCATTTGAGAATCTTCATTCTGAAAAATTAATATAGTGATCAGTAAGATTATACATGCAAGAACAAGCTGAGCAAGACTTAATGACATAAATTAATAATACTTACAAACAATAGGCACTGATGATAGATTTGTCGAGGGCGTCTTGTTTGTATAACTGAAATAATTCGTCGAATTCAATCATGTGCATGCCTCGTCTAGTCCCGAAATGCTCGTCTTCATATGCAACGTAGATCCGGTTTTGTTGTTTAGTACATGCTTGCATGTACCAGTCATGCAATCTTCGCATTTTTGTTGGTAGCTGGTTGACTAACTCAGGTTTGACGGGAGGAGACCCGTACCGGTACACGTATGTTACATCAGCGAATTCCTGCAAATGGTCTAAGTACTCTGAAGTAGACATGCCTTGAGCCTTGGCCGCTTCTCCGTATATTGCAACAAACTCTGGATCAATAGAAGTTGTTTCATCATTCCTCTGCTCGATCGCAGCTCCGCTCAAGCATACCTTTGTATCGGAATACACTTTGAGCGGGGGCACGATTGGTTATTCTGTTCACCGAGTTGGGCAACTGATTTCCCGTTGGACGTACTACTCTTCAACCGCTGCTTTTTTGCCTGAGTCGACTTGAGAATAGAGCGTTCATAGTCTGTTGTGAACGGTGGCGGGGAATCTGCAAGGTTTTTCAGCATTTTCACGCACGCGGCGTGATCTTCTAGGGTGTTCGGGAACTCTGGCTATTTCGGCTTCTTCTTGTTAGCCACTTCAGCCTTCCACTGTTGATGTTGGGCGTCTTCCCTCTTAATATTGTCCTCTCCAGTATAGTCCCAAGGTCTCTTCTCAATATCCTTATAAGGTACTTTTGTGAGGGGCGACAACTTACATTTCGGTGATCGGAACTTTCCGCCGCCACTATTAGCGGTGCTATGTTTCCGTTGTTTGCTCTGATCCTCAGTGGACGGACACGGCTGACGGGGCAGTGGAGACGGCTGCGTAGGAGACTGGTGAGGCGGCGAAGACGAAGGTTGCGCTGGAGACTGGTGAGGTGGAGGTGAAGAAGGATTGCTGCTATGAGGAGTCGGTGGCCTTGGCGTCCAATTTGGAAGCAAGATGTCATCCTTTGGTCATACAACGGTTTGTTTCTTGACTTCTCCAAGTTGAGTCAAATCCCCATCTTCACCTGCAAGGTTGTCGAGCTTCAGCTCCTCATAATCTTTCATCACTTCACCCACCGCCACGATAGCGTACCCTTGTGCAACCGGAGAGCAATGCCAAGTTGGATTATGTCTAATTTGTATGGCCATGTCGACCACAACCGTCAACCTTAAGTTAGCAAGTTTCACCTTTAGGTCACAAGGTGTACTCTCTGTGATATCATCCACTGGGTAGCGACGAGGAGGATCCATCATCAGTGCAACATCACCATCATCCTGGAGCTGCGTGGAAGCGATATTGCTTTTCCGATTCGATGCAGCTTCTATCATGCTGCAGCCGCTTTACTACTTCTTCTAGATTATGCACCCGGTCTGCCTCAGCCGCTCTATCACGTGCCTCCTTTTCATTCTCCTTTGATGGCTTCTATCGGGAAATCTCTTCCTTTCCTTGGAGAACACAAGAGTCCACGGCGGTGAGCCTGGTAAGCCTCGTGCTTGCCCTTTGTGTTCCTTATTCCCAAGGGCGCATGTGAGCTCGTCGTTCTCTCTATTGGGTGAGAACCGTCCCTCTACAACATCCTGTACTACACGTCTAATCTCCTCGATGGGTAGGGGATTATCTTTGTCCCTTTGATTATATATTGCCTTCCCTTCTTCGTCCAACAATCCCCCATGCCCGTAAAACCAGTTTCTTCCCCGTTCGAGCCATCTTAAGGGCTCTGGAGTGATATTTTTGTGCAGAAATGATGCCTCAAGTGCTTCCCACTTAGCCATCTTACCGTCGTAGCCACCAGGACCCATAATATGGTGGTACTTCTTCTTGCCTGTATTCATCCTATTTGTTGCAGACTTTTTCAAGGCGTCCTCCGATTTCTTGTACGCCACAAATTCGGCCCAGTAGTCTTTAATCTTCTCATAACCGTGATCGAAATCTAGAGTCTTATCTTTCAAGATAAAATCCTGGTGCAATCTTTTTTTCCAGCCCCTGAATAGATCGGCCATCTTCTTAAGAGCCCACTCCTTGAGTTTTTTCTCTAGGGCCTCTTTGCGCCTCTTCATTTCCTCCTCGTTTGGCTCCTCCTCATCTGGATTCACCTATGGCGCTGGCAGGGTGAAATGAAGCATGAGCTTTCTCCAAAGGTTTTCTTTGATTGTTGTGCCGACATATGAGACTCCTTCCTCCCTTGGCTTAATCCATTCTCGAGTGGTGATAGGGATGTGATCCCTAACAACACTCTGCATGCCTTCACCAACTTCTGCTTTACATTTGTGGGAGCAATTGGTTGCCCGACATTTGAGACTGTTTTGATCTTGTATCTCTCACCGTCATCCAGCTTCTTGATTTGCTCGATCCGTAGGGCTAAAAGAAAGAGCGTTAATATATATATATATATATATATAGACAATAGAGGATTATTTTATTAATATATATATGCACCTCGCCGGAGCGGTCGGCTTCTCCCTCGTCGGCTTCTTCCTCATTGGAGCCGACGATTCCTCCCTCGCCCGAGGCGTGGCCGTCTACCTCACCAGAGCTTCTACCTCGTGTGTTGAGAGACTCATCTCCCTCATCGGACTCGTTCAGAAACTTATTGGTGACATCGACATCGCGAACTAAAATATCATCCCTGCGGATGACACCATGCATCACGTCTTCGTGATATTCATCTCTTCCGTCTATTGGATCCATAGTATCTACAAATTAATTAAACATAATTGATAATCCACTTAATTAATGCATCATCGAATAATCCACTTAATATTATCGAATATATAATCTAGAATACATAAATAATACATCTCTCGAATACAGTAGTACATCGAATCATATATAACTCATCAACTAACAAAGAGTCGTCCCTGTACTGAGGCGCGGGCGATAGACACCCAAAGAGCAGGGACCATCACCGGATCATAGCTCAGGTGAGATCCCTGAAGAACCTGCCAGGTACTGGAGAACCTGGCATCCAACGCCTCCATGTAGCGATGGACGTGCTCGTCCTCCTCCCTGACAAGGCGACGTACGTACTGCTTGGGTGGCGGCAACCTAGGCACTGAAAGTGGCCCCCCGCGACCGCCACCAAAGAAGCTCCGGGTCGACGATGGGAGCCTCGTTCCTCACCAAGTTGCGCGCCCAGGAAGGTAACTCCTCCCAGTGCCTGCCCGGCGGAGCCCAGTCCCGCACATGTTGGCGCCTATCAAGCAGGTGGTCGCCACCGAGTCGACGACGAGGATGAGGGCCGAGCATTGTATGTCCTACTATTTAAATTCCTACTATTTAATGAACTTTCTAAACTTGTACTCCCCTCGTTCCAAAATTTAAGACCTTTTAAAGATTTCATCAGAAAACTACATACGGAGCAAAATGAGTGAATCTATACTCTAAAATATGTCTAACGGATTCTCTTAACCTTTAAGGGATTTAACAAAATGGCGACATTCTGGATATGTAGAAAATGATCCACATTTTTCCTGATCTCATCTACCCTTCTTCTATATGTCACATTGTCTACTGTCAAAGGATTCAAGAAAACCACGACTTCATCATTACCTAGTAGTAATAGGCCCATGATACTATGAAGCTTTACAAAGTTGTTTTGTAACGGAATTCCTAATAGGATAATTAGCTTTTTGGTACGCAGTTCAAAAAGAGCCATCCGAATATCGCTATTTGTAAGGACTTTGCTGAACTTCGTACCAAAAAGTGAATTACTCTATTAGGAACTCCGTTCCAGAACAACTTTCTAAAGCATGATAGTGCATGCATCTATTACTACCAGGTAATGATCAAGCCAGGGACCATGACTTCATCATTACCTAGTAGTGAGAGGCGCATGATGCTATGAAGCTTTACAAAGTAGTTTTGTAACGGAATTCCGAATAGGATAATTAGGTTTTTGGTACGCAGTTCAAAAAGAGCCATCCGAATATCGCTATTTGGAAGGACGTTGCTGAACTTCGTACCAAAAAGCGAATTATTCTATCAGGAACTCCGTTCCAAAAAAACTTTCGAGAGCTTCATAGCGCCATGCGTATGGTACTACGAGGTAATGATGAAGCCATGGATTTCTTCAATACTTTGACACAGAAGGTGACATATAGAATCTAGCTAGATAGGTTACATAGATGACATCAAAAAAATTGAATCAACTTGTGCACATACATAATGTGGCAGTCTTGATAAATCCATTATTAACACTAGCTAACAATGTTGTTTTCTCTATCTTAACCTACACCCAAAAGAAAATTTACTTAAACATGTACAATCTACAATCTACAAATATTTTACAATTTAGAAATATCACTTAAATCACTACAAATATCACTTAAGCATTTATATGCTTAAGTGAATTTTGTACCGATTTAAGTGATATTTGTAGATTGTAGATTAATTTGTATATGCTTAAACACTAACTGTGACCTCAACTAAAAGACCCTAAACTAACTTACTTAAATTTACATAACCCTAAACTAGCTAACACTAACCTATTAATTAACACTAATTAACTACCTAACCCTAATAACACTAATTAACATAACACAAAAATAACACAAATAACTTAATCTACTAATTAAGCATCTACCTAATCGACAAATAACCTAATTAATCTACTAATTAAGAAACTAGCTAATTAAGCATCTACACGTACGTACGTATATGTAGCAATTATATGCACGATCGACGATCGATCGAGAGAGGAGAGGAGAGAGGCTCACCGGTGGGGCAACGGCGACGGCGAGGAGTGGCAGGGCGACGGCGAGGGTGAGGAGTGGTAGCGCAACGACGCGACGGTGACGGCGAGGAGAAGGACGACAGGGCGACGTACGACGCGACGTCGAGGAGTGGCAGGGCGACAACGCGACGACGACGGCGAGGAGGACGGCAGAGCGACGGCGATGGCGGCGGCGTCGAGAAGTTCGTCCGAGCGCGAGAGGAGGAAGAGAAAGATCGGCCGATTTGGGTTGGAAATTTCCAACTCCCGTTTATATAGGCGGAGCTTTAGTCCCGGGTCGTGGCTAGAACCGGGACTAAAGACCCCATTTAGGCCCGGGTCGAGCCATGACCCGGGGCTATAGACCCCTTTTCGGCAGGCGGAGGGGCGGGAAGCGAGGGCCTTTAGTCCCGGGTCGTGTCTCAACCCGGGACTAAAGGGGGTCTTTAGTCCCGGTTCGCGCCCCGACCCGGGGGTAAAGGGCTGGGCTGGCTCCGGCGCAGCGCAACACAACCTTTAGTCCCACCTCGCCTAGCGAGTAGCGCTGGCAGTGCTTTATAAGCACCGCTGCGCGTGCTCTTTCAAACTCCTCTCTAAAGCAGGCTTACGGGTCTAAGCACACTCTTTGTGCCTAAATTAAAAAATTGAAAATATATGTGAATTTAGAGACAAAATTCAACCTAAATTCAAAGTGAGCTCGCTTTGAATTTGGGTTGAATTTTCTCTATAAATTCTCATATATTTTCATTTTTTCCTTTATTTTTATTTTGTTCTTTGCTTTACTTATTTTGTTTTTTCTAGTTACACCTAAATACTTAGACCTAAATATTTAGTTTCCAAATTTAAATTCTTTGAAATTTTTGAATAACTTTACTTTCATTTCTTGCTATTAATTTTTTTTCTCTTTTATTTTCGTTTTCTGTTAAATATTTTAAACAAAAAACTTTATGAAAATTCTTTTGAGTTGATCTTTTTTTTGTTTCTTTTTAGTTAATGTTTTACTAGATTCTTTTTCACAAATAAGCACTTTGATAATTTTAGTTGATTAATTTCAATTCATTCATTTTAGTTAATATTTTCGTTGATTCTTTTTGGTTGACTTTTTTTGTTTTCTATTAAATATTTTAACAAAAAAAGTTTATGAAATTTCTCACTTCATTTGGTATTTTTTGTACATTTACTTTTTTTTATCTAGTTGACCGTGAAATTGAAAAGCACTACAAATGAACTCTGAAAATGTTGAAAGTTGGCATGGTATCATTATGTCACCCACATAACATGTGCTAAAAAGTTCAGAGGTTTAGGACAAAAACTGGCTGCACTTCGTGTACAAAACGGACAATCTCTCTCGAAGTATGAGGGTTTCGAACGAGAACTCATGTGTTACAAAAGGATTTCTTTTTTTTGAACTTATTTGAACTCCATACTTTTTGTGTGTTCAAAATGCACCATTCAAAGACACATCACAAATTTTCAACAATTTCTGACTTCATTTGGTATTTTCCGTGCATTTACTTTATTTTGATTTAGTTGATCCTGAAATTGAAAAGCACTACAAATGAACTCTGAAAATGTTGAAAGTTGGCATGGTATCATCACTTCACCCACATAGCATGTGCTTAAAATTTGAGAGGGTTAAGACAAAAACTGGATGCACTTCCTGTACAAAATGGACAATCTCACTTGAAGTATCACGGTTTCGAACGAAAACTCATCTCTTACAAAGGGATTTCATTTTTTTGAACTTATTTGAACTCCACACTTTTTGTTTGTTAAAAATGCACCATTCAAAGGCAAATCACAAATTTTCAACAATTTTTGACTTCATTTGGTATTTTCCGTGCATTTACTTATTCTTTTGAGCTAGTTGACCCTGAAATTGAAAAGCACTACAAATGAACTCCGAAAATGTTGAAAGTTGGCATGGTATCATAATTTCATCCACATAGCATGTACTAAAAATTTGAGAGGGTTACGACAAAACTGGATGCACTTCGTGTACAAAACGGACAATCTCTCTCGAAGTATAAGGGCTTCGAACGAGAACTCATCTGTTACAAAGGGATTTCATTTTTGTGAACTTATTTGAACTCCATACTTTTTTGTGTATTTAAAATGCACCATTCAAAGGCACATAACAAATGTTCAACAGTTTCTGACTTCATTTATAATTTTTCGTGCATTTACTTATTTTTTGAGCTAGTTGACCCTGAAATTGAAAAGCACTACAAATGAACTCTTAAAATGTTGAAAGTTGGCACGGTATCATCATTTCACACAAATAGCATGTGCTCAAAAGTTTAGAGGGTGACGACAAAAACTCGATGCACTTCATGTACAAAACGGACATTCTCTCTCGAAGTATTAGGGTTTCGAACGACAACTCATCTGTTACAAATGGATTTCATTTTTTTAACTTATTTGAACTCCAAACTTTTTCTGTGTTCAAAATGCACCATTCAAAGGCACAACACAAATTTTCAATAATTTCTGACTTCATTTGGTATTTTCCGTGCATTTACTTACTTTTTTGAGCTAGTTGACCCTGAAATTGAAAATCACTACAAATGAACTCTGAAAATGTTGAAAGTTGGCATGATATCATCATTTCACCCTCATAGCATGTGATAAAAAGTTGAGAGGGTTACGACAGAAACTGGATGCACTTTGTGTACAAAACGGACAATCTCTCTCGAAGTATCACGGTTTCGAACGAGAACTCATGTGTTACAATGGGATTTCATTATTTTGAACTTATTTGAACTCCACACATTTTGTGTGTTCAAAATGCACCATTCAAAGGCACATCATTAATTTTCAACAATTTTTGACTTCATTTGGTATTTTTCGTGCATTTACTTATTTTTTTTGAGCTAGTTGACCCTGAAATTGAAAAGCACGACAGATGAACTCTGAAAATGTTGAAAATTGGCATGGTATCATCATTTCACCCACATAGCACATGCTAAAAAGTTGAGAGGGTTATGACAAAAACTGAATGCACTTCGTGTACAAAACGGACAATCTCTCTCGAAGTATCAGGGTTTCGAACGAGAACTCATGTGTTAGAAAAGGATTTCATTTTTTTGAACTCCACACTTTTTGTGTGTTCAAAATGCACCATTCAAAGGCACGTCACAAATTTTCAACAAAAAATCTAACTTCATTTGGTATTATCCGTGCATTTACTTATTTTTTTGAGCTAGTTGACCCTGAAATTGAAAGCACTACAAATGAACTCTGAAAATGTTAAAAGTTGGCATGGTATAATCATTTCACCCACATGTGCTATAAAGTTGAGAGGGTTACCACAAAAACTGGATGCACTTCGTGGACAAAATGGACAATCTCTCTCGAAGTATTAGGGTTTCGAATGAGAACTCGTCTGTTACAAAGGGATTTCATTTTTTTGAACTTATTTGAACTCCATACTTTTTTGTGTTCAAAGTGCACCATTCAAAGGAACATCACAAAGTATCATTAGTACACATCACAGAAAGGTTAATACATTAGTACACATCACATAAAGTTTAATGCATTACATAGATTTACATTTCGATCCCTTGCCTATAATCGCTTTGGCCGTAACCATGGAGCATCTTCATTATTTAACGAGATGCTTGGGTTAATTCTCACTATGAAGGGCGGAATTTCATCAAACTTATTATAATCTGCTGACATGTCTGTCTTGTCCTCAATCCCCACGATGTTTCTTTTCCTCGAAAGAACTATGTGACGCTTTGGCTCATCATCCGATGTATTCATTTGCTTATTTATGTTCTTTTTTTGGTCTGGAGGACATGTCTTTCACGTAGAAAACCTGAGCCACATCAGTGGCTAGGACGAATGGCTCGTCTCTGTAACCAAGATTCTTGAGATCAATTGTTGTCATTCCGTACAACTGGTCTACCTTTACGCTTTCTCCATTCATGTTCACCCAACTACACCGAAACAAAGGGACCTTAAAAGTAGGTTCGTAGTCAAGTTCCCATATCTCCTCTATGTAACCATAGTATGTGTCCTTTTTCCCATTCTCGTCTATCGCATCATAGAGGATACCACTGTTTTGGTTGGTGCTCTTTTTATCTTGGGCGGTCGTGTAAAATGTATTCCCGTTTATCTCGTACCCTTTGAAATGAAATACAGTCGAAGAAGGTGAGCGACCAACAAGTAGAGTTGATCTCCAACAGTGTTGTCATTCATGAGACGTGCTCGCAACCAACTGCCGAAAGTATCCATGTGTTTTTCTTCAATCCAGGAGATAGCCTTCCCTAGGAACTCGGAGCATACAAAATTCTTGTGCTCCTCGATATACGAAGCCATGAAGGTGGAACATTTTAGAACTGTGTAGTGTGCTTGAATGAAAGAATGCACGTCCCTACATATCACTGCTTCCTTTCCTAGTGTGCCTTGTCCACTCAGTCTCCCCTATGCCGCAATTCAGGAACACCGATCGACTTAAGGTCAGGAAGAAAGTCTACACATAACCCAATGACCTCCTCTGTTCCATAGCCCTTGGAGATTCTTCCTTCTGGCCTAGCACGGTTATGAACATATTTCTTTAAGACTCCCATGAACCTCTCGAAGGGGAACATATTGTGTGGAAATACAGGACCGAGAATGAAAATCTCGTCGACTAGGTGAACTAGGAGATGCGTCATAATATTGAAGAAGGACGGGGGAAACACCAACTCAAAACTGACAAGACATTGGACCACATCCTTTTGTAGCCTTTCCAGACGTTCTCGATTGATTACCTTCTGAGATATTGCATTGAGGAATGCACATACCTTCACAACGGGTAATCGAACACTTTCCGGTAGAAGCCCTGCTGCAGCAACAAAAGTCCTTCCTTGGCGCTAGGAAAGGGTGATGTAGCATAGTAGCTGTAAGCATTTCCCTCAGTTTGAGAACCAAGGTATCGATCCAGAAGGAGGGCCTCGTCAAGTCCAGAGTACCTGCGCAAACACAAACAAGCTTGCACCCAACGCTTCAAAGGGGTTGTCAATCCCTTCAAGATTGTTTGCAAAGTGAGATCTGAAGGCGGAAAGTGCAACGAAGTAAAAATTGTAAGGCTGAAAATATGGTGTGAAGTAGACCCTGGGGGCCATAGTGTTCACTAGAGGCTTCTCTCATAATAGCAAATATCACGGTGGGTGAACAAATTACTGTCGAGCAATTGATAGAACCGCGCAAAGTCATGACGATATCTAAGGCAATGATCATACATATAGGCATCACGTCCGAGACAAGTAGACCGATACTTTCTCCATCTACTACTATTACTCCACACATCGACCGCTATACAGCATGCATCTAGTGTATTGAGTTCATGACGAACAGAGTAATGCTTTAAGCAAGATGACATGATGTAGAGGGATAATCTCAAACCAATGATGAAAACCCCATCTTTTTACCCTTCATGGCAACAACGCGATGCGTGCCTCGCTACCCCTTCTGTCACTAGGTGAGGTCACTGTACGGTATGAACCCAAAACAAAGCACTTCTCCCATTGCAAGAATAATAGATCTAGTTGGCCAGACAAAACCCACAACTCGAAGAGCATTACAAGGATATGAAATCATGCATAAGAGAGATCAGAAGAAACTCAAATAAGATTCATAGATAATCTGATCATAAATCCACAATTCATAGGATCTCGACAAACACACCGCAAAATCATGGAGAAGATCATGGAGAACTTTGTATTGAAGATCCAAGAGAGAGAAGAAGCCATCTAGTTACTAGCTATGGACCCGTAGGTCTATGGTGAACTACTCACGCATCATCGGAGAGGTCATGGTGTTGATGAAGAAGCCCTTCGTGTCTGAATGTCCCCTCCGGCAGGGCACCAAAACATGCCCCAGATGGGATCTTGCGGAGAGAGAAGCTTGCGGCGGCGGAAAAGTACTTTTGATGATCTCCTGATTGTTTTGGGATTTTTAGGGAATTTATAGGCGCAACCCCTAGGTTAGGGGGCGCTCTGGGGGCCCACAAGCCTGGGTGGCGTGGCCTACCCCCCTGGCCGCGGGGTGGGGTCTTGTGGGGCCCCTGAGGCTCCCCTGCCTTGGATCCAGGCTTGTGGGCCCCTAGAAAAAATCTTTTCGGGGATTTTCTTCCGTTTGGACTCCGTTTCAAAATCTCCTCTGAAATGGGTCAAAAACGTGGAAAAAACAGGAACTGACACTTGGCACTGAGTTAATAAGTTAGTTCCAAAAAATATATAAAAGGTATGCAAAACATGCAAAGTTTGACAAGATAATAGCATGAAACCATCAAAAATTATAGATACGTTGGAGACATATCAAGCCCCCTCAATGCAACCGGAAGCAACTGCGTCATAATCACTTGGTAATCATGAGACTTTAGGTTCTCGAATTTTTTTCTCTGACATATTTGTTATTCCCTTTATATTAGACGAGAAGTCAGCGGGGACCTTCATACTGCTCACGCATTCAAAAAAGATTTCCTTCTCTGCTATGGTAAGAGTGTAGCTGCTTAAGTATTGACGCACTTTATCAGTCTTCTTGTCGTATGGGTCTTTCATAGGTTTCTCCTCCTTCCATGCTTCTGTTGTATCTTTTGTCTTTCCATACACTCCCAGGAAGCCTAGCAGGTTCACGCAAAGATTCTTCATCACGTGCATAAAGTCAATTGAAGACCGGACCTCTAGGTGTTTCCAATAGGGTAGCTCCCAAAATAAAGATTTCTTTTTCCACATGGGCACGTGTCTAGTAACGTCGTCTTTCGGAACAGATTGACCGCCAGGACCCTTTCCAAATATTACTATTTGATCCAAATCCTTGACCATAGCCAATAACTTATCACTAGTAGGGAGGTTAGGCTTCTTCCGGTGATCTGCCTCATTGTTGAAATGCTTGCCTTTCTTTCTTACGGGATGATTGGTCGGAAGAAATTGACGACACCCCAGGTAGACAACCTTCTTAGATTTTTCCAAATATGTACCTTTAGTCATATCTAAACAGTCATGCATGCATTGTATCCTTTGTTTGACTTTCCTGAAATCTTACTAAGAGCAGGCCAATCATTGATGCTTACGAACAACAACGCTCGTAGGTCAAATTCCTGCTGTTTGTGCTCATCCCACATACGTACACCTGGTTTGGCCCACAACTGCAAAAGTTCATCGACTAATGGCCTTAGGTACACATCAATGTCGTTGCCGGGTTGCTTCGGTCCTTGGATGAGCACTGGCATCATAATGAACTTCCGCTTTATGCACAACCAAGGAGGAAGGTTGTAGATACATAGAGTCACGGGCTAGGTGCTATGACTGCAGCTCTGCTCCCCAAAAGGATTCATGCCATCTGCACTTAGACCAAGCCATAAGTTCATTGGTTCATCTGCAAGGTCCAACCACTCCCTCTCGATTTTCCTCCATTGCGACCCATCTGCGATGTGTCTCTACTTTTTCCCGTCTTTCTTACGCTCGTCTTTGTGCCATCGCATCAAGTTGGCATGCTCATTATTTCTGAACAAAATTTTCAACCGTGGTATTATAGGAGCATACCACATAACCTTAGCACGAACCTTCTTCCTGGGGGGCTCGTCATCACCCTCAACATCACCAGGGTCATCCTGTATGATCTTGTACCGACATGCAGTGCATACCAGGCATTTATCCATATTATCATACTTCTCACCGCGGTATAGGATGCAGTTATTATTGCATGCATGTATCTTGTACACATCTAATCCAATAGGGGAGATAGCCTCCTTTGCTTCGTATGTAGTCTCGGGCAATTCATTATCCTTTGGAAGCTTCAACTTCAATATTTTCAGTAACTACTTAAATCCCTTGTCACATAAACCAGTTTCTGCCTTCCATTTCAATAGTTCCAGTGTGGTACCGAGCTTTGTGCTGCCATCTTTGCAATATGGGTACAAGAACTTTTTATGATCCTTTAGCATGGCCTCCAATTTCAGCTTCTCCTTTTCTGTATCGCATCTCTCTTTGCATCAGAAATGACCCGACCAAGACCATCAGCGGGATCATGTGATGCGGTTGTTCTTCACCTCCTTCTTCTTCATTGTCTTCCATTGTAGTATCAACGTATTCTTCAGTGAACATAGGATAGTTGTCATCATCATGTTCTTCTTCATTGTCTTCCATCCTAACCCCTCTTTCTCCATGCATGGTCCAACAATAATATGTGGGCATGAAACCTCTGTGAAGCAAGTGGAGATGAATGGTTTTCGAGCTAGAGTACTCGTTCACGTTTCGACAGCCAACACATGGACAAGGCATAAAATTATCCACTTTGTTTGCCTCATCCACATCGATAAATTTATGCAGGCCTGCAATAAATCCTGAACCGCGTCGTTCGCCGTATATCCATCTCTTCCATGCATCGATCTGGCATCATACATGAATCGTGAAATGATCACCGTACATTTACACATGCAATACTTTTGTATCAATTACAGATGAAAAGGGTAAGGTTGCTAACCTCGGTCGAGGATACCATTTTGTGTGAACTTTAGTGTGACTCGGGCATAAGTCCAGGTTCGTAATGTACTCCAAAGTGTGTCGGTCACCGTACATCCATTGGCGGTTCATCTCTATTATGAAATTAAGTATATCAAAAAACCATTGTAGAACATATGAATAGAGAAATGACCAAATTAATACAAGTTGATCATCACATTAAAACCAAAGCACAGTAGTGATCATATATTATTATTGCAAAAAATAAATACCTAAAGTTCTCTCATAAAACAACATACAACTATGTAAAACATTTAAATGCAACAACAAATGCGATCAAAATCGCAACTAAGGTAACAATTGACCCAACAGCATAATGATACCAAGCCTCTTTATCAATGACATATTTTCTAATATTCCTAATCTTCAAGCGTATTTCATCCATCTTGAAGCGCATTGCATCCATCTTCAACCGCATCGCATCGATCTTCATCTTGCGATCATCGATGACATCGGCGACATGCAACTCCACTTCCATATTCTTCTCCTCAATTATTTTCAATTTTTTCTTCAAGTATTTATTTTCTATTTCAATCAAATTTAACTTCTCGACAATAATTTCTATGTGGGTTGGAATTGCCGGTTCACATACCTCCTAGATTAAAACATCTATGTCACGTTGGTCGTCATAATTGCCATAAACACTAAATAAAACAAATAGTTATAAAAGATAATATATACCACATCCGAATCATAGATAGGACGAGGACCGACGGAGGCGGGTACCAAAACCATCGCACTATATAATAACAAAAAATAATGAAAGTAAGTAATTTATACAAGTATGTATCTAAATCATACAAGTAAGATTTTTTTCCTTTTAAAAAGAAGATAGGAACAAGAGGCTCACCACGGTGGTGCTCGCGACGAGATCCGCGCGGGCGATCGACAACGGTGAGGACGGGCATGGGACGGCACCCTACACATGTGCGGACTCTAAGAAGTTAATTTGAGCATTTGAAATAAGCTAAACTAGCAGTGACAGATGAAAGGATGAAGTAGCTAACCTTTTAAAACACTTTTGCAGTTGGTGCAGGCCAAAACTAGACAAATATTGAGGAAAATGGAGCTTGGAGGTCGAGCTTGGAGAGGAGAAAGCTTAAGTAGTGTGGCTTGGGCATTTCATCGAACACCTCATGTGCATGAACTAGAGTGGCAAGACCATGGCATGGGCACACCTCAACAGCCAAAAAACAAAGGAGAGGGTGGGCAGGGGCGGGGGTTTATATAGGCAACACTTTAGTCCTGATTTTTGTCTAAAACCGGGACTAATAGCCTACCCTTTAGTCTCGGTTCTTGCCACAAACCGGGACTAATGCTCCGTGGCATGCCACGTGGCAGTCGCTGGATCTTTTATCCCATTTTTTGCCCCGAACCGGGACTAATGAGGTGAACCGAACCGGAACCAATGACCTGGCAAACTGAACCAGGACCAATGTGTGGCATTGGTCCCAGTTTTAGTTTGAACTGGAGCTAATGTGTTTTTTTGCTCCGGCCGAAAGGTCCATTTTCTACTAGTGTAAAGGGGCCTTTAGTCTCGGTTGGAGCCACCAACCAGGACTAAAGTCATGGGTTTCCCGCATTTGGTCTAGTGAAATTCACCTTTAGTACTCCTCACCTTTAGTGGTTTCTAAAAGCCACTTCTGTCATTGTTTTGTATGCAAAGATAATAAGGTAAGGCAACATTGTTCCTATTGTAGGTATCCCCTAGTTCCCAGGTCGTGGGTTCGAATCCCCTATAATGCGCCCACACCTATTTTATTTATTTTTTTACTATTTCATTGACAGGTGAGTCCCACAAACACAGACAGAGGGAAAACATAGGCCGCTGCCATGGTAACGTAGGTTGCTAGTAGAAATAATGGAGGCGTCCGTCAAACGTGACGGAAATGTATTAAAATGTGCCTTTTCGTTATTAATGAAGCAAATATAATAGATTTTTTGCAGTGCATTTTTTTGGCTTTAGTAGTTCTTTTAGTTTCTGTGACATCATTGCAATGTGGTGTATGCATGTGGATGAATGTTGACATGCCAATTTAGATATGTAATGCAATGTGATGACCAGATGCAAAAAATACGGCAATAGAACATTTCAGCGAGGAATACTACGAATAATGAAGGTAAATAAGGGCTAGTCACTACTACCACATACCACTATGGCAGACGAAGATTGACGCCAGCCCACTAGTAGAAAACAGGGCCTTGGTTCGGGCCTGGCCAGCCCATTAGTCCCGGTTCTTCACGAACCGGGACCTATGGGGGGCATTAGTCCCGGTTCATGAGCCTAGGGGGCCGGCCAGGGCCTCGTGGGCATTGGTCCCGGTTCGTCTTGACCCATTTGTCCCGGTTCTAGGCACGAACAAGGACCAATGGGCCGCGCTCCTGGCCCACATCCATTGGTACGGGTTCGTGCCTTGAACCGGTTTAGAAGGGGGGGCTTTAGCCCCGGTTTATGCCACGAACCGGGACAAATAATTTTCCTATATATACCCATCGCAGTGGCAGAGCACTCTGTTTTTTCTGGCCAGCGAGGGGAGGGCATTTGGGTGCTCTAGCTTACCTCCTATGCACATGAGGTGTTCGATAAAATGCCCGAGCCACACTAGTTAAGCTTTCTCCTCTCGAAGCTTGACCTCAGAGCTCCATTTTTCGCAAGATTTGTCTAGATTTAGCGGTCAGTCACGCCCCGTCCCCGTTTTCACCGTTGGGACACGTCCATGTGTACATCCGCAATGTCGTCTGCAAGATCCTCCGCACATAGTGAGGTAAGTCGATTTGGATTTTTGGTTGAAATTGGATTTGGAGATTTCTCATCTAGGGTTTCGCGGGATGGGCCGTAATATCCGCATTTCTGGCTCGTAGGTGGATGGCTGCGGGATTGTGCAGTTCCAATCCGAGTTTTTCATTCCCAATCCAAGTTTCAACGGCCTTGAGGAGCACTCGAATCACCGTTGCCCGGGGCATGGGCTAATTCCTGCTCTCCTGTTTCTTTGGGTGGAGCAAGCACGGGAAGAAGGTTTTTGGGTTGTCCACTCAATGTAATTCCTCAAAACATCATTTGGTACTCTGTTTTCATCGATTTATTGCAAAGTTATGAATTTCACCTAATTATGTGAACTCTCATTTAACAGCTTCCTGATGAGTGTGATTGGGTTGTTTGGATTGACCCCCCCTCCCACTGAGCTAGTGGAGCAAGCTTTTGAGGAGCTCCATGGTGGCCTTGAACGTAGTTGGATCAAAGCTAGTAGGATGCAGAAGAAGGTTATGGATCTGAACAATGAAAATAAGAAAATGCAATTGAAGTTGAAGAAAAGGAATGAGCTCATGGAAACAATGGGTTTTCTCTTTGTTCTTGGCATCAGCATTGTGGCTAGTTTAGTTTCTATTTGGTCTAAGCAAGCCAATTAAGTGGCAGTGTGTGTGTTATGTTTCTGCTAGTGTGTTGTGCCCTAGATGTAATTCTATCATTTGTGCACTGTTGTGAACTTGAGCAAATGTAATGTTATGCCCTAGATGTAATGGATATCATGTGTTGTGTTAAAATTGTCACCACTTCCAACTTGGAACCTTTTCAGAGTTCATTTCAAAAGCTTTTCAATTTCATGGTCTTATAGCTCAAAATAATAAGTAAATGCATGAAAAATAACTAATGAAGTCAGAAAGGGTTGTAAATTGATGATGTGGCTTTGAATGGTGCATTCTGAACACATAAAAACTATGGAGTTCAAATAAGTTCAAAAAAATGAAATCCCTTTGTAACAGACGAGTTTCCATATGAAACCATGATACTTCGAAAGAGATTGTTCGTTTTGTACACGAAGTGCATCCAGTTTTTGCCGTAACCCTCTCAACTTTCTCGCACATGCTATGTGGGTGAAATTATGATACCATGCCAACTTGGAACCTTTTGAGAATTCATTTCAAATGCTTTTCAATTTCATGGTCTTATAGCTCAAAATAATCAATAAATGCATGAAAAATAACAAATGAAGTTAGAAATGGTTGTAAATTGATGACGTGGCTTTGAATGGTGCATTTTGAAAACAGGAAAACTATGGAGTTCAAATAAGTTCAAAAAAAATGAAATTCCTTTGTAATAGACGAGTTTCCATATGAAACCCTGATACTTCGAAATAGATTGTCCGTTTTGTACATGAAGTGCATCCAATTTTTGTCGTAACCATCTCAACTTTCTCGCACATGCTATGTGGGTGAAATGATGATACCATGCCAACTTGGAACCTTTTCAGAGTTCATGTCAAATGTGTTTCAATTTCATGGTCTTATAGCTCAAAATAATCACTAAATGCATGAAAAATAACAAATGAAGTTAGAAAGGGTTGTAAATTGATGATGTGGCTTTGAATGGTGCATTTTGAACATAGAAAAACTATGGAGTTCAAATAAGTTCAAAAAAAATGAAATCCCTTTGTAACAGACGAGTTTCTGTATGAAACCCTGATACTTCGAAAGAGATTGTCCGTTTTGTACACGAAATGCATCCACTTTTTGCCGTAACCCTCTCAACTTTCTCGCACATGCTATGTGGGTGAAATGATGATACCATGCCAACTTGGAACCTTTTCACAGTTCATTACAAATGCGTTTCAATTTCATGGTCTAATAGCTCAAAATAATCAATAAATGCATGAAAAATAACAAATGAAGTCAAAAAGGGTTGTAAATTGATGACGTGGCTTTGAATGGTGCATTTTGCAAACAGGAAACCGTGATACTTCGAAAGAGATTGTCCGTTTGTACATGAAGTGCACCCAGTTTTTGCCGTAGCCCTCTCAACTTTCTCGCACATGCTATCTTGGGTAAATGATGATACCATGCCAACTTGGAACCTTTTCAGAGTTCATTTCAAAAGCTTTTCAATTTCATGGTCTTATAGCTCAAAATAATAAGTAAATGCATGAAAAATAACTAATGAAGTCAGAAAGGGTTGTAAATTGATGATGTGGCTTTGAATGGTGCATTTTGAACACATAAAAACTATGGAGTTCAAATAAGTTCAAAAAAATGAAATCCCTTTGTAACAGACGAGTTTCCATATGAAACCATGATACTTCGAAAGAGATTGTTCGTTTTGTACACGAAGTGCATCCAGTTTTTGCCGTAACCCTCTCAACTTTCTCGCACATGTTATGTGGGTGAAATTATGATACCATGCCAACTTGGAACCTTTTGAGAATTCATTTCAAATGCTTTTCAATTTCATGGTCTTATAGCTCAAAATAATCAATAAATGCATGAAAAATAACAAATGAAGTTAGAAATGGTTGTAAATTGATGACGTGGCTTTGAATAGTGCATTTTGAAAACAGGAAAACTATGGAGTTCAAATAAGTTAAAAAAAAATGAAATTCCTTTGTAATAGACGAGTTTCCATATGAAACCCTGATACTTCGAAATAGATTGTCCGTTTTGTACATGAAGTGCATCCAGTTTTTGTCGTAACCATCTCAACTTTCTCGCACATGCTATGTGGGTGAAATGATGATACCATGCCAACTTGGAACCTTTTCAGAGTTCATGTCAAATGTGTTTCAATTTCATGGTCTTATAGCTCAAAATAATCACTAAATGCATGAAAAATAACAAATGAAGTTAGAAAGGGTTGTAAATTGATGATGTGGCTTTGAATGGTGCATTTTGAACACAGAAAAACTATGGAGTTCAAATAAGTTCAAAAAAATGAAATCCCTTTGTAACAGACGAGTTTCTGTATGAAACCCTGATACTTCGAAAGAGATTGTCCGTTTTGTACAAGAAATGCATCCACTTTTTGCCGTAACCCTCTCAACTTTCTCGCACATGCTATGTGGGTGAAATGATGATACCATGCCAACTTGGAACCTTTTCACAGTTCATTACAAATGCGTTTCAATTTCATGGTCTAATAGCTCAAAATAATCAATAAATGCATGAAAAATAACAAATGAAGTCAAAAAGGGTTGTAAATTGATGACGTGGCTTTGAATGGTGCATTTTGAAAACAGGAAACCGTGATACTTCGAAAGACATTGTCCGTTTGTACATGAAGTGCACCCAGTTTTTGCCGTAGCCCTCTCAACTTTCTCGCACATGCTATCTTGGGTAAATGATGATACCATGCCAACTTGGAACCTTTTCAGAGTTCATTTCAAATGCTTTTCAATTTCATGGTCTTATAGCTCAAAATAATCAGTAAATGCATGAAAAATAACAAATGAAGTCATCAAGGGTTGTAACTTGATGATGTGGCTTTGAATGGTGCATTTTGAACACAGAAAAACTATGGAGTTCAAATAAGTTCAAAAAAAATGAAATCCCTTTGTAACAGACGAGTTTCTGTATGAAACCCTGATACTTCGAAAGAGATTGTCCGTTTTGTACACGAAGTGCATCCAGTTTTTGCCGTAACCCTCTCAAGTTTCTCGCACCTGCTATGTGGGTGAAATGATGATACCATGCCAACTTGGAACCTATTCAGAGTTCATTTCAAATGCTTTTCAATTTCATGGTCTTATAGCTCAAAATAATCAGTAAATGCATGAAAATAATAAATGAAGTCAGAAAGGGTTGTAAATTGATGATGTGGCTTTGAATGGTGCATTTTGAACACAGAAAAACTATGGAGTTCAAATAAGTTCAAAAAATGAAATCCCTTTGTAACAGACGATTTTCCGTATGAAACCCTGATACTTCGAAAGAGATTGTCCGTTTTGTACACGAAGCGCATCCACTTTTTGCCGTAACCCTCTCAACTTTCTCGCACATGCTATGTGGGTGAAATGATGATACCATGCCAACTTGGAACCTTTTCACATTTCATTACAAATGCGTTTCAATTTCATGGTCTAATAGCTCAAAATAATCAGTAAATGCATGAAAAATAACAAATGAAGTCAAAAAGGGTTGTAAATTGATGATGTGGCTTTGAATGGTGCATTTTGAACACAGAAAAACTATGGAGTTCAAATAAGTTCAAAAAAATGAAATCCCTTTGTAACAGACGAGTTTCCGTATGAAACCGTGATACTTCGAAAGAGATTGTCCGTTTGTACATGAAGTGCACCCAGTTTTTGCCGTAGCCCTCTCAACTTTCTCGCACATGCTATCTTGGGTAAATGATGATACCATGCCAACTTGGAACCTTTTCAGAGTTCATTTCAAATGCTTTTCAATTTCATGGTCTTATAGCTCAAAATAATCAGTAAATGCATGAAAAATAACATATGAAGTCATAAAGGGTTGTAAATTGATGATGTGGCTTTGAATGGTGCATTTTGAACACAGAAAAACTATGGAGTTCAAATAAGTTCAAAAAAATGAAATCCCTTTGTAACAAACGAGTTTCCGTATGAAACCCTGATACTTCGAAAGAGATTGTCCGTTTTGTACACGAAGTGCATCCAGTTTTTTCCGTAACCCTCTCAACTTTCTCGCACATTCTATGTGGGTGAAATGATGATACCATGCCAACTTGGAACCTTTTCACAGTTCATTTCAAATGTGTTTCAATTTCATGGTCTTATAACTCAAAATAATCAGGAAATGCATGAAAAATAAAAAATGAAGTCAGAAAGGGTTGTAAATTGATGATGTGGCTTTGAATGGTGCATTTTGAACACAGAAAAACTATGGAGTTCAAATAAGTTCAAAAAATGAAATCCCTTTGTAACAAACGAGTTTTCATATGAAACCTTGATACTTCAAATGAGATTGTCCGCTTTGTACACGAAGTGCATCCAGTTTTTGCCGTAACCCTCTCATCTTTCTCGCACATGCTGTGTGGGTGAAATGATGATACCTTGCCAACTTGGAACCTTTTCAGAGTTCATTTCAAATGCTTTTCAATTTCATTGTCTTATAGCTCGAAATAATCAGTAAATGCATGAAAAATAACAAATGAAGTCAGAAAGGGTTGTAAGTTGATGATGTGCCTTTGAATGGTGCATTTTGAACACAAAAAACTATGGAGTTCAAATAAGTTCGAAGAAATGAAATCCCTTTGTAATAAACGAGTTTCCGTATGAAACCCTTATACTTCGAAAGAGATTGTCCGTTTTGTACACGAAGTGCATCCAGTTTTTGCTGTAACCCTCTCAACTTTCTCGCACATGCTATCTGGGTGAAAAGATGATACCATGCCAACTTGGAACCTTTTCAGAGTTCATTTCAAATGCTTTTCAATTTCATGGTCTTTCAACTAAAATTATATAGAATTGATGCAACTAAAATTATCAAAGTATTTTATATTTAAAACATTAAAAGCAAAAAAGAATTATCATAAAAGATAATAAATAAGTAATTAGAATTTTGTTACAAACTTTAATAGCAAAAATAATTATCATAAAATAAAATAAATAAGTAATTAGAAACAAAAAAGAAAGCAAAAAGAACATGTACCAAATAAAATGCCTTTGTAAAAGCCTTAGAACTGGTACCAAAGGAATCAACTAAAAAGCTTTTATAAACCTCTAGTATTATTGAAACTAAAATTATATAGAATTTATTCAACTAAAATTATCAAAGTATTTTGTGTTCAAAACATTAAAAGCAAAAAAGAATTATCATAAAAGAAAATAAATAAGTAATTATAATTTTGTTACAAACTTTAATAGCAAAAAGAATTATCATAAAATAAAATAAATAAGTAATTAGAAACAAAAAAGAAAGCAAAAAACTGAAATAAAAATAAAAAAGTGCCACCTACACGGCCACCACGGCGTGCATATGACTACAAACCCATTACTAGGGACAGGATGCAGGCCCGCAGTAGGCCCAATAAGCCCACAAGCACATAGAATGATTTTAGGACCGTAAGCCTGTAGTAGAGAGGAGCTCGAAGTGGTTGGTTCGGCAGGGCTTATAAACCAATCCAAGCCCCTCTCGGCTAGCGAGGTGGGACTAAACATAGCACCGCACCGCGCAAGGCCTTTGGTCCCGGTTTGTGGCACCAACCGGGACTAAAGGGAGGCATTGGTACCGGTTGGTGCCACCAACCGAGACCAAAGGCCTCTTCTTCCCTCCCTTTGGGTTGCTGAAAGAGACCTCTGGTCCCGGTTGGTGACACCAACCGGTACCAATGCCCCCTTTTAGTCCTAGTTGGTGCCACCAACCGGGACCAAAGGCCTGTGCTTCCCGCCGTTCAGGCAGTTGAAAAGAGACCTTTAGTCCCAGTTGGTGACACCAACCGGGACCAATGCCCCCCATTAGTCGCGGTTGGTGCCACCAACCGGGACTAAAGGTGGGGCTATATAAGCGGCAGTTTAGAAATTTTGAGCTCTCCCCCTCTCTCCATTCGATCCCGACACCGACGCCGCCCCTGCCGCCCCGACGTTGCCCCTGCCCCGTCGACGCCGCCGTCCCACTGGCCCGTCGACACCGTCGTCGCCCCTGCCCCGACCACGCCGCCATCCTCTACACCGACCACGCCGCCGTCCTCTACATCGACGCCGCGCGCCCCCGACCCGCCCCGTCGATGCCATCGTCGCCCCTTCCCCTATCTTCTTCTTCCCCTCCGGTGCCTACTCCTCCGTCGCCATCGTGTTCGAGGACGAGTGGCTCGCCGTGGTGGACAAGGTCGCCGACGTCTATTGTGAGGCCCTCCTCCACCGTCGAATTTGTTTGTTTAATGTTTTGGCATAATTAAATCAGATTATGCACTTGGGGGTTTGTTAGACATGTATTCGACAGAAATATGAACATTTGTCACCGTTCATGGTCACTAGATCCTGTTTTGACTGCTCATGGTCACTTCTGTGTTCAAGCCAATACAATTTTTTTGGTATATAAGAATTTTTAGGATGTTTACAAAAGAAACGATATTCAAGGTACCATGCCACGAGAGGAACTTTTTCTACCCATGTTCTCTTTTATAAACTGTGTCTCTTTCTCGGCTTCTCGGCAATGCTGCCTCTACATATGCATATGTGGATATGCTAATTTACAACATCTTTGATTATTTTTCTGCTCAATCAAATTTATTCCCTAGAGTATATGTTTATTTTCCCACTAAATCAAGTATATTCCCTAGTGACTTTCCTGTCATATGTCAATGTCATTAAAGACAAACAACTCATGGTTTTTACATTTTATGATTTTGCTATTAACTTATTCATGAGTGTAATTTCTTAGTTTTAAGTGGTTTAATTTTGCATAGATCCCACATGACTGCTTTTAACTGGTTTAATTTTGCATAGATCCCACATGACTGCTTTTAACTGGTTTAGTTTTGATATTGGAGCAAACGTGATTGGAGATTCACATAGTGGTAGAGTGGAAACTCCGCTTTAATTATCGACCCCCTCCCGGATAACTTTGACATGAGGGGCGGTCGATATATATACCCCCTCTCGACCATGATAACTTATACCACGGGAGCACCCCCCCCCCCCCCGGTCCTTTCGCTCGACCAAAACACTCGAGGACACCCAAACCCTAGAAAAAAACGATGCTGGTCTCCTACACCATCCCGCCGCGCCCTACCCAACAAACTCTCTCGAGGCCACCCAAATTTACCAAGTTAAAAGAGCGTTGTCGTCGAGGCCACCCCAAACCCTTGAAGCGTTGTTGAGGCCACCCCAAACCCTTGAAGCGTTGCTGAGGCCATCCCAAACCCTAGAGAAGTAGCGTCGAGGCCACTAATATGATTCCATATTGTGATTAGCTAGCTAGTTCTACATTTTCCACTAATATATACATCTGTCATGTTTGAATAATAATTGCCATGTTGTAAATATTTGAAGAAACTGTGGAGCACCCCCGAGACAAAGCAACAGAAGAGATTTTGGGGGAAATAATCACAAAAGGAAGTTATGCCATCTTGTCGTTTCTCAACAACACCGATGGTCTGGAAGGACAGGGTGAAGAAGAAGGCTATGCTTATGATGGCTCCGGTGACCCATTAATGCCAGTATAAGAAGAAGGCTATGATTATGATGGCTCCGGTGACCGAACCGAGTCCGGACAGGTATATATATATATAAGTTAAGCCTGTGCTGACTAGCTAATTGATGCATTCATTGTTTTCGTATGTACACATATTAATTAACTCTCGTCTTTCTTCTTTTTCTAGCCCTCCGGATCGAGCACAACTTCGGTAAAGAGACGAGGCCCAAAGAAAAAGTTGCGCTCGTATGAAAGGTTTGAGATCACAGAAATCGCGCGCGATGGCAAGCCGATTGAACCGTACCGTACAAAGGAAGCATTTGCTAATCAGTGCGGGGTTCTTGTTAGGGACAAGATCCCGATCATCCAGCAATGGTTAAAGCCTAAGAAGGAAGACCCTGAGGTGACTTATGTCTCCGATATGCAGAAAGAAGATCTTTGGATAACGCTTAAGGCAAATTTCACCCTACCTCGAGAGGAGGATCCGGAGAAGCCAGTTATAGAGCAATTGATCAAGTCTCATGCTCTTAAGAAGATGGCAGAACTATTCAGGAGGTGGAAGAATGAGCTGAAAACGGTTGTCGACAAAGAAATTACACTAGAATTCACCGGCTGGTTTGAGAAGATCAGAGATCACTGGCCCGCATTTGTGGCCCACAAGACATTGGAAAAGAGTAAGAAGATGTCAACGACAAACAAGGAAAATGCTGCGAAGAAGAAGTATCACCATCGCACGGGATCAGGTGGCTACGTCAAAGCCCGACCTTTGTGGGACAAGGCTGAGAATGACCTGATTGCTAAAGGGGTCAAACCAGAGACATTGAACTCGCCAGACCGTTCCCGGACTTGGTTCTTCGGGGTTGGCGGAACCTTGGACCCTGTATCAGGGAAGTGCATTTGGACGGAAGAGCAACTGCGAATACCCGTCACGAGGCTTAAGGAGTATATCGAGAAAGCGCAGCAAGGGACGTTCGTTCCAGACAGAGAGAAGGACGAGCTCACAATGGCCCTCGGGAATACTGAGCACCCTGGACGGAGACGAGGCACACCAGGCTCCGTTCCATGGAAGGTTGGGTTTCCGGACACAGGGGGTTACAAATGCCAGGAGAGGAGGAAGAAAGTGGAGCATAGCCAACTGCAGGCGCTGCACGAAAGGGTACAAGGGCTAGAGGATCGAGAAGCAGATTGCAGCAAACGACCTGCCGAAGCTTCCCTTGAAGCTACCCCGCCATCTCAGCAGAGAAGCAGCGTGGCTTCCACCGAGCAGACTCAGCAGCTGGACCCTGTCTTCACGGCTCCTGCTAGCTACCCCGTGGATGCTATCACGGAGTCTCAACATTGCCACCTTATGGCGCGATGGATGACATTGAAAGTCTAGGCGGCTGTTGGTGTTGTTTTACCTACTGAACCTGGCACAACCTACCACGGACGGTCGATTCCAGAAGGATATGCGAGGGTGATGGTGGATCAAATAACGGACGGATTTGAGGACCTTGAGCTTGACCACCCTACGGGTGAAGGGGAGATTCGGCTGGGTTCTTCTCTGAAGACTTCATGCCTATGGTGGAAGGAGCTCATGAACCTTCCGAACTGGACCCCTCTGCCTCCTCCTCCTCCTCCGGCGAGTCAGGGCACTCCGCCTCCTCCTCCGGCGAGTGATCATGGCACTCAGTCTCCTTCTCCTCCTCCGCCTCCTCCTCCGCCTCCTCCTCCGGCGAGTGATCTGGGCACTCAGTCTCCTTCTCCTCCTCCGCCTCCTCCTCCGGCAAGTGATCAGGGCACTCAGTCTCCTTCTCCAGCGCGTGGCGGCACTTTGCCTCCTTCTCCGCCTGCGCCGGCGCGCCCGCAGCCAACCTCCTCCTTCTCCGCCTCGTAACCAAGGGCGGAAGAGACCCGCCACCGCTCCGGCTGCTCCGACGCGTCGTCCTTCTACTCCGCCTCGTAAGAAAGGAAAGACAGCCGCAGCCGCTCCGTCTGCTCCAGCGTCTAGCAGTATAGCCAGAGGCAGGCAATACAAATACGGTCCTTCTCTGAAGACTCCAGAGAAGTTACCATACGAGAGGAGCCAGGAGGAAAATGCAAAGATCGTGCAAGCCGAAGTGAAAAACTTCTTTGAAGGGGTGAAATCAAAGAATAACCCACCTCCGGAGGAGAAGATAGATCCGGTAAAAGCGAAGCGTACTCTGCCTGCCCTGAAGAAACCACCAAAGTCTCCTGCGAAAGGCAACTATGAGCGCATTATTACAAAGTCATTTATCGAAGCGGAGTGGTCGGGAAGTACTGTCATTGGTCAAAGGTTAGCAGAACCACGAACTGGGAAAAAAGTTGCCCAGCTCGGCGAACAAGCGAACCAATCGTTCCCCCCGCTCAAGGTGTCTAGCGATATCGTCGCTAATCATCCGGGGATCTTGTTGCACAGTACCAATCCTGCATATTACCTACCCGACGATGCACATTTTGGTATATTAGAGGTGGACGAACACAAATACGTGTACGGGAAGCCTCTCGTCAAAGATGAAAGATCTCTAACAACGATGATGCGAAGATTCCATGATTGGTACATGAAAACCTACAAAGAGTCTGAGGGGAGTACTATTTTGACGCTGAGAGTTAGAGAGGAGCATGACATCGTTAGACTTGAACTGTTGAATGTTCCATTTGAGGAGTTCTTCCTGTTTTTCAATCGCCTAGCCCTCGATAAATTAATGATCACTTGCTACTGCCTGTAGGTAGTACTACTTCTGTCATTAAGTCTCTATATACAGGTTAGCTCTTTCATTGCATGTATTTTTAATTATCCTCACTATATTATATGCAGATTGAAGATCGTCGAATAGAAGAAAAGACAAATCGGTGATATTGGGTTCATGAACACAAATCTCGTAGATGCATTTATGATTGAATTTCAGGCCAAAGATACCTAGGCCAACCTGCTACAATCGTTTGTATTGAATCAAAACAAAGCTATAATACTCTTCCCTTACGAATTCCAGTGAGTGTTACTGTCTTGTGCATATTCGGTTTCCCTTATTAGTCAAGGTTATAGTAATGTAATTGAGAGTTATGCATGCGTGCGCAACTTTCACTATATTCTCCCAGAGATTAAGCTTGAGCAGGGACTAGAAACCGTCTTAGACTCGAGACGAAAAGATCCCAACGAGTATGCGGACATGACTGAAATTCTACAGAAGTAAGTTAAATCGATCATTATCGCACCATATGGGTAACTTTGTTCATTTCCTGATATCACGTAATTGTTTTCTTTGTCTGGCAGGGTTTGGAAAAAATTCACCTCAAAAACTTCGGGACTGCCGAAGAAGCTACAATTTAGACACCCGAAAGGAAATACTATAGTAGCATGTTCCACGCATCTCCTAGTGATTCAAGCGCTAGTTTCATCAATACCATTTAGCATGCTTGCTAACTATCAGTTTGATTGACCTCTATTTCTTGTAAAATGGTTGTGGCAGGAACCAAGGAATTATTACTGTGGATACTACATTTGCGAGTCCATCCGCCACACGACCTGTGAGCGGGGCTACTCTAACAAACAATATGACGTGCGTAAATAATAATATTCACAATTTTATTTTATTACCATCATTTGTGGTCAGTTTCATTTATTCATATATATGTATTGGCCCCCTTCTTCAAATTAGATATTTCGGATGCGGAATGAACTCCTACCAGCAGATCGTATGCGAGGAATTCAAGAGGAATTGGCGGCATTCTTTCTTGACCACATGATCGCTAAAGACGGAGAATACCATGTGAACCCTAATTAGTTGAATTTTAATTAAGAGATAATTATATTGTATATATGTAGCCTGTAGCGTCGGATAGATATACGAGAACTTGTTGTTCGACCAATCTCTCAGAGAAGAAGAGGTGGTCGATAGCACTTCTCTCTGTATGCATATGTTCATGACGATCTCCTGTTTCCTTCATTTGCTTACTAGCTAGCGTGTCTAGTCCTCTCTATACGTATAGTATGTAGCGTCGACCAAGCATGGAGATAAGAGAGAACACTTCTCTGTATTAATTAGCTAGCTAACACAATATATGAAACACCTAAATTAACCCTCCAAAACCCTCTAACCCCCCCCTTTCAAAACATAAACCCAGCACCTGAAATGCTAACGCGTGGATGCCTATTGGTCCCGGTTGGTGCCACCAACCGGGACCAAAGGGCCTCCTGCATGGGCTCGCCGCATCGGCCACGTGGAGGCCCATCTGTCCCGGTTCATGTAAGAACCGGGAATAAAGGCCAGGGGCATTAGTAACGACCTTTTTGTCACAGTTCTGAAACCGGGACAGAAGGCCCTTACAAACGTGACAAAAAGTCCTTTTTCTACTGGTGGCCATTGATATCTCGAAAAACTGAGACAGGCTCATAGTATCGTCCGGCAGTGCAAATGTGCTATCTTTGGCTGGCATCCTGCCCGCCACTGCTGACATATTCTACAGTGGCGTTCGTTATTGGTGGCATTTTTACGTCCGTCATTGGTAAGCTGTTCTGGATACTGGGGCGTTCTATTTTCTTGTTCTTATTTTTACCCCTTTTAGAAAACTAAATGTATATTTAGTATTTTCCGTTTGTTCGTAGCCGAATCTTCCTTCTATTTGTAGGTAGAAGTTCTACTGTTTTCCGTAAAACGGAGGGCCTGTTTGGTTCATGACTAACTTTGCCACAACTAACTTTAGGTAAGTGTGGCTGCCATAAAAAGTGTGGCTAACAAAATAGACACCATAAGCGTGGTAAGATTTGATAAAAAATTGAGTGTATGACATGTGGACCATATAACTAGAAAAGTGTGAAAATGAACCAAACACATGCTTAAAATATTGTGGCATGACTAAGGTTAGACGTGACAACCTTAGGCTGGGAACCAAACATCCCAGTAATGTAAATTCTAACTTGGCAGGAAGTTGTTTCAGCTGTGCATAGTTGTGCATAGTTTTTAATCTTGTCGCACAACGGCCCTGTTTGGATACTCTAGCTTAGCTAGTGGCCCTGTTTGGATCCCACCGCTAGAGCTAGTTTGAGCTAGTTTGAGCTCAACTAGCTCCCAAACTATCCAAACACATGGGCTAGTTTGGGTTAGATGCAAACTAACCCATCAAAAAAACTAGCCCTGAAAAGAGGTGCTAATTGGAGCTAGTTGGGGATGGACATGTAAAAATAATAATATTTTGACCGCATCAGATCCTTTCCTCTCCATCATCCCACGTCGCTCGGCCGCGCTCGCCCCGCCCGCCGCGCTCGTCCTCGCCCCGCCCGGCCGCGATCGCTGCACTCGGCCGCGCTCGCCCCGCCGGCCGCGCTCGCCGCGCTCGGCCACGCTCGCCCCGCCGGCCATGCTAGCCCCGCCCGCCGCGCTCGCCCTCGCCCCGCCCGGACGCGCTAGCCCCGCTCGGCCGCGCTCGCCCTCGCCCCGCCCGGCCGCACTAGGCCGCGCTCGCCCTCGCCCCGCCCGGCCGCGCTCGCCTCGCTTGCCGCGTGCGCCCCGCTCGGCCGCCCTCGCCCCGCCCGGCCGCGCTCGCCCTGCCGGCCTTGCTCGCCCCGCCCGGCCGCGCTCGCCCCGCCCGGCGGCGCTCGCACCGTGCGGCCGCGCTCGCCCCGCCGGCCGCGCTAGCCCCGCGCGGCCTGCTCGCCTCGCCGGCCGCGCTCCCCCCGCCGGCCGCGCTCGCCCCCGCTCGGCCTGCTCGCCTCGCCGGCCGCGCTCCCCCGTCGGCCGCGCTCGCCCCCGCTCGGCCTGCTCGCCCCCGTCGGCCGCGCTCGCCCTGCTCGCCCCGCCGGCCGCACCAGGCCTACACAAAAGCTGGCCACAACAAATCCTGGTTAAAAGATACACATGATTGAAAAAAGTGGATTTATTGTCAAACTAACCTTTGCATCCAAACACCACCAAAGGCTAGAGTTAGTTCATGGTTAGACTAAAGTTAGAAACTAACTCTAACCTCTAGCAAAGTTAGAGTATCCAAACAGGGCCAGTGGTTAGAGTTAGTTTCTAGCTCATGACTAACCCTAAACTAACTCTAGCCAAATATATGTTTGGATGGAAGGGCTAGATTGACAATAGATGCACTTTATGAAAAGAGAAAAATGATTTTTAATGGACCCCATGAAAACTAGCTCCAATTAGCATCTCTTGGATAGTGGAAGAGAGAGAGAAAAATATTTTTTAATGAACCCCATGAGAACTAGCTGCAATTAGCACCTCTTGGGTGAGCTAGTTTTTTTTAGATGGGTTAGATGCAACTAGCTTCAATCTAACCCTTGTGTTTGGATACTTTAGGGCTAGTTGAACCCAAACTAGCACAAACTAACTCTAGCCCATGGATTCAAACAGGGCCAACGGAACGAGCTATAGATCTCACGGAAAGCTGCCACGCGTGTGTCCTCGTTCCCCACGTGGGGCCGGGCTGTGGAGCGACGATGTTTGCCCCTCTCCGCGGTGGTAGTGGAGCACTACTGTAGCGCGGTAAACAGCCGGATCGGGTTTCTCAAAAAAAAAAAAAAACAGCCGGGTCGGGACTGACAGGTCCCTTTCCACCCTTTTTGTGGTACTCCAACTTAATTCAATTGAATTCCCCTTTTAGCTCCGACCCCGGCCCCGACTACTGACGCTCACAGAAATAAACACAGCACTGGAGTATAGGTACAGCGCCGGTCGTCGGCCACTCGGCGGGCAAGTAGAAATAATGCCCGATATGAAGCTTCCATGGGATAAGTTGCATGGACAGTAGGACGTATTTGACGTCTACGTGCATGAGTCAGGTAGTAGAGCTAGCTAGTTGCCGTTGCCGCCTTTTGTTGACTTGTGCATTTCTCGTGTCTCGAGTGCGTAGTTGCGTAGGCGTATCAATATCGCACTGGCTCCTCTCCCCCTGGGCACTACTCTCTCCATCTCCATGCATGTCCGACAAACACCCACTTGCCAGTTGCCACTCTCCCTATCTAAAGATCTCTCTCCCTCTCTCTACTCTACTGATCTTTCTCTCTCTAGATCGATCCCGGCCCTTTTCTGTGTCCATGATGTAGTTGCGGCATGTTTGTTTCCATGTCCAGCTTTTATTATGTTGCTTGTTGCTTTCTCTCTCTAGAACGGAAATAAGTGACTCATGAGTGATAGTAGCTAGGCAGAGGAGGAGGTGATGGAAGGAAGGGAGAGAGGTCGAGGGGAATTATTGGGGGACCAAAAGGGCACTACGATCGACATTGCACCACGGTGCGGGCGCTGGGGACAGGCAGCGCAGCTACTACTATAGCTCGATCGATCCATCCATCGATCCATGCATCTTCCTTTTTTCAGTCCCTCCTCCGACTTTTAATTAAATTCACTTGCCTTTTTCTCCTGTCACGACAAATGAGATAACGATCTGCGTCCAGCATCGCTCCCTTGCCTCCATGGTCGTCACACCCATAATGCATGGTCGATTATTTAATTAGTCACCTAACTAATCAGCTGCATTAGTAGTACTAAATTCAGTTTAAGCAAATTGTATTGCAAAGAAAATGTCAAGCTAACTCGATGGTGGTCCACCACGATTGCTATTCTAGGAGAAAAGTAACGTTCACAGTCTTCTTTTGTTATCTATGAGCCTAATTTCCAGGTAACGATTTGAAGAGAACTTACAGCTGCTTTATCGTAGGGAAAAAAAATGAATTACACACCGTGTACACACCACAACAAACTGTGTAATTAATAATTAATTTATATATCACCGGTTGATCTTAATTATAAGTAACCACATGCTAATAACATAGAGTACTTAAAAGGGTTAATTAAACAATAACAGACGGGTGCGATCAGCGCTGACAGTGATACTCCAACTTACTGCCCGCTTTAATCCCCTTTTCTCTCACTTAGTTTTCTCCCCACACATCAATCTAATCACCTTTGAGATCTCTGTCTCTCTCTGTTGATCTCCCTCTCTTTTATTATTATTATTTCCTTCTTTTCCTCGTTGTAGTCTTTTTGCTGTACTAGGGCAGCTGCTGTCTCCTGCCTCGCCACCTTTCGTGTCTTCAGCGGTTCAGCCCTCCATTGGCCATGGCAATAGCAGCTACAGTTGTTATGGTGACACACGGCTCAGCCGCTCCGACGACGCCGCGGATCGGGCGAAGCTCCACAGGTCGTCGTCGCCGCTACCGGCGGCGGCACCTCCGAGAAGCCTTGTAGCCGCGGCGGAGTAGAAGGCAACCCCATTGACGGCCGTGTCGTCGACGACGTCGTTGCTGCCTGCATGGGTGCCGTCGAAGCAGAGCTGGTCGGTCGACGCGTCGTGCTGGCCATTGAGGTGGGACGCGACGAGCCGGTCCATCATGGCCCAGTCCGTGATCCCGCTATCGCGGTGGGGTTCGTGCAGCATGTCCTCCGCGTGCGCCAGCTCGCGCTCGACATTTCCATCTCCGCTCGCTGCGAGCGGCGTGGTAGTCGACGACCGCGCCGTGGCCGCCGCCGAGGGGCTCTCCAGCGGTGGCAGCTTCATGAAACCGTGGCCGCCGAGAACCGTCTCGAGGGGCCGCAGATACCGCGACGCGGCCGTTCTCGGGCGCGGCGAGGAAAGCTCGTGCTCCTGCTTGCACGAGCGGCCCATGTAGTGCAGGATCTGGTCAAGCGCATCGTCGCTGGAGTAGAGCGGCGAGGAGGAGCGTGCGGTCTTGCCCCCATCATCTCGTCCCCCGCCGCCGCGCTTGCCACTTCCGGCCCCCGCATCCTTATGGTGGTGCTTCTTCTTGAACACTCTGCAAACCACCCAGCCGTCCTCCTGGCCGGAGTCCGACGATGTGGCGGCACTAACAGCCTGAACATGACGCACGGCGGCATCCAAAGACAAAGGCCGGCAGGTGTTAATTATTATTACCTTTTGGGGCACAAGAAGCACATGGAAAAAGTTTAATCATTAGTGTAGTGAGAGACTAGACACAGAGAGAGAGAGAGATAGAGGCGGGGAAGGGGGGAAGGAAAGGCTGGATGGTATCAAGGTGCTAAGCTAGGACGCTCGTACTTCTATCATTGCACCACCATCACCACACCGCCCTCCATATAATTGTTACGGCAGCAAATAATTAATGGTGATCGGTGCATTAGCTACACAATTGAGCTAGGTGATCGCGCATCCGTACCATGGTGGCGGTGGGGGCGGCGTCCGTGACGATGGTAGGAAGGTCGTCGAGGCGGTACTCGTGCATGATCCAGTCCGACTTCTGGCCATGGGGAGCGCGGCCCTTGTAGAAGACGAGCGTCTTGCGCATGCCGATGCGTTTGACAGCGTTGTAAATGGCCTTGTCGCGGCCGGTGGCCTTCCAGAACCCGGCCGCCGTCGCTCGGTTCGTCCGCGTCCCCGTTGGGTACTTCTTGTCCTTGTGGCTGAAGAAATACCAGTCGTTCTGAGGACCTGAGCCGATCTTACATTTCTCTGAAACACCCAAATTGCACCAAAACATTTCGCTTAGTTTGATTTGTTCATCACGGGTGTACATGTACAACAACTTCACCTAAGAAATTATAGTTGCATTTGTTACTGGGATGGAGCTCGCTTGTTTTTTAAATGCCAAAAGGTACTACTCGTTCAAAAAAAATGCCACAAGGTACTAGTTTGTAAATTTGCACTGTGAAACTACTCCTTTGCTTCATGAACCGTGCAATTAAGCCACTATATATGAATGGAGGCCGCCATGCCATGAGAAGAAGAAAACAATAGTTGTACCTTGGATATCCCATGGCTCAAGCTTGTTGAGATCAATGTCGCGGATCACGTCGAGGTCGATCTCCTCGGAGGCGACCTTCTTGCGGAGGTAATAGTTGAGGAGCTCTTCCTCCGTTGGATGGAAACGGAACCCCGGTGGCACGCACGATTGACCATTCACCGAGATGCTCATTGCTAGATCGATCGACAAAACGACGGCCTGCCTGAGGTACTTCTTCCAAGAACCGGTAGACTGAGTTCGTATTGGTTCGTATGTTAAAGGCTGGTAAGTGGACAGAGAGAGGGAGATAGGTTGGAGCTAGCGCTTGCAGCTGAGGAGGAGGAGAGGAAGCTAAGAGAGAATGGGTGATCCCGCGGTGTGGGAGGAAAGGTGGTCATTTATATAGAAGCTGCAAAGAGAGAGAGGGAGGGAGAGAGAGAGAGAGAGAAAGAGAGGAACAAGAGGAGGGAGAAACGATCGGAGGTTGATATTGATATTGCCATCATTCCATGCTGTTGGGTGCAGCTCTTTGCTTTGGTCACTCTAGTGGGGATGGTTTTCCCACCCACCCCTGACAGAGATGGCCAGAGAAGACGTACTTTTTAGAGAGGGGAGAGCGGACGGTTTTGAGAGCAAAATAGGGATTATGTCATGAATCATGATTCATTCATATGCATTACTGGTACGTACTTAAATTAATTGAATCAATATATACTTCGTGGTCTCTCTTGCATTTTATTTTGGGAGATATCTTGTTTTCTGGACTACTCTATTTTGCATCAATAAGAGCATCTCCAACACGCTCACAAAATTTTTATGCGTTAAAATAGTTTTAGCGCGTCACTGTAGTAGTTTTAACGCGCATGAGCTAACATTGGTTTTTCACATGCCCAAAAACACATGTAAAAAATACGTAGTGCAAATTATGAAGCGTGATCCAGCATCCCAAATTCGCAGCATGTGATAGCGCTATTTAGCCCGTGCCTAAATTATTTCACGCCGCGCCATTTTACAGTATCTGCTGGTTCCAGTGCAAAAAAAATAATTTTTAACGCACGAAGTAGTTTGGGGAATCTATTGAAAATGCTCTAATATACTACACACTTGCAGTAATATCAAAATTTTAGTCCTGTAAAGTATTAGTAGCCTCGAAAATCAAGATTGTTGGTGTGCACATGACTGATCAAAATACCTATATAGTATTTGTTCTTCTTTTTCAATAGAAAAAGACAAGAACTAACAATAAGCTTCTTTCTGGTTCAATACTCAAAAGATATTAGATTTGCATATAAGGACACGGATTAAGAAAAGGGAGTGATCTGCGCCGGCGCCGGCCCAAACTTTCAACCGGCCGCGCGCGGACCACCCGATCCACCAACCCCGCCCGTCCGCACCGTTGGATCTTCATGCAACATTTTTTTCCCCGATGCAGCAAAATTCGTCGCGATGCAGCAATTTTTTCAACGATTGCAACAAAAAAAACAAAATTTGTAGGAAAAAATACCTACGTGATCGTAGCAAAAAACGAATCTGATGGTGCGTGGTAGCAAAAGTCAAACGCCGGTTGTAACAAATATCTACGTGAATGTGTATGCAACTTTTTTAGTGAACGGTTGCAGCACAAAATGATGCCGGTTGTAGCAAAAATTAACACGGTTGTAGCAAAAGTAAAAACATCGATTGTAACGAAAAATTCGACGAAATGGAGTTGCAACCAAACGTATATGCAGCTTTTTACTGAACAAGTGTAACAAATTTACACGAGAAAAAAAGTTGCATGAAAAACGTTTGTATCAAAAAATACATGGTTGCAGCAAACAGCGTGGCGCGCGGCCCGCCCTCGACCGGCCGAACGATTCGGCCGGCGCGCCGGGTGGAAGCATTTCCCTTAAAAAATCATACACAAGTGTGTGTCCGCCCTTGCAATTGTTTCTCTTTTAGTAAAACATACACCCATCATATATAAACATGCATGTAAGGCTCGAGGGAACCACTTAATTTGTCGTATGTATATGTATTCCTGGAAAGATGTTGTACCAGGAAGCTGAGACAGTGCTTTTTTTTTGACATCATGCTGAGACAGTGCTATTGCTACTATAGTGACAGAACTGTTTGCAATTTCCCCTTGATATGTCCTCTCTTAACCAGCTCGGCCATGTCAAAGATATCTCTGGTAGTTACTAATGGATGCCAAGTCTCTTTTGCCCAATAACTTTTGTCATATCAGGAGCACTGTCACGCTCTTAAGTGTGAACAAAAAATGATGTGTTTCTTATTCAAAACAAATTCCCTTCATGTCACAGTAAAGGTATATGATAATGTTAATTATATACTACCTCCACTAGTCAAATAAATGACGTTTTGGGCAAATATTGAAGTCAGATTTTGAAACTTGGACCACTGATATTGTGTAAAACATGTGGATGGAAATATGAATATCATACACATAGATTTGTCTCGAGAAATATTCTATAATAATATAATATTGATAGTCATTATACATTATATTCCAGTAGAAATTAATTGTGAAAATTACATTCTGAAGACATAATGTCATCTTTTTTATAACGGCATAATTTTCTATCAACATCCACTGTATCTAAATTTTAATATAGAAGTTCATGTTAGAATTTAAAAATACTGAAGTAATACTTCTGTTTGAACAAAAAATGATGTGTTTCTTATTGGTTCTACAAATAAATCCACAACATGAAATGTGGCCAAATATTTATGACTGCATCTATGAAGAAAGAAAGTTAAATTTAATTTGTCTGATGGTTATCGGAAAGGAAAGACTTCTTTCCATCTAAATCATAAATATGACATAAAGCAAAGGAAAATGACGAATGCAAGACGAATTATTCTTGGCATCCCTAAGTTAAGAAATTACTGAAAAGATTGTACTGTTTAGAAGACAACATAAAGCGTGCAAAGTAGATTATTATATGTATGTGCAATGGATTACACTTGATCAAAATTCAATTAATCTGGTGATATTCGTGATGAATTGAAACAATGATTTGGTATATCCATAATGCTTGATTCAATCAGAACATACCAAAATGAGTATCATGTAATTAGTCGAAAGCTTAGTGCGTGATCTCATGTATCAAGTTTGTGTCAGAAGGGGACACATACCCGAGAAACTTTTTGATAAAGTACATATTAAGAGAAAATCTACCAAACTTGTCCAAATGGCGACCTCCACAATAGTGCACTTCAAAAAATTCTGTAGACAACTAAACTGAACAAAGAAATAAAAAGATACATATTGGCTTGCCTCCCACAAAGCACTATCTTTTAACGCTCGTAGCTAGTTATATTGTAAATATATAAAGTTTTATCATCATTCAATTCTTTTGCAACTTGATCATCATAGATTTACCTTAAATAGTCCCACTTATCTGTAGAAAATTTTCTAGCTAGAAAGCTTAAATAATTAGAGGGACTATACTTAGTAATTTTAACATTCACGAACTCAAATTCTTGTGGTATTGGATCATATCCGTCAAACCCCTCACACATAAAATTATTTTACCACCTATGGGATTTCTAGGCATATACTTAGACGAATCTTCAGAAAACCCATCATCAATCCCTCTAATAATCCACTCAAATTTATCATTACTACTCTCAAACAAATTTGGTACCAAAACTGAACGTGGGACTCTTTTTCTAGCATTTTCTCCAAAAGCATGATAATCTTTGGACTTCATTGTATGCATAACATCTTGATCAGGGAGAATTTCTTCTATCAGAAGGCACTCACGATTAATATTATAGAAAGAAAAAATATCCATACCTTTTTTATTCTAAAATCAAAATCATCACGATGATAATGGTAACTAACATTAAGTTCTAGCCTCATAAATATTAGGAAGATAAAACAACATTTGTAAACGCGGGATTTCGTCATAGATTTTCTTTGAAGTTCAACCACAAGCATAACAATAGAATCCATATAATTATTAGTTTTCTTACGAATAGATCCACGAGTTGCCGGTATGATTCCCGTACAAGTAAAAACATCTTGGATAACACCTTTTCAAGTAACATTTTCACTTCCTATGCGAAACCTTTTTGTTTTCCAATTTAAAGGAGGTTCATTATCATGGATAGGTGCTTTAGGTGTTTCCTGTTTTTCTTCTATAGAATTATCCTCGCTAGAACTTTAAACAATAACTTATTAAAGAATAAACATGATAGCAAGGTATTTCCTAAAAAGGATAGGTGATATGGCACAAAAGCAAACTATTTCACTTAGTTGAGAACCAAGGTTTAATCCAACAAATAGGAATCACCAAGCTAGCAAGGTAAACAATGCATGCACACAACCAAGAACAATACTTGGAGCGAACATGGCAAGGGGGTTGTGAAGCCCCTTGTCTTGCTAGTTAAAAGGCTAAAAGCAGATAGATAGTGGTGCGATAAAAGTAAAAGAAAACATGAAAGATAAATTTTGTAGGAGTTTATATTGATGAAAGAATAGACCTAGGGGGCATAGGTTCACTAGAGGTGTCTCTCTTGAAAAGAAGCAAACAACATGGTAACAAATTATAGTTGGGCAATTGACAAGAATAGCAACGTGTATGAGTATGGTCATTCATGGTAAAATCTCATATAGGCATTAAGTTCTTGACAAGTAGACCATTAATCCAAGTATCTCTACTCTAGTTGATCTAACCCCAATTCTGTAAGTTCTGTTTCATGGAGAGAGAAAAACAAAGAGAAGATTTCATCGCGTTTTACGAGACAAAGCCGCCACCACCTCATGTTCTTCATTGGGAGGGCTGCTCTCGAGTATGTTTGGAGCTCCAGAGATGGGGGGGGGGTCATCTCCATCATCATCACCAACCCTTTGTCATGAACAATTCCATGATGCTCACCACTCGAAGTGAGTAATTCCTTCATAGGTTTGTTGGAAGACGATGGAAATGGATGATATTATCATGTAATTGAGTTATTTTGATAGGGTATGATCCCTAGTATCCACTACGTTCCGAGATTGATGTTGCTATGACTTTTGATGCCTAACTCTTGTCACTAGGGCCCGAGCTCTATGATTTCAGATCTGAACCTATTATTTTTCCATGAATATGAGAGTGTTTTGGATCGTATCTTCATGTTGTATGCAACAATTATGTGTTATCATCCGTAGAACCCAAAGTGACAATAGTTGGGATCATCTCTAGTGATTACCGTAGTATGAGGACATCATGTATTCATCATGTGTTAATGCTTTGTTCCTGTTCTACGTTTAAAAGAAGACCTTAATATCCCTTAGATATCCTTATGGACCCCACTGCCATGGGAGGGTAAGCCAGAAGATGTCATGCAAGTTCCTACATTACATTGACGAACTCGAGGTAGTTCTATGTAGCTCTAGTATGTAACAGTTACATGATGAATGTTATCCAACAAAATTTTCCATCACCAATTCAATGCCTATGATTTTTAAATATTGATCTTTGCTAAGTTACTATTACTACTTTTTTTGTTACAACCATCATATTTGCTACTATTCTTGTTCCTATTGATCTTGTTACTTTGCTACTAAAACTTTGATGTAGAAAGAAATTCCAAGTGTGGTTGAATCGAAAACTCAACTACTAAGACCAATAAATATTCTTTGGCTCTCCTTGTGTTTAATCAATATATTAGGGTGTAATGCTACCTGTGAAGACTGTTGCGATCCCCTATAATTGCACGTTATCAAGACATTTTCCTCGCGCCGTTGCGGGGGAGAATAGCTCTATTTATTGAGTTCACTTGTGATTTTCACTTATCATGATGAAGAAACTGAAATACCATAAGACTAAGATCATACCCTCTCAGACGAGGGAAGGTAAGGACCTGCCATCTAGGTCCGCATTTGATTCACCTTTTGTTTTGAACAAGCTTATGACACCTCCACGTGTTATTCAATCTGATTCTGCTTCTACTACGGAGGATGTTAATGATGATGCTACTACTATGTTAGATGAAACTGAAACTGTGACACTTCATGAATTAGTTGATGCTCCTATTGCTAGATCTACACAAACTGGAAATGGTGAAACTGATGAAAACTATGACTCACTTATTATTTCTAGCTCTCCTACTAGAATCATTATGCATGATGTACCTGATGGATATGTTATGGATAGGGAGATAGCTAGAGACGTTCTTGCTTGTAATGACAGAGATGGTCTTAAGAAATTGTTGATTAAACTGAAAGAAAAAACTAAGTTTGAGAAAATGAAATATGATCCTAATTTTTCTACTTCTCCTATATGAGTTATTGATAAGGATTATGAATTTTCTATTGATCCCGAGTTAATTACTTTGGTAGAGTCTAATCCATTTCATGGTTGTGAAACTGATACTGTTGTGGCATGCTTTACCAAATTAAATGATATTGCCACCATGTTTGGTCATGAGGAAAAGAATGTCTATTACTATATGCTTAATTTTTTTTCCTTTCTCACTAAAGGGTGGTGCTAGAAGTGGTTTCATACTCTTGCTCCTCGGAGTCCTAAGGATATGATATATTACTTTTCTGGAAAAAATCATGCTCATAAGAAACAAGATGCTTTACATGAAATATTTGATTTTGTGCATTTTCAAGAAGAGTCTCTACCTCAAGCTTGGGGGAGGCTTCTCCAGCTGCTTAAAGCTTTGTCTCATCACCCTCTTAAAAAATCAAATACATGATATCTTTTATAATGGCCTAAACGATGCTTCTAGGGATTACCCACACAATTGTGTTGGCTGTGTTTTCAGGGAATAAATCGTTGGAAAGGCTGAAGAATTACTGAATAATATATTGAAGAATGCTAATGGTTGTACACTTCCTGAACCACCGCCGGAACCTATTCAAAATAAGAGGGGTATTTATTCCTCGGTCCAATATATATGCAAGAAGAAAAGAAGTCTATTAAATAAAAATGTATTAAATCTGAAGATGTCAAGAAATTACCACCTATTGAAGAAATACATGGACTCTATATTCATACACACATAGAAGGGGTAAATTATCTTCGTAGAATTGATAAGAGTGATATACCTTATAATACTATTGTCCATCAATGCATGGATGAATTTGATAATTATATTGTTAAGCAAGGCCAGTTATAACGAAATGCCATGATGATTGATCGCTTAAGTGGCTTGATGTTTATAATTCCTAATGATCTTAAGGGTCTAGGTAAACATGTACCCGTGGTTTATACTCAATTAGATCAAGTTGCTAAGTCACAATAGGATTTGCTTGTTGAAATTAATGATAAACTAAATGATAATGTTATTAGATTAGTGACTAGAGGGGCTAGAATGACCCAGGAACCTCCCTATTCCTAAGGACACCCTAAAAGAATTGAACAAGTGTCTCAGAGAGCTAATGACGATGAACCTAGTCCATCTAAAATGAAAAAGAGAAATAAAAATGATAGGAATTTGCATGCTTCTAGAAACCTGTTATAGAGAAACTTGCTCACGATCATAATGTTGTTTCCATTCCTGATGCTGAGACACAACCTCATAGTGAACATTCACCTAGTGAGGAAGATAATGATAATGATAATAATGATGTTCACGTAGATGCTCAACCAGATAATGATAAAGAAACTGATAATGATGTGGAATTAGAACGTGTTGTTGATCTTGATAACCCACATCCTAAGAATAAGTATTATGAAGAAGGACTTTATGGTTAGGAAAGATGGTAGATAAAGAGAGACATGGGTTCATAAACCCATGCCCTTCCCTCGTAAGCCTTCTAAGAATAAGGACGAGGAGTATTTTGAGTGCTTTGTTGAAATGCATAGACCATCTTTTTACGAATATATTTGGAAGATATCTTAAAAATGCCTGCTTGTGCTAAATATATAAAAGATAGTATCACTAATAAAATAAAGATTCCATAAGCTGATATTTCCGCCATGCTTGATAATTATTCTTTCAATGGTGGAGTGCCTAAGAAGTTGGGAGATCCTGGGATACCCATGATACATTGCTCCATTAAACGAAGTTATGTCAAAATTGTTTTATGTGATCAAGGACTCGGTGTTAGTTTTATGCCTTTCTCCCTATATAAAAGACTTGATTTAATTAAGCTTACACCTACTGAAATATATTTCCAAATTGCTGATAAGTCCACTTCTATAACTATCGAAATTGGTGAGGACGTTCCTATTGTAGGTGCAAATGTTACTATCTTAATGGTCTTTGTTATTCTTGAGATTCCCGAGGATGAAAACATGTCAATTATCCTTGGTAGACCATTTCTAAATACTGCATGGGCTTTTATTGATTGCAATAAAAGGTAGGTTACTTTTCATGTCAATGGTAAACAACACATAGTGCCCTTTCCGAAGAAATAAACTTTCAAAAATAATATCAATTCCATTGAACAAATTGCCACAATTACTGTTGGAGGGTTTAAATTTCCTCTTCCTCGTGTCCAGAAGGAATATGATATTCTTAATGTTGGGGAGACGCACTCCCCATTGAGGTAACTTAGTGCGATATGAATGTTTTTTGGTTTCATGTCACTTGAAAATGGTTTGTTAATAAGACTTGATCAACCTTATTAATAGCTTATTTTTTAGGACCATGTAGTCGATAAATTTAGTAAGCACAACCTACTGTATCTCAAGTTTTATTTTATTTTATTTAACATTTTAATAAAGTAGAATGTCATATTTTCCATGTTTTCTGAATTTTCCATGCAATGAAAATGTCCCAAAAATAAAAGTTCTCGGAACGTCTAGAAAATTTAGTACCATTTTTTCTAGAATAAATAAGAATTTCTGGCACTGAACACACCCCACAAGGGTGCACCTGTGTGCAACAAGCTCATAGGGCGTGCCCATCAAGCTTGTGGGTCACATAAGGACTCACTGATACGTCCCAAACGTACCGATAATTTCTACTTATTCCATGATCTTTTGAGTGACATTGTTATATCTTTTGCTACACTATTATATCTTTTTACACATATTTAGACTAACCTACTAACTCAGTGCACCCATTGCTAGTTTATGTGTGCTGATGTCTTTTTTGCAGGGGCTTTTACCCAAAATTCCAGAGCCCCAAAAATCCCGAGAAAAATATATAAAAATCAGCATAACGGAAGCTTCCAGATTGCTGAAGATGGGCCGGAGGGGAGCCACGGGCTGCCTAGGCGGCAACCATGCGCAGCCTGGCCCCTGGCCGTGCCCATAGGCCGACTCGGTGGGACCCACCTCCTCTGAGGCGCTCCTTTGTCCTATATTTACGCCTCCGATCGAAGACCCTTCAAGCATATCCATATTCGCAAATTTCTCCATCGTTCCGCTGCCGCAGCGCTTCCGAGATCGGGAGCGTCAGGATACCTCTTCCCGGCAACCTGTCGGAGGGAGGATTGACCTCCAGGAGCTTCTCCACCACCATGGATGTTTTCCGGACGTGTCGTGAGTAGTCCTCTTTGGACCATGAGTCCATGAACAGTAGATATGTGATGTCTTCTCTCCAATCTTGTGCTTCCATGATTAGCCCTCGTGAGCTGCCCTACATGATCAAGGCATCTATGTAATTTTCCTGCTATTGCTATGCTCGGTTTGTTGGGATCTGATGGATTATGAGATTATGTTCAGATTCGTATGAGTTATATATTTGATTATCCTTTTATATTATGTTCTTTAGTGATTCATGCATGTGCTCCGTTGCTCTTTATTGCTTTGGCCGAGTAGTAGATTGTAACTCCAAGAGGGAGCATTATGCATGATTGTGGGTTCATGCCCCCTGATATCTAGTTTGAGTGACAGACACATGAGACTAGGGGATGTGATGTTGCCACCAGGGAGAAAACAACGGTGCTTGTGACCACGGTTGCAAGGATTGTTTACCTTATGCATAGTTCGTTACTGCAGTTGTCCGTTGCTTTGAGTTTACACTTTGGGTGGGGCTCGCAACTTAATACCAGCGAGATGTTCTGGATAGATATATCAAGGTGGATGATTAGTAAGTAGATGCTGATGAATAAATGGTCTACTTGTCTTGGCGTACTGCCCATTACTATTGAGCCTCTAACTTTCAATTAGCATAATTAGCATCGCGGTGCGTTTATAGTTCTGTCAGTTGCCCAGCTGTAATTTGTTTACCCATGCATAGTTGTTTATCGTCTCTTAGGAGAGAGACATCACTAGTGAACATCATGTGACTCAGGTCCATATCACCACCATTGCTTACACCTCCACCATTTACTGCTTTAATTTACTTTTCCATTGCAATCACTATCACTATTCCTGCTTTTGTTTTGATCCTTTGCAAACTGCAAGGCCGAAGAGATTGAAAACCTCTCTGTACTCGTTGGGAGAAAAGTTATTTGTTGTGTGTGCAGGTCCACGTGTTCTGCTAGCGCCAGGGCAGCGGACACCTACTTGTTGATCCTCGGAGTCTTCCTGGTTCGATAAACCTTACAGTCTCCGTGTAAGGGAAACTTGCTACTGACTACATCTCCACCTTCCACTTGGGGTAACCAACGAGGGGCGAAAAGTATATTCATCAACTCGTCATCAAGCAAGCTTCTGGTGCCGTTGCCGGGGACTCCAGTCTTCAAGATAGGGGAGTTGCACACTATATTTTACCTTTGCTTTTTAATCTTGTTAGTTTGCTTTTTAGTTTTTGCTTTAGAGTCTTATACCAAAAATCACAAAAAAAATTAGTTGATTTGCTTTTAGTTGTTCTTTCTGCTTAGTCCAGCTTGTTAGGGTTTGATGCTTTGAGGGAATCTGAGGTCCTAGATTTCCATAAAAGGAATGGTGAAAATATGAAGGAGGCTTGGTATAAAATATCTGAAGCACATAAAAGAATTATGCCTTGGATACCTATCAAAATTGTGCTTAGAAATTTTTATCATGGTCTTTTTATTTGGTGTAAACACACTCTTGATATTATAGCTGGAGGAGATTTTTTAGAGTGTGAAGAGGCTAGAGCTCTTGATATTATACATGGTCTATTTAAATACCTTGTTTATGGTCGTGGATATGACACTATTATAGAAGGACTTGCTACCATTGAAAGGAAAATAGATACTCTAGACTTAAGAGAAAGAGAGAAACCCATGGTTGATAAGAAAAAGATTTTGAAAATAGATGAAGACTGGGAGCCTTTTGTTAGAATTCGCATCTCTAACCAATATTTCCTTGATTATTGTGATATTGGATCCGTGGTTTCTACAATGCCAAAAGTTGTTTATAATTCTCTAAGCTTAAACATAGACAATTTTTCATCTTATCATGAACATGCTAATGGGGATATTTCTGAAATCCAGGGAAAGGTAAAATATGTCCATGTTACATTCTTTAAAAGGAATGCAACGGTTGATTTCTTCATCATGAAGCCAAACCAAGGAAATATAGTTCTTGGAAGGGACTTCCTCCGAGCCATGAAAGGCTTCATTGATATAGGTAAAGGACACATACGCTTACGTGAGAAAGCGAAAGGTACGTACCCGTTCCCTAGGAAAAATAAAGATGAACTTGTTGAGGATCCATTTGATGGTTTTGATGACGCCAATGACTTTGGTGAATTTTGATACTCGTTTTTGCATCATGCCTAGCTCAAAGGCATAAAAGAAAGCGCTGGTTGGAAGGAAACCCAATTTATTTTTTTACTTTCATTTTTAGTGGTCTTGATGCTTGTTACCACTGTAGCAACATCATTGTATCTTTATTTTTAAGCTTTGTGCCAAGTTTTAGCCTCCGATTACAAGAAAGTTCAAAATTTGTGAAATGCTGTCCAGAAATAGATTCTGTCTGCTTGACGGAAAAATTCGCCAAAAAAACCCAGATCATATTTTTGATTTGGAAGGTTTTGGCAGAATTCTATGTATAATTTTCTTTCTCGCATCTATTCTGAGTTTTTGGATTGGAGTTGTATAAGTGCCCCGAAAAAATTATTTACTACATGTTGTTGTGTTTTTCACAGCTTCTGCCATGTTTTGCGTTTTCATCATTTTGCAAATCTTAAGCTTGCTTTTCCTTTGCAAAAACCTTTTGGAAATCATGAGAAACAGTAGGTGTTCATGAAAATATTTATTTCCAGTAGGTAATGAATTATTTTATCATGGGTACTAACCACTCTAATCAGCTTATGATGAGTTCCGTATGAAGGGAGTTTTCAAGTATGCGATGGAAGATGATGAAAGAAGATCCAGGAGTGTCAAGCGCTCAAACTTGGGGATGCCCCATCCAACTCCAAGAAATATTCAAGGAGACTCAAGCGTCTAAGCTTGGGGAGGCCCCCGTGCATCCCCTTCTCTATCAACAATCATCAGTTCGTCCATCTCCATGTTATATTTTCATCACTTCATATGTTATGTGCTATTTTGGAGCTTCCCGCTCTTTACTTTTTAGTTTCTTTTAGTTTTGCTTGCTGTTCATAACAAGTCAGAACTTAGCTAGCCTTCCTTGTTTGGGAGAGAAACACACTCCATTCCACTCTAGAACATAACATAGTTTTTCATGCTTATCTTTTTTGTGTGTTCTTTATCCTTTCATAGCTGTGGTCATGCTTAGCTCTTAGTTTTCATGCTATATCTTTTTAAGAGATTTTATTTATGTTTCTTTTGGAACCCATGTGAGTTATCATGCTTATCTCGTTTAGAGAGTTGGCTCGTTGCACTGAGTTGTGTGTCTTGCATGAGTAGGTAATAGAGGTTGCTTTTTAAGTATAGTAGTAACTTGCAATAGTTTTGAGGTATTGATTTGAGTAATGTTTGGGCTATTGGTGCCTAGAGCTTGAGCCTATTAGTGATAGGTGTCGTATTTTTGGAACTATGTGTGTTTTTCAAAAACTAAAAATTATTTGAGAACTCTAGCTAGTAGATTGATCGCTAACCTCTGGAGGGGTTGGAATATATAGAGTACTGTAACGTTACCATGGGTCGAAGATGCGCAAGGATAACGAAACCCCCAAACACTCCTCCTCGGGGTACTTGTCTCTTTGTGAATTTCCTAACTAGATAGAGAGTTACCGATAATAAGTGCATGAGTTATTCAGACTAATGCGATTATTCGATTGTTGGCACTCCCACCATCCATATTTTGCTAGCCTCTTCGGTACCGTGCATTCCCCTTTCTCATCTTGAGAGTTGGTGCAAACCTCGCCGGCGCATCCAAATCCTTGGCATGATATGCTCTGTCATCATAAGCCTCATTATATCTTTCCTCAAAACGGCCACCATACCTACCTATTAAGGCATTTTCATAGCCTTTCTGAGATACATTGCCATGCAACATCCACCATCTCATGACTTGATCTTCATGTCATACATGCTTTTGCTTGATCGAGGACCCTATGATAGTTGGGCCTTGCCCTTATTATTGCTACATGACGTGCTAGTTTCATTGCATATCCTGCTACACTGGCAGAGTCATACATTTGCATACATCATGATAGTTTTCATTTGTCTTTATGTGAGTACTTCTTATAAAGTGTGATGATCTTCTTTTTATTCTTGTAAAATATAGAGTGTTGCCCTTAAGTGAGGAAAAGATTCCAAAGAGGACAAATTAAAAGATCCCAAAGAGGACGAATGAGAGTTAAATAGAAAAAGCCAAAGAGGCCACAAAAAAGGAAAAAAAGAGAGAAGGGGGCAACACTACTATTCCTTTTGAAATATCCACACTCGTACTCCATTGCTATATTTGTACTACATAGAGATTATCATTCATGCGTAACTATGTGGGGACCCTTATAGTATAGAACTTGTCTTGTATATTCCAATGATGAGCCTCCTCAAATGATCTCGAGGTCTTCATTAGCAAGAAAGTTGGATGCACCCCCACTAGTTCCATTAGAGAGCTTACCTTAGATCATATGTGCATCTGTTGCATGGCAATCCCTACTCCTCACATCATATCTATCATTTGGCTTTCTCTCGCCTATGGTTGCCCTCATTGATGTGAGCCTTTCACACCTTTTTGTCTTCCTTCCCCATCATTATTCTATTTGCCATCCTAAGTGCCAACATATCTTGCTTGCGCTCATCCATTGCATGAGTGCTCAAAGTCAAAAGGGAGAGCATCATTTTGACTTGTGCATGACTACTGGTCTGGGGATGAGTCAAAATAAGATTCCAAAGGAGACCAAGTGTGAGGTCTAGTAGATTGAGTCCTCAATTAAAAATATATTTTGTACTCTCAACCCATCTCCCATTTCTTGCACACAAACACCATTTGGAGACATTCGAGTCACGAACAGCGAGAGCTCTTGCACCTTCATGTTCTTACTTTGCTAATTTCAATACTAGATATAGACTCTTGCTTGTTATTGTCTTGACCTGAATTGCATATCTTACTTGCTTTACTTTGAAGTTCTTATATGTGTGTTAGCATGTCACCACATCAATTATTTGTGCTATCATTTACATACTCAAGGACAAGCAGGAATTAATCTTGGGGATGTTGATACGTCCCAAACGTATCTATAATTTCTACTTGTTCCATGATCTTTTGGGTGACATTGTTATATGTTTTGCTACACTTTTGTATCTTTTTACACATATTTGGACTAACCTACTAACTCTGTGCACCCAGTGCCAGTTTATATCTACCGATGTCTTTTTTGCACGGGCTTTTACCCAAATTTCCAGAGACCCAAAAATCCCGAGAAAAATATATAAAAATCAGTGTAACGGAAGCTTCCGGATCACTGAAGATGGGCCACAGGGGAGCCAGGGGCTGCCCAGGCGGCCACCCTGCGCGGCCAGGCCCCTGGCCGTGCCCACAGGCCGCCTGGTGGGCCCCACCTCCTCTGACGCCCTCCTTTCGCCTATATTTACCCCTCCGATCGAAAACCCTTCAAGCATATCCAGATTCGCGAATTTCTCCATCGTTCCGCCACCGTAGCGCTTCCGAGAGCGGGAGCGTCAAGAGACCTCTTCCCAGCACCCTGTTGGTGGGAGGATTGACCTCCGGGAGCTTCTCCACCACCATGGATGCTTTCCGGACGTGCCGTGAGTAGTCCTCCTTGGACCATGAGTCCATGACCAGTAGCTATGTGATGTCTTCTCTCCAATCTTGTGCTTCCATGATTAGCCCTTGTGAGCTGCCCTACATAATCAAGGCATCTATGTAATTTTCCCCCTATTGCTAAGCTCAGTTTGTTGGGATCCGATGGATTATGAGATTATGTTCTGATTGTTATGAGTTATATATTTGATAATCCTTTTATATTATGTTCTTTAGTGGTTCATGCATGTTCTCCGTTGCTCTTTATTGCTTTGGCCGAGTAGTAGACTATAACTCCAAGAGGCGGCGTTATGCATGATTGTGGGTTCATGCCCCGTGATGTCTAGCTTGAGTGAAAAAACATGAGACTAGGGGATGTGTTGTTGCCACCAGGGAGAAAACAACGGTGCTTGTGACCACGGTTGCAAGGATTTTTTTACCTTACGCATAGTTCGTTAAAGCAGTTGTCCGTTGCTTTGGGTTTAGACTTTGGATGGGGCTCACAACTTAATACCAGCGAGATATTCTAGATAGATATCTCAAGGTGGATGATTAGTAAGTAGGTGCTGATGAATAAACGGTCTACTTGTCTTGGCGTATTTCCCATTACTATTGGGCCTCTAACTTTCAAGTAGCATAATTAACATTGCGGTGCGTTTATAATTTTGTTAATTGCCCAGCTGTAATTTGTTTACCCATTCATAGTTGTTTATCGTCTTTTGGGAGAGAGACATCACTAGTGAACATCATGTGACTCAGGTCCATATCACCACCACTTCTTGCACATCCACCATTTACTTCTTTCATTTACTTTTCTGTTGCAATCACTATCACTATTCCCGCTTGTGTTTTGATCCTTTGCAAACTACAAGGCCGTAGAGATTCACAACCTCTCTATACTCGTTTGGAGCAAAGTTATTTGTTGTGTGTGCAGGTCCACGTCTTCTGATAGCGCCCGGGCAGCGGACACCTACTTGTTGATCCTCGGAGTCCTCCTGGTTCGATAAACCTTACAATCTCCGTGTAAGGGAAACTTTCTGCTGACTACATCTCCACCTTCTACTTGGGGTAACCAACGAGGGGAGAGAAGTATATTCATCAACTCTTCATCACCCATTCACTTCACACCCATGCCCATAGCCTTCTCCTACCTACAGAAAAAATCACCATTGCTTCCTAACCGTGTTCTTTCTCATTTTCGAGTGATTTTCGATCTCTTTGCTCCAAACTCCGTTTCCAAAACTGTTTTGAGGAATTGCTCCTTGGTATGTGATTTTTCTCCAACGTATCTATAATTTTTGAATGTTCCATGCTGTTATATTATCATTCTTGGATGTTTTATAATCATTTTATAGCAACGTTATATCATTTTTCGGGACTAACCTATTGACATATTGCCTAGGCCTAGTTACTGCGTTTTGCTATTTTTTCCTTCGCAGAAATCCATATCACATGAGGTCCAATTGCCACGAAACTTTACAGAGATTTTTTTTGGACCAGAAGGAAACTTGGGAGCCAAGAATGATCAGCACACAAGGCCAAGGGGGCCCACTAGACATCAGGGCACTAGAGGCCCCCAGCGCGGCCTGGTGTCTAGTGGGGCCCTCAGGCACCTCGTCCATCACCTCTGATAAGTACCCCAATATTCATAAAACCCTAGAGGAGTCGACAAAAAATCGTTTCAGCCGCCGCAAGTTCTAGAGCCATGAAATCCAATCTAGAGCTCATTCCAAGAAGGAACACGATCACAGAGCGGTTCACCATTCTGAGTGGTGCTCCATCGATGTTGCGTGAGTAGTTCATATATACCTACGGGTCCGTAAGCACTAGGTAGATTTCTTTCTCTCTTGTTTTGTTTCTCAATACAATGGTCTCTTGGAGATCCATATGATGTAACTCTTTCTTTTACGATTTGTTTGTTGGGATCCGATGAATTGTGAGTTTATGATCCAATTTTTGAAAGCATATTCATGCTTGATTATTATTGCCTCGTATTTCTTTTCCGATACTTGGTTCTTGTCTGTCCAACTTGATCTTTTATCTTGCAATGGGAAGAGGTCCTTTGTGATAGGTTCGATCTTGCGGTGCTCAATCTCAGTGACAGAAAGAGACATGACATGCATGTATCATTGCTCTCAAGGATAAAATTATGGGGTCTATTCTTACATGAATACATCTTGTCTACATCATGTCATCTTTCTTAAGGCATTACTCCGTTCCTCCATGAACTCAATACACTAGATGCATGGTGGATAGCGGTCGATGTGTCAAGTAATAGAAGTAGATGCAGGGAGAAGTCGGTCTACTTATCTTGGACGTGATGCATATATACATGATCATTGTGTTGAATATCTTCATAATTATTTTCCCTTCTACCAATTTCCCAACACTAATTTGTCTACCACCGTTTGCTATTTCATGAGAAAAGCCAGTAGTGAAACCTACAGCCCCCGGGTCCACTTCACATCTTCGATTTGCAATCTCCACTTTGCTATTTGCGTTTCTACTTTATTTTTTCTGTTGTTTTCATATCTATATTACCAAAAATACCTTGTTGTGTTCTATTTGCTATCACTCTTATTTGCATGTATCAATCTATCCTTACTTTACCCACGAGGGATTGACAACCCCTCCACGTGTTGGGTTGCGAGGATTTGCTATTTGTGTGCACGTTTTGCTTACATAATCTTCTGGATCTTCCTACTGGATTGATACCTTGGTTTCTTAACTGAGGGAAATACTTCTCGTCGCTGTGCTACATCACCCTTTAAGCTTGGAGGAAAACCAACGCATCAATGAGACTAAGCAAGATTTCTGGCGTCGTTGCCGGGGAAGATCAAGTCAAGATCTATCAGGTTCCTACAAACAAATATCATGAATTTATTTAATCCTGGTGATGAATATGATATTGATAATAATTCTTGGAATAGGACTGAAAGTGGGATTGAAACAATGTAAACTTTAGGTAACAATGATCCCACTATTTTGGAGAATTATCTATCTCATGAATTTTTTCGACAAAAGTGGGTTTGGAGAGGTCATGACTTTAGTTAATGTAAATCCCACTATGTTGGAAGATTATAAGACTTTTATGCATGTGGATCATGAAGATAATATTTTATGTGATATCTATATTGTTGAATTTGAATATGAACCTACATGTATTTATTATGAGAGAGGGAAATATGCTTATATGAATACTCATGGTACTAAATTATCTCTCTTCATGTTGAGATTGCTATTGTTTCTTTCTTCTTCCTTACATATGTTAGATATTTTGTATCTTGATAAATAATTTGCTTCTGAGATGCCTATGCATAGGAAGAATGTTAGAATTAAATGTGTTTGTCTTATGCTATATGATGCTCTCTTTGTGTTTCAACAACTATCTTTCATGCGACCATCAACAAAATCTCAAGCATATCTTAATGGCTATAAAGAAAGAGCCTGTTGGGAGGCAACCCAATCAATAATTTTTTTTTCACTTTTGCTTTCTATTCTCGAGTTTTTACACAATTCTGCTACTATTATAATTTTGCTTTTTGTGTCTTATTTAGTGTTCGTGCCATGTAAGGCCTTTGGGATCATGTGGGGGTGTTAGTTGCTTTAATCCTATTCAAAAATAAAAACTTTTAAGTCCAGTAGAAAAAATCCTAAAAGTCACACAAACGTCAAAAGTGTTTAGATATTTCATAAAATATTAATAAACAAATTTCCTATGTTATCCTATTTTTTCAGAATTTTTGGAGTTACAGAAGTACAAGTAAATTCCGAATCTTTACAAAGTGTTCTGTTTTTACCAGATTTTGTTTTCATTGCATTTTGTGCTTCTTTTAATGATTCTATGGTTTATATCCGGGGCGTAAGCCATGGTAAATTGAGAATACAGTAGGTATAATACAAAAGCAAAATTGGAATAGGTTGTCAACAGTACCTATGGTTTATACAAAAGCAAACTTTGGTTTTATTATACTAACGGATGTCACCAAAATTTTGCTGAGTATTCTGTGATTGAAGTTTTCATGTTTTGAGTGAGATCACGATGGAAGAAGGAATAAGGAGTGATAAAAGCCTAAGGTTCGGGATGCCCCATAGCACCCCAAGGCAATATCTAAGGAGTACCAAACAACTAATCTTGGGATGCCCTGGAAGGCATCCCCTCTTTCTTCTAGAAACCATCGGTAATTTTACTTGGAGCTATATTTTTATGCATCACATATCATGAGTTTTCTTGGAGCATCTTGTATCATTTGTGTCTTTGGTTTCTTCGCTAAATAGTTTGCCATAATAAACCATGCTGGAAACACCCATTTGAGAGAGCTGAATTATGCTATGATTTTTTAGAATCCCTCTCTATGCTTCACTTAAATTTTTAGAGCCATGGAATTTCTCATGTACTTCACTTATATATTTTTGAGCATGGTGGTGCTTTTATTTTTAAGAAATTTTCTCTCATGCTTCACTTAGATTATTTTTAGAGTTGTTGAAATTTTGATGAAATCCTCTCTTCTTCACTTATGTAATTTTGAGAGTTAAAAGTTTTAAAGAAACTTGTGCTCTCGCTCTTCACTTATATTTTTTTGAGAGCTTGTTATTTGCATTGGAAATTTTCTTTAAATGAAAATTAGTTCCAAATGATGAATGTCCAAGAAAGATATAATAAAAACTTTCATGAATATCATTGGATATTAAGCTTCATTCTTTGCAATAGTTTTGTGATATGAGGATTGTAATATGTGAGTTACGTTGATGAGTAATTATGCTCTAGTAAGAATATTGGTGTTAAAGTTTGTGATTCCTTATGCATGCACATAAAGTCAATATTTATGTTATGAAATTAAATCCTATTGGTGTTGCTTTTCGGTGTTAGTTATGTTAAATGTTCACTTATGATGATTTTCGTTCCTTGGTTGGGCGCTTCTCAATCTATTGCTAGCCTTCACTCGTACTAAGCTGGTGTTGTAAATATGCCTAGAGGCAATGATAAATAGTTATTATTATATTTCCTGTTTAAATATAATCGTTTATTATCCATGCTATAATTGTATTGAACGAAAACATAGATACATGTGTGGATATATAAAAAAAACAATTTCCCTAGCAAGCCTCTAGTTGGCTAGCGAGTTGATCAATGATAGTCAAGTATTTCTAGCTATATGCAAGTGTTGTCACTTGATAACTGTGTCACATCATTAGGAGAATCATGTGATGGACTAGACCCAAACTATGAACGTAGGATATTGATCGTGTCGTTTTATTGCTATTGTTTTCTGCGTGTCTAGTATTTGTTCCTATGACCATGAGATGATATAACTCACTAGCACTGGAGGAATACCTTGTGTGCATCAAACATCACAACGTAACTCGGTGACTATAAAGGTGCTCTACATGTATCTCCGAAGATGTCCGTTGAGTTAGTATGGATCAAGACTGGGATTGGTCACTCCGTGTGACGGAGAGGTATCTCGGGGCCCACTCGGTAATACAACATCACACACAAGCCTTGCAAGCAATGTTACTAAGTGTAAGTCACGGGATCTTGTATTACAGAATGAGTAAAGAGACTTGCCGGTAACGAGATTGAAATAGGTACACTACTAGGAAAAGGGCTATAGATGATATAGACACTAATGGCGCACCAGACAAGTAATGCGCCACTACTATATAGCAGTGGGGCACCATGTGCAGGTGTGCCATTAGTGTGATGGACACTAATGGCGCACCACACACTCGGTGCGCCACTACTATAATTTGTTTTTTGCAAAATTACTAATGGCGCTACTAGTTTAACTAGTAATGGCACACCACTCACCCAGTGCGCCACTACTATAATTTTTTTTTGCAAAACTACTAATGGCGCACCACCAGCTGGTGTGCCATTAGTAACCAGCTGGTGGTGCGCCATTAGTAGTTTTGCAAACCCTCGTCCAATCCGCCGAATCCCGCGACCAAGGTATGCATCCGCAGCCGCCCCCGTCGCCGTGCCGTCGAGCCCCTCCTCCTGTAGCCACCCTACCCTCCCTCCGCAGCCAGGGGGTCCCGGACTCGCCCTTGCATTGACTCCCCGCCGGCCGGCCCCGGCGACCGGACGAGGAAGCCCGGCAGCGCCGCCAGCGGAGGGTTCATTGCTGTCGCCCGGTCCCAGATTCGCGTGATCCGCGCGAATCCGGCCCCCGTCGCCTCCCCGCGCCCATCGCCCGCTCGTCGGCTCGTCGTCGGTGGTGGTGGCTCCACCCTCCCCCTCCCTCCGCGTCGCCTAGGTCGACCTCCTCGTCTTCCCCTCTACCTAAGTTGGATGAGGGGGAGGGAGGACGACATGTCGCTCGTTAACGGCGGCGCCGTGCCGCTACGTGTCCCCGAGGCTGCCGCTGGCCCGACCGTGCTGGTGAAGAACCTCTACCTCTCCTGCGATCCCTACATGCGCGGCCGGATGCGGGACTTCCACGGCTCCTACATCCTCCCGTTCAAGCCCGGATCTGTCAGTCCTTTTTCCACTCTATCTGCTCTTTCTTCTTGTTGTTGGTTAATTCCTGTTTACTGACGAGAGAAATTTTATTGTGTCAAAGGTTATAGAAGGGCTGGGCGTGGCGAGAGTGGTGGACTCCACTCATCCGGGGTTCGTCGTCGGCGACATTGTTTCGGGAATGACTGGCTGGGAGGAATACAACCTGATTGACAAGCCTGAACAGCTGAACAAGATTCAGCAAAGCGACATACCACTCTCCTACCATCTGGGGCTTCTCGGTTAGTTTCTTGCTGCTATTTTACTTATTCGGTTGAATCCTGAAGCATCCACAGTATGTATCATGAGTGAATATATGCAACCATGCGAAGGACAACACCTACTGCACTTCGTTCCTTTTAGAAAGTCTTCCCCTGCTTGCACGAAATTGTAATGTGTAATCTAGAAGAAAATGGAGGTTAGAGTAGGCACAAAATGAATAATGGTATGTGGTCGAGGGAGTGTCGATGTTGTAATAGGGACTAGTGTATGCTGAATTGCTTATCCATCTAGCTACTGTTTCTGATATTGCTCTTTGTTAACTATTCTTTGTTCCGACATGCTTACTAATACCCTGGTCTTCCCTGCAGGCATGCCTGGTTTTACAGCTTACGTTGGATTCTATGAAATCTGCACACCGAAGAGAGGAGAGTTTGTCTTTGCTTCTACTGCATCTGGAGCAGCTGGTCAGATTGTCGGTCAACTTGCAAAGCTCCATGGCTACTATGTTGTCGGAAGTGCTGGAACAAATGAGAAAGTACATTCTTTCTTCATGTACTCTCGTCGCATAAATTGTCTTCTTCCATGATCCTGACTGAGGCTAGCTGGTTCTTCTTGTTCTGAAGCGCAAGACTGGGTGCACCTTAAACTACAAGTGCAAGGATTGCCGTAATCCCTTTGGGGCCAGAGAGGGTGAGTACACCACATTCCCCTATTTCATGTGTGTCTTTCTGCATGACCGACCAAACTTGTGTAATTTAAATTTCTTCATTGCTCTGCATTTACAAAGAAGCTGGTGTGTCCAACGCTGGTCCAGGAGAAACCACACCACCATCAAGCACTGGAACGAAACCCAACCAATGCCATTGCAAGGTAAACAGATGCAAAAAGCAGGGCTGTTACTGTGTGAAGGTGCGTACTCTTCCCCACGCACGCTCTGTCTTCATTTGAAAGCTTAGACATGCTTCTTTTTTCTCTGATCCTGACTGAGGCTAGCTGACTCTTCTTCTTCCTCAAGCACAAGGTTAGGTGCACCTCATATTGCAAGTGCCTAGGGTGTGATAATCCCAAGGGGGCCAAAGGGAGTGAGTACACCGCATTCTCCTCTTTCATGAGTGTTTTCTTGCATAACCTACCACGCTCGTGTGATTTCCACTGTTCTGCGTGTACAAAGCAGGTGAGTCGAACACCGGATAAGGAAGTGCTGATGGCGTAGGCAACATACCTGACAAAGCAGTGCAGACGACCACACCATCAATTACTGAACCAGGTCAGGTTGATACTACTAGCATGGCATATTGTTCGGATCAACCCTCACGGCCTATGAGCGAGTGACCAGGATTCTAGGTAACTGCGGTAAGTTTGCGCCTCCGCTTGTCTGTGCAGTTTACTGGGAGAAATCAATGTTCATTTGAGAGTTAGTAACCCTGGTGATCTACTCCTTTTGACTTGTCCTGTCCAAACATGAGGAATCTTCAAGAATGATGGAAAAGTAGATGGTTTACCAAAACTCACTGAAAGTGCTGTTATTGTTGACATGTCTTTATCATCTGATGTCCTTTAAGGCCTAAAGGGTTGTTCCTCCACTATTCCTTTTCATTGTCAGAACTCAGTAGTGTCATATGCAGGAGGAAATTTGAAACAAGTAGATTACACTATTGCTTAGCACTCATTTTGTTGTACAATGACGTTGCTGAAGTCCTTTTATTGTTAGTTGCTGCTGTCAAGGACCATGATGCTTGCATCGTCCTCACATCCACCATCTGGTGGACAATGGAAATGTTAACACATGCTACAACGAGCTCTAGGCCAACCAACTAATAAGTTCCATAATATAATTTAAATTTGACTACGCTAGTCTGTGTCCTTTGTTAGTTCATGAATACTATCAGTTAACCTAAACATGCGGTCTTTATTAACAACATTGCATTATTATTTACTTTCACGCCATCCTGCTAACTTTGGTTATTGTCTGTAAATTATGAAAATATTGCTTCAAGACTATGCTTCATGGTTATTGTAGAGGAGCTCTACTGCTCAGGTGCTACACAAACGGAAGCATTCCGTGGATACTGAAGGTGCCCTTGCAGTTGCAGAACACAAAGTGCGAACTGAACCATTGGCTAGTGACACCAATACACACATAATTTCATCTCAGACTGAATTAAATACAAAGGAGCATGAGGCGGCAACAGTTATTCAACCAGCCTTACGAGCATTCTTGGTATTATATTCTATGATTACCATGTTATTATTGACAATTGAAAACAAAATCATGCAAAACGTTGCATTTTGTAACGTGCTCAGGATTCCGCTTTAGGCATGCAACTTGGTAAATGCAACAAAATGTTTAGTGATAATTTAAAAATCATAATGGATGAAAATAAAGGGGAAATCAAATTCATGTGATCTCTATCCCTTTTGTTATGAATGACAAAGTTCTGGTATATTCTTCATAAAGAAGATCTGTAGTGGAACATGATTGACTGATTCCATTAGTGAAAGAATTAGCAAAGTAAATAGATACATCTCTCCACGATATGTTAACTTAAATATTTGAATTGAAAGGTATTAAGCTACAATGTACTCGCTCTGAACACGAGTATAGAAGGCACAATGATCAACATGGTACTAGAATTGTCTAAATTGCCCATAATTAATATTTGTCAATACATTCAATGCAACTATTCTCTGTTCCACCATCACCTAATAGCACCAGCATCATCAAATAATCCGTGAAAGGAAATGCATGCATGTATGTGAAGTAGACAAGCAATGAGTGTACCGCCCAGAGGTGCTTCTTTCTCTACTCCTATTTATTTATCAATAGAAATCTCCATGCTTTTCAAGTGTTGTAATTTGCTAGAGGTTGCTCTTTTCGCCTCTGCATCACTAGCATTGTTGCTCAAAACATGTAACTAGAGACCCATTTGACATGTTGATGATTTCATCTTGTAGGTTGCCACGCGGATGCTCTTTGGACTATGATATGGACATGAAGACATTTGTTTTAGTGCCAAATATTACTTCCTAATGCCCGCAAAGTATCGTTGTGTATTATATTTGCTATGGAGCTATGTATGTATGGATGCTATGGAACTATATGTATATATGGATGCTATGGAATTTTGGATGTATGGATGCTATGGAATTTTGATATATGGATCATGAAATTTGTTATGCAACTTCGCATATATGTTATGTGTTGTGGATCAGTAAAACTATTGGGCACATATTATGTATTATATATTTGATATATATGTTATGTGCGGTTGAATTTGTGGTTTTGAAACAAAACATATATATGCCAGAATACCAGATACTAATGGAGCATCATGGGCTATACTAATGGCGCACTGCCTGGTGCGCCATTAGTATATATGCCCTAGGATGCATACTAATGGAGCACCACGGGCTATACTAATGGCGCACTGCGTGGTGCGCCATTAGTATATATGCCCTGGGAGGCATACTAATGGAGCACCATGGGCTATACTAATGGCGCACTGCCTGGTGCGCCATTAGTATATATGCCCTAGGAGGCATACTAATGGAGCACCATGGGCTATACTAATGGCGCACTGCCTAGTGCGCCATTAGTATATCAGATACTAATGGCGCACCTGTGGTGCGCCATTAGTAAAAAAATCTAATGGCGTGATGCTAGTGGCGCACCTGTAGTGCGCCATTAGTAGCCAAAACAGGTGCGCCACTAGCAGGGCTTTTCCTAGTAGTGGTATTCGGATACCGACGATCGAATCTCGGGCAAGTTACATACTAAAGGACAAAGGGAATGACATAGGGATTATATAAATCCTTGACACTAAGGTTCAACCGATAAGATCTTCGGAGAATACGTAGGATCCAATATGGGCATCCAGGTCCCTCTATTGGATATTGACCGAGGAGTGCCTCGGGTCATGTCTACATAGTTCTCGAACCCGCAGGGTCGGCACACTTAAGGTTCGGTGATGTTTTAGTATAGTTGAGTTATATGTGTGGTTACCGAATGTTGTTCGGAGTCCCGGATGAGATCACAGACGTCACGAGGGTTTCCGGAATGGTCCAGAAACGAAGATTGATATATAGGATAGCTTCATTTGTTTACCGGAAAGTTTTCGGGCATTACCGACAGTGTACCGGGAGTGACGAATGGGTTTTGGGTGTTCACCGGGAGGGGCCCACACACCCGGGAGTTAGCCCAAGGCCCTAGAGTGGCGCCACAAGTCCTTAGTGGACTGGTGGAGTCAGCACAAGGAGCCCATGGCGCCACATAAGAAAATACCAAAAGGAAAACAAAAAGGTAAAGGAAAGAGGGAGGTGGGAATTAAGAGGACGACTCCTCCTTCCCAAACCGAATTGGAGGATGAGTCCACCTGCTCCTAGCGCTGGCACACACTTGAGGTCCTTGTCCCTCAAGGCGAACCCCTCCCCCTCCCTCTTGTATATATTGGCGGTTTAGAGGTTTTTGAGACACAACTTTGCCACGTGCAACTCTAGCCTAAACCACACAACCTCTAGATCGGATTTCTGTGGAGCTCGGGCGGAGCCCTGCAGGAGTAGATCCTCACCACCACCAGAGCGCTATGATGCTGCCGGAGTACTCATCTACTTCTTCGTCTTGCTTGCTAGATCAAGAAGGCCGAGATCATCGTCGAGCTGTACATGTGCTGAATGCGGAGGTGCCGTCCGTTCGGCACTAGATCGGAACGGATCGTGGGACGGTTCGTGGGACGGTTCGAGGGACGTGAAGACGTTCCACTACATCAACCGCGTTTCTTAACGCTTCATGCTGTGCGATCTACAAGGGTACGTAGATCCAAATCTCCACTCGTAGATGGACATCACCAACATAGGTCTTCGAGTGCATAGGAATTTTTTTGTTTCCCATGCAACGCTCTCCAACAACGGGAATAGTGCTTGTGCATCCAAATCCTAAACCCAATAGTTGTGCCAAATGGGTCCACCATACCTACCTATATGTAGTATTTCAACGCCGTTCCAAGTAAATTTGTACTCCCTCCGTTTCTTTTTAGTCTGCCTATATAAGATTTGGTCAATGTCAAGTGATACAAAGTTTGACCAAAAATATATCAAAAGATATCAACATCTATAATACTAAACCTATATGCTATGAAAATTAATATTATGGTGCATCTACTAATATTGATTCAATATTATAAATGTTGATATATTATTCTATAAATTTAGTCAAAGTTTATGAAGTTTGACTTTGACCCAATCTTATATGCGGACTAAAAGGAAACGGAGGGAGTATGTGCTAACTCGAATGTTCCAAATAAATCTCTGTTTTGTGTGCCCGTACCGCTCATGAAGCGGCGAAGGGTGGCCTGTATCTTCCATATTAAGTAGGTTATTCTCAAGATGAGTGTTTATTATCTTACTATTGCACGAGAGTATGGCGGTAATAGGGATGCCCAATCCCAAAAAAATTGTATTTCAAATAGTAAATTCCTTGGGAAGTGTTGGTATGGACGATACCCATGGATACGGCTAGCCGTGGAATGTAAAATAATGGTGAAAAAATGAATAAACTTTATTTTCAGTTTGGGAACCGCCTATAATTTGTTTAGGATGGAGGATATTGGAAACTCCTAGTCACTCTCGTTGACAGGAAAAGCATACCACCTAAAATTTCTTATCTCTAATTTTTTAAGTTTGAGCTCTCGCATTTTTTTTATTAATTGTGAGTTTATGATCACATCTGTGAAAACATATTCATGCTTGATTAGTATAGCCTCGTATTTCTTCTCCGACATTTGGTTTTTGGCTGGCCAATTTGATATTTTTTCTTGCAATGGGAAGACGTGCTTTGTGAATGGTTCGATCTTTAGGTGCTCAATCTCAGTGATAGAAAGGGAAATGACATGCATGTATCGTCGCTATCAAGGATAAAACGATGGGGTCTATTCCTACATGAATATATCTTGTCTACATCATGTCATCATTCTTAATGCACTACTCCATTTCTCTATGAAGTCAATACACTACATGCATGCTGGATAGCTGGCGATGTGTGGAGTAATGGAAGTAGATGCAGGCAGAAGTCGGTCTACTTATCTTGGATGTGGTGCCTATATACATGATGCTTGTCTTGAATATTGTCATAATTTTTTTCTCTTCTATCAATTGCCCAACAGTAATTTGTCTACCCACCGTTTGCTATTTCTCGAGAGAAGCCACGAGTGAAACCTATGGTCCCCGGGTCTACTTCACATCATCTATTTGCAATCTCAACTTTGCAATTTGCGTTTCTACTTTATTTTCTCTCTTTTTTCAGATCTATATTATCAATAAACCCAAAAATATATTGCTGCGTTCTATTTTCTATCACTCTTATTTCCATCTATCAATATATCCTTACTTTACCCACGAGGGATTGAAAACCCCTCCACGCGTTGGGTTGCGAGGATTTGCTATTTGTGTGGAGGTGATGCTTCCATAGTCTTGTGTATCTTCCTACAAGATTGATACCTTGGTTTCTTAACTGAGGGAAATAATTGTCGTCCCTATGTTTCATTACCCTTTAAGCTTGGTGGGAAACCAACACATCAGCGAGGCTAAGCAGTATGTTACTCCTTCATTGCTCCAATTAGTTTTTTCTAGTTTTTACATTTTTCAAACTTTGCTACTTTTGGTGACCATGTATATGAGCTTGCTTGCCAAATTTGTGTGGTTCAATTTAGTTTTGATGCATTATATCACCTCTAGGAACTTGTGGGAGTAGTTGCCATAAATTTTATTGAGTTTCCTTTACTTTTAATTTGAGGGCCAAATTTTTTAGATTTTTCAGAGATGAACAAATATGCTCAAGAGGTTGTTGAGAGGTTCCTCAAGCCGGGGTCCTCAAGAAAACAAGATTAAGTCCAAGTATGATCTCCCTTGCACGGCCGTGGTGCGGCCATGCGAGACGTTCTTGAGGGACGGGGGAATTTATGATAACTTATATTTATTGGTCGACCACATTGGACACATCCACACTACTACGAAAAACCTTATAGGTGGAGACTTATCAATAGTGTGCCTTGTAGAAATTTGCTACTGCTAAATTATAGTAGCGCGACCATAAAACACGCACTGCTGCTATATCATTAGCAGTAGCACGACCCATAAATGTGCACTGCTTCTATTGTGCTCCCCACAAAACCCACAAGACTAAATATAGAAATAGCACGTATTTAAGGGTCATGCTACTACTAAAGTTGTAACTGTAGCGCTGGTCTTCGCTATGCGCTACAACTAATCTAACCTTAGCCCCACCCATCCGTCCATATACACACTCTCATTAGTCACGCTCACTCTCTCTCGCCCTGTCCTCTCCTCACCGTCGACTGCCGCCATCGCTAGCCTCTTCGCCCATCATTACCGCCCTTCATCCTTGAGGGAGTCCGGTACTAAGGGGTCCTCTGGTCGTTGGTCTATCTCTTATGGGCCGGATAGGTGGGCCTCTTGGTGACTATTACTGGAAGGCTGAGCTATAAGGCGACTCTGTGTTCAAGAAGGAATCCTCTGGTGCCTTGGTGTGTCCTTCAAGTCAAGATGGCAGATCAGCATGTTTTTTCCTTGATGGCAACCGACCGTGTGTAACCCTAGGTACCCTGGTGTCTATATAAACCAGAGGGTTTAGTTCTTAGAGAGGGTGAATCATTATCCTACTCATCTAGGGTTTAGTTCATGTGATCTTGTGGTGGATCGACTCTGTAAGTTTCATACACACATCAATATAATCAAACAGGACGTTGGGTTTTACCTCTTAGAGAGGGCCCGCACCTCGGTAAATACTATCGACAAGTTTCTTGTTCCCCATTGATCCAAGATCCACTGCTCGGGACCCCCCTATCCGAGATCCTCGGGTTTTGACACCTACATTGGTGCTTCCATTGAGAGTTTTGACGTGGGAACACCAAAGGATCGATGGCTCACTTAGTCATCAGCGATAGCATCCACATCAGTGATGTATTCGTCCCCGGCCAGCTCTTTGTGTTTGGCTGCATCGTTCTACACGTCGATGCGATCCGTAACCTGACTAGATCATCAGCTTCGTCCTAGAGAAAAAGATGAGGTTCGGAAACCTAGAGTAGACCGCCGACGCCCGAGGCGATCTCGTCCTTATGGTGCTCTCGGCCTCACCCGATGATCTCGGAAATCCTGAACATTTAACTTTGGGCATCCTCCCTGACCCCTCCCGTGAGTCGATTCTTACCTCAGATCGGGCTTTGAGCTTAGATCTGATCACACGGTTCGAAGATCAAGGTCCAGCCTTGGCCTAGCACGCTCCCTGTGCCAACGTGTGAGAGGTCAACTACGAAAGTCTCCAAAATACTAATCCGGCTAACCCTATCTCTAGTGAACACGATATTGGCTCGGATCCTGAAAATAAACATTAAGGAGTACCCTTCTTCGACCTAAGCTCGGATCAGTCTTGAGGTAGGACATGGGGAATTTTACGTCCCACCGACCACCCACTTGGTAGCCACTATCGAAGATTTAGCTGATATGCTGGATTACGCCTCTGAGGAGGCCTAATACGTGGACGAAAATATTGACTCCACTACCCCTAACACCGCTGGATGGTGGACACACACCTCCAACTATGATGTCTACATGGTGGACAATCCTAACAATAACGACGACAACAGTATGGGGAAGAGCGATGACAGCACCCCTAGAAAGAATGGCGACAAGCCCAGCAAAGAGCCGCACGAACGCCAATGTCAGCACAAACGATCCAAGGGGTGCAAGGGTAGGGAAAGCAACACGGGCACATGAGAAAATAATACTCCGCACAATTTGAAGGACCTCAGTGACCTCGTTGCCACGATACGCTTATTTTGCATCATGAATTACTATTGATATTTGTGTTGATCCTGTCCATTATCCATTATTATCGTACAATTCTTATGTATTTTCTCTCTGAATATGCACATCACTAAGTCAGAAATATCTGGAAACTCGAATACTACACTAGGAAACTAAGAAAAGGCAGAAAAATCAATCATCTCCAAATGACCTGAAACTTTACGCATAATTTTTCTGGAATATTTCAGAATTTCTAGGCAAAAATATACCAGAGAGGGGCCACCAGCTGGGCACAATCCATCACGGCGCCCCCTTGGCCGCACCCTTATAGATTGTGGGGCCTAGCTGGCCTTCTTATGACCATCTTCTCCTATATGGTCTGTTTTACCCTAGAAAAATAATCGTAAGTTATGTTTCGAGATGAAGCACCGCCATCTTGAGGGGAAAACCAGGGCGGAGGACCTTTTTCTCTCTCGCAAAGAGATTCTGATGGGGTAATTCCCCTCTGGGAGGGGGAAATTGAAGCCATCGTAATCACCAATGCTTCCTCCTTCATGGGAGGATCAATATTCTTCAACCTGTTCACCAGCACCATCTCATCTCCAACCCTTGTTCGTCACGTGTAATCAAACTTTGTCTCAAAACTTCAGATTTGTACCTATGGATTGTTAGTAGTGTTGATTGCATCTTGTTGTTGATGGTGGTTGGATTACTTGGTGGAAGACATTATGTTCACATGCTTAATTATTATTATTACACCTCTGATCTTGAACATGTTGATGTTGTGTGATTATTAATTATTGTTCCTTAGGAGATGGGAGATGTCTTGTTATAAGTAATCATGTAAATTTGGTATTTTTTTGATATTTCGATGATATGGATGTTGTTACTTCTCTTAGTGGTGTCATGTGAACGTCGACTACATGACACATCACCATGTTATGGGCCTAAGGGAAGTCATTCTGGAGTAATAAATACATGATGGGTTGCGAGAGTGACAGAAGCTTAAACCCAGTTTATGTGTTGCTTCATAAGGGGCTGATTTGGATTCACATATTTCATGCTATGGTTAGATTATTCCTAATTCTTCTTTCGTAGTTGTGGATTATTGCGAGAGGGGTTAATCATAAGTAGGTTGTTATTTCATGTAAGAACATAACCTTTGCACTGGTTCACTCCTATATCAAGTAATCAAAGTAGCGAACGTGAATCAACTTAATATGATGAACATGACTAGACGGAAATTCCCATGTGTCCTCTGGAGCACTTGCTTTAGATAAGAGAACTTTGAGGCCCATACTTTGCTATAAAAATATTGGGCTATCTTGGTGCACCTTTGCTTCTAGTGTTACTTGTCTCTTGCTACGAATTATCTTGCTACAAAACTATCTATCACTATTTCTTACATCATTTGCAAAGAATTCCCTGCTGAAAACTACTTATCATTTCCTTCTGCTCCTCGTTGGTTTCGACACTCTTTCTTATTGAAAAGACTATAGTTGATACCATATACTTGTTGGTCATCTAAAATCTTTTCTGGCGCAGTTACAGGGTAGTAAAGCGCCTTTGGAAAGGAAATATTTTCGCTACGTGCTGCAATTTACTATTGCATGTCACTATGAACGGTAACCTTTGAGTGGCTTGTTTGAGGAATCTTCGCCTCGAATGGAAGTTGAATAATTTGTTCCTCAACCTGTTGAACCTACTGAAAATATTTATTATGAGATTTGTTTGGGTATGGTAGAGAAACTACTAGCTAATCCTGATAATGGTTCAACCCATCCGGATTACCATTTGATATATATCAATGCAATTTGTGGATTGTTTAAGCTTTCAGGTTTACCAAGAGACAAAGAAAAGAATAAAGTTTTCCCTTTATCTTTGGAGGTAAAGCACTAATGTCGTACGTGCTATCGGATGATATTGGATAATGGGATTGGAATCACATGAAGCTGGAATTTCATGAGAAGTTTATCCTATGCATCTAATCCATCATGATCGGAATTTTATTTATAACTGTTGTACTCGTGAAGGAAAAGCATCGCTCAAGAATGGGGGAGGCTTAAATATACGATGCACACCTTCCCAAGCATGAGCTCTCAAAGAAAGTGATTATACATATTTTTTATGCTCGACTTTCCCATGATGATTAAACAATACTTGATGCCTGTGATCTCATTTCCTATATGAAGAAGACTATTAAATTCAGGTGGGATCTTATGCAAAAGATTAAACACAATGCTTACAATTGGGAGATCAAAGTAAATATTTAGGTGTAAAGCTTAATTTTGATTTTGTCAAATCTTTCATGAAAACCTCTCCTTTTCATGTGTTTAACAACAAATACGGCATTGACACGGAGATAGTAGCTTCTTTCTGCAAAACTTTTGCTACCTATGTTGACCTACCTAAGGAAAAGTGGTTCAAATATCACCCCCATTGAAAAATTACCCGAGGAATCTCTTAGAATCAAGAAGGAAGAAATAATTGTTAACCATGTTGGTCCAATTGTTCCTACCGCTTGTATTGAGAAACCTCCTTTCCTTGCTATGATTAGGGAACATGCTAAGGCTACAAAAGAGGTTAATGAGAGTTATGTTAGAACACCTATACCTTCTGAACAAATAAATGTTGAGCCTAATGTAGCTACAGTTAAAGTTCACCTAGTCGATAATATTGATGGGTAGGTCATTGACCTCTGTGAGGAAGCTGCTAGAATTGCAAAACCTGTTAGAACCAATCGAGATGAACTAGATAAAGATAAACCGGTGGTAGGCGCACCTATCATCTTATTTAAAATTGGAGATTATTGCAATCATGGCTTGTGTGATGTTGGTGCTAGTATTAGTGCTATACCCTTTACATTATATCAAGAAATTATGCTTGATATAACACCATCTGAAATTGAAGATATTGATTCCACTATTAAGCTTGCAAACCGTGTTCCTATTTCACCACTCGGGATTGTTAGGGATGTTGAAGTCTTGTGCGAAAAGGTCAAGTACCCCACTGATTTCTTAGTACTTGGTTCAGAACAAGATAAATTTTGTCCCATCATATTTGGTAGACCATTCTTGAATACGATTAATGCTGAAATTAGTTGTGCTACTTAGAAGGTTAAACTGAGCTTTGGTGATATTTCTCATGAGTTTAACTTCTCAAAATTTAGAAAGCAGCCACATGAAAAATAATTACCTAGCTAGGATGAAATAATTGGTCTTGCTTCTATTGCTGTACCTCCTTCAGATCCACTAGAAAAATATTTGCTAGACCATGAGAATGATATGCATTCGAATGAAAGAAATGAATTAGATAGGATACTCCTTGATCAACAACCTATCCTTAAGCACAATTTGCAAGTTGTAATTTTAGCTGATCCTCCTCCACCCAAGGAAGATAATGTATTTGAGCTTAAGGATTTACCTGATACTTTGCAATATACTTATCTTGATGATAAGAAGATATATCCTGTTATTATTAGTGCTAACCTTTTAAAACATGAATAAAGGAGATTACTCAAAACTTTAAATAAGAACATGGCTGCTATTGGATATACTCTTGATGATCTTAAAGGCATAAGTCCCACTCTCTGTCAGCACAAGACTAATATGAAACCTGATGCTAAACTAGTTGTTGATCAAGAACGTCACATCAACCCTAAAGTGAAAGAGGTTGTAAGAACTGAAATACAAAAACTTGTGGAGGCAGGTATAATCTTGTGACATCCTCAACTCTTCCTATAGTGATTTCTATAATTAAACTACAGTAATACTATGCTAATGATGCTACGTCACCGTGTTTACTATTGTTCAACTCGTGTTGGTTCAAACCCCGTTCAATTCCGTTACAAATTTAATTTGTGTGAGGAGTGGAATTTAAAAGTTTTGCGACACTAAAAATAAAAATGTGGGATGAGTTGCAAATATTCCCTAAGATTTTATAAAATTAAAGCGGGCATTTTTTAAAGTAATTTAGAGCCTCTAAATAAATACAACAGAAAATGTTAAAAGATAATTAAATAAATAAATTAAAAGAAAACAAAAAAACTAAAAAAAAGAAAAGGGAAAACACCCAAGCCAACTTGGCTAACCGGCCGAGCCGGCCAGCCCACCCGAGCCCCAACCGACCGACCTACCGAGGGGGTATTTAACCCCCTTTTTACCCCAAACCCTAGCCTCACTCTCCCCACATCCCAGCCGCCGCCAGAACCAGGAGGGAGCCAGGCTCCTTCGTCTCTCGCTCCGTCGCTCCCACCACGTCACCTCCTGGATCAAACCGGGCCAACGCCTCTGGACCTCGCAAGCCCATCGCTCGCATCCCCCCGTTACCTCGCTACCCAGCGCACCAACCTTGTTTCCATCGCCCTCTCCACTGCCGGTGCCCCTTCGGTCTCCTCCACTGCCGCCCGAGCCACCTCCTCTACTTGGCGCCATCCCCTCCACTCGCAGCACCACCACCCGCCGGCCCTCCATACCGCTCGCTCTTCCTTCCCCACCGGACAACCACCTCCCCTCCCCGCGCACCACCTAGGACTCATATCCACCACATCATCACCATCGGCCAACCACCACCTTGCCGGCCTTCTCCTCGCCCCGGCTACCACCACCACCACCCCGGCCGGCCTCCTCCTCCACCTGCACTACCATCGACCGACCCTTTTCTTCCCCACCTCGCTCCTCACCCACTACATCCCGATCCAGAAGGGATCGGGGCAGGGGGTCGAAGCCCCGCACCGGTACGTGCCTCACCGGCAACCTATGTCCTCCTTGTCGGCCGCATCGGCGCCGCCGGCCGCCTCCTTGCCGGCTACCTCGCCGGATCCGCCTCGACACCACGCGCTGGCCACGTCCCCGCCTCCTCCTCAATGGCTCCACCGAGTCTCGCCGAAGCAACCACCGCACACCGCTGGTGAGCCCGTCGGGCTCCTCCCTCTTCTCTCCCAACACAACGGCATGTGTATGCACCTGCAAAGATGAATACCCATGATTTTGGCAAAGTGTATGCACATGTTTAGAATGTGTGTGCGGTATAAATGAATGTATGTATGCATGTGTAGATGTATGTATGTATATGGATATATGTATGCAATGTAAAAATATATGTATGTGTAAATGTGTGTTGTACAGCTTGTGTGTGCGTTTAGCGTAGGTAGGTATCACTGTCCCAATGACAGTTGGGCCCCACAATTCCCACCAAATGACACGTGGGGCCCCTCGTAAAACCTGCAGAAATAAAAGTAAAAATAGTTTTATAAATATTTAGTATTAATAAATTAATTAATTGGATTAACTGATTATTTAAATAGTAATTAATATTTTGGATATTTAGGATTTAATAATAATAATAATATATAAATAAGTGTTTAGTTAATTCTAATGTGTAAGATTAGGTAAATTAATTAAATAAAATTGTTTGCTAAACCTGTTATTTAAGATAAATAAAGTACCCTAAAGGCAGTGTATGACACCTAGCTCCCACCCCACTAATTAACTTGATTAAATAATTACTTAAAACCTAATAATAAATGTGCCATGACACATGGAACCCACTAGTCATATTTGACTAGTCAAAACCCTGTTGATTGCTGATGTCATGCTGACATCACATGCTGTCATATTTAATTAGCTAAATTGTTTAAATCTTTTTAATTCCTAATAAATAATCAAACTTTAAAAATTAATATAAAATAAACCGTAAGTTCGACGAAAATATTTTGAACATTAAAGTTGATCAGTAGAACGAGACGAACCCGAATACACTACCCGTTCGTCTCTCACGTGTCCCTAGCATAGCGAACGTGGAACTTTCCATCGATTTCGCCTGACCGGTAGTAGCCAGAGACCTGGGGGATATTATGTGATATTTTCCTGATCATCCATCTATGACGGATAGCACTGTGTTAGCTCATGCCTAGACGTGCATATTTCCATGTCATGCTTAGTGTTTGCATCGGTGTTATATTTATTGCTTCTTCCCCGTCTTCTTACCGGAAGACCCCGAGACTGACGCTGCTGCCGGTTACGACTACCCTCCTGACGACCAGCCCATTGCCACAGAGCAACAAGTCAAGCAAACCCCCCTTGATCATTCCTATATCGCCCATGTATTTCTCCCTCATGCTTGCATTAGTATTTTGCTACTGTTGTAGTTAGCTATTTCTGATGCATAGCCTAATTTTGATGAACTGCTACTTTCAATACCGCACCTTACAACTGCTTAGAATAGGTGGCTCAATCATCCCCTCTGACCCCTTAGTCCAGTTGCCCCCGCTTTATTGTCGAGTCTCGATCCCTAATCGACGAGCCATGACCTGACACAACACTTACACCCCCTTAGTTGTACGATGCTGCAGAGCTACTATCGGGTACTGAGGGTGATGCTGCAGCAACAAAAGTCCTTCCCTGGCGCTTAGGAATTCTTCTTGTTACTTCTCTGATCTGCGTTGGTTTTTCCCTTGAAGAGGAAAGGGTGATGCAACACAGGAGCAGTAAGTATTTCCCTTAGTTTGAGAACCAAGGTATCGAACCAAAAGGAGGGCCTCGTCAAGTCCAAAGTACCTGCGCAAAAACAAACAAGCTTGCACCCAACGCTTCAAAGGGGTTGTCAATCCCTTCAAGATTGTTTGCAAAAGTGAGATCTGAAGGCGGAAAGTGCAACGAAGTGAAAAGTGTAAGGCTGAAAATATGTTGTGGAGTAGACCCTAGGGGCCATAGTGTTCACTAGAGGCTTCTCTCAAAATAGCAAATATTACGGTGGATGAACAAATTACTGTCGAGCAATTGATAGAACCGCGCAAAGTCATGACGATATCTAAGGCAATGATCTAGCATATAGGCATCATGTCCGAGACAAGTAGACCGATACTTTCTGCATCTACTACTATTACTCCACACATCGACCGCTATCCAGCATGCATCTAGTGTATTGAGTTCATGACGAACAGAGTAACGCTTTAAGCAAGATGACATGATGTAGAGGGATAATCTCAAACCAATGATGAAAACCCCATCTTTTTACCCTTGATGGCAACAACATGATACGTGCCTTGCTACCCCTCCTGTCACTGGGTGAGGTCACCGCACGGTATGAACCCAAAACCAAGCACTTCTCCCATTGCAAGAATCATAGATCTAGTTGGCTAAACAAAACCCACAACTCGAAGAGAATTACAAGGATATGAAATCATGCATAAGAGAGATCAGAAGAAACTCAAATAAGATTCATAGATAATCTGATCATAAATCCACAATTCATCGGATCTCGACAAACACACCGCAAAAGAAGATTACATCGGATAAATCTCCATGAAGATCATGGAGAACTTTGTATTGAAGATCCAAGAGAGAGAAGAAGCCATCTAGTTACTAGCTGTGGACCCGTAGGTCTATGTTGAACTACTCACGCATCATCGGAGAGGTCATGATGTTGATGGAGAAACCTTCCGTGTCCGTATCCCCCCTTCAGCAGGGCACCAGGACGTGCCCCAGATGGGATCCTGCGGAGGCAAAAGCTTGCGGCGGCGGAAAAGTTATTACGATGCTCCCCTAATTATTTTGGGAATATTTGGGAATTTATAGGCGCAAGATCTAGGTCAGGGGACCTCTAGGGGGCCCATAAGCCTACATGGCGTGGCCCCCTGGCCGCGGCGTGGGGGCTCCTGGGGCTCCTGGGGCTTTTCTGGTTTGGCCCCCAAGCTCTTCGATCTTCTTCCGTTCCAGAAAAAATCTTTTTGGGGATTTTCTTACGTTTGGACTCCATTTCAAAATCTCCTCTGAAAGGGGTCAAAAACATGGAAAAAACAGGAACTGACACTTGGCACTGAGTTAATAAGTTAGTCCCAGAAAATAAATAAAAGGCATGATGTTATCTCCTCTAAAAGGGGTCAAAAACATCCAAAGTTCGACAAGATAATAGCATGCATCCATCAAAAATTATAGATACGTTGGAGACGTATCAGGTGACACCTTGCGAAGTACTCATGATGTTATCTTTGTAGTGTAGCTAGTCAGTCGTGGTTATCGAGGGTGATTCCTCCTTCACCACTCCCGACGATGACTCTGTCATGCAACTCCTTATGTCTGAGACCCTCGAGGGTGATTCCTCTAAGTCCACCCTGATGTTTGGGATCCAACGAGGGTGATACCTCGGATCCCCCCTGATGTTACAACCATAGAAGTGACTTGACCGTGTTACTGGGAACATTGATGAATAAATGTTAGGCGGGTGGATCTCCGCATGTATGTGTCGTTTAGGTAATTAAAATGTTAATGGATTTTGGTATTTTAAGTGGGTTGGTCGGAAGGCCTTATTACGCACTAACCATATACATGGGAAGAATTATGGGTACTCGGAATCGTAGTATCAACCGAACCTCATCAGACGTCAGCAATGGAGCAGCGCGCGCTCGAGTGGTCCCGATATGCATCGCGCTTGTAATAAGGGGTGCTAGGACTGACATCGGCCTCCCTCACATCATGCATGAGTGCAAAGGGTGATGGGCGCATGACCCCTACGTGCTTAGAATTTAGACTGGCGGGCTGGCCTCTATGTTTATTCTAGGTGGGGCTGCGACGTGTCAATATTTGGAGGCCGGGCATGACCTAGAAAAGTGTGTCCGGCGAGAGTGTTATCGAGCGTGACGGGGAATATGTTGTGCACCCCTACAGGGAAGAACTTATCTATTCGACTAGCCGTGTCCACGGTTACATGACGACTTGGAGTTGTGCCTTGATCTTATACAACTACAACTGTTACTTAATTGGAATAGTTCCTTTGGGATTGCTTCCTCGCAGGGAGTCAAGGAAGAATCTGTGGGCGTGACGTCTAATTAATATTGCTGCAACAATATGACTATTAATTTTGTTACCTGTTCTAATCTCGTCTATTGCTGCAAGACCCCTGAAGATACTAGTCTTTGATATGACTAGGCCTTTCCCTCTCTTTCTCGCATTGCTACAGTCAGTCCACATATAACAACCCCCTGTTTTGATACTGATGCATACTTTGCATAGTTCTGATGTCAGTCTTGCAGGTACTTTGGCTGAGTACTCACCGTTGCTTTGCTCCCCCTTAGTCCCCTTGATCCGTTGCTCCGACCAAATGATGGAGCCTAGGAGATGGAGTATCTCACCAATGACGCCTGCTACACCGACGGTGCCTGCTACTACGTGGAGGCCGCTGAAGACCAGGAGTAGTTAGGAGGCTCCCAAGCAGGAGGCTCCCAAGCAGGAGGCCTCGCCTCGTTCGATCATTGTAACTTTTGTGCGAGCCTTCTCTAAGGCACCCCATGTTTAATGTCTGTACTCACATATTTGTTGCTTTCATTGATACGTGTGTTTATCGAGCTTCCGTATTCTAGCCCTCGTGGCCCCTGGCTTGTAATATGAATCTTGTATGTTTTATTTGTGTCTAGAGTTGTGTTGTGACATCTTCCTGTGAGTCCTTGCGCTTGGTCGTATGGATTTGCATGTATGATTAGCGTACGATCAAATCAAGGGCGTCACAAGTTGGTACCAGATCCGACTGCCTGTAGGTTGCCCCCTTTCCAACTCCTTGGCCGAAGTTGAGTGTAGTGTTTGAAAAACTTACTAACTTTGATGTTGTGGCTTACGGGCGCACATCTCAATTGGGTGGTATTAGCATCTTTTACTCCCTTTCTATAATCTGGGTTCCACTCTCTTCTCTTTCGGGTTAAAGATTTTACTAACTCTAACTCTAGGTTCTCGTAACTAATTCCTCCCGGAGAGCCTCTCATTCCGAATGATGGCTTGATTCATCAGAAGATTCCAAAGATACACTCCGATCTTCTCTCGAGAAGTTGTGCTCATCGCTTTTGTGATTTCCATTCCTTTGTCAACCACTATGGATGACTACATACAAACGTCATTCATATTTTCTTTCAAGTTGCTCTTGTTATACAAGGTATGACTAATTATCTAATCGAGAATTTGTTTGTCCTCAGTTGTTTATGGGTTTTGAAAGTTCTTCAAATTGCTATTTGATCTTTCAGAATCCCCAGTAGCCTGTTGCTCTTGACCTTTCTCACCTGCTTGCATTATGGATAAATCCATATGTCTAGCCGCATTCATTAAAATTCTTTGTGATTTTCCTGTGATCATATTGATTCTACCTTTGTGTCAATGCACCCAATCATCTGTTGATACTAAAAAATTATCTTTCCGAAACAGACATCCTTCCAGGCAGAGCTGGTTCTCGACAAATCAACTTTGGTTGGTTGTCCATCTAAGTCCATTCAACTTACTTGTATTTGATCGGAGCATATGATTTTGATACACCAACCTGGAAATCCTAATTCCTTTGGTAATTAAGTATCAATATTTTTTCATATGTTCTATAACCCGATGCATTGCATCATATCTCCCTCTGATTGAGTATCGATACTCACATCAGGTCCTTTGTGGACCGTCAGACCCATTACTGACAAATTATTTGACAACTTCCTTTACATTGAGAAATTCTTGTGATATTGTTCCCCTGATACATAATGCCATTGGTAAATTGTGTCTTCTCCTTCTGATAAGTTGTATCATATGCCCTTGTCATCCATGCTCTTCAAGCATGTGTTAATTACTCTTGAAGTTTGCGGTATATGTTCCTAAGATGCCCTGACGGGTTGAACCTATGCCTTCCTAAATCAATATGACCCGAAAAAATTTCATGAGTCTTACTCTTCTAGTGTTTTGCCGGATATTATTTCAAAGCTACAACCTCATCAAAGGCGAGGAGTAAATGGCAGGTGATGCATTGATGAAGTGGGAGTCGACCTTGAGCTTTGTGTTCATGCCCATGGAAACGATGGTGATCTCTCCTTAGAAGCTTCTCGTATCAATAATCGTTCATTGTATGATTTGATCTTGCATCCCTTATTTGGTACTTTCCAACCATGCTTGTGACCACGATTGTTGTTCTTTTGATACCATATGTAGACAAGTTAAAGCACTTATCTTTTTCAGATCAATACATCGTTCCAAGCCTTAATGTTGATCTACCTCCTAGTATTATCCCTCGTATCCCGAGAATATCACGGAGCTACATAACTTCCTGTGAGCTCCTAATCAGCTATGATATTTCATTGATTCTAGTTTCCTCATGTTTTGAGTCGCTGGACACTCAAGTACACCGATGATTGAATCATGTAACCACTGCGGTTCAATAATTCTTAGTAATCTTCTTTGTTTATGAGTTTGTACTCGATCATATCTTTCCAAGCCATTAAACTATATTATCATTGTCATGCTAGAGCTTGACCATGCTATTTGTTTCCTTTATCCTCGAAGCACATTTTCAACAGTGCAATAAGCTTACATCAGGCTTTCAATACCATGATTGGTTGTCTTAAAAGACAATCTCGATTCGGAGCTAGCAGACTTATCTATGGTTCCGACAACCTTCCGCTTCACTGTTCCTTTGCTTGATGTCGCCGCTGAATGATTACATCTTCAGGAAACTTCTCCACAAAGGTGTCTTGATCAATCATCAACATTCTTAACTGTTCTAGGGTATCAATCAGATTCTTGATGATAAAGACTATCCTTGCCTCTGGATGATTGGTGTTATCATCGACAAACCTTTTTGCCTTCCCTCCAAACACAAACTTGCTCATGTTTTGTGTTGTCCCTTGAGTTCCTTGCTATCCAGCTTATGTTATCTTCTACCTTGGATTCTTACCATCTTTTATGTCAAGAATGTTGTGAGAATTGTTCCACCTCTTAATAATTCTTGATATAAGTGATACTTCTCGCCATCACCATTCATTTCTTGGTCACGTGTTATTCAAACCGGAATACCGACAAGTGAACTCGGGTGCGATTCCAATACTTCTGACAACCCTATCATTTTGAAGATTATCGACTGATAGTTTCATTCTTGGTGTGTTGGATGTCGACTCACCATTCTAGCAATGGCAGTGCTACTCATTCAGTATTTCTGAGTGCACCCTTTTACAAATCTTTAATTGTTGTTGTTCCGTCGAGCATACGACATTATACCATTTGATTTGATAAATGCTATCTCCTTGATAATATAATTTTGGAAATTCATCCCTGTCAAAATCTGGAGGGATTGTTGCTGAGCCCATTAGCCACACTCCCAACTTCTTATTGTTCACAATGAAGCTTTTGAAAGCACTATCTTCGTGCCTCGCTCATGCAGAATATGTTTGATAGAAGAAGTGTTTTCCCAAGGTTCACGTGCATTCTTGCCGCCGTGAATATGAGAAAGTTTTGTTTCGCTTCCTCTTGGGTAATACCAAATCATCCACGCATGTGCGAAGCGCTATATGTTTTGAAGATTTGCTATCTTCACTTCATATAACTTCTCTTAGCACCCCAAACCACTGATTAATTTGATCAAGGAAATTAAGTTCCGTCATAAGAGCTAATCGAGGCTTACTCAAGGGCCTTGATATCCTCAATAATAGTTCTCAAATCAGAACTCGGTTGCATTGTGCTGTAAGAATTCCATGTGGGCACGAATGTCTTGACATTGTGTTCATGTGTCCTACAATCCAACTCATGGTCCAAGACTTGCATCCGTAGTTCATGTCTCGAGAATCTTGCATCATCATCTTTTCTTCTTAGTTATCTGGAGCCTGAGGTGTCCTGACACCAATCAGATCTGAATCTCAGGAAGATATGATAGTTGGAACTTTTCCCAATAATTATAACTTTGGTCTTTATACCTGGTACGGTGATGTCTTGTGTGGTACACGGGGCCGAAGGACCTATTGTTATAATTTCTTCCATAGGTTAGGTTAGCTATTTTACCACGACCAAATTGTATGACTTATTTTATAAGTTGATTTTGATGAATTGTGTACCCCAGAGTCCAACCTTTATCTGATGACCATGTCGATGCTACCTCGAAGCACGAATGTGGTACTTCAATTGTCAACAGGAACATTGGAAGTGCAATGCTAAATTATTCCTGATCAATTATCGAAAACCGCGTGGTATGGGTAAACATCATGATCTTGCCCTTTAATCAAAATGGTTATGTACTTGATGACTTATCATGTATACCATACTCTATGTTTTCCTCGGGAATGGTATACTTTAATACTTGTGTGTGTGAACACATTTTCCTTTCCATTGGTCTGTTTGACCATTCTAGTGGCATAACTTATCTAAGAAGTGTTAATTCCCTGCTTAGGTAAAAATCTCGGTATACAACTCTGTCAGTAAAACCCTGTTACTACTTTGGATAACATTTCGGTAGCCGTCGGTGGACAAGACCCTTGCCTATTAGTCCGCCCTTGGTTTCAACGAGTAGGAAAATGGTTCTATTCATTCCCCCGCCCTTGGGACCGACGTTATTGCCAACATAACTAACATGCTATCCTCTGACATGTCTTATTACCAAGCCGTATAAGGTGCCACCGCTCTGCCTACTCGTGGCCCACATGGTGGACCCATAACCCAAAGTTCCACAGGATCGAACCTGACTCTCGTGGAAATCCTTGAGTCCAATGTATCCTTTAAAATTGGCTTCGTATGAAATTCCAAAGCCACTGTCCAATGGACCGATCACTCTTCGGTCCGGATATTGTCCAACATGGTAAATATAAAGTCCACATTATTCATGACAATCTGAAGACTGCATAGTCTCGTCAGAAGAGTCAGTATGACCGTCATCATCAAGATATGGTCTATCAACCTGGCAAAAATTCTTTCTCCGTGTCAGACCAATGAGAGGTGCACACCGTTTTGGGATCAAGGGCAAGTTAGCTCCTCGCTATATTGGTCCTTTCACTGTTCTTGAAAGGCGCGGAAAAGTAGCTTATCCATTGGAACTACCGACGGACCTTCTCAGGTTCACGATGTCTTCCTTGTGTCTCAGCTCCGCCGTTGCTTCAAAGATCCTATTCGAGAAGTGGATCATTATATGCATGAGCTTCAACAAGATCTCTCTTATAAAGAGCATCCGGTCCGCATTCTCGACCAGGCTGGACGTCAGACTCGTCGCAAAGTCACCAAGTTCCGTAAAGTACAATGGTCAAATCATTCTGAATAGGAAGCCACTTGGGAACGTGAGGATCATCTTCGTGATGAATAGCCGAGATTTTCACCTTCCACTTATTAGTTCTCACGACGAGAATTCTTGTTAGTAGGGGAGAGTTGTGACATCCTCAGCTTTTGCTACAGTGATCTCTATAATTAAGCTACAGTAATACTATGCTAATGATGCCACGTCACCGTGGTTACTATTGTTAAACTCGTGTTGGTTCAAACCCCGTTCAATTCCGTTACAAATTTAATTTGTTTGAAAAGTGGAATTCAAAAGTTTTGCGAAACTAAAAATAAAAATGTGGGATGAGTTGCAAATATTTCCTAAGATTTTAAAAAATTAAAGCGGATTTTTAACGTAATTTAAAGCATTGAAATAAATAAAACAAAAAGTGTTAAAAGATAATTAAATAAATGAATAAAAAGAAAACAAAAACTAAATAAAAAGAAAAGGGAAACCCCCTGGCCAACTGGGCTAACCGGCCCACCTACCCAAGGGGTATTTAACCCCCTTTTTACCCCAAACCCTAGCCTCACTCTCCCACTCTCCCCACATACCAGCCGCTGCCAAAACCACGAGGGAGCCAGGATCCTTCGTCTCTCCCTCCCTCGCTCCCACCACGTCACCCCCGTGGCTCGAACCGGGCCAGCGTCTCTTCCCCTCGCTAGCCCATCGCTCGTATCCCCCCGTTCCCTCGCTACCCAGCACACCAGCCTCGTTCCCATCGCCCTCTCCACCACCCACGCCACTTCGGTCTCCTCCACTGCAGCCCAAGCCACCTCCTCTCCCTGGCGCCATTCCCTCCACCACACAGCACCACCACCCGTCGGCCCTCTATACAGCCGACTCTTCCTTCCACACTAGCCAGCCACCTCCCCTCCCCGCGCACCACCTAGGCCTCCTCTCCACCGCATAGTCACCATCACCCGACAACCACGTCGTTGGCCTTCTCCTCGCCCCGACTACTACCACCACCACCCCTGGCCGACCTCCTCCTCCACCCGCGCCACCAGCAGCCGAGCCTTTTCCTCCCCACATCGCTCCCCACCCACTCCCTCCTGATCCAGAAGGGATCGGGGCAGGGGCTGAAGCCCCGCACCGGTAGGTGCCTGATAACCCACAAGTGTAGGGGATCGCAACTGTTTTCGAGGGTAGAGTATTCAACCCAAATTTATTGATTCGACTCAAGGGGAAGCAAAAGAATATTCTCAAGTATTAGCAGCTCAGTTGTCAATTCAACCACACCTGAAAGATTAGTGTCTGCAAGCAAAGTATGAGTAGCAAAGTGGTATGATAGCAACGGTGCCAGAAAAGGGTGTGTTGACGGTAGACTATTCCTAACTTGTTGTATTAATGGCGCCAGAAAAGTCTTGCAATAGGTAACAACAAAGTAGCAAGTAACAACAGTAGCAACAGAGTAACGCGGCAAGGAAAAGCAGTAGTGACAGCAGTAGCTGCAAAGTAACGTAGCAAGGAATAGCAGTAGTGCCAGCAGTAGCAGCAAAGTAACGTAGCAAGGACCAGTAGTAAAAGACTCATAGGTATTGGATCGATGATGGTTGAGTATGCCAGATGTGATTCATCATGTAATAGCTATAACACGGAGAGATAAGTAACTAGATCCCGTTCTTCAATCTAATGTAGGCATGTATTCCGTATGTAGTTATACGTGCTTAGGGAAAAGAACTTGCATGACATCTATTGTCCATCCCTCCCGTGGCAGCGGGGTCCTAATGGAAACTATGGGATATTAAGGTTCTCCTTTTAATAAAGAACCGGACCAACGCATTAACACTTTGTGAATACATAAACTCCTCATAGTATGGTCATCTCCGGGAGTGGTTCCGGCTATTGTCACTCCGGGGTTGCCGGGTCATAACACATAGTAGGTGACTACAACTTGCAAGATAGAATCTAAAACACACATATATTGGCGACAACATAATAGGTTCAGATCTGAAATCATGGCACTCGAGCCCGAGTGACAAGCATTAAGCATGGCAAAGTAGTAGCAACATCAACCTCAGAACATAGTGGATACTAGGGATCAATGCCTATCAAAACTAACTCGAGTACATGATAGATCCCATCCAACTCATCACCATCCAGCAAGCCTACGATGAGATTACTCATGAACGGTGAAGAGCATCATGGAATTGGCGATGGAGAAAGGTTGATGATGACCATGGCGACGATTTCTCCTCTCCGGAACCCAGAACAGACTCCAGATCTGCCCTCGAGATGAAGAACAGGAGGTGGCGGCGCCTCCGTATCGTAAAACGCGATGAATCCTTCTCTCTGATTTTTTTCCGGGCGAGGCGGAATAAATAGAGTTGAGTTTGGAGGCGGTGGCGCCACGTGGGCCCCACATGCCTGGTTGCTGCGGCCTGGGGGGTGGTCGCGCCCCCTGGGCTTGTGGACCACTGGCTCACCTCCTTCGGCGGATCTTTGCGAAGGTATTTTTCATTAATTTTCAGGACATTCCGAGAACTTTTATTTCTGCACAAAAACAACACCATGGCAATTCTGCTGAAAACAGCGTTAGTCCGGGTTAGTTCCATTCAAACCATGCAAATTAGAGTCCAAAACAAGGGCAAAAGAGTTTGGAAAAGTAGATACGATGGAGGCGTATCAACTCCCCCAAGCTTAAAGCCTTGCTTGTCGTCAAGCAATTCAGTTGACAAACTGAAAGAGACAAAAGAAAAACTTTGACGAACTCTGTTTGATCTTGTTGTTGCAACTCTGTCTAACTCATAACTAGAATTTCAGCAAGATCACAAGCAAACCACATAAGCAAATAACATCTAGGTCTCACGGTAAACTCATATCAATGGCATAATCAGCTAGCGAGCAAATAGTAATAAGCTTCAAATGTCAACACTTCAATCAAAACAACATGGAGCAGTGCGAACAGATGGTATCTCGCTAGGTCTTTCTGAGACCGCAAAACATATATCCAGAGCACCTTCAAAGACCAAGGGCTGACTAAACATTGTAATTCATGGCAAAGAAGATCCAGTCATAGTCATACTCAACACAGTTAAAAGCAAAGAATAAAAATGATAGAGGTGCTCTCTAATTGGTGCTTTTATAAGAGGAGGATGACTCAACAGGAACATAAATAGACAGGCCCTTCGCAGAGGGAAGCATTGATTTGCAGAGGTGCCAGAGCTCAAGCTTTGAAAACATGGATAATAATTTTGGGTGGCATGCTTTCATTGTGAACGCGATGACTAAGAGTTCTCAACATCTTTCATGCTACACATGCTATAGGCGGTTCCCAAACAGAAAACTAAAGTTTTGAATCCCCCACCACCAATCAATCACACTCCACGGCTAGCCGAATCCTCGGGTACAGTCCATACCAACATCAATCCTGGGGCAGTTTGTTTGCAATTATCTTTTTGATTTGAGCATGGAACTGGGAATTCCAATTACCAACCCCTTTCTCGTGCATGATAGTGAATAAACACATATCGAGGATAACACGCCTAGCATGGAAGACACTAATAGCCCCCTGTCACCACATGAGAGGTTCGGGCATGCAAAACAGATTATTTCTTGAAGATTTAGAGAGTGGCACATGCAAATTTACTTGGAACGGCAGGTAGATACCGCACATAGGTAGGTATGGTGGACTCATATGGAACAACTTTGGGTTTATGGAAGTGGATGCACAAGCAGTATTCCCACTTAGTACAAGTGCAGGCTAGCAAAAGACTGGGAAGCGACCAACTAGAGAGCGACAACAGTCATCAAAATGCATTGAGATTAACTAACATTAAGTGCAAGCATGAGTAGGACATAAATCACCATGAACATGAATATCATAGAAGCTATGTTGATTTTGTTTCAACTACATGCGTGAACATGCGCCAAGTCAAGCCACTTGGAACATTCAAAGGAGGATACCATCCTATCATACTACATCATAGTCATCTCAACATTCATGTTGGCAACCAAGACAAACCATTATAAGATCCTAGCTAAGTAAGCATGGCATAAGCAACTATGATCTCTAAGTTGTCATTGCAAACATGTTTCTCCCACGACAAATCTGAATCAGGCATGATGAGCTAGTCATATTTACAAAAACAAAATAGATCGAGTTCATACCAGCTTTTCCAGGCTCAGTCACTTCATCATATATCATCATTATTTCCTTTCACTTGCACGACCGAATGATATGAACAATAATAAGAGTGCTCATGCATTGGACTAAAGCTGGAATCTGCAGGCAAACACAAAGGAGAAGACAAAGTAATATGGCTATTTGAAAGCTAAACAGGTATGCATGCAAGAGCCACTAAACATTGTAACCATGGTCTTCTACCTTGACCCAAAGAAAAACAAAACTATTTACACAGGAAAGCTCCCAACAAGCAAAAGAAGAAAAAAAAATATTTTTGGTTTTCTCAAACTAGACAGACACATGAAAAGAAAATGAGAAAAAGAAAATAGACTAGCATGGATGATACAGTGGCAAAGTGTGAACACCGACGAACAAAGTGAAAGCATAAGCAAGAATGTAAAGTCGGTGAGAAACACGTACTCCCCCAAGCTTAGACTTTTGTCCTAAGTTGGTCTACTCCCAAGGAGGGAAATAACCAGCTCCGGGGTAATCCAGAGCGGACTGAGGATGCCACTGCTGTGTGACCTCCTTTGGCTCCCACTGATAAACTAGCGTCTGGTACTCGACTGGTGGCTGGGCACGGGCACCTGTGGTTGGGCTAAGCTCCAATATGCGTAGATGTCCGAGGGCATAATAATGTACCTGCCTGCATGACGATTGAACAAAGAAGGAGCAGGCAAAGTAATAGTCTCACGAGTACCCTGACTAAATACCACGTTATAAATCATCCTTCTATTTATATCTCTATCAAGAAAGTCAAGGCGAACCATGCTATCATAATCTAGATATCTCTCGGGAAGAAGAATCTCTTCTTCCTCGTCCAGTCTAGTAGGTATCTCAAAGTGTCTGGCAAGACGGGTAGCATAGATACCTCCATAGATAATGCCCTTAGAACGGTTCGTGTTCAACCGTTGAGCTACTATAGTGCCCAAGTTATAAGTTTTATCATTATAAAGGGTGTCGCGCAATACCGCAAGATCTCGGGAACTAAGTGACCCAGCTTTCCCACGGCCAATCAAACATTCTGCCACAAATAATGTGAAGTACCGAAGCATGGGAAAATGAATGCTAGCAGCTCTAGTGCAAGACACTCCTCTATCCTCTCCTACAACAATTGTATCGTTGAAAGCTTCCAAGTCGCGTGGACGACGTTCATGAATATCCCCAACGTAAGGTAATTTGCAAACATTGCAAAAATCCTGGAGTGACATGCGCTCGGGGATATCATAAAGTGTGAACTCAACCATAGGAGGATTCTTCCTCGGCTAGAAGTTAAAGCTTTGTACGAAGATATTAGTGAGGAGGAGGTATTGCAGACACTTATCTTCAACGAAGGCGGTAAGGCCTGCGTTCTCCACCAAGTGATAAAAGTCCTCATAAATTCCGGCGTAGTGTAAGAACACATCGCTTGGCCACTCGCATGCTTGAACTTCTATGACTCGAGGGACCAAATACTTGGGCTTCTTCTCACTTCCATCATCCTTGGGGTCATGGCTTGAAGAGACTCTTAAGAACCTCCTCATCTTTTCCCTTTTCTATCTCTGAAAATCTCTGAAATTTGTAGTGACTCTAAGGAAAAGTGAACAAGGTTCAACAAAACTCATAGCAACTACTCCCATAAGTGCCTAGAGGCCATATTACGCATCAAAACTACTTGGGACCAGCTAAAATTAGCATGCAAAGCTCAAGAACAGGGTCACCAAGGCAGCAAAAATACGCGAAGTATAAGGCACTAGAGCAAAAACTAATTGGACCAATGGAGGAGTCACTTACCAAGGAGTAATTTCCCCAAAACAGTTAAGAGAATGGTGCTTTGAGCAAAGAGATTGAAAATCCTAGCAAGAGGAGCAAGAACACGGGTTTGAGCTGCGAAACGATGTTTTCTGGAGGTAGGAGAACCAGATGAGAGCAAGAATGAGTGGAGGGGGTACCTATGGGCCCCACAAGCTTGGGTGGCCTGACCAGGGCGGTGCCCGCGCCCCTTGGGCTTGTGGCCCACTGGTGCAGCCCCCAAACTAGCTCTTCATATCAGTATTTTTCAAAAAATCCATAAAAAATCGTACTTGATTTTCAGGACGTTCGGAGAACTTTTATTTTCGGGGTACTTTTCTACCGGACGCTGAAACAAAAAACAGGGAAAACTAAACTAAATCTATCATTTTTCTTCTAAGCAACCGAAGGTGAAAGCTTGGAACAGAGGTTTGTGACTCCTTGATTCATCCATGTCATGGTCATCGAAAGAAAATCCGTCAATGAGGTTGATCAAGTCTCCTCGACAAACCTTTTCGAATCGCAAAAGAGAACGGAGAATTTTCGAACAGTCACTAGGTCACCTCAATGGGGATGTGTATCTCACCAACAAGCAAATCATACTTCATCTTGACATGAGGAATAGGGCATTCAAAGCTGCCAATAAGAATCGATGAAGTTTTTTTGATAGCATTGATGCAACGTACTCGATGTTGTTTCTCCGGAAAGTGCACCGTATGCTCATTACCTTTGACATGGAAAGTGACATTGCATTTGTTGCAATCTATAACAGCCCCTGAAGTGTTTAGAGAGGGTCTTCCGAGGATGACCGCCATGGCATCGTCCTCAGGAATATCCAGAATAACAAAGTCTGTTAAGATAGTGACGTTGGCAACCACAACAGGCACATCCTCGCAAATGTCGATAGGGAAAGCAGTTGATTTGTCGGCCATTTGCAGAGAGATTTCAGTGGGTGTCAACTTATCCAGTTCAAGTCTACGATAAAGAGAGAGAGGCATAACACTAACACCAGCTCCAAGGTCGCATAACGCAGTTCTAACGTAGTTGCCTTTAATGGAGCAAGGTATAGTGGGCACACCGGGATCACCTAGTTGCTTGGGAGTTCCACCCTTGAAGGTATAATTAGCGAGCATGGTGGAAATCTCAACCTCAGGTATCCTCCTCTTATTAGTCACAATATCTTTCATGTACTTAGCATACGGAGACATCTTGAGCATATCTGTTAAACACATTTGCAGAAAGACAGGTCTAATCATTTCAACGAATCGCTCAAAATCCTCATCATCCTTTTTATTCGATGTTTTGGGAGGAAAGGGCATAGGTTTCTGCACCCATGGTTCCCTTTCTTTACCATGCTTCCTAGCGGTGAAGTCATTCTTATCGTATCTCTTAGTCTTAAGCTGTGGGTTATCAAGATCAACAGGTTCAATCTCCAGATCCTTATCATTGCTAGGTTGAGCATCAACATGAACATCACTATTCATATTATCATTATGCTCATGTTCATCACCAGATTGTGTTTCAGCATCAGAGACAGAGACATCGTTTGGACTCTCAGGTGTAGCAGCAACAGGGTTGCTAGCGTGCAGGTTCCTATCATCTTTCTTCTTCTTTCTAGGATGACTAGGTGCATCAGTGCTAACTCCTTGAGAATCTTGTTCAACTCTCTTTGGATGACCCTCAGGATACAAAGGTTCCTGGGTCATTCTACCGCCTCTAGTGACGACTCTGACAGAATTGTCATTCAACTCATTGAGCAAGTCATTCTGAGCTTTATGTACTTGTTCTACTTGAGTAGTAACCATGGAGGCATGTTTACTCAGAAGCTTAAGATCATTGACATTTCTATCCACACAAGCACTTAAATGACTAAGCATACGAGCATTATGTTCCAATTGTCTGTTAACATAATCATTGAAATTCTATTGTTTGGCAACAAAGTTATCAAATTCATCCAGGCATAAGCTAGAAGGTTTATCAAAAGGAATATCACTCTCATCAAACCTATGCAGAGAATTTACTTCTACTACCTGTATTGGGTTATCAAGACCATGGATCTCTTCGATAGGTGGTAGATTTTTGACATCTTCAGATTTAATGCCTTTCTCTCACATAGATTTCTTGGCTTCTTGCATACCTTCAGGACTGAGGAATAGAATACCTCTTTTCTTTGGAGTTGGCTTAGGAGGTGGTACGGGAATAGTCCAAGCATTCTCATTGCACAAGATGTTACTCAATAGAATCTCAGCTTGTTCTACGGTTCGTTCCCTAAAAACACAACCGACACAACTATCTTGGTGGTCTTTGGAAGCATCGGTAAGTCCATTATAGAAGATATCAAGTATTTCATTCTTCTCAAGAGGGTGATCAGGCAAAGCATTCAGTAGCTGGACGAGCCTCCCCCAAGCTTGTGGGAGACTCTCTTCTTCAGCTAGAGCAAAGTTGTATATTTCCTGCAAGGCAGCTTGCTTCTTATGGGCAGGGAAATATTTTTCAGAAAAGTAATAGACCATATCCTGGGGGCTATGCACACAACCAGGAGCAAGAGAACTGAACCAGGTCTTAGCATCATCCTTTAGCGAGAAAGGAAACAGCTTGAGGATATAGTAGTGGCGGATCTTTTCCTCACTCGTGAATAGGGTGGCTATATCGTGCAGTTTGGTAAGATGGGCTACAACCGTTTCACACTCATAACCATGAAAAGGATCAGATTCGACCATAGTGATTAACTCAGGATCGACAGAGAATTCATAATCCTTATCGGTCACAAAGATAGGCGAAGTGGCAAACTTCGGGTCGCATTTCATCCTAGCGTTCACAGATTTTTCTTTCCACTTGCGCAGTAATTTCTCAACATCATAGCTATCCTTACACATAAGAAAATCCTCAGCTATCTCTCCCTCCATAACATAACGCTCAGGCATAACAGGCAATTCAGGTATATCTGGAGAGCTAGTTCTAGCATGCAAAATAGGAGGTTCTACTTCAATAGTATCAGCAGTTTCAGAAGTATCATCACATCTAGTAGCAACTCTACCAATTTGTGCATCAAAGAATGCACCTAGTGGCAAAGCAGTATCAAGAATAGCATCATCAGGCATAGTATCGAGCATAGTATCAAGCATAGCATCATCATAAGCATCATGGGCAGCGGAAGTAGCATCATCAAGCACAAGCGACATATCAAGATTTCTAGCAGGATGTGATGTCGCAAACGTACTCATAACTGAAGGTGAATCAAGTGCAGAGCTAGATGGCAGTTCCTTACCTGTCCTCGTAGTGGAAGGCAAGACTTTAGTTCTTGGATCTATCGAATACCTCATAGTGCTCACCTGGCGTAAATCCCAAGTGACTCAGAGAATATAGTTGTGCTTCCCCGGAAACGGCGCAAGAAAATAGTCTTGACAACCACAAGTGTAGGGGATCGCAACAGTTTTCGAGGGTAGAGTATTCAACCCAAATTTATTGATTTGACTGAAAGGGAAGCGAAAGAATATTCTCAAGTATTAGCATCTGACTTGTCAATTCAACCACACCTGAAAGATTAGTGTCTGCAAGCAAAGTTTCAGTAGCAAAGTGGTATGATAGCAATGGTGCCAGAAAAGGGTCTGTTGACGGCAGACTATTCCTAACTTGTTGTATGAATGGCGCCAGAAAAGTCTTGCAACAGGTAACATCAAAGTAGGAAGTAACAACAGTAGCAACAGAGTAACGTAGCAAGGAACAACAGTAGTGACAACACTAGCAGCAAAGTAACATATCAAGGAACAGTAGTAGTGACAGCAGTAGTAGCAAAGTAACGTAGCAAGGACCAGTAGTAAAAGACTCGTAGGCATTGGATCGATGATGGATGAGTATGCCAGATGTGATTCATCATGTAATAGCTATAACACGGAGAGATAAGTAACTAGCTCCCGTTCGTCAATCTAATGTAGGCATGTATTCCGTATGTAGTCATACGTGCTTAGGGAAAAGACCTTGAATGACATCTATTTTCCATCCCTCCCGTGGCAGCGGGGTCCTAATGGAAACTACGGGATATTAAGGTTCTCCTTTTAATAAAGAACCGGACCAACGCATTAACACTTGGTGAATACCCGAACTCCTCATACTATGGTCATCTCCGGGAGTGGTTCCGGCTATTGTCACTCCGGGGTTGTTGGGTCATAACACATAGTAGGTGACTACAACTTGCAAGATAGGATCTAAATGACACATATATTGGCGACAACATAATAGGTTCAGATCTGAAATCATGGCACTCGGGCCCTAGTGACAAGCATTAAGCATGGTAAAGTAGTAGCAACATCAATCTTAGAACATAATGGGTACTAGGGATCAATCCCCGTCAAAACCAACACGATTACATGATAGATCTCATCCAACTCATCACCGTATAGCAAGCCTACGATGAGAATACTCACGAATGGTGCAGAGCATCATGATGACGAAGGCGACCATTTCCCCTCTCCGGAGCCCATAACGGACTCCAGATCCGCCCTCCAGATGAAGAACAGGAGGTGGCGGGGCCTCCGTATCGTAAAACGCGATGAATCCTTCTCTCTGATTTTTTTCCGCGCGAGACGGAATAAATGGAGCTGAGTTTGGAGGCGGTGGCACCATGTGGGCCCCACAAGCCTGGTTGGTGCGGCCTGGGGGGGGGGGGGGGTGCCCGCGCTCCCTGCGCTTGTGGCCCACTGGCTCACCTCCTCCGATGGATCTTTGCGTAGGTATTTTTCATTAATTCCGGAAAAATTCTCCGAAAATTTTCAGGACATTCCGAGAACTTTTCTTTGAGCACAAAAACGACACCATGGCAATTCTGCTGAAAACAACGTTAGTCCGGGTTAGTTCCATTCAAATCATGCGAATTAGAGTCCAAAACAAGGGAAAAAGCGTTCGAAAAAGTAGATAAGTCGGAGGCGTATCAGTGCCCCGCCGGCCACCTCTGTCCCCCTCGCCAGCCGCATCGGCGCCGCCAGCCGCCTCCTCGCCGGATCCGCCTCTCCACCACGCGCTGACCACGTCCCCGCCTCCTCCTCAACGGCCCCACCGAGCCTCGCCGAACCAGCCACCCTACACCACTGGTGAACCCGTCGGGCTCCTCCCTCTTCTCTCCCTATGCAGCGGCATGTATATGCACTTGCAAAGACGAATACCCATGATTTTGGCAAAGTGTATACACAGGTTTAGAATGTCTGTGCGGTATAAATAAATGTACGTATGCATTTGTAGATGTATGTATTTATATGGATATATGTATGCAATCTAAAAATATATGTATGTGTAAATGTCTGTGTACAACTTGTGTGTGCGTTTAGAGTAGGTACGTCTCACTGTCCCAATGACAGTTGGGCCCCACAACTCCCACCAAATGAGAGGTGGGGCCCCTCGTAAAACCTATAGAAATAAAACTAAATATAGTTTTATAAATATTTCATATTAATTAATTTATTAATTTTATTAATTAATTATTTAATCAGTAATTACTATTTTGGATATTTTGGATTAAATAATAATAATAATATATAAATAAGTATTTAGTTAATTCTAATGTGTAAGATTTGGAAAATTAATTAATTGAAACTGTTAGCTAAATATGTTACTTAAGATAAATAAAATATCCGAAAGGTAGTGTATGACAGTTGGTTCCCACCCCACTAATTAACTTGATTAAATAATTACTTAAAACCTAATAATAAATGTGCCTATGACACATGGGACCCACTAGTCATATTTGACGAGTCAAAACCGTGTTGACTGCTGATGTCATGCTGACATCATATGCTGTCATATTTAATTAGCTAAATTGTTTCATTCTGTTTAATTCCTAATAAATAATAGAACTTTAAAATTTAATACAAAAGAAATCATAAGTCCGATGAAAATATTTTGAACATGAAAGTTGACCAGTAGAACGAGACGAACCAGCATACACTACTTGTTCGTTTGTCACGCGTCACTAGCATAGAGATTGTGGAACTTTCCATCGCTTTCGCCTGACCGGAAGTAGCTAGAGACCCGGGGGATATCATGTGATATTTTCCCTATCCGTCTATGACGGATAGCACTGAGTTAGCTCATGCCTAGACCTGCATATTGCCATGTCATGCTTAGTGTTTGCATCATTGTTATATTTATTGTTTCTTCCCTCACTTCTTACCGGTAGACCCCAAGACTGATGATGCTACCGAGTACGACTACCCTCCTGGTGACCAACGCTTTGCCGAAGAGCAACAAGGCAAGAAAACCACCTTGATCATTCCTATATCGCCCATTTCTTTCTCCCTCATGCTTACATTAGTATTTTGCTAATGTTGTAGTTAGCTCATATATCTGATGCATAACCTTATTTTGATGAGCTGGTACTTTTGTACTACACCTTACAACTTCTTAGAATAGGTGGCTCAGTCATCCCCTCTGTCCGCTTAGTCAAGTTGCCCCCGCTTTATTGTCGAGTCTTGAGCCCTGATCTACGAGCCAAGACCCGACACAACACTTACACCCCCTTAGTTGTACGACGCTGTAGAGCTACTATCGTGTACCGAGGATGACACCTCGCGAAGCACTCATGATGTTATCTCTATAGTGCAGCTAGTCGGTCATGGTTATCGAGGGTGATTCCTCCTTCACCACTCCCGACGATGACTCTCTCGCGCGACCCCTTATTTGTGAGACCCTCGAGGATGATTCCTCTAAGTCCACCTTGACGGTTACATCGTTTAGGATCCAACGAGGGTGATACCTCGGACCCCCCTAATGTTACGACCACACAAGTCACTTGACCAAGTTACTGGGAACATTGATGAATAAATGTTAGGCGGGTGGATTCCCGCGTGGATGTTGTCATTTAGTTAATTAAAATGTTAATGGATTTGTGTATTTGCTCAGGGTTGGTCGGAAGGCCTTATTACGCATTAACCATCTACGTGGGAAGAATTATGGGTACTCGGCATCGTAGTATCAACCGAACCTCTTCAGACTTTAGCAATGGAGCGGCGCGCGCCCGAGTGGTCCCGATATGCATCGCGCATGTAATAAGGGGTGCTAGGACTGACATCGGCCGCCCTTGCATCATGAAGGAGTGCAAAGGGTGATGGGCCCATGACCCCTGCGTGCTTAGGATTTAGACTGGCGGGCTGGCCTCTCTGTTAAGTCTAGGTGGGGCTACGACGTGTCCATATTTAGAGGCCGGGCATGACCTAGAGAAGTGTGTCCGGCGAGAGTGTTATCGAGTGTGACGGGGAATATGTTGTGCACACCTACAGGGAAGGACTTATCTATTTGAATAGGTGTGTCCACGGTTACAAGACGACTTGGAGTTGTGCCTTAAGCTTATACAACTACAACTGTTACTTAACTGGAATAGTTGCTCTAGGATTACTTCCTTGCACGGAGTCAAGGAAGAATCTCTGGGCGTGACCTGTTATTAATAGTGCTGCAAGAATATGACTATTAATCGTGTTACCTCTTCTAGTCTCGTCTATTGCTGCAAGACCCTTGAAGATGCTAGTCTTCGATAGGACTAGGCCTTTCCCTCTCTTTCTCACATTGCTGTAGTCAGTCCACATATAACAACCCCCTATTTTGATACTGATGCATACTTATCATAGTTTTGATGTCAGTCTTGCGAGTTCTTTGGATCAGTACTCACCGTTGCCTTGCTCCCCGTTTGTCCCCTTGATCCGTTACTGCGACCAGATGATGGAGCCCAGGAGATGGCGTATCCCATCGATGACGCCTGCTACTCCGGCGGTGCCTACTACTATGTGGAGGCCGCTGAAGACCATGAGTAGTTAGGAGTCTCCCAGGGAGGAGGCCTCGCCTTGTTCGATCATTGTAACTTTTGTGCTAGCCTTCTCTAAGGCACCCCATGTTTAATGTCTGTACTCAGATATTTGTTGCTTCCGCTGACTCGTGTGTTTATCGAGCTTCTGTATTCTAGTCCTCGAGGCTCCTAGCTTGTAATATGAAGCTTGTATGTTTTATTTGTGTCTAGATTTGTGCCTTAGAGAAGGCTAGCATTTGCGTGTATTTGCGATATCTTCCCGTGAGTCCTTGAACTTGGACGCATGCATTTGCGGGTATGATTAGCGTACGATCAAATCGAGGGCGTCACAAATCTATCCTATTGTTGATACTTGGTGGGTGAGTCCTATTCATTGTGTTCCTAAGAAAGGTGGTATAACAGTTGTTCCTAATGATAAAAATGAACTTATTCCACAAAGGATAGTAACTAGTAATAGGATGGTAATTGATTTCAGGAAATTGAATAAGGGTACTAGAAAAGACCATTACCCTTTGCCTTTTAGTGATCAAATGTTAGAAAGATTATCTAAGCACACACACTTTTGCTTTCTTGATGGTTAGTGTGGATTCTCTCAAATACATTTGTCAGAAGAGGACCATGACAAAACCACCTTTACTTGCCACTATGGAACTTATGGTTATAGGCGTATGCCTTTTGGTCTATGCAACGCACTTGCTACCTTTCAAAGATCTATGACTACTATATTGTCTGACTTCCATGAAAATATTGTTGAGGTCTTCATGGATGATTTTTCCGTTTATGGGACTTCCTTTGATGATTTCTTTAGCAACCTTAATCGAGTTTTGTAGAGATGTGAAGAAACTAATCTTTTCTTGAATTGGGAGAAGTGCCACTTTATGGTGAATAAAGGTATAATGCTTGGGCATAAAATTTCTCAACGTGGTATTGAGGTGGATAAGGCCAAAGTTGATGCAATAGAGAAAATGCCTTGCCCAAGAGATATCCAAGGTATAAGAAAATTCTTTGGTCATGCTAGTTTCTATAGGCATTTTATTAAACATTTCTAAAAGATTTCTAGGCCATTAACTAATCTTCTCCAAAAATATGTTCCTTTTGTTGTTGACGATGATTGTGTAGAAGCCTTTGAAATACTTCAGAAAGCCTTATATTTTGCGCCTATTGTTCAACCACTTGATTAGAACCTACCATTTGAAATTATGTGTGATGCTAGTGATTATGCTGTTGGTGCTGTTCTAGGGAAAAGAGCAGACAATAAATTGAACGTTTTTCGTTATGCTAGTAAGACCATAGATACCGCTCAAAGAAATTATGCTACTATTGAAAAGGAATTTTTAGCAGTTGTTTTTCCATGTGATAAGTTTAGACCTTACATTTTTATTCTAAAATAACTATTCACACTAATCATGCTGCTATTAAGTACCTTATGGAAAAGAAAGATGCTAAACCTAGACTTATTCGACGGGTGTTACTACTCCAAGCATTTTATTTGCATATTGTTGATAGGAAGGGAGGTGATAACCCTGTAGCAGATAACTTGTCTAGGATGGAAAATGTCCTTGATGACCCACTGCCTATTGATGATAATTTCCCTGATGAGCAACTTGTTGTTACAAACACTTCACTTAGTACTTGAAATGTGGATTATGCCAATTACATTGTTGCTAAATATATTCCACCAAGTTTCACCTATCAAAAAAAGAAAGAATTCTTCTATGATTTACGACATTACTTTTGGGACGACCCACATCTTTATAAGGAAGGAGTAGATGGTGTTATTAGGCATTATATACCTAATCATTAGCAGGAACAAATTCTAAGGAAGTGTAATTCCAAGGCCTACACACGACGTCATGCTCGTAATAGAACTGCACACAAGGTATTACAACCTGGTTTCTATTGGCCTACTCTTTTTGAAGATGCTCATAAGTACATCCTTTCTGGTGATGAATGCAAAAGAGTAGGTAATATTGGTAAACGTCAGGAAATGCCTATGAACTATTGACTTTCTATTGAACCATTTGATGTGTGTGGTTCTGACTTTATGGGACCTTTTCCTTCCTCGGATGGATATACTCATATTCTAGTTGATGTTGGTTACATTACTCAATTGGTAGAACCTATTCCAACTAGTAGTGTTGATTATAACACTTCTATTAAAATGCTTAATGATATTATCTTTCCGAGGTTTTCTAACCTAGATATTTAATGATTGATGGTGGTTCACATTTGATTCATGGTGCTTTCCATAAACTCCTAGCTAAGTATGATGTTAACCATTGAATTGCATCACCTAATAGTCCTTAGCCTAGTGGTAAATTTGAATTAAGCAATCATGAAACAAAACTAATTGTACATGACCTCTTATATGTCCAGAAAGAATTGGTCTAAGGAAGTTGATGATGCTTTGTGGGCTTACATGACCTCTTATAAGAACCCCATGGGGATGTCCCCATATAAAATGGTCTATGGAAAATCTTGTCATTTACCTCTTGCGTTAGAACATAAAGATTATTGGGCAACTAAAGAACTTAATTATGATTTTAAAGTTGCCGGTGGGAAAAGTTTGTTTGATATTAGCTCACTGGATGAATGGAGGACACAAGTTTTGAAAATGCTAAGTTATTTAAGGAAAAGGTTAAAATATAGAATGACAAAAGAATTAAAAAACAATAATTCAATGTAACACACTTAGTGCTTTGTACAATTCTTGTTAAAGATTTTGTGCAGGGAAACTCCTCTCCAAATGGGAAGGATCCTATGTTGTCGAGGAGGTCCATTGCTCCGATGCTAAAAAAATCAATAATTTCGAATGTAAAAACCCAAGAGTGGTGAATGGGAAAAGACATTATATTTCAGGCACGCCCATTAATGAGGAAACTAATGTCATCCAAGTCATAACACCGGAAGAACACATAAAGCAATTCTTCCGGAACACTCCAGAAACCTATAAAAGGGGCACGTACGTTGTACAGTATGTAAACCTACTCAAAAAAATTAAAAAAATAAGTTTTACTGGTTTTGGTATTTTAGGAAAAAATACAAAAATAAAATGGAGTTTTGGGACCCACGAGGTGGGCACAAGCAAACAGGACGCCCACCTGGCCGTGTCGTGAGAGCTTGTGGGTCCTCGTGCGCCTCCCGAACTCCGAATTCTTCCTAAGCATGTATTCTTACCTGGAAAAATTCATTATATATACTCCTATGTATTTTTATCATCGCATCGCAAGTTTCTCCTTTGTTCTTGTTTCGAGTTGTTTTTCTGGCACGCCTAAGAATATGTCAACTGAAGATTCAGATGGAGAGAGCTACGTCTCCCACTATATTTCAGACCCAATGATCTTTGGGAACATCCATCCCAACATTTGGTCCACTAGTGAGGAGGAGGACAATGATTTGGAGGAAACAAAGGAAGTCAACTCAGATGAAGACGAAGTTCCACTATCTCAACTTGAAGATATGCATAAAAGAAAGATGGCATTATGCAAAAAGATATTGAAGCTCGAGCAAGAGAATGATGGCTTGAGGGATAAGAATTTTATCCTCCGATGTGTGTTGGAGAAGAAGAATGCTTCTACACCACCACCATCACCTAAGAAGAACACTTGAGTACATGCGTATGGGCACCTCCGGTGGCTTGTTCCAAGCTTGGGGGTGGTGCCTCGTTATCGCATCACCATCACTTCCATCATTATTATCTATTTTAGTTTGATCCTTGCTTGATTCTTTATTTAGAGAAATAAATTTCATATATGATTTGATTAGGATTTTTTCTTTGAGTTCCATCTATCCTTGTAATCGAGTATGCGAGATATATGATAAAGATTAGTTGAGTTTTTGTGGTTTACCCGTGGGTACCCATCATCATAGCATGTCAATAAAAAGGAAGGTAGAGATCACATGCTCATCCCATCAGAAATAATGACATGACACAAAAAAGGGGTATAAGAGATAAAAGTTGCTGATAGTAAAGAAACATAGTATTTGTCATTGTTTCAATCTAATTAAGAAAGATTATGATAGAGGAGACGAGATTCACATATAAATACACTATCGTCGACATCGTTTGCTAGGCGAAAAATTCCGCACCAAGTAGAGATACTACTTGTGCATCCATAACCCTGAAACCCAGATCTTGCCAAGAGAGTCCACAATACCTACCTATGGATTGAGTAAGATCCTTCAAGTAAGTTGTCATCGGTGCATCAAGCAATAAAAATTGCTCCTAAATATGTATGATCTTTTATTGCAAGGAAAAATCAGCTTTGTACGATCTAGCGATGACAAAGAAATAAAAGCGACAAAGTGCATGATAAAGTTTGCTATCATAAGGGGAAATATAAAGTGACGTTCCCTTGCATTAAAAGTCCGCACATCCAACAAAATAAAATAGCATGAAAACCTTTGCTTCCCTCTGTGAAGAGCCTATCTTTTACTTTCACGAGTTCAACTTTGTGCTTAAGTCATTAAAGTGTGTTCCTCTTACAACGTAATAATTCTATAGTGGCAAACATCATGTGTTGAGGAAAGATTCAGATTTATATATCCAAGTGGATGTAGATTACCATGACTTATTATTGTTGACATTATCCTTGAGATAAATAAGTTGTGTGGAAAATCATTTAAGACCTATCTTCCTATGTGTCCTACAGAAACATGAGCTCCAAAAATATGGTTTGGGTGTGAGCAATCATAGAAGATTAAATGATAGTTGAGTATGTGAACTTGCCAAAAATAAAGCTATTACATAGACTCTCCTCTGGAGTATGATGAATTATGATTTCCCTAACGACTGAGAACATAGTTAGTTGATTTTCAGTAAAGTTATGCTTCAGACTCTAAGAGTTGTGAAAGGATTGTTATATATTTATGAGAGTTTATATGATAAAAATACTTGTTGCTATGTTAATACTCATGATGCTCTCATGCCCGTATTCTGTTTTTATCGACACCTCTCTCTCAAATCATGTGGTCATTATTTTCGAGCTCGGCTGTCTCTTGAGGAGAAGCGAGCTCTAAGCTTGGGGGAGTTGATACGCTCATTTTGCATCATGCCTTACTATTGATCTTTGTGTTGACCCTATCCATTAAACATTATTATCATACAATTCTTATGTCTTTTCTCTCTGAATATGCTAGGCGTATCCCTTAGAGGGAAATATGTGGAAACTAGATTATGGTCCGGGAAACCGAGAATAAGGTAGAAAAATCAACTAGCTCCAAATGACCTCAAACTTTACGGAGAATGTTTCTCCAACATTTAAGAATTTCTGGGCCAAAAATAAACCAGGGAGGGCCACCACGTGCGCACAAGCCATTAGGGTGCGCCCCCGTGGCTGCGCCCTGATAGCTTGTGTGGCCCCAGCTATCCTACAGACAACCATCCTCTCCTATATGGTTTGTTTTACCCTAAACAATAGCATAAGTTATCTTTCAGGATGAAGCGGCACCGTCTTGATGTGGAAACCTAGGCAGAGTCCCTTTTGCTCTCCGACTGCCGCGGGAATTCCCCTTTAGGAGGGTGGAAATCAAAGTCGTCATAATCACTAACGCTTCGTCCTTCATGGGAGGACCAATCTTCATCAACCTCTTCACAAACACCATCTCATCTCCAACCCTAGTTCATCACGTGTATTGAATCTTCGTCTCAAAACCTCAGATTGGTACCTATGGGTTGCTATAGTGTTGATTACATCTTGTAGTTGACGCTTGTTGGATTACTTGGTGGAAGACATTATGTTTAGATCCTTAATTCTTATTATTACACCTCTAATATTGAACATGTTGATGTTGTGTGAGTATTAATTATTTTTCCTAAGGACATGGGAGAAGTCTTGTTATAAGTAATCATATAAAGTTGGTGTTCATTACATATTCTGATGATATGGATGTTGTTACATCTCTTAGTAGTGTCATGTGACTGTCGGCTACATGACACTTCACCATGTTATGGGCCTAAGGGAAGTCATTGTGGAGTTAAAAATATATGATGGGTTGCGAGAGTGACATAAGCTTAAACCCTAGTTTATGCGTTGCTTGATAAGGGGCTGATTTGGATCCACATGTTTCATGCTATGGCAAGATTATTCTAAATTCTTCTTTTGTAGTTGCGGATGCTTGTGAGAGGGGCTAATCATAAGTAGGTCGTTAGTTCAAGTAAGAACATCACCTTAGGACTGGTCCACCCACATATCAAATCATTAAAGTAGCAAACACGAATCAACTTTATATGATGAACATGACTAGACAAAAATGCTCATGTGTCCTCGGGAGCACCTGCTTTATATATGAAATCTTTCAAGCCAGCATTTTCTATAAAAATGAATGGGCTATATTTCTACACTTTTGCTACTATTATTACTTGTCACTTGTTACGAATTATCTTGCTACAAAACTATCTGTCACTGTTACATACATCACTTGCAGAGAATTCCTTGCTGAAAACTACTTATCATTTCCTTCTGCTCCTTGCTGGGTTCGACACTCTTACTTATTGAAAGGACTAAGATTCTTACTTATACTTGTGCGTCATAATGGCCCCGAACAACAAGTCAACTACTCGGAGGGGATCTAGGATCAGGATAATCCAGAGGACTTCAATGACTCCATATACAACAACTACCTTCCTCTCTCTAAGGAGGAGGTTAGTATTGGAGCCGAGGATTTCACCGTCCCTGAGGACCCTCTAGATCAACAGAGGTTGAAGCGGCAATTTATGGCCACTCCCCGAAGCCTAAAGAATAAACAAAAGCATCTAAAATACGAAGAAGACGCCCTCAACGACATATGGACTAGAGTCCTCGCTGCCGAATAAGGGTACAACTGAACAGCTGGACCAAAACAAAATTATCCGAGTCTATGTTTGCTACAGCAATTCAACGTCAACGACCTTGAGCGCGCACCGCGGATATGCACTCAGGAAAACCAACCAGACAACTCCCCTCGAGGATGGGACACGACAGCTAGAGAATCCAACAAACGACCCACACCCCCCGGAAGAAGAAGGAAGGAGCCAATACAACCTGATGACCCATATGATCTACGACGCGGCTTGGACGCTAGATTAGGTCACAAAAGATCCATCTATGGATCTAGATGGTACAGTCCCATTAGAGGGGATAGTTATAAATCTTGGCTTGATTAAAATGATAGAGCTTGGGAACAACATCTGGTCCGGATGACAACCGATCTCCGGTGTGACATAACAGGGGTCAAGGGCACCGCTCACCCAATGTGCTTTGTAGATTAAGCCCGTAAACATTGAACAATATGACTTGACAACATACCCGGCTGCATGTATTGAATACTTCCTTCTCCACATTCATATGACCCGAGGTGATGATCTCCATGCCATAAAATATTTGCCATTAAAGCTTAAGGAACTAGCACGACATTAGTTGAACAACCTCCCCGAAAACTCTATTAGGAGCCGGGAAGAGCTCAAGGATGCTTTTGAGTTAACTTTCAAGGCACCTATGTTCGGTCACTGGATGCGGATGGATTTGGCCACATTGTTCAACAGCCCGGCGAGCCAGCCCCGCAATTTTGAAACTGATTCCTAACTAAGAAGAACCAAATCATCGATTGTTCCATCGCCGAGGCAATAACCTCTTTCAGAAATGACATGTGGGACGAATGGCTAGCTCGTGAGGTGAGCTAAGACGAAACGAGAATAATGTTGGCCTTTACCTCACTTATGACACCGAAGACCTCGACACCTCTGAGGTTTGGGATGGAAACGGGAGACCACGATGCAACAAGAACAAGCATCAACAGAACAACAATGATGCCGAGGATATGGCAGTAAATACTAGATTTAGCAACTCCAAATTCGGACTGCACAAGAAGACCTCTAATGGAAATCGGGATGGATCTACCGCGCTCGACAAAATCATGTATAGGCCCTACCATATCCACGACATCTCACACAAGCCCGCCACCCACACCAACCGTAAATGTTAGGTGCCCAAACAGACGAGCAAACTCACAGTCGACGAGCATGACAAGGGCCCTCGAAGCAAGGATGATGATGAGGCTCATGCGCCCAACAATGGAGGCCATAAGAAATTCCCTCTCGAGGTAAAAACTGTCAACATGATCTACGTCACACACATAACAAAGAGGGAGTGGAAGCGTGCACTTCGGCACGTCTACGCTGGAGAGCCCGTAGCCTCGGCACTTCGGCACTTCGGCACACCTATAGTCGACGTACTCGATCACCTTCGACCGTAGGGACCACCCAACCAATATTCCTCATGAAGGGCCAGTGGCCCTAGTACTTGACCCCATTATCAGTGTGTACCACCTAACTAGAGTCCTCATGGATGGATGTAGTAGCCTCAATCTAATTTACCCAGACGCAGTAAGAAAAATAGGTATTGATTCGTCACGGATCAAACCCAGCAACACAACCTTTAAAGGAGTAATCCGAGGTGTCGAAGCCTGCTGCTTGGGCACCATAACATTGGATGTAGTGCTCGACTCAGGCGGCAACTTCCGAAGTGAAGACTTGTCAACATCGTCCCTTTTTGCAGCGGCTACCACACACTTCTTAGTTGTACAATGTTCGCTTGCTTCGGTGCCGTCCCTCACTATGCGTATCTGAAGCTTAAGATGCCTAGACCCAAGGGTGTCATCAGTGTCAATGGCCACACCAACCACTGACTCTGAACTAAGGAGCACACAACGCTTTGGCAGCTGAAGTCCAGGTTGGTAATGTGGTGCTGAAATACGAATCCACCATCAAGGCACGAGAGGCCAGAAAATGAGCCCGAGCCCAACCTCAGCTCCCGAAGTCTTCCCATGCTCAACATAAATAGGAACACACTGCCCACATCATGGCCCCACCAGCCACAAAGTACATGCCTCGGAGCCATAATTTTGTGCTCACAACACCATGGGCAGCTGTGGGGACCAAGTGTTCTGCTTAATCGAGCTATGGTCAAACACATCTTCTCGCAATAGTAGGTACCATCTAGGATCTACCCTACATTAAACAAACATGTTTCGGCGCCCTCTCAAGACCCTATATCAAAGGTCCGCCCACTGATCACTGTCCCCTCTAATGGGGCACGCCCCACCACCTTAAGAACAAAGCCGTAGATGTGCAGGAGGGCACAACAGGGGTATCAAACCAGTCACAAAGGCCCTCCGTAAACCTTCCCTCTGTAAAGTTTATTTATAAAACAAAGTATCTGTAACAGTTGCTTCAGGAGTTCGGATTGAACGGCTAGACGCCATGAATTCATAAAAAATAAAGACCATTCTTTATGGTCCCATTGCAGTTGTTTGTGCTGCATAACTTTTTTCTTCACTTTGACGCTGAAACAAACTAGTTCGATACATATTTTCTTTAGATGTGGCTAGCTAATTGACCAAGGGCTTGACTATAAAACTCGCCCCAAGCATCATTCTGACAATATTTTTATCTTATGTGCACGACGTATTTGATATTCCATTATATCATAGTATGCTCACTCATAAATTACATCTTTTGGGCACATGCCCTCTATCGCCCAAGCACCATCCTTTACGATGGGGAAGTATTGCTCGGGGAGCCTGTGCTCCTTCCCAGGAGGCAGGGGTCTGGTGGTCATCTCGGTTGGCTTGATCTTCGGCTAGTGCACCATGGTCTTCACAAAGGCCATCCGACCCCCTAGATGCATATGAAGTGCTTCAGGATGTCAATCCGGCTCGTGGCATCGCACATCTTCTGTGCCAAGCCAAAGTAGCTTCTCGGCAGCGGCTCCGAAGGCCATAACCTGACGTAAAGGTCCTTCATGCATGGCTCCGCCATTCGATGCAACTCGATCAGCTGCTGCATCTGATAAGTGAGGAGGAGAGGGTTCTCGGGGGTTTGAAACTGTGCCCAAAACAGCCTCAGCTCGGCATCCCCGTCCCTGGAAGCAATGTGCCTTGCCGCATCCGCCGCATTCCTCGGAAGATCCGCAAAAGCGCCCGAGGAACACCGCACTTGTGTGAGCAACGCAAATATGTTACCACGGGAGACACATTGCAGTAAGTACGACATACCATCGACAATAAGCTTGACTTGGCGTAGCTACTTTTGGTAGCCTTACGTCCCCACCGGCACTGCCTGGATCGCCGACGTCAACAAGGTCAGCTTGGACGCCTGATTCTTACTGTTTTGCTCAAGAGACTCACATTTGGTGAAGGTATCCTTAAGCTACTGCTGCAACTCGGCCATCCTGACCTCGTTCTTATCACTAGCAGTCTTTATAAAGATCACCTCACATGCCGCTCGTTCGGTTGCCGACTTCTATTCTACAGCCTGTTGCCTCACATTTTTCAGCTCGGCCTTTAGGTTCTCGACTTCCGTGGACACAACTGCAGTTATAATAACCACCCTGCCCTTAGGGATAAGACCCAAATACCTCACTTAATGAGGAAAACAACGGTATTAAGTAGTCTAATTCGGACTTACCATGCGTGTTGTCAACCCGCCTGTTGAGTAGGTTGAGCTCCTCATCGGAACTTTTGAGCTTCCGATTCACCTCTCCGAGCTCCACGACATTGATGGATGTTGCCAAAGATGAGTCCTACATAACATCTCACTACAGGAATCACACTCTTTGCCTTCTGCCATAACAGATGGCAAAGAGGTGTTCCACCGATGGTGAAGGTCTTTGCCGTCTGCCTCCTGTCGGCACAGTTCCTACGACTACTTTCCACGACATGGCACCTTCTTTGCCATTTGTCTGCCATAAGCGGACGGCAAAGGCCTTTGCCATCAGCCTTTGGTACCGAGCAGACGGCAACCATCGTTAGACGGCAGCCGACAGGCAATGCCTCCGTTAGGGCTAACGGAGGCTTTGTCGTCTGCCTCCCTCACAAGCTTTGTCGTCTGCCCCTCTCCATTAGCTTTTCCGTCTGCCTATATGGGCCAACCCTTAGTTGACCCAGCCGGCTTCTCACGCTCTTTGTCGTCTGCCTCCCTCATACTATGTGTCATCTGCCTCCCTTAGGCTTTGTGGCGTCTGCCTCCCTCAGGGTTTGTGTCATCTGCCAGATAGGGTAGCCGACGACAAAGATCCTATATGGGCCAGCTACTGCATCATATTGCACAGCTGGGTGCCACGTGGCACCTTTGCCATTTGCTGCCTGATGGCAAAGGCCTTTGCCATCAGCTGGCAGATGGCAAAGAGCCCATAATGTCACAATTTTATTTTTATGTTATTTCACAACACATATATCTATAATTCATAGCACATATATGATATATAGTTCACAACACCTATATGATATACATATAATGTTCATCAATCCCATTTGTTCATCAATGTACATCCCATATATCGAAAGAACCAACATATAGAAAGTTTCATCCATATATATACATATACATATAGTTCCACATATACTTTTCATCCATATATACATATACATATAGTTCCACATATACTGTTCATCCATATATACATATAAATGTAGTTCCACATTGTTCATCAACTCAAATGAAAACTAGAACTAAAGCACTCCATCAATGCCAGCTTCCATGCATGTAGTACATCCAATCTGCAAAATGGGAATAAGAAAGTCAGAAGAAGAAGAACAACAACATATGACGTTTTTGAGCTTATTATGTCATTGTGGAGGAAAATAAGCTAAGTATATGACCTTTTTGAGCTAACCAAGGTTATTATGCCATTTGACCTAACTAAGCTAATTATGTCAATTTGGATGGAAATAAACTAACTATCTAACATTTGTGAGGTAACAAAGGATCTTATGCCATTTTGACCAAACTAAGCTAATTAAGTCATTTTAGAGGAAAACAAGCTAAGTATACAATATTCATGAGCTAACCAAGGTTCTTATGACATTTTGAGTTTATTATGTCTTTTTGGAGCTAAATGGGCTAATTATGTCATTGTTGGGGAAAATAAGTTAAGGAGAATGTGAAACAGGAGAAGAAAGAGTAGGAGAAGAAGAAGAATAAAAGAAGAAGAAGGAGAAGAAGAAGGATAAGGAGAAGGAGGAGAATAAGTAGGACTCCTTCTCCTTCTCCTCCTTCTCCTTCTTCTTCTCCTTCTTCTTCTCTTCTTCTTCTTCTTCTTCTTCCTTCTTTTCGTTTTTCCTCTTCTCCTCTTCTTGGAGCTAAATTAGCTAAGTATGTATTTTTGGAGCTAAATGGGCTAATTATGTCATTTTAGAGGAAAACAAGCTAAGTATATAATATTCATGAGCTAACCAAGGTTCTTATGCCATTTTGAGCTTATTATGTATTTTTGGAGCTAAATGGGCTAAGTTATGAGCTAACCTAGGATTTTATGATGTTTCTTCCCTAACTAAGATAATTATGTCATTTTGGAGGATAATTAGCTAAGGATGTCTTTGTTGGGGAAAATAAGCTACGTACAAGAAGAAACAAAAGAAGCAAGAAGAGAAGAAGAAGGAGAAGAAAAAGAAGAAGAAGAAGAAGAAGAAGAAGAAGAAGAAGAAGGAGGAGGAGGAGAAAGAGAAGTAGAAGTAGAAGGAGGAGGAGGAGAAGAATAAGAAAAGAAGAAGAGAAGAAGAAGGAGAAGAAGGAGGAGATAAGAAGAAGTAGTAGTAGAAGGAGAATAAGGAGTGCTCCTTCTCCTTCTTCTCCCCCTTCTCCTTCTTCTTCTCTTCTTCCTCTCTTCTTCTTCTTCTTCAATCATTTCAATTTTCCTCTTTCTTATCCTCTTATCCTATTCTTGGAGCTAAATTCGATAAGTATGTATTTTTGGAGCTAAATGGGCTAATTATGTCATTGTTGGGGAAAATAAGATTACGAGAATATGAAATAGGAGAAGAAAGAGGAGGAGAAGAAGAAGAAGGAGAAGAAGAAGGAGAAGAATTAGGAGAAGAAGGAGGAGAATAAGGACTCTTTCTCCTTCTTCTACTCCTTCTTCTTCTCTTCTTATTCTCTTCTTCTTCTTCTTCCTTCTTTTAATTTCTCCTCTTCTCCTCTTCTTGGAGCTAAATTAGCTAAGTATGTCTTTTTGGAGTTAAATGCGCTAATTATGTCATTTTAGAGGAAAACAAGCTAAGCATATAATATTCATGAGCTAACCAAGGTTCTTATGCCATTTTGAGCTTATTATGTCTTTTTGGAGCTAAATTAGCTAAGTTATGAGCTAACTAAGGTTCTTATGATGTTTTAACCTAACTAAGTTAATTATGTCATTTTGGAGGATAATTAGCTAAGTATGTATTTGGAGGGGAAAATAAGCTACGTACAAGAAGAAAGAGAAGAAGCAAGAAGAGAAAAAGATGGAGAAGAAAAAGAAGAAGAAGGAGGAGGAGGAGGAGGAGAAGGAGAAGGAGGAGGATAAGAAGAAGAAGAAAAGAAGAAGGAGAAGAAGGAGGAGAGAAGCAGAAGGAGAAGAAGAAGGAGAAGAAGGAGGGCTCCTTCTCCTTCTTCTCCTCCTTCTCCTTCTTCTTCTCTTCTTCTTCTCTGCTGCTTCTTGTTCCTTCTTTTCATTTTTCCTCTTTCTTCTTCTATTGTCCTCTTCTTGGAGCTGAATTAGCTAAGTATGTATTTTCGTAGCTAAATGGGCTAATTATGTCATTGTTGGGGGAAAATAAGGTAAAGAGAATATGAAAGAGGAGTAGAAGAAGAACAAGGAGAAGAAGAAGGAGAAAAAGGAGGAGAAGTATGACTCCTTCTGCTTCTCCTCCTCCTTCTGCTTCTTCTCCTCCTTCTCCTTCTTCTTCTCCTTCTTCTTCTCTTCTTATTCTCTTCTTCTTCTTCTTCTTCTTCTTCCTTGTTTTCATTTCTCCTCTTCTCCTCTTCTTGGATCTAAATTAGCTAAGTATGTCATTTTGGAGCTAAATGGGCTAATTATGTCATTTTAGAGGAAAACAAGCTAAGTATATAATATTCATGAGCTAAGGAAGTTTCTTATGCAATTTTGAGCTTATTATGTTTGTTTGGAGCTAAATTAGCTAAGTTATGAGCTATCCAAGGTTCTTATGATGTTTTTACCTAACTAAACTAATTATTTCATTTTGGAGGATAATTAGCTAAGTATGTCTTTTTTGGGGAAAATAAGCTACGTACAAGAAGAAAGAGAAGAAGCAAGAATAGAAGAAGAAGGAGAAGAAAAAGAAGATGGAGGAGGAGGAGGAGGAGGAGAAGAAGAAGAAGAAGGAGGAGGAGGAGAAGAAGGAAATAAGAAGAGAAGATGAAACAGAAGAAGGAGGAGAGAAGAAGAAGGAGAAGAAGAAGGAGAAGAAGGAGGGCTCCTTCTCCTTCTTCTCCTCCTTCTCTTTGTTTTCTTCTTCTTATTTTCTTCTTCTTCTTGTTTCTTTTCATTTTTCCTCTTTCTTCTCCTCTTTTGCTCCTATTGGAGCTAAATTAGCTAAGTATGTCTTTTTGGAGCTAAATGGGCTAATTATGTCATTGTTGGGGAAAATAAGGTAAGGAGAATATGGAAGAGGAGGATAAAGAGGAGGAAAAGAAAAATAAGGAGAAGAAGAAGGAGAAGAAGGAGGAGAAGTAGGACTCCTTCTCCTTCTTCTTCTCCTTCTCCTTCTTCTCCTTCTTCTTCTCTTCTTCTTCTTCTTCCTTCTTTTCATTTCTCCTCTTCTCCTCTTCTTGGAGCTAAATTAGCTAAGTATGTATTTTTGGAGCAAAATGGGCTAATTTTGTCATTTTAGAGGAAAACAAGTTAAGTATACAATATTCCTGAGCTACCCAAGGTTCTTTTGCCATTTTGAGCTTATTATATCATTTTGGAGCTAAATTAGCTGAGTTATTAGCTAACCAAGGTTCTTATGATATTTTTACCTAACTAAGCTAATTATGTCATTTTGGAGGATAATTAGCTATGTATGTCTTTGTTGGGGAAAATAAGCTACGTACAAGAAGAAAGTGAAGAAGCGAGAAGAGAAGAAGAAGGAGAAGAAAAAGAAGAAGAAGAAGAAGGAGGAGGAGGAGGAGATGGAGAAGGAGAAGGAGGAGGAGGAGGAGAAGAAGAAAATAAGAAGAGAATCATAAGGAGAATAAGGAGGAGAGAAGAAGGAGGAGAAGAAGAAGGAGAAGAAGGAGGGCTCCTTCTCCTTCTCCTTCTTCTACTCTTCTTCTTCTCTTCTTCTTCTTCTTCCTTCTTTTCATATTTCCTCTTTCTTCTCCTCTTGTCATCTTCTTGGAGCTAAATTATCTAAGTATGTCTTTTTGGAGCTAAATGGGCTAATTATGTCATTGTTGGGGAAAATAAGTTAAGGAGAATATGAAAGAGGAGAAGAAAGAGGAGGAGAAGAAGAAGGAGAAGTAGGACTTCTTCTCCTCCTTCTCCTTCTTCTTCTACTTCTTCTTCTCTTCTTGTTCTCTTCTTCTTCTTCTTCTTCCTTCTTTTCATTTCTCCTCTTCTCCTCTTCTTGGAGCTAAATTAGCTAAGTATGTCTTTTTGGAGCAAAATGGGCTAATTATGTCATTTTAGAGGAAAGCAAGCTAAGTATATACTATTCATGATCTAACCGAGGTTCTTATGCCATTTTGAGCTTATTATATCATTTTGGAGCTAAATTAGCTAAGTTATGAGCGAACCAAGGTTCTTATGATGTCTTTACCTAACTAAGCTAATTATGTCATTTTGGAGGATAATTAGCTAAGTATGTCTTTGTTGGGGAAAATAAGCTACGTACAAGAAGAAAGAGCAGAAGCAAGAAGAGAAGAAGAAGGAGAAGAAAAAGAAGAAGAAGAAGGAGGAGGAGGAGCAGCAGGAGGAGGAGGATAAGGAAAAGGCGGATGAGGAGAAGAATAAGAAAAGAAGAAGAGAAGAAGAAGAAGAAGGAGAAGGAGAAGAATTATGTACTTTTTGAGCTAAATGGGCTAATACTCGATACCACCTTCGCTGATAGCAGAGACACAACAATTTGTTGATTTCCGGTCGGGCATAGATAGCTCTCTGCTAAAGGTACAAAAGAGATACCTGTTGATGTTGTATTTCTCAAATGAACGAACCTTATAGTCAAAACCATTAGTGGCTTGTCTCAATTCGGCGTCCATAGACTCTGAATTAGCCTACAAGTTTCATACAAAATGATTGTTGCATTAGCTGCAAGTTAGACAAAGAAATGAAATGGACCATTATTGATAATTACCGGTTGTTTGAATCAAGAGATGAAACCGGGATAGCTGCCTCCATGCTTTGCGATAAGCTCATACTCTTCGACGGAATCATTTTTGATTACTGCTCCATCCGAGAATTTGGCGACGTATCTGGTGTATGAATATCCAGGAATAAGAGCAGTTTAAAGGAATTAGAAGTTATGGAAAAATGTGCTGATAACTTATTCGATGTACGGCCGCACTTCTGTTAGGTTGTTGAAGATATACAACGAAATGTTCTGCCATTATTCGACATCCAACGTTATTGGTTTAGAAGCACCGGCTGGTGCGAGCTTCCATTTGAATAGGATGAGGTTGGATCCACCATTTTAAGGGTGTGCATCATTGTACCCGGGCTTCGGATTATGCAAATGATGATTTTTGGCCTCATAGTGTGCTGTCACAAAGTTTTCCACCTCCTTAGTAATGAATGCCTCAGCCATCGATGCTTCAATTCTACGCTTATTTTTACATTTAGCTCGAAGCGTCTTCTGCATCCTGTCAGTTGCATAGCACCAACGATTTTGCACGGGCCCATCCAATCTTGCCTCGGTTGGTAGATGTAAGATCAAATGCTGCATTGTATTAAAGAATCCCGACGGAAATATCTTCTCTAATTTGCACAACAACTCCAGTGCAAACTCCTCCATGTCATCTACCACGCCATGCAACAATTGTTTCACACAAAGAACACGGAAGAAATAGCTAATCTCCGCCAGTACTAACCATTCATCCTAAGGAATAAAGCCACGTAACATCACCGGCATTACCCGATCAAGCCATATGTGCCAATCATGACTCTTGAGACCAAATATTTCTAATTTTTCAAGGCTCGCTCCCCTCTTTAGATTCGCTGCATAACCATCAGGGAACATCAAGTGCATTTTGACCCACAAGATAATTTCCCTCATAGCTGGCCTTCCAAGATTGAACCCGGCCTTTGGCTTCGACCACTTCTGCCTGCCTTTTCCTTCTCGCATGTTTTGTAACGTTCTATGACCTAGTGTCTCTTGATCGACTCTAGCCTTAGTATTATCCTTTGTCTTCCCATCGATGTTGAACAATGTACCAAAAATAGCCTCTCCGATATTCTTTTTAGTGTGCATCATGTCGATACTATGTGGAAGAAAGAGGTCTTTGAAGTAAGGCAGATCCCATAAGCATGGCTTGTGAGTCCAGGCGTGTTTTGAATTATAACCCTTGAAATACCGTGGACGCTCTGGATCAGGCTCAAGGGTGTTTAACTCATCCAGGATCTGTTGGCCTGTTAACGCAGGTGGTGCCAAGTTTTTACAACTTTAGCTTTGGTAAAGTTCTTCTTGTCTTTTCTGAACTGATGGTCAGGATCCAGGAACTGTCTATGCAAGTCAAAGTAAGAATACTTCTGACCCTCCTGCAACGAATGAAACAGAGGAGCTGCCTTGCTTGTGGGGAACGGGAACCTTCCATGCACACACCATCCACAGAATAGCGCATACGCCGGCAAGCCATGCATAGAGTACATGTACCACACATGCATTTTGAAGTTTTCTTTTCTAGCGGCATCGTATGTATTGACCCCATTATCCCAAAGTTCTTGCAATTCATCCTTAAGCGGCTGCATGTACACATTCATATTCTTCCCCGGATAATTGGCCCATGGAATTATCAATGTCGGAAATATGTTCTTTCTTTGCATAATCAGCCCGGGGGGAGATTGAGTGGAATGAAAAATACAGGCCAACAACTCTATTGGGTTGCCGGCATGCCGAAGGGATTAAAACCATCCGTGGCGATGCAGACTCGAGAATTCCTCGGATCTACCACTTTATCCTGATGCAATCCATCTAAATGTTTCAACGCCTCCCCATCCGATGTGTGTAGCGCCATCTTATTCCCATCCGCATCTAGTTCGGTTCTTTTGCCCAATTTGTGCCATGTCGCCTCTGTGCTGTCTCTTCGACCATGAAAAGACGTTGAAGCCTTGTTATGATTGGCATATACCAAAGAACACTAACTGCGATTTTGGTCTGCCTCTTCTCACCCATACCGTTGTCTACCACAAGATACCTGCAAGACTCGCAATTGGGACAATAGTCGATGTGTGCATACTCCTTCCTAAATAAGACACATCCTTTATTACATGCATCTATCTTTTCATAGGGCATCTTAAGTACACGAAGTATTTTGTCCGACTGGTACAAGTTTGCAGGCATGACATGGCCTTTGGGTAGAAAGCATTCAAATAGTGACATCATCGTGTCGTTGTATTCTGTTCCCAAGTAGAACTGAGGCTTCAGAGCCATTACTTGTGCAATGGATTCTAGCTGATAAAGCTCAGTGTGCTCGTGGAGAGGACGTTTTGAAGACTCCAACATTTCATAAAAGGCCTTTGCAGATTCCTCCATCTCATCTTCCGAATCCCGATCATCATCAAAGTCTTGAACCATGTCTTTGATCCCGGTAGCATGCTCGTTGGTGCAACGATGAACCACCTCAGGTCTGGTGAGTTGTATAGACTCACCATGAAATGTCCAAACTTTATAAGTAGGCTTAAAACTCCTCCTCTATAGGTTTTTAATCATTACAGCCTTTGTCCTATTTTTATAGTTGTCGCATCCAGGACAAGGGCACCAGTTTGTTTCCTGGCCATTTGCAAATGCGGCTTTCATAAACTCCTTGGTTTTTAGAAACCATTCTTTCGTCATCTCTTTTTGACTAGGGTGACCTGTGTACATCCATGCACGATCACTCATCTTGCCTAACTACTAAACACACAAGAAATATATTTATATATAATTCAGCATATATATTCATCAGTTAATCAAGTTTGCCAATTTTATTACATCCATGCAACCTACACGCTAATAGGTAAAGATAGGTCCTAATCCCACCCGAGTATGTGTAGATTGGGTTTGTTTTCCCATGCTCTGCTCCATATCCAACGCAAAATTTTGGCAGCACCTCCCCGTTGTTGTCCTGATACACGTCTCCGCAATAAACAGAGAAGAACATTAAACCCCTTAGAAAGGGGTGGAGCGGGAAGCCAAGTCCCCCGATGAAATGGTGGATGAACACTACTCTCTCTCCTTGCCTCAGCGTAAGGATTACCCAGCCCTTCTCTGGAGCACGATGGACTACACTCACCGGAAGATAGCTAGCACGCTTCATCTCCTAGATGTCATCGCTAGTGATGCTGGAGGCCTCCCGCTTGCACTTGGAACCAGGGCTGGCCTTGCCCGAATTTGAGGAGTGGACTCACGAGATTTGTGGGAAGGATGAATCTGAGCGCTTAGAGTTCAAGAGATCGTGAAGGCGATAGAAATGGGGGATCTCAGAAGCATATGAAGGCTTTGGTGGCTCTTTCACTTTTTATAAGCGACCGTAATACCAAGAGCCCCTTTACTGTGCCACGCACCTTGTCGCTTCCTGATATAATCGTGTTGTTATGCATGTGTGGATAGCCAAAATCATGGTTCATATCCCTTCAAAAATGGGGCACTATCTCCATATTGATGGGACGTGCAAATGGAGGAACTGCCTCGAATCACGAATCAAGCTTGCATAACTAATCACTGGTCATGAACGGCCGCGACCCTTCGCTAAAAGTTGTCAGACGAAGGCACTATTCACAATCGAGCGGTTGGACTTCGAGGGTAAGTAACACATACTATTTGGAAATCTAGAAGTCATCGGTGGCCAAACTTGTATTGGCCGAACACAGATGGGGAGAAGAACACTCCCTGCAAGCCGGTGACTTTGGGCTCATGAAACTGGTGGGGATCAAGACCCTTCATTGGAGGATAGGTTGGGTGCTATTGAGGGAGTACGGGACTAAGGGGTCCTCAGACCACCAGTCTATCTCTTATGGTCTGGAGAGGTGGGCTGCTCTGTGACTATTACTCGAAGGCCGAGCTATAAGGCGACTCTGTGTTCGAGAAGGAATCCTCTGTTACCATGGTGTGTCCTCCAAGTCAATATGGTAGAATCGGCATTTTATTCCCTGATGGAAAATCACCATGTGTAACCCTAGATACCTTTGGTTTCTATATAAACCGGAGGGTTTAGTTTGTAGAAAGGGGGAATCATTATCCTACTCATCTAGGGTTTAGTTCATCCGATCTCGTGGTAGATCGACTCTTTATTTCTCATACACACATCAATATAATCAAGTAGGATATAGGGTTTTACCTTTTAGAGAGGGCCCAAACCTGGGAAAATATTGTCTGTGAGTTTCTTGTTCCCCATTGATCGAACATCCATAGCTGGGGACACCCTACCCGAGATCTCCTAATTTTGACACCGACAACTTTCGCCAACGGTAGATCTCCCTTCTCCCTACATCCCTCCTCTCTCCCTATCACCCCATTCCCCCTCCTCCCTCTGTTCTTCCACTGCTAGATAAGATGAATGGATGAATAAATTATGCATTTAGATGAATGGATGCATTTAGACGGATGAATGATTAGAAGGATGGATGGATGCATTTATATGAATGGATGTATTTAGATGAATGGGTGGATAAATCGATGCGTTTAGATGGATATATGGTTAGATGATGGGTGGATCTATTTAGATGGATATTAGTACTTCATCGTGATAATATTGCTATGAAAAATTTAGCATTTCAAGTGTTATTTTGCAGGGAAAACCTACGAGTGCCTATGTTTTGCCATAATATTGGTTCATTTATATCCTTGCATATTTCACGCGCTCAATATATGTACCATTTTTAGCAAAAGTCCTGCCCGGAATTTCGGGCAGCGTAGGCCATTTTCTTAGTTCATTACTCGATATATTTAATGTTTAACGATTGATGGTTCGGGTTGTGTTTTAGTTTGTTGGGGATACTTATATGACTTTCAGTGAGGGAGAAGACCGAGTCGCGACTGTTGTCATGGGGGTCGCTTCTCCTCCGTTCCCATGTGCTAGGCACTTTTATAATGCACCCAGTAACAAATGGAGGAGCGACCATCAGCGACGATCGACATATCAATAAGAGGGATTGTCCAATATATATACGGTCATAATACTAGTGAGGAAAAATGTCGACTCTTGTCGTGGGGGTTGCTCATCCACCTTTTCCTCGTTATAGACGTATTAATACTACATGCGGGGGAGGAGACGAGAGATCATCACCTATTAAGGATTACGGCTTACATGTGAAACATGTTTCATTGTTGTGTGCCAATGAAAGTGTTATTAAGATTTCTCATAATCCTGTGCAACATTGTCAAACTAAACATATTCAAGTTCGACATCATTTCAGTTGTGATCACGTTAGCAAAGGAGATATCGATCTCAAACATGTTCGTACTAACAAACAATTTGTCGATATCTTTACTAAGCCACTTGATGAGGAAGTGATTTGTCCCTTGAGGAGTGAGTTGAACATCATTGATGCTTCAAACTTGAGCTAGAAACACTCGGATGCATGCAAGGGGATGAGCATACTTGACAATTCCTTGATGCCACTGATATCACACTGCCTTATACCATGGAAATCCATGCTCCATTGTATTTCATCTAACCTTTGTAGGTACTTGGATGAACCTTACTCCAAAATATTGCCATCAACTCACACCACAAGAAACCTTATCATGGCCAAGTATCAACAATCTGTATTTAATAATGGAGGAAGAAGACAACACAAATCATATCCTTGACAACCATTTGTTGAACAATTTCACTCTTGTCATTTGGATATTCATGTTCTTCCTTGCATGACTAACGCATGTAGGTGAGAACTGTACAAAAATAATCGACGATTGCTTCCAACTCAAGATGATCTTCATCAACATTGAGTATCAACAACAAGTACACCTACATGCTACGTCATCTACATCTTTCAAAGGTATGTACTCATATCATTGAAAAGTTATACTCCAAGTCATGAAATAAAGCAATTCTAGTGATATGAGGATATTAAATGCTGAACGAAAAATGGGTATGACCTATGAGCTCGCATTCTTGCTTGGCTCCTTAAGTAAATATATTCTAAGATAGGTGACCTAGTCGCCAACCACCATCTAGATGAAGTTTCTTGTGAGGTTCATCTTTTAGTTGCATTCTTTCTTGGAACCATTCAATCTCCCCTTAGTAGAGAAAATTCCTTGCATATATTTTGAAAATTCTTTGCAAATATTATGAAGATTTTCACGAAGAATGTGTCAAGACTTTCTGAAAAATTTGTTCACCAACATGGGTGAAAATGTTTTGGCCAAATTTGTGTTTACATTTCAGACCATCCAAATCAGGGAAATCGGCTTCACCAAAATGGAAAATATACTTCCAATGACCTACTCAATACTACCAACTAGGAACTCTTCGGAGTTACCGAGCTTACCCCCAGCCCTCAAATCATTATCGGTTATACCGATCAAGTTTGCCTCGGAGTGTACGACTATAGTTATTGAGTTTTTTTTCATACACCTACGTTTTTTGGAAAAATATCTCAATGACTCGCAATCTCAAGGATCGCTTACGCTCTGACCCTTTTTTTAATTAATGCCAAAGGGGGAGAAATATCAAAGATTATGCTTACACAAAGAGGGAGAAATATTCAAGGGGCAGAAACATTAAGCTCACCCAAAGGGAGAGACACTACTTAAGGGGGAGAGAGATTAAATCTATTATCTATGTTCAAAGGAGAGAGAAAATGTTTTTTGCCTTCTTGTATTAGACTTGTATCACCCTACTGATGACCCACAAGGAAAGGGGATCAATCGTAGTCCTTTCGATTAGTAGGAGTGTCGAACCCAACGAGGAGCAGAAGGCTGTGATAAACGGATTTCAGCAAGGTAATAACTGCAAGCACTGAAAGTAGCGGTAACAAGTGATTGTTTAGCGAGGTCAAACGTAGCAAGAAAAAAGTAACAAGTAACAAGTAGTAGAAAATGGTGCAGCAAGTGTCCCAATACCTTTTGTATCAAGGGAGAAGCCTGAACAAAGTCTAATAGGAGGAAAAACGCTCCCGAGGACACACCGGAATTTCTGTCATGCTAGTTTCATCATGTTCATATGATTCGCGTTCGTTACTTTGATAGTTTGATATGTGGGTGGACTGGCGCTTGGGTACTGCCCTTACTTGGACAAGCTTCCCACTTATGATTAACCTCTCTCGCAAGCATCCGCAACTATGAAAGAAGAATTAAGACAACGTCTAACCATAGCATTAAACTAGTGGATCCAAATCAGCCCCTTACGAAGCAACACATAGACTGGGGTTTAAGCTTCTGTCACTCCAGCAACCCATCATCTAGTTACTACTCCCCAGTGCCTTCCTCTAGGCCCAAGTATGGTGAAGTGTTATGTAGTCGACGTTCACATAAAACCACTAGAGGAAAAGACAACATACAACATATCAAAATACCGAACGAATATCAAATTCACATGACTATTATCAACACGACTTATCCCATGTCCTCAGGAACAAAAGTAACTACTCACAAAGCATAATAATAATCATGATCAGAGGTGTAATGAATAGCATCAAGGATATGAACATAAACTCTTCCACCAAGTAATCCAACTAGCATCAACTACAAAGAGTAATCAACACTACTAGCAACCTTACAAGTACCAATCGGAGTTGCGAGACGGAGATTGGTTACAAGAGATGAACTAGGGATTGGAGAGGAGATGGTGTTGATGAAGATGTTGATGAAGATGCCTCCCCTCCGACGAGAGGAGTGTTGGTGATGACGATGGCGACGATTTCCCTCTCCGGGAGGGAAGTTTTCCGGGCAGGATCGTCCCGTCGGAGCTCTAGATTGGATCTGCTCAAGTTTCGCCTTGTGGCGGCGTCGAAACCACGAAAAAGCTCCCGAATGATTTTTTCTGGACCAAAACCCTTCATATAGCAAAAGTGGCGGGCTAGTGGGCCGTCAGGGAGCCCACAAGCCCCCACTTCGCAACCAGGGGCGGTGGCGGTGGCAGGGCTTGTGGCGCCCTGGCAGCCCCCCTCCGGTACTTCTTTCGCCCAGTATTTTTTATATAATGCCAAAAAATCCACGTAACATTTCAGGGCATTTGGAGATATGCAGAATAGTGGACTAAGATTTGCTCCTTTTCCAGTCCAGAATTCCAGCTGCCTGAATGCTCCCTCTTCCAATAAACCTTGCAAAATAAGAGAGAAAAGGCATAAATATGGTACCAGAAAGTAATATAACTGCCCATAAAGCAATAAATATCAACATGAACGCATGATGCAAAATGGACGTATCAACTCCCCCAAGATTAGACCTCGCTTGTCCTCAAGCGAAAACCAAGTTCCGTAAACATGTCCACATGTTGAGGGACAAAGGTGTCGATAACACTTAATACGGATATGAAGGCATCATGATCACACATAGGACAACAATACATCATAAAGATTCTTATGGGAAAGTAATAATTCCTTCACAAAGAAAAGCATGAAGCAAAGACCTTACCGAGAAGTAATCAACAATAGTCCAAAGTCATTGAAGCAATTGCAATTTATCACAACATCAGAAAGACTCAAATAAGAGCTTGTAAGGCAAACCCACATACTCAATCATCTCTTTGTTTTCCACAATTGTTACAACTCACGTGGTACTCATGGTGTAAAAGTTTCAGTTGGACACAAAGGAAGATAGGGGCTTATAGTTTTGCCTCCCAACGATTTACCTCAAGGGTAAAGTCAACAATAATAAAGCATAAGTAGTCAACTCCAAGTTGATATATGAATATAGATCTTTCCCAAGCTTGTGACGGTAGCCAAGAAAGAGGCAAAAATAGGGAATTGGTGAAGATCACCATGACTCTTACAAGGGTAAAAAGTAAAGGTACAAGATAGGCCCTTTGCAGAGGGAAGCAGAGGTTGTCATGCGCTTTTGAGGTCTGAATGTGTGTCCTCTTAGTGCGGAGGAACGTCACTTTATATTGCCTCCTGTGATATAGAACTTTATTATGCAGTCTTTCGCTTGTATGTCTTCCTCATCACAGGTTCGTACAAAGCTTATTTTCCACACACTAATAGATCATACATATTAGAGAGCAATTTTTAGTGCTTGCACCGATGACAACTTACTTGAAGGATCTTATTCAATCCATAGGTAGGTATGGTGGACTCTCATGGCAAAACTGGGTTGGAGGTTTATGGATGCACAAGTAGTATCTCTACTTGGTGCGGGAGTTTTGGCTAATATGAGGTGGAAGCAATCGTCACATGCTAAGGGATCTCTAATCATATAACATTGTTTGGAACCAAGCAAACACAATTCATTATGTTGTGTTCCTTGTCCAACATCTACTCCTAAGCATGTAATAGTTTGGTGAGTGCTCACAATTGTAAAAAGTGTCTAAGATGATATAATTATATGTGAACCTATCTTTCCTTATTAATTCTTATTAATTGCAACAATGACCGAGGTCTATGTTGATTTATTCTCAACAAGTTTCAATCATCATATGTGTCATATGTGAAGCTATCGCTTTCCATAAGATCGTAACATGATCTTTCATGTTATCGTTCTTTTCATACTTTTGATCACGACACAAAGCAAAGCCCTTGACTAAGATACTCTTTATTATATAGCTCGCAAGATGGAATATATCAGGGAAGACATAAGACAAAAGACTCAAACTAAACACTAAAGACTTATTCCACTAAGAGAAGAAATAAAAACTGAAAAGGAAAGAACTAAAACAAAGGTAAAAGCAAAAGATATAAAGGTGATACGATACCAGGGCAACTCCCCCAAGCTTGGCACAAGCCAAGGGGATTGCCCATACCAATGCTTAGTTGTCTTCCTTTGGCGGTGATGGTGGTGGAGTTGTTGGAGTAGTCTGATCCTCCGTCTTCCAAGGCATAGGTGCTCCATCATGGCAGGATGAACGAGTCGCCGGAATCCTCAAATCTACAGCCAACCTTATTGGTTTAAATTTGTACTCACACTCACAGTTTTGGTTCTGCAGGTCACAGATCTGGCCCTGAAGTTGATCAACCCTGTCATAGAGCCTGGAGAGGTGTTTCTCAATATCAATGGCATCCATCTTGTGATTCCTAGTGAACTCCGTGATCATCATGTGGTTGGCGTTGAGTCCACGCTCCACCATACCTTGGCACTTGAAGACTTGTTGCTCCATTTCTTCGAGCCTCGTCTCCACGCTTTCGGTCTTCTTAGGCCCCTCAACATCATGGATGTGCAACATCCCCTCGCTCATCTTGATAGATTGAGAGTGTTTCAGCACTTCCGTGAGTTAGGGATTGATGACCTTCTCGAAGATCTTGTCCTTAGGAGCTTTTGGGGAAGTCATGATGATCTAGATCTGCCACAGAAACAGGCTCGAAACGAAAACAGAGGAAGACTACGCGATACGGAGATCAAAACCTTTGGGCGAGTATATATTGATTTTTTCTTGACCAGAAGGAGTGCTCTGCAAGAAAACGGAGTCCGGGAGGCACACGAGGTGCCCACAAGCCCTCCCTCCGCCACTAGAGGGGTAGGGGGCAGTGTCAAACCTTGTGGCCGCCTCGTGCGCTCTCCGGACTGCTTTTTATTTTTCTAATTTTCCAAAAATTCCAAAACGGAGGAAATTTCCTATTGGAAAAGCATCAGACTCCAATTTCTTACCGAAACATATCCTCTTCGTTTTCAGGGTCTGAAACAGGCTGATAAACATCCCTTATGTACTCCTCTGGAGTTATGACATTGACGATATTGGTCTCAACATTTATGGGAGTACCAGAGATGTAATGCTTGATTCTTTGCCCATTTACCACTCTAGGAAAATTTCCTTCCGTGTTATTGATTTTATGGCACCAGAACAATATACTTCCTCGATAACATAAGGACCTTCCCATTTAGAGAGAAGCTTGTCTGCAAAGAATCTCAAACGAGAATTGTATAGCAAGACCTAATCACCTACATTGAACTCTCGTTTCTGTATTCGTTTGTCACGCCATCTCTTAACCTTTTCGTTGAACAGCTTGGCATTCTCATATGCATGGGCCCTCCATTCATCTAACGAGCTGATATCAAACAACCGCGTCTCACCGGCAAGTTTGAAATCAAAGTTGAGCTCTTTGATTTCCCAATAAGCTTTGTGTTCCAGCTCAAGAGGTAAATGACATGCCTTACCGTAAACCATTTTATACGGTGACATGCCCATGGGATTCTTATAAGCAGTCCTATAAGCCCATAGTGCATCGTCAAGTTTGCTAGACCAATTCTTTTGAGATCTATTGACGGTCTTTTGTAGGATCAATTTGATCTTCCTATTACCCAACTCCACTTGACCACTAGACCGAGGATGATAAGGAGATGCAACTCTATGGTTGACATCATACTTAGCTAGCATCTTGCGGAAAACACCATGGATCAAGTGTGAACCGCCATCAGTCATCAAATATCTAGGGACTCCAAATCTTGGGAATATGACTTCTTTAAGCATCTTAATAGAGGTGTGGTATTCAGCATTTTTAGTGGGGATAGCTTCTACCCACTTAGTAACGTAATCCACAACAACTAAGATGTGAGTGTACCCATTGGAACTCGGGAAGGGTCCCATATAATCAAAGCCCCACACATCAAATGGTTCAATGACAAGTGAATAGTTCATAGGGATTTCCTGACGCTTACTGATGTTCCCTATTGTTTGCCATTCGTCACAAGACAAGACAAACTGACGGGCATCCTTGAAGAGAGTGGGCCAATAGAAACCTGATTGCAATACCTTATGGGCAGTTCTATCTCCAGCATGGTGTCCTCCCTAGGCTTCGGAATGACACTTCTGCAAGATCTGTCCCTGTTCATGTTCAGGCACACAACGTCTAATAACACCATCTACTCCTTCCTTATAAAGGTGAGGATCATCCCAAAAGTAGTGTCTCAAATCAAAGAAGAATTTCTTCTTTTGCTGATAGGCGAAACTGGGTGGTATGTATTTGGCTACGATATAATTTGCATAATCGTCATACCACGGTGCACTATGTGAAGTGCGGATGACATTTAATTGCTCATCAGGAAAGCTGTCATCAATAGGTAGTGGGTCATCAAGGTCATTCTCTAGCCTAGACAAGTTATCTGCTACAGGGTTATCAGCAGCCTTTCGGTCAATGACGTGCAAATCAAATTCCTGTAGCAGGAGAACCCATCTGATTAGCCTAGGCTTAGCGTCCTTCTTCTCCATAAGGTACTTAATAATAGCATGATCAGAGTGAATAGTGACTTTGGAGTCAACTATATAAGATCTGAAATTTTCACATGCAAACATCATAATCACTAGCATAGTTTCTTTGGGCACTGTCTAGAGTTTTACTAGCGTAGTGAATAACATTCAACTTCTTGTCAACTCTTTGTCCTAGAACAGCACCAACATTATAATCACTAGCATCGCACATGATTTCAAAGGGAAAGTTCTAGTCAGGTGGTTGAACAATAGGTGCGGTTATCAAAGCCTTCTTAAGTATTTCGAAAGCTTCCTCACAATCCTCATCAAAAACAAAAGGAACATCCTTCTACAAGAGGTTGGTAAGAGGCCTAGAAATCTTAGAGAAGTATTTAATGAACCTTCTATAGAAACCAGCATGACCTAGGAAACTTCGTATACCTCTAATATCTGTGGGGCAAGGCATTTTCTCAATTGCATCAACCTTAGCCTTATCAACTTCAATGCCTCTTTCAGAAATTTTGTGTCCTAAGACGATACCTTCATTACCCATAAAGTGGCACTTCTCCCAATTCAAGACGAGGTTGGTATCTTTGCATCTGTGTAAGACTCGATCAAGGTTGCTGAGGAAATCATCAAAGGAAGACCCATAAACGGAGAAGTCATACATGAAAATCTCGACAATCTTTTCACAAAAGTCAGAGAATATGGCCATCATACATCGTTGGAAGGTGGCAGGTGCATTGCATAAGCCAAAAGGCATACGTCTATAGGCAAAGGTATCGAAGGGGCAGGTGAAAGTGGTTTTCTCCTGATCAAATTGTGCAACAGGTATTTGCGAGAAACCTGAATAACGGTCTAGAAAGCAGGAGTGTGTGTGTTTTGATAGCCTTTATAGCATTCGGTTGATAAACGACAAAGGATAATGATCTTTCCTGGTTGCCTTGTTCAGTTTCCGGAAGTCTATCACCATCATATAGCCAGTAATAACACTTTGTGGGATTAGTTCATCCTTATCATTAGGAACGATGGTGATACCTCCCTTCTTAGGTACGCAATGTACAGGACTTACCCAATCACTATGAGCAACAGGATAAATGATTCCTGCTTCCAAAAGCTTTAATATTTCTTTTCTAACGACCTCTTTCATCTTAGGATTCAATCTCCTTTGATGATCAGCAACTGGTTTAAAGTCAGGATCAGTTTTAATCTTGTGCTGACATAGAGTAGGACTAATACCCTTAAGATTATCAAGAGTATATCCAATTGCAGCACGGTGCTTCCTCAGAGTTTTTAGTAACTTCTTCTCTTCGTGCTCTGAGAGGAGAGCACTAATAATGACATGATATATCTCCTTCTCATCAAGATAGGCATACTTAAGAGTATCAGGCAACTGTTTAAGCTCGAACATAGGATCACCCTATGGTGGGGGAGGATCCCCAAGCAGTTCAACAGGCAAATTATTCTTGAGAATAGGATATTGTTCTAAGACAATTTTATCTATCTCATCTCTCTCCTCCATATGCATATTATTTTCATGCTCAAGCAGATATTGCTCTAAATGATCCGTAGGAGGTACGGCAATTGAGGCAAGAGCAATGATTTCATCCCTACCAGACGACTCTCTTTCATGGGGTTGTCTTCCAAACTTGGAGAAGTTAAATTCATGAGACACACCCTCGAAACTAACAGTGACGGTCTGCTTAATGCAATCAATGTGAGCATTGACAGTGTTGAGAAAGAGTCTACCAAATATGATGGCACAAAAGCTATCTTGTAAAGTACCAAGGACGAGGAAATCAGTTGGATACTTCGTCTTACCACACAGGACTTCTACGTCTCTCACAATTCCTAGAGGGCAGATAGTGTCTCTATTAGCTAGCGTAATAGTGACATCAATGGGTTCTAACTCAGCAGGTGCAATATCATATTTGATTTCACCATATAGAGAACGGGGTATTGCACTAACACTAGCTCCCATATCACATAAACCATGGTAACAGTGATCTCCTATCTTGACAGAAACAACGGGCAGGCCAACTACAGGTCTATGTTTGTCTTTCGCGTGATGTTTAGCAATTCTAGCGGTGTCCTCACCGAATTTAACAACATGCCCGTCTATGTCTTCGGCTAAGAGATCTTTGATAATAGCAACACTAGGTTCAACTCTAATCTCCTCAGGGGGTGCAAGTGGTCTAATGTAATCCCTACGTATCACAGTTGGAGCTTTAGAATAATCCTTTATCCTAGCAGGGTATGGTGGTTTCTTAATGTAAGCACAAGGAACAACATGATCACTAAAAGCAATGACTTTCTCCTCAACTAGATTGGTTTTGGCTATGTTGCTCTCTACAGGAGGATGATAATTAAACCACTTCTCTTTGGGAAGATCAACATGAGCAGGAAAAGATTCACATTGAGAAGCTACTATCTCAGAGTCAAGTCCATATTTAGCGCTAAAATCTCTAAAAGTGTTTGTCTCAACAAAAGATTTAACGCAATCAAACTGGAAATTCATACCTGACTCCTTACCTTCCTCCAGCTCCAAATCTTCAGAGTTGCGTTTGATTCTTTCCAATAAATTCCACTTGTGATCAATATCCTTCTTCATAAAAGAACCGGTACAAGAAGTATCAAGCATGGTACGATCTTCATGAGAAAGCCGAGCATAAAATTTTGAGTGATGATTTCTCTTGAGAGCCCATGATTGGGGCATGAATATAGCATTGATTTAAGCCTCCCCCAAGCTTGAGCTATGATTTCCATGTCACGAGGCCAAAATTTATAAATAAAGTTCCGATCACGATGTACTAAATGCATAGGATAGAACTTTTGATGAAATTCCAATTTCAACCGATTGTAGCCCCATGATCCAGTATCATCACATAGCCTATACCATGTCAACGCCTTATCCTTCAAAGATAAAGGAAAAACTTTCTTATTTACCTCATCCTCGGGCAAACCTGCAAGCTTAAATAAACCACAAACTTCATCTACATAGATCAGATGCAAGTCTTGATGTGAAGATCAATCTCGTGTGAAAGGATTAGCCAGCAGTTTCTCAAGCATACTCGAAGGAATTTCATAAAAGGAATTTCTCATGCATACTCGAAGGAACAACTCCTCGTGCTTCTGTTTGTGGTGAAGATACCCCGAACAAACTCCTCAAAGGAACAGTTTCCATACTCACAAGTGACAATAAATTTCAGCACAGTATATAGATGTTTCCTTACCAATTTCCACTTACCAAAGGCACTTCACTCCCCGGCAACGGCGCCAGAAAAGAGTCTTGATGACCCACAAGTATAGGGGATCAATCGTAGTCCTTTTGATAAGTAAGAGTGTGGAACCCAACGAGGAGCAGAAGGCTCTGATAAACGGATTTCAGCAAGGTAATAACTGCAAGCACTGAAAGTAGCGGTAACAAGTGATTATGTAGCGAGGTGAAACGTAGCAAGCAAAAAGTAACAAGTAACAAGTAGTAGCAACGGTGCAGCAAGTGTCCCAATCCCTTTTGTAGCAAGGGACAAGCATGAACAAAGTCTTATAGGAGGAAAAACGCTCCCGAGGACACATGGGAATTTCTGTCATGCTAGTTTCATCATGTTCATATGATTCGCGTTCGTTACTATGATAGTTTGATATGTGGATGGACCGGCGCTTGGGTACTGTCCTTACTTGGAAAAGCATCCCACTTATGATTAACCTCTCTCGCAAGCATCCGGAACTACAAAAGAAGAATTAAGACAACGTCTAACCATAGCATTAAACTAGTGGATCCAAATCAGCCCCTTACGAAGCAATGCATAGACTAGGGTTTAAGCTTCTGTCACTCCAGCAACCCATCATCTCCTTACTACTCCCCAATTACTTCCTCTAGGCCCAAGTATGGTGAAGTGTTATGTAGTCGACGTTCACATAACACCACTAGAGGAAAATACAACATACATCATATCAAAATACCGAACAAATATCAAATTCACAAGACTATTATCAGCATGACTTATCCCGTGTCCTCAGGAACAAAAGTAACTACTTACAAAGCATAATCATAATCATGATCAGAGGTGTAATGAATAGCATCAAGGATCTGAACATAAACGTTTCCACCAAGTAATCCAACTAGCATCAACTACAAAGAGTAATCAACACTACTAGCAACCTTACAAGTACCAATCAGAGTCGCGAGACGGAGATTGGTTACAAGAGATGAACTAGGCATTGGAGAGGAGATGGTGCTGATGAAGATGTTGATGAAGATGCCTCCCCTCCCACGAGAGGAGTGTTGATGATGATGATGGCGATGATTTCCCACTTCGGGAGGGAAGTTCCCCGGCAGGATCGTCCTGCCGGAGCTCTAGATTGGATCTGCTCAAGTTCCGCCTCGTGGCGGCGGCGAAACCACGAAAAAGCTCCCGAATGATTTTTTCTGGACCAAAAACCTTCATATAGAAAAACAGGGGTGCTGGTGGGCCGTCAGGGAGCCCACAAGCCCCCACTCCGCCACCAGGGGGGTGGCGGTGGCAGGGCTTGTGGCGCCCTGGCAACCCCCCTCCGGTACTTCTTTCTCCCCATTTTTTTATATAATCCCAAAAAAATCCACGTAACTTTTTAGGGCATTTGTGGATGTGCAGAATAGTGGACTAAGATTTGCTCCTTTTCTAGTCCAGAATTCCAGCTGCCTGAATTCTCCCTCTTCAAATAAACCTTGCAAAATAAGAGAGAAAAGGCGTAAATATGGTACCAAAAAGTAATATAACAACGCATAAAGCAATAAATATCAACATGAAAGCATGATGCAAAATGGACGTATCACCTACCTACTCGCAATATCTACATTCTAAGATTCAGGGGGAGAGGATAAACTAATGTTCATATTCATGGGGAGAAAGTTCTAAATGTTCTTGGAGACATATCGATCCTAAAAATTGTGGGCGAAATATCAATCATCAAATGCTATATTTCCATATGTCTTCCATGTCCTGGTACTATTGTAGCACTTTGCATCTTCACGATAGAATACTCATGCGTTGTCTAACAATTGTTTTCTCAAATGTCTTCCTACTATTAAAACGCTCAAGAACTTCAAGCTAACAATATGCATCATATCCTTGTTCAGGATTATCTCTTCTTTCTTGCACATATTGATTACTATTGGAAATATGCCCTAGAGGCAATAATAAAATAGTTATTATTATATTTCTTGTTTCAAGATAATCGTTTATTATCCATGCTAGAATTGTATTGTATGGAAACACAAATGCATGTGTGGATACATAGACGAAACACTGTCCGTTGTAAGCCTCTAGTTGACTAGCTCGCTGATCAAAGATGGTTAAGGTTTCCTTCCCATAGACAAGTGTTGTCACCTGATAACGATACCACATCATTAGGAGAATGATGTGATGGACAAGACCCAAACTATAAATGTAGCATGTGATCGTGTTATTTTATTGCTATTGTTTTTTGCATGTCAAGTATACATTCCTATGACCATGAGATCATGTAACTCACTGACACCGAAGGAATGCGTTATGTGCATCAAACGTCATAACGTAACTTGGTGACTACAAAGGTGCTCTATAGGTATCTCCGAAGGTGTCCATTGAGTTAGCATAGATCAAGACTGGGATTTGTCACTTCGTATGACGGAGATGTATCTCGGGGCCCACTCAGTAATACAACATCACAAACAAGCCTTGCAAGCAATGTGACTAAAGAGTTAGCCATGGGATTTTATATTATGGAACGAGTAAAGAGACTTGCCAGTAACAAGATTGAAATAGGTATAAAGAGACCGACGATCGAATCTCTGGCAAGTAACATACCGAAGGATAAAGCGAATGTTATACGAGATTAACTGAATCCTTGACATAGAGGTTCAACCGATAAAGATCTTCTCAGAATAGGTAGAATCCAATATGGGAATCTAGGTCCCACTATTGCTTATAGACGGGAGAGTGTCTCAGGGCATGTCTACATAGTTCTGGAACCCATAGGGTCGGCACACTTAAGATCCGGTGATGTTTCGGTATTATTGATTTATGTATGCTGGTGACCGAAAGTTGTTCGGAGTCCCATATGAGATCTCGGATGTCACGAGGAGCTCCGGAATAGTCCGGAGATAAAGATTGATATATAGGAAAGTTGCATTTGGCTTTCGGAAAGTTTTCAGGCATTACCGGTAAAGTACCGGGAGTGGCGAATGGGTTCCTGGGTTTTACCGGGAGGGGCCACCCACCTGGGAGAGAACCTAATAGGCCTAAAGGTTGTGCACCAGTCCTTAGTGGGCTGATGCGGCAAGCAAAGGAAGGCCAATTTCGGCCAAGTGCAAAAGGAAAAAAAGGGAAAAGGAAAAAAAGAAGGAGGTGGCCAAGTAGGAAGGGAGTTCTCCGCCAAACCGAATTGGAGGAGGACTCTTCTCCCTTGGCTCGACGGAGTCCTCCTCCTTGGAGTAGGAGGCAAGGCATCCCTCCCTCCTATTCGTCCTATATATAGTGGAGGTTTTGAGGACAAACGACACGAGAAAAGCCACGTGTTGCCCTCTCCTCCAGAGATCGTCTCCCTCGTCTAGATTAGTCCGACATAGCTTGTCAAAGCCGTGCTAGATTATTTCACCACCACCACCACCACGCCATCGTACTTCCGAAGAACTAATCTACCTCTCTGCCCCTCTTGCTGGATCAAGAAGGCGGAGATCGTCATCGAGCTGTACGTGTGCTGAAAGAGGAGGTGCCGTCCGTTCGGCGCTAGATCGGGATGGAGTTCATCGCACGGCTTGCGATTCGGATCACGAAGACATTCGACTATATCAATTGCATTTCTTAATTCTTCCAGCTTAGAGATCTATAAGGGTATGTGGACCTGGTCTGCCCTCTCGCAGATGATCATAACCATGGATAGGTCTTGCGTGTGCGTAGGAATTTTTTTGTTTCGCATGCAACATTCCCCAACATTTACAAGAGTGAGTCTTGAACATGGGGACACTTTATTCACATATGTTTGATGCATATAGCCAAGGCACACATGACTCTTCATCTCCTCTCTACAATGTGTCTGTCCATGCATTCCCAAGCAACTATTCCTTAAGGGCTTGGTCGGTTTATCCCTTCGACGAGGGGATTGGAGAGGATAGGATGAGATTGTGGTGGAATTTGATTTGTAGGGATTTAATCCCTCCCAATCACCTTCAAAACCCTTCAAATCTGAAGAAACCGAACAAGGCCTAAAGGGGATTGCACACAATAGGGGGGGGCTTAATTTGAAGATTTGATTGTATGTTGTCATCAATTACCCAAAAAGGGGTAGATTGAAAGCACATATGCTCCCTTGGTGGTTTTGATATTTCATGACAACATACATTGTCTCTTTGACTAATAGTTTTATATAGTTTATTTCTGATGAATTCCATAGAGAGAATTGGCTAGATTGTGGAGAGAAACCCCAAGCAAGGAGAAGACTAGGATTGTCCAACCTTCAAGCTTCAAGGCTCTACATTTTTCTTTTTGTGAGAAATCAAATTTCAGTCCATAAGAAAGCCAATACTATTATAAAGGGGGATGAGGTATTTATGATGCTCTAGTTGCTCATGTGCTTAGTGTTAGCCAACAAAAACCCTTATGAAATTCTCCCACAAATATTGTGTCCAAATCCTAAACACTCATAATTCGGTGCAACCATTATTTCCAATTCAGCCCTATCGAGTTTTACCGTAGACATGATCCAGAGCCTAGTCCATCCATCTCGCTACCATCAAGTCATGATTTTGGTGCAACTCAAAACTAGTGACCAACTCCCTGGTTACCATTTGATGAAAATTGGAATTTATGATTTTTGCAAATTGGTGCATCGAGTTCGGGTAACTACCTAGGTCAGCGAGACCGGACTCCTTGAGATTTACATATCACTCTCACCGAAATGCCAAAAGTTGCCACATTCTACACTAGTCGTTGCAACAGAGTTTTTGCTTTAATTTAACGGAGTTGGGCAATAATGTTATCACAGTTGGATTTTTGGAGATGCCTATATACACCCCTCCACAAACATCTCATTCAAAGAGGAAGGACTCAGATCAGACCAACACTTGCCGCATCCATTTTCTGAGAGAAAAACACCTACTCATGTGTTGAGATCAAGATATTCCACTCCAACCATATGGATCTTGATTTTTAGCTTCCCCAAAAGTTGCTTTCCACCAAATCAATATCTTCAACCCAATCCAAATCTGTGATAGAGTGATTGAGTGTTCAGGAGATTATATTTTGAAGCGCAAGAGCAAGGAGTTCATCATACTTACCACATCTATTACCTTTTGGAGAGTGGTGTCTCTTAGACTGGGTAGGTCTCGCTTGGGAGACTCTGACTTTGTGTCGGGTAGAACCAAGAAATTTTTAAGGCCAAGAAAATTGTCTACTTCCTGAAGATCTACCCCGAGTGAGGCTAGTCCTTCGTGGACGTAAGCCATGGTGGAATAGACAAGGTTGCTTCTCCGTTGGCCCTTCGTGGGTGGATCCCTCCATGGACTCTCGCAGTGGTTACCTTCCATGGGTTGAAGTCTCCATCAACGTCGACGTATGGTAGCACTACCTAGCGGAACCAGGTCAAAAATCACCGTGTTAACTTTGCGTTTGATCTTCCTACCTCTGCTTTTATCTTTCATGTGCATGTCCTTACTTTTATCTTATATACTCATAGACTTGCATGTGTAAGTTGTGCTTGACTTGCTATAATTGCTCAAATCTTCCAACCATTAAAATTCTGAAAATGTTAGGTTTCAATTTCGTCAAGTAGTCTATTCACGCCCATGTTGACGTTCCTCCTAGTGATCCCACACATACTCGACAGTCTAAAAGACAACCCATGCTTAAAAGTGATCAATTTTTACTATTGTAATTAGGAACACATCAAATGGATGACGACGATAGGATCCCCGAGTGTGATGAATGTAGCGATAAAGGGCGTATGTACGACAGGCCACCCATGGACAACAACAGGAGCTTCTATGCCACCCTTAAGTAGGAGTATGAATATTTTACGGTATATAAATTCAGCGACATGTATATCTTCTTAATTAAGCATGGATTATTTTTTACTTTAACATGTAATCTTCATTTTTTATAATTTCACTAGTGCATCTCATGCTATGAAAGGCGGTATGTCTTAGAGAAATTCTCTTTTGCTGACCATGAAAAGATGGACAAGAAGAAATTTTACGTAAAGATGAATCATAGTTTCACTTCTGAGGCCAAACTCTATAATGGAGTAGGTTGCACATATTTCATGTTTTCAAATTGGAGAGTGTCGGGGATATACCCCGCAGTGTAACCCGGCTTGGAGTATGACCCGCCAAAGGACTTGGCAATTCATCGGCGACTCAGCAGTGACCTGGCGGGCGACTCATAGTTGTCCGCACAGGCGACTTAGATAAATGACAAAGGCCCAAGGCCCAGCGTGCACCCTAGCATAAGGCGACTCATAGAGAGGCCAGGAGGGCCGACTCACAAGAGAAGGCCCAAGAAGAAAGACTCCCACAAGAAGGAAACAAGACCCGGATTAGGATTCAAGAGAGACTAGTCCTATTCCTACTCCTAGTAGGACTCTATATGTAAACCTACCCCTTCCACATATATAAGGAGGGGTAAGGCGCCCCAAGAGGGAAAGAAAGATTCACAACTTAGGTCTAGACAAGATAAACCATGAGATAGACAGATTAGACACCCACGAGATTAGAGGTGGCGAGTCTGCACTCTTGTAATCGAGATTGTCATCTTCATCAACGCAACTCAAGTAGGACGTAGGATTTTACCTCCATCGGAGGGGCCGAACCTGGGTAAACTCGCGTCTCTCGGTTCTGACCAACCCCTTCAAGCCGCCACAAGGTTGCGATGGTCTCACACCTAAGTTCTCTTACGAGAACATCTGCCGTGACAAAACCACGACAGCTGGCGCCCACCGTGGGGCCTGATCGCACTGTGGAATTGTGTTCTTGAAGGGATCTCTCCTACGGATCGAGAAGCTTATGACCCATCGGTCCGCAAGAGCTGACACAGAGGATCGCATCATGGATGAACAGTCAAATCAACAGATACAAGATTTGAGATATGAGAAATTAGGGTGATCAGGTGCTGCCGTCGTGCCTAAACGATCTGTCGATTCCGACTCGAGATTGATTTCCGGTATCGTAAAGAAAAGTTTTAACCGAAGGATTGGCCGTTGACTATGGAACCGGCCGCTCCCGCGTCGCATATCTGCACCTGCTTGTCTCTCGCCACCATGCCCCTGGCTGTCCTGCTTTGCCTGCGCGGGCCTTGTCATCGGTTCCAACGCTGCGCCGGATCCTGCGGCTCCACAACTCATGCTTCGCCAGTCCGCCGGCTCTTCCCGGGTCGTCCCGGCCGCGGCCACCGCCCCGCTACAGCCAAGTCGCGTCACGGATCCCACGTCTCCGCTGCGGATCTGCATCGCCGCTCGCCCTGAACCGCCAACTCGCAAGCGGTTCGCACCTTGCGCCAGCGTACCATATGAGCCGCCGCAGAGCTCACCACGTTCGTTTCTGCCTAGCGGGATGGTTCCGCCTCCCGCTACTGCCGCTGTCGCCAGGCTCGTGCTGCACCAGGTGGCTGCACCCACCTTGTTCCGCAGCTGGGTCCGTCCTCCGCTCCAAGGCTGACTTGGCCTCGAGTGCTTCACTCTCCGCTGCGTCTGCAGAGCCGCCTTACCGGCTAGCCTCTAACGCGTCCCGAGCCGCGGCTGCACTGGCCGCTGTCGCGCCTTAATCCGCCATCACGCCTCGGGTCACCGCAATGCCGAGCTCTGCCCCGCGCTGCTGTCCCTACGAGCCGTCCTGGTGCTTCTGTTAGTCCGGGAGAGATTTCGTTTGAACCGGTAGATTCATCGGTCAAAGTGATGGACTCATGTCAGCATCAAAAGAAATTTTCTAGCAGCAGTAATCAACACGATCGAGTCTACATCATGACACTGGTGTTGGGCCTGCTTGATTCGAGCCGCCGTCCCACGGCCTGGTCTATGTCAAATATGACAGATATCTTTTGACGTTTATTCATGGAACAATACATCAGGTGATTTCCATTCTATATATTTTGTCAATTCATATTAATGTTCTTGAAAACAATTACTTCGGTGTGTGATATTTTTTATGCAGGACAATTACTCATTACTAAATCGGCGTTATATTACGAGCACAAAGCTCGTGTCAATCAATGCCACGGGCGACTCAATATTCACTTCGGCCTGTAATGTCATGGGCGACTCACCGTCCACGCCGATCTACAACAACGAGGGTGATTTGTTATCCAAGGCGGCTTACAATGACGCAGCCGACTCTCACGTCTGCGCAAATAGGATGGTTTACAATGACAAGGCGAAATTTCGCGTCCGTGTAACCAAGGTGGTTTACAATGCCATGGTTGATTCTCGAGTCCATGCCCAAACGCCTGACAACTCTCGCACTCAAGTCGCCACCCTCAAGGCCCGGATTACATCAACCGGCCGGTGCAGTGCTCGCCTGTATGAGCCGCCCAACAGAAGGACGCAAGTCGTCGTCCTCACGGCCCGGATTATATCAACCCGCCGGTGCAGTGCTCGCTTATACGAGCCGCCCAACAAACGATGCAAGACGCCACCCTCACGGCCCGGATTACATGAGCCTGCCGGTGCAATGCTCGCCTGTACGAGCCGCCTAACAGAAGGACGTAAGTCGCCACCCTCACGGTCCGGACAACATCAACTTGCCGGTGCAGTGGCTTTATAACTCGGAGATGGAGCGAGTACCAGTATCTTTTCTCTGCCGGTTTATGCCACAATCAAGTATGGAGACTCTCAAGCCGCCTCCTTGAGTCGACTTAAGACTCGGGGGCTACATGGACATGGCTCGGCAGGCTCAACTGGGATGAATAATTCAAGAACCCCGGGTCATTACAGAAAAATTAAGCCGGTCTAAATACTTGAGCTTTTGTTACACAAGTCTCCCTCGGGTGGCACTTGAGCTTTCTGACTCGTCCTATCCTGTCGCGACCTTATGAGCCGACGAAACTGCTATCTTGGGTGGCGCTTGAGCTTTCTGACTCGCCCTATCCTGTCGCGACCTTATGAGCCGACGAAACTGCTATCTTGGGTGGCGCTTGAGCTTTCTGACTCGCCCTATCCTGTCATGACGTTATGAGCCGACGAAACTGCTATCTTGGCTGGCGCTTGATCTTTCTGACTCGCCCTATCCTATCGTGACCTTATGAGCCAACGAAACTGCAATCTTGGGTGGCGCTTGAGCTTTCTGACTCGCCCTATCCTGTCGTGACCTTATGAGCCGACGAAACTGCTATCTTGGGTGGCGCTTGAGATTTCTGACTCGCCCTATCTTGTTGCGAGCTTATGAGCCGACGAAACTGCTATCTTGGGTGGCGCTTGAGCTTTCTGACTCGCCCTATCCTGTCGTGACCTTATGAGCCGACGAAACTGCTATCTTGGGTGGCGCTTGAGCTTTTTGACTCACCCTATCCTGTCGCGACCTTATCAGCCGACGAAACTGCTATCTTGGGTGGCGCTTGAGTTTTTTGACTCGCCCTATCCTGTCGCGACCTTATGAGCCGACGAAACTGATATTTTGGGTGGCGCTTGAGCTTTTCTGACTCGCCCTATCCTGTCGCGACCTTATGATCCAACGAAATTACTATTTTTACTTTCCTAGGACTGCCGCAAGGTTTTTCAGGCTTTTTTCTAACTCGCCTCAAAATATCTTGGGCCGATTGCTATTTATTATGACCCATTACTCACTGAGGTGCTAGCCACCGTGACTCACTGAGCCGGCTTATTTAAAATAGCTTGATGTCATACTTATCATATCATATACATACATCATATTGCATTGCATCACAAATCATACATACATATCATGCCGGTCTTCGAACCGGGTCAAAGCACAAATTCTTGCAGGTGCAAATAAATCTTTGAATAGCCAATTTGGCTGGATTTTTATCGTGGTTTATCAGAACCATTGTTAAATGATTGGGGGTTTTTAAAGCCAGCTCGGAAGAATTGACTATTGTCAAAGAGCCGCCCTATCGCATATAATGTCGAGTCAACTAATTAACCGGCCCTTGGATTTCTTCAACTTGTGTTCTGTAGTAAATTACAACACTTATGGATTTCTCTGACATATAGATTTCTCAAGGATATAGTTGCCGGGTTACATTGCAACCACGGTCAAGGATTTCTTTTATCACAAAAGCATCATCAGCTCACAGAGTGGATATGATTTTATTCTACAATGGAAGGAATAGCCCCGAGTCGTTGCAGGCACACAACCCGGCACTTGGGGTCTACATTATTCAAATCAAAGATTACATCAAATTATGAAAGTCCCATGTCAGTGCAAGCATGCACCATGACACTTGGGGGCTAATGCAATCTGCTTTTCAAATCGTCACATAATCAACAGACCCGGCTACCTCAAGGAGATAAGTCGGCCCTGGGGGCTACATATCGCTCTTTATTCAAGTATGGACTCAAGGAAGAACTGACTCATCATTTTTATAATGACCCGGCCCTTGGGGGCTACACATTGCTGCTCAAGGACAAGAACGTGGAAGTCTCGAGACGCCGCAAGCAATCGACCTGTCATTTGGGGGCTACACCATTCAGATCATAATTTCTAAAGTCCCAGGTTGCCGCAGGCAAGACAACCCGGCACTTGGGGGCTACAACACTAAGTTGTTTCACTGGTCATGAGGTTCAAATTGAAGACCCGGCCCATCACACGCTGATGACCCGACCCTTGGGGGCTACAGGTAATATGGATATATCAAAAATTGAAGAGCACATTTCATTATGTCATGGAGGTGAAGTACTGAAAGACTGGCTCAACATCACACGGATTTGTCAATTGGAGTTCAGTTGTTTGACGGGGCACTACTAATAATGATGACCCACTATTGTCAATCATGACCCGCCATTGTCAATCATAACCCGCCGAAGCAAGAGAAGCTAGTTCAACATTGTGTGGATTTTTATTTCCCAAATTTTCATCAAGCCAAAGCATTGGAGGCCGACTCAATGGCATATGTATTTTATTACAAAAGACACGTATCAACAAGATGATTGAGAAGACGGCTCGAAGAAATCTGGATTTTTCAAGGAGCCACTTCAGTAAATCAAGCCGGCCAGAGGAGCAAGCCGGTCCCTTAACTTATTTATTAATCTTATGTCAGGAGCTTACCATGAATAAATTCAAGCTAACCTTGGGGGCTAATGTCGGGGATATACCCTGCAGTGTAACCCGACTTGGAGTATGACCCGCCAAAGGACTTGGCAATTCATCGACGACTCAGCAGTGACCTGGCGGGCGACTCATAGTTGTCCCCACAGGCGACTTAGATAAATGACAAAGGCCCAAGGCCCAGCGTGCACCCTGGCATAAGGCGACTCAAAGAGAGGCCAGGAGGGCCGACTCACAAGAGAAGGCCCAAGAAGAAAGACTCCCACAAGAAGGAAACAAGACCCGGATTAGGATTCAAGAGAGACTAGTCCTATTCCTACTCCTAGTATGACTCTACATGTAAACCTACCCCTTCCACCTATATAAGGAGGGGTAAGGCGCCCCATGAGGGACAAGAAAGATTCAGAACTTGGGTCTAGACAAGACAAATCATGAGATAGACAGATTAGACACCCACGAGATTAGAGGTGGCGAGTCTGCACTCTTGTAATCGAGATTGTCCTCTTCATCAATGCAACTCAAGCAGGACGTAGGCTTTTACCTCCATCGGAGGGGCCGAACCTGGGTAAACTCGCGTCTCTCGATTCCGACCAACCCCTTCAAGCCTCCACATGGTTGCGATGACCTCACACCTAAGTTCTCTTACGAGAACATCTGCCGTGACAAAACCACGACAGAGAGTGTTATGCGAGGCTTATGGAAACAAGGAGTGTATGAAAATTACCTTCGATATTGGCATTCCTCAATATGATCTGGTCAATGGTCTTAAATATGATAAAGACATTTGGGTGGATCTTGACGTGATCCCAATTCTATCTTTCGTGTGAGATTTTCAAACAATTTTTTTAGATAATATATATTGCTCATATAAAAGTACTTGTTATTCACCCATGCTTACCTTGTTCATATGCCATTGACAGCTTATTTCCTTTCTCCGAGTGATACACGGAAGATAGTAGACAAGACACACTACACTTACGGATCACATCTAACTTGGGAGGAGAAGAATTTTCTTGTCACCTTTGTTAGCGGTGTCCTGTCTACTAAGGAGGACATGTATTATGGAGTTGACCCAAATTATACATTATACATGCCACTAGTGCATAGGTTGAGCGCCGATAACATTCACACAAATACCTTGGTAAGAGTTTCAAACTACACAACTATTATGTAAAGTACATTGCTAATTATACTACAATATGTAAATTAAATTGCTAACATTTCTTTGTTGTTGTTGTTGACATTGCTAACTAGTCTGCGATTACGTTCTTCAATAGAAACTGCCAAAGTATGTCGCGCCTCCGTTGATGCATGGCAAAGGTGAGATGGCAATTACTTGTTGTACGAGTATCACTTCCGTTTTTCCATAATCGACTGACCGCAACCCGTAAGGAATACTCTAAATTGAAGCATGCAGAGAAATAAAGAACGATAACAACCCACAAGTTGGAGACTGTTGGATATATTTGCTTCATCATGGAGACCTAGGTGTTTTTATGTTTTATGATATTTTACCTAGGAGAGAGGACTAGGTCCTATGAGTCTCGGTGTAAAAAAAGGAAAATATCGGGTAGGAGGTACCAAACTATGGATCTTGGGTCGATGGGTGACGGGGGACAAGGGAGACGATATTTACCCAGGTTTGGGACCTCTTGAAGGAGGTAAAACCCTACGTCCTACTCTTTTTTATATTGATGATGGAGTATCAAATACAGATTTGATTTACCTTGAGATCATATGTTGTGGTCTAAAACCCTAGGAGTAATGATGTTAATCTGCCTTACGAACTAAAACACTCTCGTTTATACAGATACTAGGGGTACTTAGGTTTAGACTATGTCAGTTAAGTCAAGGAGTGGCCATACCAAATATACCATCATGACTTGGAGTGCATGCCATGACTTTTAAGGTCTCCTTCTTGCACACAATGTCACAATCTTTGGTCCCACACTAACGGTCATAGAGCAGCGCACTTATCCGGCCGAGAGAGATAGGCCGGCGTGTCACACCATGTGTTTTGCCTTATATTACTAAGTTAACATAGCTCAAAAATTAGGTCCAGCAAATATTTTTATGTGTGCTTGTGATGCTTCACTTGGTTGCTATTTGCTTGCTTGCTTGTTTGTGGTTTAATTCACAAAAATCTCCATGTTCTCAAAACTCATCTCCTTGATCCAAATACTTTCCGAGTGACCATGCCATGTGTATAGTACATAATACCATTTTTACAAAATAATATTTTCACCAACAAGCATTTATTTGATTTATCTTTTCAAAACCCCCTAAATTAAGGTTTGTACTACATGTCCTCAAATTAGGGAAGATGTTTTGCCCCACATATTTTATATGGATCCAATTATCGAAAAGACTTCACAAACCAAGAAAATAATTATTTTCAAAGCTATTTTCTTATTTCATTTAAATCCCCTTTTTGAGGCTTGGAATGGTCTTTTATAAGGGAAATTTATTTTTATGCTTTAAAAATATTTTAGAAAATTTAGGGAAACTCAGTGGACATATATTTTCCATATATAAGAGTTTAAACACTTGGTCATATTCAAAATATTAGACAAAACCCTTCAAAACCCTTTCTGCCTATTTAAATTATGTGAAATATTTCTATAAGAAATATTCTCAAATAATTCCAGGAAAATTCGAGCAGGTCACACATGATATATGTGGTGATATTACCAAGTTTCATCTCAATCCTAATTGTTGTGATTCACCAAAATATTTCAAAACCCTGTGTGTCCAAATCGAAACTTGAGCAACTGTACGTTGCCAAGTTTCTCCTATTGTTCCCAAACTTTGTGCACATGTTCTAATCCCCTAATAATGCATCCACACCAAGTGGTGCATCAAGAACAACATATCCACTTATCCAAATTTCCACAAAACCATTTAGGTTGATTTCTAGATTTGGGAATTATTGCATTCTCAAGTTTCCTCATTTGGTCGCAAACTTTTTGGGAAAGCTCTAACCTCCAAATAAGGCAACAAAATCAAGTGGTGCATTAGGTAGAATAGTTTCGCATGAATTGATTTAAAGAAATCCATTTCTATCAATTTCTAGAGATTATAGAGTTTCCATTGGCAACATTCATCAAATAATCTCAAAATTTGTGATCCACCCCATTTCCACCTATTTTTCACTCCTATTAAGGTTCATAGCAAGGAGAGCAATTTAGCTTTCCCAAACAGCCATCAAACACCTTGTGATGAAATGGTAAAAGGACTCTTTTGATGACTTTCACTATTCCCCTTGATTTCATGTTTTTAGCACATCCTCATCTTGCTACCCTCAACCTCTAGTAAAAATCTCCAACCTTAGTTCAATGATCGAAGGGGGTAAAATCCTTGTTTACCCCTCAGTTTTTACCATGGCAGGCCACTTCTACATCCTTCCTCTCAATCCTACCCCTGCCTTGCACCCTAAAATTATAGAGACTCTCCAGACCAGCTAGGTGCTAAATGGAAAAGTTGCCGCGTCCAGAGTGCGAAAGGGATCACCATGCCGGCCATAGGGCTCTCTAGAGCGTGCTACAGTGCACACTCGCATAATAGATATCCCCACCCCGAAGCCTCGAAGACCTCGTGCTCCCCCCACTTACCGACAACATTTCCTTGGCATCCGCAACACACAAGGACACCAAACTATTGGAAATATGCCCTATAGGCAATAATAAATTGGTTATTATTATATTTCCTTGTTCATGATAATCGTTTGTTATCCATGCTAGAATTGTAATGATCGGAAACACAAATACATGTGTCGATACATAAACAACACACTGTCCCTAGTGAGCCTCTAAAGGACTAGCTCTATAACCAAAGATGATCAAGGTTTCCTAACCATAGACATGAGATGTCGTTTGATAATGGTATCACATCATTAGGAGAATGATGTGATGGACAAGACCCGAACTATGAACGTAGCATATGATCGTGTCAGTCTTATTGCTACTATTTTCTGCATGTCAAAGTATTGTTCCTATGACCATGAGATCATGGAACTCCCGGACACTTTAGGAATACCTTGTGTGTATCAAATGTCATGACGTAACTCGGTGACTATAAAAGTGCTCTCCAGGTATCACCGAAGCTGTCTGTTGGGTTGGTGTTAATCAAGACTAGGATTTGTCAATCCATGTGATGGAGAGGTATCTTAGGGTCCCACTTGGTAATACAACATGACAACAAGCCTTGCAAGCAATGTGACTAAGGAGTTAGTCACAGGATCTTGTATTATGGAACGAGTAAAGAGAGTTGCCGGTAACGAGATCGAACTAGGTATGGAGATACCAGCGATCAAATCTCGGGCAAGTCACATACCGAAGGACAAAGGGACCAGCATACAGGATTAACCGAATCCTTGACATAGAGGTTCAACCGATAAAGATCTTCATAGAATATGTTGGAGCCAACACTACTACGAAAAGGCTTGCTAATGGCGTACCTATTTTTGCTACTAATGGCGCACTATAGGTGCGCCACTAGCATCACGCCATTAGATTTTTTTACTAATGGCGCACCACACGTGCGCCATTAGTATCAGGTATACTAATGGCGCACCAGGTAGTGCGCCATTAGTATTGCTCACGGTGCGCCATTAGTATCTGGTATACTAATGGCGCACCAAGTAGTGCGCCATTAGTATAGATCTTGGTGAGCCATTAGTATAGATCCCGGTGCGCCATTAGTATAGATCCTAGTGCGCCATTAGTATAGATCCTGGTGCGCCATTAGTATAGCTTATGGTGCGCCATTAGTATGCCTCCCAGGGCCATATTTACCCATATGCTCTGGCTTACTAATGGCGCACTAGTGTGCTGAGTGATGCGCCACTAGTGTGCTGAGTGATGCGCCACTAGTATGAATATTAGGTATTTCTTTTATTTTTTCTGATATTTGCACAGATTACAAAATATATTATTGCACAGAATATAGATAGCACAACATATAAACAACAGATTTATCGAATACAATAGAAGATTAGTCTCCGAATACAATTCATCATATTAGTCTCCGAATTTAAAATACCGAACTAAGTTAGAACATTACAAGTCTCGAGACCGCGAGTAGCGAGTTTGTCTTCACATTACAAGTCGATATCGACCATCTAAACTACCATCACATGGTAGAGAGCTGCGGTCATCACGATGAGCATAATCGCAATGAAACTGGTCTTCATCCGGTTCCTCCAACGCTCCCTCCTCTCTCCCGCTAGATAGCGCGCGTATCTAACTTCCGCCTCCGCCCTTGAGGTGTACCCTTTGTAACTGTTACCGCTGAATCGGTGAACCTGTCTCCGACACTCCTCCCAGTCGTCGTAGACTCCGGGAACCTTACCTTTGTACACGACATACGACGGCATCTCTATGCACTAGCCAAACCAAACGTTAGTAGCAATTCACAAAGACATACAAGTTCATTAAAGTTTAATATTACAACTATAACAGCACAATTCATGGTCCTCCTAATAAATAGCATAGATTATATATAAGTTGAACGACTGTCCAAACCAAAGAGACATACCAGTTCATTAAAGTTTAATATTGCAACATGAATTAGTAGCGATTCACGGGAACGTGGATAAAGCCGCCATCTTTCGTGATGGTCATGAAATTGCGGTCGTTGTCAGCCTCCATTTGTAGCATTGTATCAATCTCACTATAGGACAGCGGAGATCTGAGGTAGAACTGCCCCGAGGTACGAAGGACATCTTGATGGATGATTTCCACAAACTCCTACTGGATGCGAAAGAATTCTTGTCTGATGTCCGCATCCTGGATTGCCGACAAGCGTGCGGCCCAATCTTTGAGATTATTTGGTAGCCGAAGGTGATTACTGTCCCGTATGATCGCCCGCATGTGATGGAGGGCGTAGTAGGCATCCTTCTGACTGCCAGGCGGCTGCTTGATGCAGGCGAACGTCGTATTGTGGGTGAACACGTGCTTGCCGTGCCTGGGACTTGTTCTGCTGAAGGTGCCTCCAGATATGGCGTAGCCGGGAAGAGCTTCATCAAGAACTTTCTTGATATTTGTGTAGTCTTTTTTTGACTGACGGTCCGAGTCGAAATAGGTGGCCGTGGAATATTTCACGCTTAAGAGGATGAGTGTGCAACGTGTGTCACTGAACAAAACACGGAATGTTAGAAAAAAAGGACGATCAAAATCTAAGGAATCATATGTTACGTGGCGGTGAGGGTATAACTTACCAGGGAAAGTAAGGCACGAGGAAGTTATCCTTTTCTGAGTTTGCCAGAATGACGCCTTCAAGGTATGAACTCGCGACTTGCCGGTCCCCAGCGCTGCCCAAGATCTTGGCACGCATATAGAAGGGGTCGACTATCACTAGGTCTGGGGTCTTGTCTCTAATGATCCGCATCTCCATACTCAGCGAAAATAGCCGAACGAAGCTGTAGTGCAGCGGATGAAGGTTAAACATAGCGAAGATGTCAGCAAATCGTAGGACGATCATACCCCCGATGGCGCTATCGACAAAGCCCTTGCCCTCTGGCACCTTGGCCACGAAAACCGGGTATGCCACATTATTCTCGGAGAGACGCCGCTTCTCCAAACAAAGAACACTGTCATCCAGATTCCGCATAGCACCGGTTGCAGCATTGAGCAGATTAGTCGGTAGCATCGGCCTACCCGCCACATGCACCCTCCTAGAGATATCCTTAGGTGAAGGTGGCCCGTCCAGAGCATGGATCGTACTCAGTGCCGGCTGGCTCGCACCCTTGTTAGTCTTTCTTTTCCTTTCCTTCTTCTGCTGATGTAATGGGATCGACTTCATCTGCTCAGGGACCACCTTCTTGAGTGTGTTGGGGCTGATATATTTCGCACCTCGTCTATCCGAGGCTCGGTGAAGGCGGCAACTGGAGGCGTCTCCTCAAAACTAAACGCCAGACAACACCTGTTGCAATTGGGTTTCTCCGCGGTACCAGCTAGATCGCGGTCGTCTTTTGCGGGGTTGGGTTCTTGAGAAGGAGGCCCCAAGAATTCCTCACCGTACCCATGTTCGGCAAAGTACTTATCGACCTTGGTAAATGTACCATCGTCGTCATCGTCGTCGTCCGGAACCTGTGCCATATGCATGTCCGGATCCTGTGCCATATGCATTTACGGTAGCGTTGCGGCGGTCTTGCCATGGCTTGGCGCCGACACGACTGGCGGTGTTGTCTGTGGGGTGGTGTCGCCCGCCCCCAAACGAGTCTGGCTCTTCGGCCAAAGCAAGGGCTAGCTTAAGCAGGCGCTGAGGGTCATCACATCATCTTTGTCGGCCCCAGCGGGGTGGAACGGAGGTAACAAGTCGTCGCAGCCTGGCAGCACCCGAACCAGTTGAACCCTATACGTGGTGGGTGGCATCGGTTTACCGTGGAAAATGGGGTTGCCCGGTTGAACGATTATGCCCTTGGCGACATCGATCAACTCGCCGCCCATGAAGTGCAGGAGAGTGCATGGAACGACGGCGCCGGCGCCCTACGAAAACATGTAGGGCGTCAGGGGATGCCAGTGAAAGGCAAGGAGATGAAGTCATCGGCTGAGAGAGGCTTAGTTACCGTGATGGCGTCGAGCTCGGCTAATGTCGAGGCACCGCCAACGACGGGCGTGCAAGTGACGGAGGGGCCGCTTGCTGCCGAGGTGCCGGCCGGCGCCGGAGACACCAATGGCGTTGCCTGCGCGTTGTGCGAGTTGCTGGTCGTGAGACACCCTGTTGGCCGCCCGCAATCCACGCCTGCAGCCCCCCAATCAAGGTAGGCACAATGGCGGTGATCACCCCTCCCACTTGGTGTTGCACTAGCTCTTGGACCATCTCCGTAATCCGCGCCACTTTTGCCTTGAGTTCTTCAACCTCGCGCGACTTGCTTTCCAAGTTGGTATTTCTCTCCTTTCGCCCACCAGCGTTATAGTATGACGACCATTTCGTGGACAAGCCTTTGCCGGCCACACGACCAGCTGACGACATCTTACTAGACTTATCCTTGTTTTTCATTATGTTAAACGCCCTATTTAAATTGGTGTCGCAATGGGAGCTCTGAGACGACCCCACGCTACTGCTTTCAGTGTCCTGCGGAAGGAATGAACCATTTAGAAATTTGGCTTCATTAATTAGAATGCAACTATATGGAGCTAATTACGTGGGGTGTATTCCTTACCAGAACACGCTCAAGCGCCCTAGTCTTTGCATCCGTGGTAAGCCCCTTTGTTACTGGGTCCACCTTGTACCGGGCCCTGACATAGTTCCTGGTCTGCTTGTCACCGTATTTCTCGAAGTGGGGTGGTAGGCCTTGCTCGACACGCTCCGCGTCCTCCTTGTACCATATAGGTTCCGCCACTCTGTAACCGCCGGGACCGAGTTGGTGGACCCCTAAGTTCAACTCCCGCATTTCTTTCCCCCACTGACTTGATTCCGCGGTTGCCTTGCTCTCGCACTTGATCTTGAACTCCTTGTAGTCATCTTCGCTGATCGAAGGATTTTTCGCCTTGATCTTCTCATAACTATCACCTTTGTCAATCATTCTCTTCACCACGCTTCTCCAAGTAGACAGGGCCTTGCTCATCTTCGTGAGGGCAGCACTGTTCACTTTATTCTTTGAGAGGCGTGTGTTTGCGACGTCACCGGGGAACTTGTATCATTCGTGCAGCTTCGTGAAGAGGAGGTTGCGCAAATTCCCTCGGTCCTTATGCCTTAGGTTCTCGGTGTTGATCGAGATAGTGCTCCGGAGAATGCACCCGAGCTGAACCTCGTACCCCTTGACTATTTCTTTGGGCGCCGTTGGATACCCGTCGGAGTTCTCTTCAGTAAATTCCTCCTTTACGGTGCTGAGCACGTTCAGGCACCGGTCCTTCCGTTGCCTCTTCGATTGGCTGCCATCTGTGCGTGCGCTGCCATCATCAGTGGTGGCTTCCTCGGCGGCACCATCAGTGGTGTCATCCCCGACGCCACTAGGGGTTGTGTACTCGGGATCGGTGTCTTCCACGGCGTCCTCATAGCGGTGAGATTCTTCCTCCATCTCCTGGGACAGCTCCCAGACTGGCTTGCCCGAACCGCCGGCCTCATCGTTGTGGGCCATGTTTCGCCCTAAATAGGAAAAAAGTTTGGTCAAAAAGTTGGTTATTGTCAAGGAACAAGATCATGGTCTCATCATTTAGGGTTTTTCGACACCGAGGCATCCTAAAAGCTGAGATTTTATCATTTAGGGTTTGTCGACGCCAAGGCACCCTAAAAGTCTAAGCTTTCATCATTTAGGTTTTTATCGACACCGAGGCACCCTAAAAGCCAAGGTTTTATAATTTAGGGTTTGTCGATGCTGAGACACCCTAAATGCTAAGTTAAGTTTTCATAATTTAGGGTTTATCGATGCCGAGGCACCCTAGATTGAGTGATATATATGGGTATCTTCTAATAATATACCCTATCAAGAAAAGGGAAGGAGAATTCTAAGTTGGGCCTAATCACTTGGCTCTATTGCCACCTATGTTTTAATGCAGCAAGAATAAAGGGGCAGTTGATCCTACTTAATTAAGTACTAAGATACCCCGGCCCATGCATTAGTCGCAAGTACCCCATATGTCCTATTTTTAACAAAGTCATGCTAAAATTCACGGAAAATTTCAGCATGACCTTTGCTGAAAATAGGACATATGGAGTACCCGAATTTTCCGGAATGGAAGTTAATCGACATTCCGACAAACTCAAGGGCCTCTCGGGGTACCTGCAAAATCATCACGACACGATGGTCGGAAACAAAATCCAGCAACTAGCACCACAATGTGCCTCTACTTTCATATGGATGAAAAGGACACAAACCATATGGTCCTCTGCTTTCATATGGACAAAAATAGGTCACCCAACAAAAAATCATCAATAGTTTAGCAAGTTTGTACCCTCAAGAATGAACATATAGCAATATCTGTTGTCCCCCCATAACATACGGAAATCAAAATCAGCTCAACTTAGATGACTAGCTAACTCATTTTTCAGATAGCAATATCTGTTGTCCCCCCATAGTAGCTGAAGAACTAGCGGCTGCTGCTCCTCTGCCCGTGCTGCTGATGCTCCTCTTCCGCTGATCCAAGTACTGTACCTGAAAATTAATGAAGTTGATTTAGTGTTAAAATTAGGCATACGTTAAGTATGACAACGCATGTAAAATTGATAAGTACTAGGATAGACTAAGTTAAGAGTTACGGATTACAATGTAGACATTTTTGCAAGCTTACGAAGTAAACTAAACATTACTTACGAAGTAAACTAAACTTTGAATGGAAGGGAGGATCCCACCTTGAAAGTATCTATCATAAGCATGTCTTAGATTTTTTCATAAAGAATAACCCACCGTTATCAAGCCATTAGACATTAACAGCAACAACAAAAATACGAAACTGGACATGAGTCGAGTGTCCACGACAAGCATTCAATATTTCAGCTTAACCTTCAAGCATATGCTCACATAGACAACCATTAGAAAATCGTGTCAGTCTTTCAGAGACTGCAAAATGATCTATGGCCAGTCTAATACTTAACTGTCCAGTAGTTTAAAAGAGCGATATGAAGATAAAACAAACTGGGGGTGATACTTTATGTAACACTTTGTAGAGTATTACTTATGTTTTGGTTACCATAAAAATCCAATAGAGCTCATCCGCGTCGAGAACATTAGCTAATCCTGGGGAAGAAAATAACAACAACATTTTTTACAGACGGAGGAAGTAATTAACTATTGGTTGCAGGAGTGGCAGTAACTACCGATAGTAGAGATCAGTGTGGAAAAAAGGGTGGAGGGGGGGAGAAAGCAAGGGGAGGGAGACAAATAAAACAAGGGTACGACATCAGCAGCACAAGCAAATAATAACTTAACCACAGCACAACAACGACGCAGATACATACAGTAGACATATGAGAGCACATCAAGTTTTGAAGCACTCCATTAGGAAAAAGAAGTTTTGAGGCACTAGTTTTCTTCCATAAATTAGAAATCCTCCACCATTCTGAACCTGTGAGGAAACTCAAATTGAGTTTTCTGATCTGAATCTGTTTGCTAAACCACCCTGTGCTCCAAGGGGAGGAAGCTACGGGAGCTCACGCAGGCGGGGCGCACACCATGGACCCAGAGAGAACCCGTGGGCCCACATTGGTGTGGCTCCCTCTAACGTAAAAGAAAATCACAGGTACACAAATCCGTCTAATTCAGTTAGTAGAAAAAATATAACCTTGCAGCATCACCTGCCACTTTGTTTGGACTATTTAATTACAGACTTAGCAGGACTGCAAGTAAAGCAAGAAACCCTGATAAACAAAAACTGCTTCAAAACCTAACTAACAGGACCAACGGGGGTGAGGGGGGAGCAAATGTTGTGCAATAACACAATTTGGATGCTGTGCGTTAACTTCTGCCGCCGATTTCTTAGAGGTGATTGATTATTTTTCCCTGTTGGTTCCCCAAAATCGGTGTCTTTCCTTCTCGAAATAGGCCGGTTCATCCTAAACGGAATCAAATCACAAGGCGCAGACTCAATTCAAGAAATCACAAGCAGATAAACCTAACGACCCGGGAGCGGCATTGTGACATCAGAGATTTCAACCCTAGCTAACTTCACCCCAGTTCGTAGTACAAAAGCTGCAGGCAAACCGATACTACCGACCAAAACAGGTAGAGAAAGAGAAGAAAAAACCTTGAGCTCCAGGCATTCATGGCCTCCCCAGCAACTCAAGAAACACTAGAGTTCCGTGGGGAGGGGGAGGGGGGAGACGAGGGTACCTGCGCGGAGCGGGAAGCCGCCTCCGGGGGGACGAAGGAAGGGAGCCTGGCCAGCATGGATGCCGAGGCCGACAGCGAGCAATCTCTCCGACGGTGGGTCGGTCGAAGCGAAGAGTGGTCGACCTGCCTGCCTGCCTTGGACTGCAGAGGCGGCGGCGGCGGCGGAGGCAGAGGGGAGCAAACCCTAGCGCCTCTCTCCAGATCTCCTCGATCCTTCCGTAGTATCTGTCCTTGTCGTTACCGGTGTAGGATTCCATCGTTACCCCGGATTTCTGATAACCATCGCTCTTCATGTCCTTTCCCTCGATGTAGAATGTGTAGCCGTTGGTATCGTACGCCTCATACGTCATCAGGTTGTGCTCGGCGCCCTGTGACAAGGCGAATATGAGTTGTTCTTCCATGGAAGAATCCTCATGTAAAGGGTACAACGGAAGCTTCTGCTTGAACCAACGCGTGAAACATGAGTTGTGCTCTTTGATTATATCTCCGTCTGTCCTCTGTTGGCCTCGGTCATTGTATGTCCTTTCAATAAAGGTTTTGTGCTCTACGACCCAAGGATCGACCACGTCTATGTGTTGTAGCGCGACTAGGTTTGCTCTTTCAAAGTCGGCGAGTTGACCCTCGAAGTCGACATGCATTTCGCGGCGACCCTCATGGTGACCCCATCCTGTGAGCCTGTCGAGGTGCCTGTTGACAGGCAGACCAACGGGATTCCCGATGCCTAGATAATTCGTGTAGTAGGAGATGCACTCTTCGGTCAGAAAGCCCCTGGCTATGCTTCCCTCTGGACGTGACATGTTGCGAACGTATCCTTTGATGACACCATTCATCCTTTCGAACGGCATCATGCTGCGCAGGAACGTCGGCCTGAATTGGATGATATCCTCCACGATAGGGACCAGCAGATGCACCATAACGTCGAAGAATGCAGGCGGGAAGTACATCTCAAGCTCGCATAGTATCACCACGATCTCTTCCTGTAGCCTTCTGAGTTGCCTCACGCCAACCGACTTCCGAGAGATGACGTCGAAAAAGTTGCATAGGCCAAATAGCGTTTCACGCAACTGGAAGTATCTGTGTCATCAGCACGTGACAGTCGTGAGACTTCATCCCGCTAAACTTCTGCTTTGCTGAGTCTAGGTATCTGCTTATCTTCCCCGCGTAACTGTAAGGAAGTTTTACTCCTACGAGGCAGGTGAAAAACTGATCGATCTCCTCCTGACTTAGAGTGAAGCACGCGGGAGGGAAGTCGTTTCTGGTCTTCTTGGACTTTTTTCCTTTGCGACGACTTTCCGTGTCCTGCTTCGCCTCATCATCATTATTAGCGTGAAGCTCCTCCGTGATGCCCATTGATTTCAAGTCCGCCCTTGCTTTCGGTCCATCTTTGGTCCTCTCTGGCATGTTGAGCAGAGTACCAAGCAGACTCTCGCACACGTTCTTCGTGATATGCATGACATCAAGGCTGTGAGGAACACGGAGGATCTTCCAGTACGGCAAGTCCCAGAAAACAGACCTCGTTTTCCATACCTTCAGCAGTGGCTCTGGCGCCTTTCGCTTCTTTCCCGGCCCTGTCGCCTTTCCCGGCGGTGGGCACTCTTTCCAATTTTTCAACAGCTCGTATATTTCCTTGCCGCTCCTCATAAGGGGGCGTCTTCGGGGTTCGGTTTCACCATCGAACAGATCCTTGCGTTTTCTCCATGAGTCATCGTCGCGAGGCCACCTTCGATGTCCCATGAACACGGTTTTTGAAGACCCGGGATCTCTATCTAGCTGGCGATACATTGTGTCATCCATGTACCTGATGCATCCAGAAAATCCGTGGACCACCTGCCCCGCGACATATCCGTAACTGAGATAGTCGTGCACCGTCGTGAGCAGTGCATCTCTCATATGGAAATATTCTTTCTCTGCCGCGTCCCACGTATTGGCTGGCGTTTTCCACAGCGTGTCTATCTCCTCTTTCAACAGCCCCAAATATAGATTGATGTCGTTCCCTGGTTGTTTCGGCCCTTCCATTAGCATACTCATGTGAATGTACTTCCTCTTCATGCACAACCAGGGGGGAAGGTTGTACATCCACACAAACACACGCCAGGTGCTATGTGTGCTTCTCTGGCTGCCAAACGGATTGACTCCATCGGTGCTCGCGCCCAGCATGATGTTCCTTGGACCATCCCCAAATTCTGGGTATTCGTAGTTCAACGCTTGCCACTGGCTCACATCCTTAGGGTGACTCAGCATCTTGTCTTTTTTATTTATCTCCGGATCATTTCCGTCATCTTCTCGCTTTTTCTCCTCCCTATCCGCGTGCCAACGCAGGAGCTTTGCTACCTTAGGGTCCGCGAAATACTGTTGCAGACGAGGAGTGATCGGAAAGTACCACACCACTTTTCGAGGATCTTTCTTCCTCTTCTTATATCGACTGACGCCGCGCACCGGACATATGGTAGACTCCGCGTGCTCGTCCCGATAAATGATGCAATTGTTCATGCACACATGGTATTTCACGTGCAGTAAATCCAGAGGACACACGATTTTCTTCGCCTCCTCGAAACTGGTCGGGCACTTGTTCACCTTGGGAAGACGTTCGTGCCAGAATGACATGTTCTCGTCGAAGCATGCGTCGGTCATTTTGTGTTTTACCTTCATCTCCAGAGCCATGAGCATTACTTTCAGGCGGGTATCCTCGGGCCTGGATCCTTCATACAATGGAGTAACCGCGTCTATCTCCAGTTGATCCAGCTTGGCTTTCTCTCGGGCGGCAGCTCTTGCGTTATCCGTCTGCTTGTGAAGCAGCTCTTGAATATGAGGGTCCTGCACCCAGGCCATCGATGGTCCATCGTCGTCTACTCCGACATCTTCATCTTCTTGATCATGCCCATCGTCTGCTCCGGTATCTTCATCATCATCATGTCCGGCATCTTCTACATGATGACTGTCTCTTGGAGATTCTTTTTCTTCTCGCCCGCCCTCGCCGCGGTTGTCTTGCTCTTGCCCTTCCTCATTTCTTTCCCGGCCCCCATGGACGACTTCATAATCATCTTCATCACCTTGCCACAGAGAGCCATCCATGAAACAACGCAACAGTAGGTGGTCCCACACCTTTACAGAATCCGGGTCCATAAGGCTCTTTAGCTTGCATCTTCGACACGGACATCTTATCTCTGCCTCGTTCTTTTTAAGCATCTTGGCCTTCGCGGAGCTCAAAAACCTATTCACGATGCCTTCGGTCATCGTGCGGACCATGGTCACCTACGTATTAGAGCAAAACGATATTTTAGAACCAAAAAAAAATTGGCATGACTTTGCCTAAAAATAGGACAAAAAAGAATGCATAGTGCCAAATTCTCGCCGAAACGGAAATGAATCAACATTCCGGGAAAATATTGGCAACTATCGCATTTCAAATACCGATACCTGCAAACACAAACATATATGCAACACCACAAACATATGCAACACAACAAACATACGTAGATCTAGCTAGGCCATAAAAAGTGCATGTGCACGTTGTTGGAGGGAGAAAAAAAGTAGATTTACAACATAAAAGCTTTCCCCTTACTTACCTATCATAAAAAGGTAATTTAACCACTTAATTTGGGTGAATCTATGATGCAAATGAGGTGAGGAGGAGGAGGCACCCGAGACAAGCTTGGAGCAGGAGGTGGAGAGAATGAAAGTGGGGAAAGTGAGTGTGGTAGGTGGGTGTCCAAAATATCTAGCTGGTCCCAGGTTACTAATGGCGCACCACCTACATATGCGCCATTAGTAACCCTGGTTACTAATGGCACACTCCTCTGGTGCGCCATTAGTAGTTCTGCAAAAAAAAGTAGTGGCGCACCACCAACAGATGCGTCATTAGTAACACTGGTTACTAATGGCGCACTAGCTGTGGTGCGCCATTAGTAGTTTGCAAAAAAAACCTAAAAAAAATTATAGTAGTGGCGCACTACTAACAGATGCGCCATTAGTAACCCTGCTTACTAATGGCGCACCAGCTGCTGGTGCGCCATTATTAGTTTTGCAAAAAAAATAAAAATAAAAAAATATAGTAGTGGCGCACCGAGTGTGTGGTGGGCCATTAGTGTCCACCACACTAATGGCACACCTCACATGGTGCGCCACTACTATATAGTAGTGGCGCACTGCTTGTGTGGTGCGCCATTAGTATCAATATCATCTATAGCCCTTTTCCTAGTAGTGCAATATGGGTATCCAGGTCCCGCTATTGGTTATTGACCGGAGAGTGTCTCAGTCATGTCTACATAATTCTCAAACCCGCAGGGTGTGCACACTTAAGGTTCGATGATGTTTCAGTATTGTCTAGTTATGTATGTTGGTAACCGAAAGTTTTTCGGAGTCCAGGATGAGATCACGAGGAGCTCCTAAATGATCAGGAGGTAAAGATTGATATATAGGAAATTCCAATTTGGTCACCGGAAAAGTTTCAAGTATTTTCGGTAGGGCCCTCGGGAGGGGTCACTCATGCTGGGAGGCTACATGGGCTTTAGGGGTGGCACACCAGACTTTAGTGTGCTGGCCGAGAGAGCCCCAAAGAACCCTTGCGGCCAAGAGGTGGCAGAATAAAAACCCCAAAGGAAGGAGGGGAATATTCCAAGTAGGAGAGGAATCCTACTTCGAGTAGGATTGGGGGTGGACTCTTCCACCTCCACCCTATTCGGCCAAACCCCTTGGAGGGTTTTTGGCTGCCTACTCCCCTCCCTCCCTCCTATATATATACTTGAGAAATTGAGGGCAGCCCTAATCCTAATAAGCCACGAGCTGCCCTCCCTCCCTCTAGATCGTTTTCTCCTCTAGATTAGTTCCGTAGAGCTTGGCGAAGCCCTGCTGGATTGTTCACCACCACCACCACCACACTGTCATGCTAGAGAACTCATCTACCCCTCTACCCCTCTTGCTGGATCAAGAAGGCGGTGATCGTCATCGAGTTGTACGTGTGCTGAACGCGCACGTGCCGTCCGTTCGACACTAGATCGGTATGGATCGTGATGAGATCGCGGGACGGGCTGCGATTTGGATCACGAAGATGTTCCACTACATCAACCGCGTTATATACGCTTCCTATTAGCGATCTACAAGGGTACGTGGATCCAATCTCTCCTCTCGTAGATGGTCATCACCATGGATAGATCCTATGTGCACGTAGGAATTTTTTTGTTTCCTACGCGACGTTAACCAATAGCAGTATCAGAGCTAGGTCGATGCATAGTTGACATGTCAAGTAGAACACAAAGGAGTTTGTCGGTGTTGATATTCATATTCTTGCCCTCCTTAGTATTTTCTTGATTCGGCGGTATTGTTGGATGAAGTTGCCCGGACCAACCTTACTCGTACGCTTACGAGAGACTGGTTCCATCGACTCACATGCAACTTGTTGCATGAAGATGGCTGGCGGGTGCCTGTTTCTCCTTCTTTAGTTGAATCAAATTTGACAAAGGCGGTCCTTGGAGAAGGTTAAATAGCAACTTGTGTATCACTGTTTTGGTTTTGCGTACGTAAGAATCATTCTTGCTAGATACCCATAGCAGCCATGTAAAACATGCAACAACAAAATAGAGGCGTCTAACTTGTTTTTGCACGGTATGCTTGTGATGTGATATGGCTAAGGACATGATGTGATATATTGGATGTATGATATGATCATGTTGTAATAGTTAAATATCAACTTGGATGTCGATGCTACGACAACCGGCAGGAGCCAAAGGGTTGACTTGAATTATTTTCTATTTGGTGATGCTTTACTTTATCGCAAAGAGGTAGCAGCAGTAGTACAAGCATAGTCAGCGCGACAACCTCAATGGCAGCACAATGATGGAGAACATGGTGTTGTGCCGGTGACGATGGAGATCATGCCGATGATTTGGTGTTGGAGATCAAGAAGCACAAGTTCATGGCCATATCATGTCACTTATGATTTGCATGTGATGTTAAATCTTTTATGCACCTTATATTTTCTTAGGACGACAGTAGCATTATAAGGTGACCCCTCACTAAAATTTCAAGATAAAATTGTGTTCTCCACGAGTGTGCACCATTGTGACGGTTTGTTCTTTCTAGACACCACGTGATGATCGGGTGTGATAGACTCTATGTTCACATACAACGGGTGCAAGACTGTTATGCTTACGCAGAACACTCAGTTTATACTTGACGAGCCTAGCTTGTACAGACAAGGCCTCGGAACACAAGAGAACGAAAGGTCAAACATGAGTCAGATAGTAGATATGATGAAGCTTGCGCTGTAGCTCTACTGTTTTTGATATGTTCCTAGAGAAACTTATTGAAAGATGATAGTAGAAATTATGCAGACTGGGTCCGTAAACTGAGGATTGTCCTCATTGCTGCATAGAATTCTTATGTCCCTAATGCACCGCTCGGTGTGCTACCCCCCGAGTGTCGTCTCTGGATGTTGCGATCATCTGACATACAAATTTTTAATGACTGTGTGATAGTTAAATGCATAATGCTTAACAGCTTAGAATAGAGGCGCACAAGACATTTTTAATGTCATGGAACATATGAGATGTTCCAAGAGCTAAAATTAGGATTTCAGGTTCATGCTTGTGTTGAGAGGTATGAGACCTGCGACAAGATTCTTGGCCTGCGAAGTAAGGGAGAAAAGCTCAATCGTTGAGCATGTGCTCAGATTGTCTGGGTACTACAATCTCTTGAATCTAGTGGGAGTTCATCTTCCAGATAAGATAGTGATAGTTGGCCAAAGTCACTGCCACCAAGCTAGGGAGCTTTGTGATGAACTATAGCATATGAGGGATGCACAAAATGATCCCTGAGTTATTCGTGATGTTTGACACAGCGAAAGTATAAATCAAGTAGGAGAGTCAATTGTTGATGGTTAGTAAAACCACTAGTTTGAAGAATGGCAAGGGAAAGAAGGGATACTTCATGAACGGCTAACCAATTGCCGCTCTTGTAAAGAAACCCAAGGTTGAACCCAAACCCGAGACTAAGTGCTTCTAAAAATGAGGGGAACGGTCACAGAAGCAACACTACCCTAGATACTTGGTAGATGAGAAGGCTGACAAAGTCGACAAAAGTATATTGGATATACGTGATATTGATGTGGACCTTGCTAGTTCTCCTAGTAGCACCGGGGTATTAGATACCAATTCAGTTGCTAAGTGTTAGTAACTCGAAATTATAGCTACAGAATAAAAGGATACTAGCAAGGGTGAGGTAACGATGTGTGTTGTAAATAATTCCAAGGTTGATGTGATCAAACATCACACGCTCCTTCTACCATCACAATTAGTGTTGAACCTATATAAATGTTATTTGGTGTTTGCGTTGAGCATGTACATGATTAGATTGTGTTTATTGCAATAGGATTATTCATTCATTTAAAGAGAATAAGGGTTACACTGTTTACTTGAATAATACCTTCAATGGTCATGCACCTAATATGAATGGTTCATTGAATCTCAATCGTAGTGATACACATGTTCAAAATATTGATGCCAAAATATACCGAGTAGTAATGATAGTACCATTTACTTGTGCTACTGACACTTGAGTCATATTGGTATAAAACACATGAAGAAGCTACATGTTGATGGATCTTTGGACTCACTAGTCTTTGAATCGTTTGGGACATGCAAACCATGCCTATTGGTGTAAACGCATGAAGAAACTCCATGCAGATGGATCGTTTGGATTCACTTGATTTTGAATCACTTGAGACATGCAAATCATGCCACATGGGCAAGATGACTCAAGACCTTGTTTTCAGTGAGGTGGAACGAGCCTGTGACTTGTTGGAAATAATACATTTTGATATATGAAGTCCAATGAGTGCCGAGGAACACAATGGATATCGTTATGTTCTTACTTCACTGATTATTTGAGTAGATACATGTGTATTTGCTTGATGAATCACAAGTCTGAAATATTGAAAAGTTCAAGCTATTTCAGAGTGAAGTTGAAGATCGTCGTGAGAAGAAGATAATATGCCTACGATATGATGGTGGTGGTAAATATATATGTGAGCTGCGAGTTTGGTATACTTTTAAGACAATGTGAAAATTGTTTCACAACTCATGCCACGTGGAATACCATGGTGTGATGGTGTGTCCCAACATCATAGCCGTGCCCTATTGGATATGGTGCATAGTATGATGTCTCTTATCCAAATACCACTATGGTTTTGGGGTTAGGCATTAGAGACAATCTCATTCACTTTAAATAGGGCACCACGTAATTCCTTCGAGATGACATCGTATGAACTATGGTTTGGCGAAACCTAAGCTGTCATTTCTTGAAAATTTGGGGCTCCGACGCTTATATAGAAAAGTTTGAGCCAAATAAGCTCGAACCCAAAGCGGATAAATGAATCTTCATAGGACACCCAAAACAGTTGGGTATACCTCCTATCTCAGATTCGGAAGCAAAATGTTTGTTTTCTAGAAATGGGTCCTTTCTCGATAAAAGGTTTCTCTCGAAAGAATTGTGTGCGAGGATGGTGAAAACTTGATGAGGTTATAGAACCGTCACTTCAACCAATGAGTAGAAGGGCGCAGGAAGATGTTCCTGTGGCGCCTACACTAGTTGAAGTGGAAAGCTGATGATGGTGATCATGAAGATTTGGATCAAGTTACAACCAAACCTCATAGGTCGACAAGGAAATGTACTGCTCTAGAGCGGTACGGTAATCCTGTCTTGGAGGTCATGTTGCTCGACACCAATGAACCTACGAGCTATGGAGAAGCGATTGTGGGCCTGGATTCCGACGAAGGGCTGGACGCCATGAAGTCTGAGGTAGGATCGATGTATGAAAACAAAATGTTGACTTTGGAAGAACTACTTGATGGTCGTCAGGCTGCTAGGTACTGATGGACCTTTAAAAGGAAAACGGACGATGATGGTAATGTCACCATTAAGAAAGCTCGACTCGTCGCAAATATGTTTCTGACAAGTTCAAAGAGCTGACTATGATGAGACTTTATCACTTGTAGTGATGCTAAAATTATGTTGGAATTATGTTAGCAATTGCTGCATTATTTATGAAATCTTGCAGATAGGATGTCAAAACATTGTTTCCTCGACTGTTTCCTTGAGGAAAGGTTGTATGTGATGCAACCGGAAGGTTTTGTCGATCCTAAGGATGCTAACAACTATGCAAGCTCTAGCGATCCTTCTATGGACTAGAGAAAGCATCTCGGAGTTGGAATATACGCTTTGATGAGATAATCAAAGCTTTTGGGTTTATACAAGGATTATGAGAAACTTGTATTTCCAAGAAAGTGAGTGGGAGCACTATAGAATTTCTGATGAGTATGCGTGGTTGCCATATTGTTGATCGGAAATCTTGTAGAATTTCTATAAAGCATATATGGTTATTTGAAAGGTGTTTTTCGAAGGAAAACCTGAATTAAGTATACTTGAATGTTGAGCATCAAGATCTATGGAGATAGATCAAGACGCTTGATAAAACTTTCAATGGACACATACCTTGACAAGATTTTAAAGGAGTTCAAAATGGATCAGTGAAAGAAGTAGTTCTTGACTATATTGTAAGGTGTGAATTTGAGTAAGACTCAAAGCTAGACCACGACAGAATAAAGGGAAAGGACGAAGGTCGTTCCCTATGCCTTAGCCATAGCCTCTATAATATGCAATTTTGTGTAGCGCATGTGATGTGTGCTTTGCCATGAGTCAGCCAAGGGGTACAAGAGTGATCCAGGAATGGATCACTAGACATCGGTCAAAGTTATCCTTAGTAACTAGTGGACTGAGGAATTTTTCTGGATTATGGAGGTGATAAAAGAGTTCGTCATAAAGGGTTACGTCGATGCAAGCTTTAACACTAATCCGTATAATTCTGAGTAGTATACCCGATTCATATAGTGGAGCAGTCGTTTGGAATTGTTCCAGGTGAAGCATGGTAGAAGGATCTAAAGTATGACATAGAGATTATTGAAGTACACAAGGATCTAAATGTTTCAGACCGGTTGACTAAAAACCTCTCTCACAAGCAAGACATGATCAAACCCCAAAGTTGTATGGGTGTTAGATTCATTACAATCACAAAGTGGGAGACTGTTGGAAATATGCCCTAGAGGCACTAATAAATTGGCTATTATTATATTTCTTTGTTCATGATAATTGTTCATAATTCATGCTAGAATTGTATTCATCGGAAACTCGAATACTTGTGTGGATACATAGACAACACACTATCACTAGTGAGCCTCTGAAGGACTAGCTCTTTGATCAAAGATGGACAATGTTTCCTAGCCATCGACATGAGAGGAATCCTACTTGGAGTAGGATTGGAGGTGGAATATTCCACCTCCAACCTATTCGGCCGAACCCCTTGGAGGGTTTTTGGCTTCCTCCTCCCTCCCTCCCTCCTATATATATTAGAGGCATTGAGGGCAAGGCAAAGACCAGTACTGGGGAAGCCGGACTCCTCTCGTCACCACTAGTATTGAAGCAATTTTGAACATCCTCCATTCCGAGATACTAATAAATCTAAATGATAACGATGTGCTCAAGAATCCCCTGGAGCTCAACTCCCCGGAAGAAATCAAGTCAGATAGGAGGCACCAAGACAAAACTCCGTCACATCAACATCATATAGATTCCAAAAATATCCGTGTGATCTTAAAAAAATTTGAGCGAGAAGAGGAGTAGTATTAAGATTTCGTAAGTCGTGAACCTCACCACATCATAGAAGAGGAGAAAAAAGAAACCTACTCTCCGATATAACTAAGACTCAAAACAGTTTTGCTAGACTCGACTCGGCCAAGTTCGATCACACAAAGGCTCCTATGGTCGTACAGCTCTGATACCAACTTTGAACGACTAAGATGCGACCCTTTTCTTATTTGGGGGCGAGGCCTCAAGAGGGAAAGAGGTACATCTACGCGTTTCGCAAGCGAAATAATCATAACAATACAATAACTGAAAGAGTGACAAGTAGGACGTACACTTGCCATCTGATAAGAACACAGTCATACAGTAATACAGTCACATTTTATTCAGGACACAGAATGGTCCAGCTACGAACAAGATAAACAGAAAAGCTATGATAACCCGCATGCTGGCCCCATGATCATGACCACGACCTCTAGTCCTCCGGATAAGTCACGTACAACCTGTCGCTGTCCTCATCAAACTCCCACTTAAGCTGGTTGTCATCGGCAGCTCCTCCATCAGGGGTACTTGTACCTGTGGGTGTTTGTAGTAAACTATGAGGCACGAGGACTCAGCAATCCTAAGACCTTGGTATCGAATCTAACTGAGTTAATGGGAGAGGAAGGTTAAGTGTATGGGTTTGTAGCAACCTAAGCTTATATGGTGGCTGTCTTACGATGAACATAGTTAACATATGGTGGCCTACGCAAGATGATCGAAGTCTAAGTTGATCACTAAGTGATCCTGAACACCTACTTACGTCATTCATAACCCCACCGTGTTCTCGATCAGAGAAGGAGCTCTGAAGGAGACAGTCACATTTACGCACTCAGTTCGCAAGTTTTATTTGAATTACTTTAAGTTATCAAGATCGGATGTCAACAAATATCCAAGTTTGCCACATAACTGTAGGCACGACTTTCCGAAAGATTAAACCCTGCAGGGGTGCTCCAACTAGTCCATCACACATTGCCAGAGGCCGCATAGTAATCCTCTACCACGAAACTCGTGATCTTGATCTTGTCGGATTCCTTAGAGGAAAACCTCAACTTTGAGAAGGCCCAAAGTCTCACCGAAATCCCAATGCGCAAGATATATCGCTAAGGTAAGACAAATCTGGCAAGACATCCCGACGTGTCAACGATCCCGATAGGAGCCGCGTATCTTGTTATCAGGACATGATGGATTGTCCAAACTTCCGGTAGGCCAATCGCAGAGTTGCCCCTGGTAGCCACCGGCGGTTCACAGTTTTGGACCAACACTCACGAGGAGCACTAGCTCGGGTTGTTGATTAATTTCCTTGGGGTAGCTATTCCCTATGCTTTTTATTATTAAGTTGTTAGCAAATTAACACCAAAGTTGGGTCCTGCCAGACAAGTCTTAACATTATACGATTTATTGAGGGGGTCCCCATAACGACCCCGAACATGTTAGGAGCGCTTAGTTATGGATTATAACACCGGTAGCTGAAACTAAGGCGGCAACAACGGAACAAATCACCCAGCAAAAGGTTAGGCCTTCCATTATTTACCAAGTATATAGGTTCATTAATTAACTAACAGATAATATGATGATATCAAATTGCCCATGTTATCACATGGAACAGCTGGCACCTGCAACTAGCAATGCTATCAATTAGTGGTTGAGCAAGCCTACTTAGCCAAACAATAATTGCTAGGAGGGAAGGTTTTTGCACGATCCCGATGAGTTCGATAAGTTCTACAACTTGGCTCTCAGGGTGAAGCATCTTTGCTCAAAGTGGAGAATTCGAGAAGCGTTTCAGAGATTCCAGTTCCTCGCCCTCAACTCAGGTGGTCCAGAAGTAGCAGAAATAATGGGTGTCTCCTCCTCCTCGGCAAATTCAGCAATTCAGGCAGTCAGGTGGTCGTGCTTCTTCCCACCCGCCCAATGCAGCTTTTCAGCAGCAGAAGCAAGGGAATCCTCAAGTGCAATTTCGTCCGCTGTCAGAGGTGACCTATCACAAGGGTGGGCAGAAGGGTCACTACTCCAACAAGTGCACCACTCATCAGCATCTTCTGCCCCCTCCTCCAGTGAGGCCTCCAGGCAATGCAATGGTGAAGTTCAATCCTAAGTATGCAAAGGTCAATATGGTGAATGCAGCAGAAGCAGAAAACTCCTCAGACGTGATAATGGGTAATCTCTCAGTTAATGATATTTCTGCAAAGGTTTTATTTGATCCTGGTGCATCGCGTTCTTTCATCTCAACGCCTTTCGTTTCAAAGCATGAGTTGTGTTGTGAAGAGTTGCCTAGGTCTTTAACTGTAGTTTCACCAGGGTTGCAAATGAATTCTCGCTTCATCGTTCGGGATGTCACTATAAAGATGGGTGACTATTCTTTCACGGCCTCTCCAATTGTGCTTGGCAAGTCTGATATTGATCTGATCCTTGGGATGGATTGTCTGGCTATGAACAAGACATTTATTGATTGTGAAGCTAAAGAAGTCAAGCTAACTCATCCTTCGGAGGACATGATTATCTTAGCGGCGCGCGACGACGTGATCCGTCTGTTTTCCTTGAATGAGAAGGGGGAGATCTCTCCAATTTCCCAAGTCCTAGTGGTCTGCGAGTATGAAGATGTCTTTCCGGAAGATGTTAGGAATGCCTTCGCACCGGGAAGTTGAGTTCGTAATCGAGCTCGAACCTGGTACTGAAGAAGCAGCTGTATAAACTGGGTCCAAAAGAGCTGAAAGAGCTGAAGAAGCAGCTTGATGAGCAAGAGCGTATGGGTCTGATCATACCAAGCTCATCGCCATGGGGTTGTGGAGTTCTTTTTGTCAAAAAGAAGGATGGCACAGACCGACTCTGTGTCGATTACCGTGCATTGAAAAAGAAGACGATCAGAAACAAGTTTCCACATCCAAACATCAATGAGTTGTTCGAGCAATTGAAATGGGCTAAGATCTTCTCGAAGCTTGATCTCATGATGGGCTATCATCAGATTCTCATTCATGAAGAGGACATTCCCAAGACTGCCTTCAGGACAAGCTATGGCTCGTATGAGTACACAGTTATGTCTTTCGGTCTCGCCAATGCTCCACCGACCTTCTGTCGGATGATGAATTATACTTCTCTCCATCAAGAATGAATTTGTCTTGTTGTATCTTGATGACATTCTGGTCTTTTCTGAAACTGAGGAAGAGCATGAAGAACATCTCCGGCTTGTGCTTGTGTTTGAGGTTTCATGGAAATGTTTAATGGCCTATATATTATGTGGAAGGAAGCGGAGATGTAACGAAGGATACGTAACACTAAGTATAACAAAGCTAGAAACGGTGTCAAGGTCATGATCATCTTGCGTGTGATTTCTTCAGACTAGAACTGCTCTTGTTCTTCCTACACGAACTCTCCAGAATCCATGTACTCGCTATCCGTTCCCGATGCTAACCAAAGGAAAATCATAGCAAATAAACACCAGAAACACATAATGCAATTATCAATATGATGCATGTGTAATGAAGAGGGCATGCATCACTTATCTAGTCACTTTCATGTGCCTTAGTTGAGTTGTTTATATTCTTGACAGAACCTCATGTTAAGTTACGTTGACATGCATGAACATGGCAGAATCATATGCATCACGAGAAAACGATGCAAAAAACCTCTAAAGAACATCGTGAACGGAGTTTTGGTTCAACCAGAAACTTCAGAACAAGTTACAAAGGTCTACAGATACAAAACAGGAACAAACATAATTATTTGGGCACTCACTGGTGAACCCAGGTTGCCATTTGATCAAGCACCAAATTCCAAGTGGGATGGTGTCCAAGAACACCGAAAACCATCAACCATAGCTTACAAAAGCTCAAAACCAGTTTGACACACAATCTGTTTTTAACAGCATCATATCACTTTGACCACAAGATCTATAGCAGCTGTAGCCCTCTAATTAATTCAAACAAGACATGAAACTGAAGCCAACCAACAGCATTACTAGTGGGTAACGTAGCAAAAATTCAAAAATTTCCTACGCCATATTCAGATCTTCCAATGGAGAAACCAGCAACGAGAGAGGGCTGAGAGCATGTTCATACCTTTGAAGATCGCTAAGCGGAAGTGTTGCTAGAACGCGGTTGATGGAGTCATACTAGCTGCAATTCTGATCGCGGTGTGATTCCGATCTAGTTCCGAACCACGGCACCTCCGCGTTCAATACACATGCAGCCCGGTGACGTCTCCCGCAACTTTATCCAGCAAGGAGGAGGGAGAGGTTGGGGAAGAGCTCCTGCAGAACGACGGCATGGTGGCGATGAAGCGATGAGGTCTCCCGGCAGGGCTTCGTCAAGCACCGTGGGAGAGGAGGAAGAAGAGAAGCAGGGCTGCGCCGAGAGAGAGATAAAATTGCGTGTCTCCAATGACCAAAACCCCCACTAATATATAGGGGGAAGGGGAGGGTGACGCCCCCTTAGGGTTCCCACCCCTAAGTGGTGCGGCAGCCCTAGATGGCAGGCCAGGGCAGCGACCAGGAGGGGACCCCTTGGTGGGCCCAAGGCCCACCTGACTTAGGGTTCCCCCCTTCCCTCACTTGGCGCCTTGGGCTGGGTGTGGGGGCGCACCAGCCCACCCAGGGGATGGTTCCCTCTCACACTTGGCCCATGTAGCTTCCCGGGGCTGGTGGGCCTCCGGAACCCTTCTCGGGGTCCCGGCACGTTGCCGGTGGTGCCCGAAACACTTCCGACGTCCAAACCCATCCATCCTATATATCAATCTTTACCTTCAGACCATTCTGGAACTTCTCATGATGTCCGGGATCTCATCCGGGACTCCGAACAACCTTCGGTAACCTCGTATAACAATTCCCTATAACCCTAGCATCATCGAACCTTAAGTGTGTAGACCCTACACGTTCGAGAGGCATGCATACATGACCGAGACACCTCTCCGGCCAATAACCATCGGCAGGGTATGGATACCCATGGTGGCTCCCACATGTTGCACGATGAACCAGGATGTCAAGGATTCAATCAACCCCGTATACAATTCCCTTTGTCTGTCGGTATAGAACTTGCCCGAGATTCGATCGTTGGTACCCCTATACCTTGTTCAATCTCGTTACTAGTAAGTCTCTATACTCGTTCCGTAGCACATGATCCCATAACTAACTCCTTAGTCACATTGAGCTCATTATGATGATGTTCTACCAAGTGGGCCCAAAGATACCTCTCCGTCACACGGAGTTACAAATCCCGATCTCGATTCATGCCAACCCAACAGACACTTTCGGATATACCCATAGTGCACCTTTATAGTCACCAAGTTACGTTGTGACGTTTGATACACCCAAAGCACTCCTACAGTATCCGGGAGTTGTACAATCTCAGGGTAGAAGGAAAAGACACTTGACATTAGAAAAGCTTTAGCTTACGAACAACACGATCTAGTGCTATGCTTAGGATTGGGTCTTGTCCATCACATCATTCTCCCAATGATGTGATCCCGTTATCAATGACATCCAATGTCCATAAAACTACTGGAATTCAGAATTTTGCCGTCTGCCTGGCCTTTGCTGTCTGCTGACACATGGCAAAGGCACGCTTTGCCGTCATCTGTCACAGTGCTGATGGAAAAGAGGTGGCTGATGACAAAAGTTTCTTTTGCCGTAGGCCACCTCTTTGCCGTCCGCTGGCGACCGACAAAGAAGCCCTGTGCGGACGGCAAAGGGTGGCAGACGGCAAAGACCCCCCTCCCCCAAACGGCCGAAACCCCACCCCACCCACCCCGCCCCGTTGTCGTCTTCCTAGGGGGCCTTTGTCGTCCGCTTGGGAGCACGGCGGACGGCAAAGGGGACGGCGGCCCACCAACCCAACCCCCACACGATGCCTCCCCCTCGGGACCTTTGCCGTCTGCCTGGGGGCCTTTGCCGTCTGCCTGGGTGCGTGGCGGACGACAAAGGTGCGGCCCACCAAACACACTCACTCCCCGCCCCCCTCCAACCAACGCTTCCCACGTAGCCCACACCAGTGCTCGAGTCCCCCACCGTGCCGCCGCCTGCCGTCGCCCGCTGCCCCGCGCCGCTACCCCACGCCACCTGCCGTCGTTCCGCTGCCCTGCGCCGCCTACCGTCATCTCGCTGCCCCGCGCCGCTGCCCCGCTCCGCCTGCCTTCGTCCAGGCTGCCCCGCACCGCCTCCTCCCCGCACCGCCTCCTCCTCTACGGTTGTCCTCCCTACGCCATCCTCATCGCCCTGCCGGCCCCCTCCCGTGAGTCCCTATTTTTTTTCCTTTTTCGTATAATTTGTTAATTAGGTTAGTTCTTAATTACCTACTGTTAATTAGGTTAGTTGTTAGTGGTAATGCCCATTCAAATTTTGGATCTTGTTCGTGTTAGTTGTTAGTTAGTAGGTTAATTAATTAGTAGATTTAGTGGTAGTTTAGTTAGTTCGTACATTCTGTTTAGTTAGTTGGTAGTTTAGTTAGTTGTTATATTTAGTTAGTTAATTAGTAGATTTTGTAGGTAGTTTAACTACGGACAAGAACATCGCATTATTATCCCGGAATACTGCCTCACCACCATCGCTTGTTCCATGCTTCGAGACCGTGCCATCGAAGTTTATTTTTGAATGGTTTTTGGCTCCGGCTGTGACACCCTTGTCTCGTTCGCCGCTTTCCAATCTGATAGTTGCACCTTCAGAGAATCTATTATTTCATGTGGCTGCTGCAGCTTCCGCCCCTCCCTTGTGTTGTTTCTGGCGAGCCATAGCCCGTAAGTAGCCTCTAGCATGAGCTCCTTCTCATGGTCAGCAGCGGAAGCGAGCATTCAAGCAACCAAGATGAGAGAGCCTTCTCGGAGGTCAAATTAATCGCTGGACTAGCCACCATCACGCCCAGCTCCTCTTTCATTAGTTGCCAGAATGTGACCGAGTGTTGACTAGTGGTAGATTCTGTTAATAGGTAGATTTAGTAGGTAGTTTAGTGGTAGATTATGTTTTGTTAATTAGTGGTAGCTAGATTCTTTTTTAGTTACTTAGTGGTAAATTCTGTAGGTTAGTTAATTAGTGGGAAGTCAAATTAACCGATGCACTATGTTGTGGTGTGTGTGCTTCCATCGGAAAAAACAATGAAATTTTGAAACATCCCTGTCAACCATAATATATATTCTCAACAACCCCCGACGCCACTCACCCTCGACCCCCGACCCCCTACCCCGACCCCCGACACCACTGACCCCCAACTCCCGAGCCCCGACACCTCTTCGGCCTCTTGTTGACCGAAAATACCCCAAACCCCGACGCCAGTGACCCTCAACCCCCGACGATAGTGACCCACATAGTTATGAGTGAGGTCACATAGTTATGTTAATTATAAAAACATCGTATTGGTGTTGATCGTGTGAATTTCAATGTGCATTTGTTCGACGACCTCCACGTGCGTTGGACGAGCTCCGCCCTTGCGTTTGTTGGTGAGCACAAATGACTTCTCCTCCTACCCCCTTAATTTGCACTGTCTCGGTCTTCGTGCCGATGAAACTTGCCAGCTATAGGTTTGTTCAATCATGAGTATGCGTGACCAGTATGTGTCTCCCGTCCGAAAAGGCGACATCTATAAATATGCTTTTCTTTGCATATTTATAACCGCCATCCTTTCGAATTGTCCAACATTATCCATGGACAGCCCGAGTATGTGTAGATTGGGTTCGTTTTCCCGTATTTTGTGCTCTGGATCCGATGCAGAATTTTGTCAGTGCCTCCCTGTTGTTCTCCGGGTAGACATCCTCTCTGCTTATTATCGAGATGTGTATCAGGAGAACAGCGTGGAGGTGCTGCCGAAATTCTGCGTCGCATCTGGAGCAGAGCATGGGAAAACGAACCCAATCTACACATACTCGGGTGGGATTAGGACCTATCTTTACCTATTAGCGTGTAGGTTGCATGGACGTAATAAAACTAACAAACTTGATTAGCGTATGAATATAGATGATGAATTATATATTTATTTATTGTGCCCCCATAGGTAGCTAGGCAACATGAGTGATTGTGCTTGGATGTACACTGGTCACCCTAGTCAGAAACACATGACCCATGTATGGTTAACAAAACCAGGGGGATTGTGAGAGCCGCATTTGCAAATGGACAGCAAAAAACATGGTGCCTCTGTCCCAACTTCGAGAACTGGAAAAAGCAAACAGAGTTTGAAATGGGTAAACACCTGCAGAAGTGGGGTTTTACACCTAATTATACGGTGTGGACTTTTCATGGTGAGTCTGACCAACGTGACAGAGCTGAGGTGATTCGTCGTCGCACAGACGAGCATGGTAACGGAATTGAAGACATGGTGCAAGACTTTGATGATGCTTGGGATTCGGACGATGATATGGAGGAATCTGCAAAGGCCTTCTATGAAATGTTGGAGTCTTCAAAACGTCCTCTCCACGAGCAGACTGAGCTTTGTCAGCTGGATGCCATCGCGCAAGTAATGGCTCTGAAGGCTCAATTCAACCTAGGTAGAGAATGCTACGACGCAATGATGACGATATTTGGACGCTTTCTACCCAAAGGCCATGTAATGCGTGCAAACCTATACCACTCAGAGAAAATCCTCCGTGTACTTAAGATGCCCTATGAGAAGACACATGCCCTGTGAGAATAGATGTGCCTTATTTAGGCTTGAGTATACGGCCTTGAACTATTGCCCCATTTCCAATTCTTCTAGGTATATTGTGGTAGACAATGGTATGGGTGAGAAGAATCAGACCAAAATCCCCATTAGTGTTCTTCAGTATTAAATGGCCTATAATTATCCTAGCTCGATCCGAAATGGCTTAATAAGCATAGTTTGTTCCGGAATGACCTATTTTACGCAAGGTAGCTCTGAAACGACCTATAGTTAGCTAGGATTCCACCTAAATGACATAATTAGCTTAGTTAGCTCCAAAATGGTCTATTTAATAAAACATGACCTATACTTAGCTAATTATCCTCGAAATGACATAATTAGCTCCAAAAGGGCATTCTTAGCTAATTTAGCCCGAAGAAGGGGACAAGAGGAGAAGAAAGAGGAAAAATGAAAGGAAGAAGAAGAAGAAGAAGAGAAGAAGAAGAAGAAAAGAAGAAGGATAAGAAGAAGGAGAAGAAGGAGGAGAAGAAAGAGAAGGAGCTCCTCCTTCTCCTTCTTCTTCCTCCTTCTTCCTCCTTCTCCTTCTCCTTCTTCTTTTCTTCTTCTTCTCCTCTTCCTTCTCCTTCTCCTTCTCCTCCTCCTTCTTCTTTTACTTCTTCTTGTCTTCTTGCTTCTTATCTTTCTCTTCTTCTACGTAGCTTAGACTCATCCAAGAAAGACTAAATTGGCTAATTATCCTACAAAATGACATAATTAGCTTAGTTAGCTCCAAAATGACCTATTTAATAAAAAAATGACCTATAGTTAGCTAAGTTCTCTCCTAAATGACATAATAAGGCTTACGTAGCTGCAAGATGACCTATTCCCCCTAACTTAGGTATTAAATGGCCTATAATTAGCCTAGCTAGATCCAAAATGGCTTAATAAGCATAGTTTGCTCCGGAATGACACATTTTACCCAAGTTAGCTCCGAAATGACCTATAGTTAGCTAGGCTTCCACCTAAACGACATAATTAGCTTAGTTAGCTCCAAAATGGTCTATTTAATAAAACATGACCTATACTTAGCTAATTATCCTCGAAATGACATAATTAGCTCCAAAAAGGCATTCTTAGCTAATTTAGCCCGAAGAAGGGGACACGAGGAGAAGAAAGAAGAAAAATGAAAGGAAGGAAGAAGAAGAAGAAGAGAAGAAGAAGAAGAATAAGGATAAGAAGGAGAAGAAGGAGGAGAAGAAGGAGAAGGAGCTCCTCCTTCTCCTTCTTCTTCCTCCTTTTTCCGCCTTCTCCTTCTCCTCCTTCTTTTCTTCTTATTCTCCTCTTCCTTCTCCTTCTCCTCCTCCTCCTCCTCCTTCTTCTTTTACTTCTTCTTCTCTTCTTGCTTCTTCTCTTTCTCTTCTTCTACGTAGCTTAGACTCATCCAAGAAAGACTAAATTGGCTAATTATCCTACAAAATGACATAATTAGCTTAGTTAGGTGAAAACATGATAAGAACCTTGGTCTATACTTTGCTAATCTCTCCCCGAAATAACCTACATACTTCTTCGTCTAGTATTATTCTTCTAACTTCCTTATTTGTCATTTTGCAGATTACATTCACTTCATGGGAAGCTTGGATTATATTGATGGAATGCTTGAAGATGATTTCTGGTACCATGGCTTCACGAAAGCTTGTATTGAAACTATTGTAGTATATGGATATATATGAAACTTTGTATGCATGTGGATGAAACTGGTGTAATATATGGTTTGGTATGGATGGAACGTGCATAATATGTATGTACTATGGATGAAAGTTATTTTAATATGGTTATGAGTACGGAAACAAATTTATTTATGTCAAAAAAATATATATATATCTTGATTATTGTGAAAATTCTGGATATAATAAGAAATAAAATAAAAAGGGGTTGGTTCCCCCCTTTGCCGTCTGCCCCCACATGGTAAAGGGGAGACGACAGACGGCAAAGAGGGGAGAGAGAGGGGGCTGGTTCCCCCCTTTGTCGTCTGCCCCCACACGGCAAAGGGGGGAATCAGCCCCCTCTCTCTCCCCCTTTGGCGTCTGCCCCCACATGGCAAAGGGGGGATGGCAGACGGCAAAGGGGGGAACCAGCCCCCTCTCTCTCTCCCCTCTTTGTCGTCTGCCCCCACATGCCAAAGGGGGGATGGTAGACGACAAAGAGAGGAGGCCTGCCGTTAACACTTAACGGGACCGTTGGTGTATTTTCCGTCCCATTTAATTTTCTGTCTACCCCCTCATGGCAAAGATTCTTTGTCGTCCGCTTTAGAAAAGCAGACGACAAAGAACCTCTTCACCGGATTTTTTTATCGTCTGCTGACCGACGGCAAAGCCTTTGCCGTCCGTGGTTCCCCCCTTTGCCGTCCGCCATTGCATACGGCAAATTTCATAATTTCAGTAGTGTGATCAGGAAACCATGATCATCTATTGATCAACGAGCTAGCCAATCTAGAGGCTTGCTAGGGACACATTGCGATCTATTTATTCATAGTTGTATTACTATTTCCTGTTAATACAATTATAGCATGAACAATAGACGATTACCATGAACAAGGAAATATGATAATAACCATTTTATTATTGCCTCTAGGGCATATTTCCAACAGTCTCCCACTTGCACTAGAGTCAATAAGACGAATCGAACACCCATAGCATTGTGGTGTTGATCATGTTTTGCTCATGGAAGAGGTTTAGTCAACGGGTCTGCAATATTCAGATCTGTGTGTACTTTACAAATATCTATGACTCCTCTCTGGACCTGGTCCTGTATGGAGTTGTAGCAGCGTTGGATGTGCTTGGCTCCTTGGCTATGGCAATGGCTCCAGTGTTATCACAGAAGAGTGTTATCAGACCTAACGCGCTTGGAACCACTCCAAGGTCGGTGATGAACTCCTTTATCGAGATCCCTTCATGAGCTGCTTCTGAAGCAGCTATAAACTCCGCTTCACATGTAGATGCTGCCATGACGTCTTGCTTGCTACTGCACCAGCAAACTGCCCCACCATTTAGAACATACACATATCCGGTCTGTGAGTTAGAATCATCCGGATCTGTGTCGAAGCTAGCATCAGCGTAACACTTTACGACGAGATCTTCGTCACCTCCATAAACGAGAAACATCTCCTTAGTCCTTTTCAGGTACTTAAGGATATTCTTGACCGCTGTCCAGTGTTCCATACTGGGATCACTTTGGTACCTCCCTACCAAACTTATGGCAAGGTTTATATCAGGTCTGGTACATAGCATGGCATACATTAGAGAGCGCACGGCTAAAGCGTAGGTGACAGTACTCATCTTTTGTCTATCTGCTGTCGTGGTCGGTTACTGAGTCTTACTCAGTCTCATACCTTGCAAAACTGGCAAGAACCCCTTCTTCGAGTTTTCCATATTGAACTTCTTCAATATCTTGTCAAGGTATGTACTTTGTGGAAGACCTATGAGGCGTCTCGATCTATCTCTATAGATCTTGATGCCTAATATGTATAAAGCTTCTCCAAGGTCCTTCATTGAAAAACTCTTATTCAAGTACGCCTTTATGCTCTCCAATAACTCTATATTATTCCCCATCAATAATATGTCATCTACATATAGTATGAGAAAAGCTACAGTGCTCCCACTCACTTTCTTGTACAGACATGCTTCTCCATAAACCTGTATGAACCCAAACGCTTTAATCACCTCATTAAAGCGAATGTTCCAACTCTGAGATGCTTGCACCAACCCATAGATGGAGCGCTGGAGCTTGCATACCTTGCTAGCACTCATTACATCATATACAACTCTTCCTTAAGATACCCATTAAGGTACGCTGTTTTGACGTCCATTTGCCAAATTTCATAATCATGAAAAGTGGCAATTGCTAACATGCTTCGGACTGACTTCAGCTTTGCTACAGTAGAGAAAGTATCATCGTAGTCAACTCCTTGAATTTGTCAAAAACCTTTTGCGACAAGTGGAGCTTTATAAACAGTCACATTACCGTTTGCGTCAGTCTTCTTCTTGAAGATCCATTTATTTTCTATGGCTCACCGATCATCGGGCAAGTCTACCAAAGTCCATACTTTGTTCTCAAACATGGATCCTATCTCGGATTTCATGGCCTCAAGCCATTTGTTGGAATCCGGGCACGCCATCGCTTCTTCATAGTTCGAAGGTTCACCGTTGTTTAACAACATGATTTCGATCACAGGGTTGCCGTACCACTCCGATGCGGAACGTACCCTTGTGGACCTTCGTGGTTCAGTAGAAACTTGATCCGAAGTTTAATGATCATTATCATTAACTTCTTCTTCAGTTGGTGTAGGCGCCATAGGAACATTTTCCCGCGCTGCACTACTCTCCGGTGAGAGAGGAGGTGCAATTACCTCATCAGGTTCTACTTTCCAGAGAAACTCTTTCTCGAGAAAGGATCCGTTCTTGGCAACAAAGATTTTACCTTCGGATCTAAGATAGAAGGTATACCCAATAGTCTCCTTAGGGTATCCTATGAATACACATTTCTCCGCTTTGGGTTCGAGCTTTTCTGGTTGAAGTTTCTTCACGTAAGCATCGCAGCTCCAAAGATTTAGAAACGATGGCTTAGGTTTCTTGCCAAACCATAATTCATATGGTGTCGTCTCAACGAATTTAGATGGTGCCCTATTTGAAGTGAATGCTGCAGTTTTCAATGTGTATCCCCAAAATGATAGCAGTAAGTCGGTAAGAGACATCATAGATCGTACCATATATAATAAAGTGCGATTATGACGTTCACCCACTCCGTTACGTTGCGGTGTGCCAGGCGGCGTCAGTTGTGAAACAATTCCACATTTCCTTAGGTGTGTGCCAAACTCGTGACTCAAATATTCTCCTCCACGATCTGATCGTAGACACTTTATTTTCTTGTCACGTTGATTCTCAACCACACTCTGAAATTCCTTGAACTTTTGAAACGTTTCATATTTGTGCTTCATCGAGTAGATATACCCATACCTAGTCAAATAATCGGTGAGAGTCAGAACATAGCGATAGCCACCACGAGCTTCAACTCTCATCGGACCACACACATCAGTATGTATTATTTCCAATAGATCGGTTGCTCTCTCCATTATTCCTGAGAATGGAGTCTTAGTCATCTTCCCATGAGGCACGGTTCGCATGTGTCAAATGATTCAAAGTCAAGAGACTCTAACAGTCCATCAGTATGGAGTTTCTTCATGCGCTTAACACCGTTACGACCAAGGCAGTAGTCCCACAAGTATGTGGTACTATCATTGTCAACTTTACATCTTTTGGTATTCACACTATGAATACGTGTAACATCGTGATCGAGATTCATCAAGAATAAACCATTCACGAGTGGAGCATGACCATAAAACATATCACTCATATAAATAGAACAACCATTATTCTCTGCCTTAAATGAGTAGCCGTCTCACATTAAACAAGACCCTCATACAATGTTCATGCTCCAAGATGGTACTGAATAACAATTATTAAGGTTTAAAACTAATCCCGAAGGTAGATGTAGAGGCAGCATGCCGGCGGTGATCACATCGACCTTGGAGCCATTCCCGACGCGCATCGTCACCTCGTCCTTGGCCAGCCTCCATTTATTCCACAGTTCCTGCTTTGAGTTGCAAATGTGAGCAACAACATCGGTATCAAATACCCAGGAGCTACTATGAGCGTTGGTAAGGTACACATCACTAACATGTATATCATATATACCTTTAACGTTGCCGCCCTTCTTATCCGCTATGTACTTGGGGCAGTTCCGCTTCCGGTGACCTTTTCCCTTGCCATAGAAGCACTCAGTCTCAGGCTTGGGTCCATTCCTTTTCTTCTTCCCGGCATCTGGCTTACCGGGCGCGGCAACGGCTTTTCCATCTTTCTTGAAGTTCTTCTTACCCTTGCCCTTCTTGAAACTGGTGCTCTTGTTGACCATCAACACTTGATGCTCTTTCGTGACTTCTACTTCTGCAGATTTCAGTATCGAGTACAACTCGAGAATGGTCTTCTCTATCCCTTGCATGTTGTAGTTCAGCACAAAACCCTTGTAGCTTGGTGGGAGAGACTGGAGGATTCTATCAATTACAGCGTCATCCGGAAGTTCGACTCCAAGCGGAGTCAGACGACCGTGCAACCCAGACATTCTGAGAATATGCTCACTAACAGAACTGTTCTCCTCCATCCTGTAGCTAAATAACTTGTGCGAGACTTCATATCTCTCGACCCGGGCATGAGCTCAAAAAACTAGCTTCAGCTCCTGGAACATCTCATCTGCTCCATGTTCCTCAAAATGCCTTTGGAGCCCTCGTTCTAAACTGTATAGCATGCGACACCTAATCAGAGAGAGGTCATCACTTCGCGCTTGCCACACGTTCTGAACATCTTGGCTTGTTGCGGGAACAGGGGGTCACCTAGTAGCACATCAAGGACATAAAGCCTTCTTAGATGCAATGAGGATGAGCTTATGGTTGCGGACCCAGTCCGCATAGTTGCTACCATCATCTTTCAGCTTGTTTTTCTCTAGGAACGCGTTGAAATTGAGGTTGACAGGTGCGTTGGCCATTGGATCTAAAATATTTGCAAAGACAACTTTTAGACTAAGTTCATGATAATTAAGTTCATTTAATCAAATTAAGTATGAACTCCCACTTAAATCGACATCCCTCTAGTCATCTAATTGATACATGATCCATGTCGACTAACCAGTGTCCGATCATCACGTGAGCCGGACTAGTTGTCGATGGTGCGCAACTTCATGCTGATCGTATTCAACCACACGACTCATGTTCGACCTTTCGGTCTCTCGTATTCGTGTTCATGTCTGTACATGCTAAGATCGTCGAGTCAACCTAAGTGTTTCGCGTGTGTAAATCTGGCTTACACCCGTTGTATGCGAACGCTAGAATCTATCACACCCGATCATCACGTGGTGCTTCGAGACAACGATCCTTCGCAACGGTGCACACATAGGGTAATACTCGAAATTTTATGAGGGATCATCTTATTATTCTACCATCGTTCTAAGTAATAAGATGAAAAACATGATAAACATCACATGCAATCATATAGTGACAAGATACGGCCATTATCATCTTTGCTCCTTCGATCTCCATCTTCGGGCATCGCATGATGATCATCATCACCGATGTGACACCATGATCTCCATCATCGTGTCTTCGTTAAGTTGTCACGCCAATTACTACTACTACTACTACAACTAACCGTTAGCAATGAAGTAGAAGTAGTAAACACATGGCGTTGCATCTCATATAATAAATTAAGACAACTCCTATGTCTCCTTTCGATTGTCATACTCATCGACATGCAAGTCGTGAATCCTATTACAAGAACATGATCATCTCATACATCACACGTGTAACATCATATCCTTTGGCCATATTACATCACATGTCAAACCCTGCAAAAACAAGTTACACGTCCTCTAATTGTTGTTGCAAGTTTTACATGGTTGATTTGGGTTTCTAGCAAGAACGCCTTCTTACCAACGTGAAAGACAGAATGATGATATGACAAAACTATTTACCCTTCATAAGGACCCTTTTCATCAAATCCAATCCGACTAGAGTAGGAGAGACAGACACCAGCTAGCCACCTTATGCAGCGTGTGCATGTCAACCGATGGAACATGTCTCATGTAAGCGTACGTGTAAGGTCGGTCCGGGCCGCTTCATCCCATAATACTGCCGGAAAAGAATAAGACTAGTAGCGGCAAGCAATTTACAAAATCAACACCCACAATCTTTTTGTGTTATACTCTTGCAAAGAATCTACGCATGGAAAACCTGGCTCAGATGCCACTAGTGGGTAACGTAGCAAAAATTCAAAAATTTCTTACGCCATATTCAGATCTTCCTATGGAGAAACCAGCAACGAGAGAGGGGTGAGAGCATCTTCATACCTTTGAAGATCTCTAAGCCGAAGCGTTCCTAGAATGCGGTTGATGGAGTCGTACTTGCTGTGATTTAGATCGCGGTGTGATTCCGATCTAGTGCCGAACCACGACACCTCCGCGTTCAACACACGTGCAGCCCGGTGACGTCTCCCGCACCTTGATCCAGCAAGGAGGAGGGAGAGGTTGGGGAAGAGCTCCGGCAGCACGACGGCGTGGTGGCGATGGAGCGACGAGGTCTCCCGGCAGGGCTTCGCCAAGCACCGTGGGAGAGGAGGAAGCAGAGAAGCAGGGTTGCACGGAGAGAGAGATGAAATTGTGTGTCTCCAATGCCCAAAACCCCCCGCTATATAGGAGGAAGAGGAGGGTGGCGCCCCGCTTAGGGTTCCCACCCCTAAGGGGTGCGGCAACCCTAGATGGGAGGCCAGGGCGGCGGCCAGGAAGGGAAGAGGGGGTGGCGCGCCCCCTCGTGGGCCCAAGGCCCACCTGACTTAGGGTTCCGCCCCCTTCCCTCTCTTGGCGCCTTGGGCTGGGTGTGGGGGCACACCAGCTCACCCAGGGGATGGTTACCTCTCACACTTGGTCCATGTAGCCTCCCGGGGCTGGTGTCCCCTCCCAGTGGGCCTCCTGAACCCTTCCGGTGGTCCCGACATGTTGCCCGTGGTGCCTGAAAGATTTCCGGCGTCCAAACCCATCCATCCTATATATCAATCTTTACCTCTGGACCATTCCGGAGCTCCTCGTGACGTCCGAGATCTCATCCCGGACTCTGAACAACCTTTGGTAACCTCGTATAACAATTCCTTATAACCCTAGCATCATCGAACCTTAAGTGTGTAGACCCTACGGGTTCGGGAGGCATGCAGACATGACCGAGACACCTAACGAGCCAATAACCATCAGCGGGGTCTGGATACCCATGGTGGCTCCCACATGTTCCACGATGATATCATCGAATGAACCACGATGTCTAGGATTCAATCAATCCTGTATAAAATTCCCTTTGTCTGTCGGTATAGAACTTGCCCGAGATTCGATCGTCGGTTCCCCTATACATTGTTCAATCTCATTACCGGTAAGTCTCTTTACTCATTCCGTAGCACATCATCCCATGACTAACTCCTTAGTCACATTGAGCTCATTAGGATGATGTTCTACCGATTGGTCCCAGAGATACCTCTCCGTCACACGGATTGACAAATCCCGATCTTGATTCATGCCAATCCAACACACACTTTCGGAGATACCTGTAGTGCACCTTTATAGTCACTCAGTTACGTTGTGACGTTTCATACACCCAAAAGCACTCCTACGGTATCCAGGAGTTGCATAATCTCACGGTGGAAGGAAAAGACACTTGATATTAGAAAAGCTTTAGCATACGAACAACACGATCTAGTGCTATGGTTAGGATTGGGTCTTCTCCATCACATCATTCTCCAAATGATGTGATCCCATTATCAATGACATCCAATGTCCATGATCAGGAAACCATGATCATCTATTGATCAACGAGCTAGCCAGTCTAGAGGCTTGCTAGGGACACATTGCGATCTATTTTTTCACACATGTATTACTGTTTCCTGTTAATAAAACTATAGCATGAACAATAGACGATTACCATGAACAAGGAAATATGATAATAACCATTTTATTATTGCCTCTAGGGCATATTTCCAACAATTACAACCTCTAACAAGTAGCTAAGGCAAAGGGCTCACACATCAAAAGATATACATCCCCAAACTTGGACAAAACATCACATATTGGGGATTAGTGAAAATTACAGATTTTCACCCTCTGCTTATGCTCTGAAGCATTTTGGCAACCTCCAAAAGGATATCTACAGGAGGTGTCTGGGCATGAAGTTTGACAGAGAGCTAGAAAAACAGACCATCAAACAAACATTAGTTTGTTGCTTGGGATAAGTCCCAACAAGAAAGCAAATACACTCATGACAAGAGTGCAAGAAAATAACATCAGATCACCAGACTTGGTGAAAATTACAGCTTTTCACCATCTGTCAGTTTCAGCGAAGTGCCCACTTTGACAAGGTGTATATCTAACATGCAAATACCTATGAACAAAATATTGGCCCCAAGTTGTAGAGGGGTTCACCCACTACCATGTTGCACCCTCAAAAGAACAACCCCACACTTGGTACCAAGCTCAAAACAGGGCATGGCATCTAAGATTCAACACTTAGGAAAAAAATACTAAGGCACTGAGGAATCAACTAGCATAAAAAAAGTAAAGGTGTAGCAGCGGGAACCGAACCCACACCCACCTACACTTAGTGCACACACGCTACCGCTAGGCTATGGCTTCGACTCTCAACAGAGGAGGGGGGTGTTACCCTTTTGGACAAATCCTCACTAACTTTGCAGCTACCGCGGCGACCGGAACAGGGGAGGCACACTGGTGACCACCGCGTTGTCTATCCGGCAAGATAACCTCATGCGAGGTATGAGGGGTCCTTGGGGAATCCATTCCCGGGGATAACTTGCTGGGAGGTATACCCAGACGACGGCATGACGGGGCTGCTGCACCGGGCCAAGCAGAGCTCGGCGCCAGAGATGAACACGCGCTGAAGGAGATCCCATGTGCGGGGGAAAGGAAGATGAGGAGGTGGCGCTCACCCTAGGGGTCTCGGGGACGAGCTCGATGCCGAGAAGAGGATGAAGGGGCGGGGCGGCCTGCGACGACCCGCTGCTCTGCTACGGCGATGGCGGCGTGGAGGAGACGCCAGTGAGGCGGAGCTGTCCTACTAGCGATGGGAATGGAACGGGGATGCCTCCTGCATCCTCGTTCCCATACTGGCCTCCAATGGAACTACCGGCGACGAGGGGACACGCCCCGATGATGACGGTGGACTCTCTCTGAATCCTACTGAACCCTCTATGATCTCTCTGGATCTCACCCAGCAGAGGGAAAGGAAGGAGGGGAAAATAGGTGGCGGCGGGGAGAAGGAACCCTAGGAAGGCACGCACACTGAGGGGGCTTAATAGGCGACGGGGCTGACGGCCTCGACGTCCGTGAGCCACGGCGACGCTCTCTCTCTCATGCACCACTGATGGAAAGCAGACAGGGGGAGAACGGCGTCCGGAGAAGAAATGAGAGGGAGATGGGCTGCGCTAGAGGAAAAGGGGAGATGGGCCTTATAGTGAAACCAGGCTAACTCTCTCTCTCTCTACTGCTAAAAAAATAAACACATGCATATCCTTTTAAAAAAGAACCTGTTTTAATAAAATAAATAAAACCAGGACAAGCAAGGGGGTTATGGGAAGGTAAAATATCTTTTGGAAAAACACAATGAGCCCCCTATTTATAAAAATAGGTGGGGAAATTTCGAGCAAAGCAAAATACATTGGTTTTAATAGATATTGGCTCTGTTTTTAATATAAAAACAAAGGAAGAATAATTCAAATAGGTGAGATTGTCACCCACAAATATTTAAATAGTTTTTCAAAGATGTTAGCCAGTTTTAATGGGCCAAACAGAAACTTAAAATCTGCCTCAAGTTAGAAAGGAGAGAGGGGTTTATTTGGTCCATGGTGCAACTAAGATTTTGAAGGTTCCTTGTTGCACCCACACCACACTCCACAAGAATATCACAAGACACATGCAACCACATCACCACGGTGGCACAACACCAAGAACAAGATTAAGCGAAATTAAGAAGCAAGATATGCAGGATGCATGTGATGCACATGAAATGATAAACCATATTCCACTCCATAACATTGTCTCAACATGGTTGTCACATATGGAAAAGCTTACAAAAGGGGAAAGAAAGCAATTGGGCTGTTAGAGGCAGCCCTATCCCTAATAAGTCACGTGCTGCCCTCTCTCCCTCCAGATTGTTTGCTCCTCTAGATTAGTTCTGCAGAGCTTGGTGAAGCCCTGCTAGATTGTTCACCACCACCACCACCACCACGCCGTCGTACTCGAGAACTCATCTACCTCTCAGCCCCTCTTGGTGGGTCAAAAAGGTGGTCATCGTCATCGAGATGTACGTGTGCTGAATGCGGAGGTGCCGTCCGTTCGGCACTAGATCAGGACAGATCGTGATGAGATCCTGACAGAGGCTGCGAAGTGGACCGCTTAGATGTTCCAATACTCAACTGCGTTATATATGCTTCCTCTTAGCGATCTTCAAGGGTATGTGGATCCAATCTCTCCTCTCGTAGATGGTCATCACCATGGATAGATCCTATGTGCGCATAGGAAATGTTTTGTTTCCCATGCGACGTTCCCCAACACAAACCCCTCCTCTCTCTCGCCCAGTGGTCCCTGTTGCGCATGTCTCGCGCCACCCCGCTTGGCCATTTGGTGGCCACACACGCGTAAGCTCCCTTAGTTCCCCCACTCCTCCTCTCCCTTTAGTTAGATGTGGGCCTCCCCGCGATCTCCCATGGTCGGGACCTAAACTCCCTTGTGGTCTCCCTTGGTTCCCCGCATGACATTCTACTATGTAATTGTCGGTGTAGGATCGACACCTATGGGGGCCTCAATGGTCCCCTTTTGCTGGTTTGGTGGGGAGAGGGGTCGCGGCAAGAGCAGAACCAACAATCAAGGCCTGACAAGATCTTTTTTACCCAGGTTTGGCCCGCGTGCATGCGTTTAGTTATTTGTTTTGGGTTACTGTAGATCTATCCCCTTTTAAAGCCCTTTGATTGGTCAAAAAGCCAAAAAGTCATTACTACCGAGCCTCGGGCCTCCTTTTATAGGCGAAGAGGTGACCAAAGTGGCTTAGTGGGTGAACGGTGGGTTCACGAGTGAAACAGTGCCGACCAATAGTTACAGTGTTACTGCCTTGTCAAGGGTGCATTAAATGCTTCGACACACTTCCCTGACCTCATCAGGGGGGCTGGATACGTACCCACACGTGGCAACTTTGGGTTGTTGCGCTGGCGTGCATGCGAACGCGTGGTTCATCCATCGCCGGTCACGTGCTTGTCATTGGAGGCGTTCGCGAGTCGCGAAGATGCCTTGGGCCCTTCCTCTCCTCGGGCCTTCTCTTTTCTCCCGGTAGGGTTACCTTGCCGGGGCTCTTCTTGTTCCTCTCGGCAGGGAGGTGATGGCTTGCCAAGGCCTTGTCAGCCTTCCCGGCAAGGGTGGCCTGCCGGGGTTTAGTCCTTATTCCTCGGCGGGAGGGTCTCGCCGTGGAATTGTCTATCTCCCCGACAGGGAGCTCCTGTCGGGGTATGTTCTTCCTTCCCAACAAGCGAGTGCATGCCGGGTGATACGTCTCAAACGTATCTATAATTTTTCATGGTTTCACTCTGTTATCTTGTCTTCTTTGGATGTTTTATGTACCTTTTATATCTTTTTTGGGACTAAGTTATTAATTCAGTGCCAAGTACTAGTTCCTGTTTTTTCTGTGTTTTTGACTCTATTCAGATATGATTTTGGAACGGAGTCCAAACGGAATAAAAACCCCGAAATGATTTTTTCTCGAACGGAAGAAGGTCAGGGGGCCTCTGGGCCAAGCCAGGTGGGCTCCACGGAGCCCACAAGCCCCCACTCCGCCACCAGGGGGGAGGCGGTGGTGTCAGGGCTTGTGGCCTCCCTGGCCGCCCCCTGACCTAGATCCTTGGCCTATATATTCCCAAATATTCAGCAAAAAATTAGGGGAGAATCGAAAATACTTTTCCGCCACCGCAAGCTTCCGTTTCCGCGAGATCTCATCTGGAGACCCTTCCCGGCGCCCTGCCGGAGGGGACTTTGGAGTTGGAGGGCTTCTTCATCATCATCATCACCCCTCCAATGACTCGTGAGTAGTTCACTTCAGACCTACGGGTCCGTAGTTAGTAGCTAGATGGCTTCTTCTCTCTCTTGGATCTTCAATACAAAGTTCTCCATGATCTTCATGGAGATCTATCCGATGTAATCTTCTTTGGCAGTGTGTTTGTCGAGATCTGATGAATTGTGGATTTGTGATCAGATTATCTATGATATATATTTGAGTCTTTGATGATTTCTTATATGCATGATTTCATATCCTTGTAAGTCTCTCCGAGTCTTGGGTTTTGTTTGGCCAACTAGATCTATGATTCTTGCAATGGGAGAAGTGCTTGGTTTTGGGTTCTACCATGTGGTGACCTTTCCTCATGGCAGTAGGGGCAGCAAGGCACACATCAAGTAGTTGCCATCAAGGGTAAAAAGATGGTGTTTACATCCATCGTTTACACCTCTGCTTTTACTTTGTTTTGTTACTTTGTTGCTTTCAGTTCTCACTTGGCAAACAATCTATAAGGGATTGACAACCCCTTCATAGCGTTGGGAGCAAGCTCTTGAGATACTCCTCCACTGGATTGATAGCTTGGTTCCCAAACTGAGGGAAATACTTACCACCGCTGTGCTACATCACCCTTTCCGCTTCGAGGGAACACCACAAGGCTCCAAGGCCACGGGGGAAATCCTTTGCATACTTGCCTAGGAACTCCCTTAAGGCGTAGCCACAGCTGAAGGATTACTGGTGCCGTCGACACGACTATTCTTGGCGCCGTTGCAAGGGAAGCACAACTGACATTACCGGGGCTTGCATTCTCCACTTGGTAGCTTCTAAGTCTTGCTTTCGCCCTAAGCCCTAGTGACGCGCCTTGACACTGTGGAGGGGCTACCAGTATCGGTGCACTAGTCGAGGGCACTGGAGAGCCCAGTGTTTAGTGCACCGACAGGAGCCCCCGGGCTTAGGCCACACACGCATGCTAGGCATTGTTGGGCCAGGCCCAAAGCGGTACGCGAACTCTCGGGCGCCGAGCTTATCGGAATCGAACCTTTACAGGCTTTCTTTCCCCACGTCGCGCATTGGACGCTCGAAGTGGGAGGGTGCGCGGCGTGCGCATGATGGCCTCTTTATTCCCTGAAAATGCCTCTGCCACGTGTAGGACATGCAAAGTGGCGATCGGTCAAGTGGCGATCGTGGCCCCAAAAGCCACGGGCATGGATGGGTTCGTCCCTGCATGCATTGGTGCATCAAGGCGGTTCCATGTTCCGCTCATGACCTGAGGGCGATTGGGCGAGAGGGGCGGTGGCTTCTGGAGCGAGGAGGGTGGCCTCTGAGCTTTGCCCTATAAATTAGGGTGTTTGCGTGGTGGTTTTTCCCATCCATCTCACTGTCTAAGCCTTCAGCGCCCGTCGCCTTGCCTTCTCTTGTTTCTTTCTGCTTTGCCGGTGGCACCCGTCCCTAACCAAGGTTAGGGGACAGGGCCGGCCTCCGTCGGCCACCAGGGCGGCAAGGGGATCCCGCTCGGATCATGCCACAGCTTCAGAGGCCGCAGCTAGCGGCAGCCCCATCGACCGTGGCGGGAGAGGCTCGAGGGGCTAAGGACGCCGGGGTCGCAGCCGAGGGAGGCAGAGTGCTGCCTCGATCTCCCTCCTCGTGCCTTCTTCTTCGGGTGTCCACTCGGAGGCGACGCCATTCAAGTTCATCGCAGATCTTCGCGGCCCCCTTCAGGGTCACTTGCATCTCCATCGCGGCTTCACCATGGTGATGGAGGTCGACCGACCACCCGTCTTCTGGCGGCGAGCGCACGGATGCTCCCATGGCGCCATGCAGGTGCATGCGGAGTATCCGAAGCCCCATTACATGCTACTTGGGCGTGGCTGGAAGGCGTTCGCCCGGGCTCATGGACTTTAGGACGGCTACGTCCTCCGCTTCAAGCTAATGGAGGCCCGTATGCTCGTCGTCAAGCTGTACGGGCGCTCTGGTATGCGTCTCGGCTGCTGCGAAGAAGGCTCGAGAGGCGATAAATGCTCTGCTTCGAGTGACAACGACGGGGAGGGCGGCAGTGGTGCGGTGTTGAGCCTAGTCTCAAGCCCGGGGGAATCAAATCGGAGGACGATTTCCCCAGATCGGACTGAGTGCGTCCTGCATTGGCGCAACCTGGTCACGCCCCTTCCCCTCCTTGGAGGGGGATCTCAACCGGATCCATCGCCCCTTCATGTGGCTTGACGAGGCCGAACCCGCTCTCGTGGTACAGTGATGGTCCCGGAGGAGCCATCATGGATGTACCGAGGGCCTTGTCGTGTCTTGTCTTCATGAACTCCAATTCTTCCACGTAGGTCGATCCTTGTTAAAAGACAGAGTCTTTAGGTTAGGACAACAATGCTTTGTGAGTGGAATCGAATGTATCCAGACAAATGAATGAATAGTTGCATCCTTTATTCGACTCCCATTTCGAATGATTATTCCTCTACACTTTCTGGATGCTTGCTGGATTGACTTATCCTGCCATGAGCACTTAGAGGAGCAGATCCTCAGAAAACTTAACAGAGGAGGTCGTCGTCGGCAAGGCTCCTTGCTACACTCAGTGCAACCATCTAAATTGTCGAGCGCGGCTCGAGGCGAAATAAGGTGCTACGTAGCCGTCCGAAATGTTGAATGAGTTCGAAACGAGATAAGGCTGCTCTATGGCCGCTCAAGTTGTTGAACTGGCTCGAAATGGAGTCGCAGTGCATAGATCCTAGCAAGGTCCATCTGCGCGCGGGATTCTCATACAAAAGTTGATGCTTCAAAATGATACAACAAATCTACCAAGAGTCTGGCAAGAAGTTTGCATCTGTACTTACCTCGCGCGTCACGACATTCCTAGCCGCAGCGTCTGAAGGTGCTGACGGGGAGGAATATCCACACCCCGGCAAGCTGATGTTGCCTCCAGCGACCTCCTTGCCGACGAGGTTTTCTCCGGTGGCCCTTGTCCACTCTGGAGGAAAGAGGCATGCTGGGGTGTATCACTCTCTCATCTCTTTTGCAAGAGATTTGCTAGCGAAGCCCCCGAGCGCATCTTTCTGGCGTCACAACGCTCCAAGGAGGAATGCGAGCCGGAGGCGGCGTAAAGGGGCGGTTCGGGGCCTCGGACGCATCCTCGACAACCATGCAGCACTCCGGAGATGTGCGTCGGTCGGAGTAAGCGTCAAATGCCTGGCCGAAGCTCCCTGTCACACCCTTAGCAGTAGCGCGGCGTTCCAAGGAGTTGTGTTTACCGGGCGATGCGGAGCTTGGGGCTTCCGCTCCTTCCACCCGCGTTCGCATAGCACCTATGGAGGCGCTATGAGATCTTGTGCGGGCAGAGCAGCCACTACTTCCTCCCACTCAGGGAAGATGTAGCGGCGAATTGGGATCCGTGGAGCCGACGAGCGGCTCGTTGGATTGGGGAGCCGACGAGCCGACGAGCAGGTCGCGAGGGCGCCTTGGGCCCTCGCCTCTCCTCGGGCCTTCTCTTTCTTCCCGGTAGGGTTACCTTGCCGGAGCTCTTCTTGTTCCTGTCAGAAGAGAGGTGATGGCCTGTCGAGGCCTTGTCAGCCTTCCCGGCAAGGGTCGCTTGTCGGGGTTGAGTCCGTCTTCCTCGACGGGAGGGTCTCACCGTGTCATTGTCTATCTCCAGGCAGGGAGCTCCTGCTGGGGTCTGATACGTCTCCAACGTATCTATATTTTTTTATGGTTCCATGCTATTATATTTTCAACTTTGGATGTTTTATATGCATGAATATGCTATTTTATATCTTTTTTGGGACTAACCTATCAACTCAGTGCCAAGTGCCAGTTTCTGTTTCTTTCCATGTTTTTTACCCTGTTTCAGACGGAGTCCAAATGGAATGAAACTTTACAATGATTTTTTTGGACCAAAAGAGACCCCCGAAGCTTTGGAAGAAGGCACAAGCCCTGAGGCCGTCACCACCCCCTAGGTGGTGCCTACCAGGCTTGTGTCCTCCTCGTGGGCCCAACCGATGTAATCCCACCGCCATAAATTCCTATAAATTGAGAAACCCCCCAAAAGAAACCTAGATCGGGAGTTTCAGCGTCGCAAGCCTCTATAGCCACCAAAAACCAATCTGGAGTCTGTTCCGGCACCCTACCGGAGGGGGAATCCATCTCCGGTGGCCATCTTCATCATCCCGGCGATCGCCATGATGAGGAGGGAGTAGTTCTCCCTCGTGGCTGAGGGTATGTACAAGTAGCTATGTGTTTGATCTCTCTCTCTCTCGTGTTCTTGAGATGTCTTGATCTCGATGTACCATGGGCTTTGCTACTATAGTTGGATCTTATGATCTTCTTCCCCCTCTCCACTACAAGGAATATGCTAATACACAACACTATTTTTTCGTTGCTACATCGTCATGGTTTTTAGTTTATGATGATCTCACGACGAAAAACCAAGCGTCGAAAACGGAGCGTCACAAATGAACAGCAGCTACGTTTTGATCAAAATCGTGTAACTTTTACGACGATTCCTCGATGGTCGTAACCTTTACGACGATCCTAAATCGTTGTTGGCAATCAAACTCAGTCCTACGTGGCAGTCCTACGTGGCAAAATTACGACGAAATCAAAACGTCATGATTGAAATCAGCCCAAACCATTTCAATTGATCACATGGGCTGATTTTATTTTTGGGCTTCTTCTTATTGGGCTTCCGTTTGAGCCTTAGCCCATTTATAGCCACTTTTAGTTTTTCTTTTTCGAAATTTTTTTTGGGCCCTCGCCTTTTAGTGCCCAAATACATTTGGACCAGTTTCAGTTTTGGCCTTTTTTCATTTTTAAATTCAGCAACTTTTTTTTCTAGAACTTGGTTTCATTTCCATTTATTGGGCCTTTTCAACCAATTATTTGTCCAATATTAAATGCAGCACTATTTCATATTCAAATCAAGAAAAATCCAAGTCGAATTAAAATCATGAATCATATAACATCACATAATACATCTTCCAGGTTTACATAACACCATAACTCATCTGATTCACAGTGGACAATCAGATACCAATTTTCATAGCTAAAGCATTAACCGAGAAGAATCTCAAAAGAAAATACAGAAATTAGCACTCGCTGTGAAGAAGGCCATCCTCCTCTTGCTTCCCCACTCCTAGTTTTGCATCCCTGATACCAGCTATTATGGGCCCAAGTATACCTGCATCCAAAGAATGTATTGTTGAGGCACATGAACTAGATGGCAATTCTAAATTGTAAAACGTCTTTCGAAGAACAAAATATCATCTCAAGTGAAACTGTAGCGTAAGTTTAAAAAAAATATGAGGCAGAAATAAAAGAAAATGTTCAGATCTTCAGTAATATGAAGTAATAGATATACTCTCGTTGGTAATCCACCCAAAACTTTTCATACATGCTATATGTGACAAGGTAACACCCTAACAGTAGCAATTACTGGCGGTAACTATTAGCAATTTTGTGTATGTATGTGTAAATATACGCGGTTTAGGAGGGACATATTACAGAACTGGAATAACAAAGCAAACTAGATGTATAGGTCTGGTATACAATCCCTCGTTTCATGCACTCAAGCTCAATGAAGTAATTTACATAAAACATTTCATAACTACATAGGACAGCATAGCATCAAAGTATCAAACTACACAATCAGCCTCTCCTAGGGGCTCAACAATCTTCACAATCTTCGCACTACTAATATTTTGTATACATCACCATAAAATTAGCATCATATCTGTTATACTTTCTTCGTTTAATAAACAAGTAGCAGAGATTTGTAACATATCCATATGATGATCACATAACAATGTGACAGGCATCAGGTCAGTTACTCCCTCCGTTCACTATTACAAGATGTTCCAACTTTTTTTTAAATAACTGTATGTAGACACATTTAAGTGTGTTTGTTCAATCATTTTAGCCCATATGTAGCCCATATTGAAATATGCAAAACATCTTATAATAGGGAGTGATAATTGACCTAATGGAATTTAATCATAATATCAATAGTTCTACAATCAGACATACATGACCATCCACTTACTATGGGAAGTGATAACAAATCAAACAACATGATAATACATCTGTTCCTAAATGAAAGACGTTTTAGCAGTATTAGGATCAGAGGGTGTACTAAATAGACAAGCACATATTGATATGGCACATGAAAGATGCAGAAACTGAAACAATTATGCAAACCCCAAAATAGTGACGGCCTTCTGAACCTTCAGACGAGCAAAGAGGACAGTGGTGTACACTGAGGGTAACCAAGTTTAAAGGGCATGAACACAGAAACCGACCTCTTTCTTTCGTTGTGATGGCATAAGCATGCCAAATCGACTGTGTGCTAGTTGCCCCTCATCTTGCTCTAGTTTATCAGATGTGTAGCACAAAAGTAGTTATCACTATCTCTCTATTTATTGCAAGGCCAAACTAACCAGAAAACAAGTTCCAGAAATATTCCTACAAGGGAATGCTTTACCTAAATCAAAGATTTGTCCAGCAACATAATCCCTGTTGCCCAGAAGTGGTGACGAAGACAATGTGTTCACCCAGTACTTGTTCCAGAGTAGATCAAGGAGGTGAGAGGAAATCTACTTCATGTACCCGCCCCCCTCGTACTGGACGACGTCCACCGCCGGGCACTCGCACACCCTCCCCATGTATGTGTCCTGCAGTGCCGGTGTCGCCAACGTGCACACTCGTGAGTCTCAAACTCCTCGGACAATCAATTGGACAAACACCACTGCAACAATCTGGAATGTTGTTTATTCAGAGAAGGAATGATGGATGCTATACCCTGCAGGCGGTGATGTTGGTCTTTCGGTCGCGCCAGTTGTGCAGGCACTCATCCATCTCCATATCTGCAACCAGATCATAGAGATCAGTGACCACAACTGATGAAATGAATGGATCCGTGAGTAAAACTGCAACTGTGATCAGGTGGTAAGAACATACATGCAAAATGAGCTAGAATCCAATGCAAGTGTGATGCTTGCTACTCACCACTACCGTCTCTCCCTTCTTTGGGGATGGGCCATCTCCAACCCGCAAGTCCTGCAATTCCTCATGAGAATTGTTAAATCTGAACTTTTGAGTATTATACAGGAATCATCGATGGCAGCGTAAGAACCTTGTATTGGAGGCCTGACTCTGTTTGAGTGTAATCTGGATAACTCATTTTTGTCTTCCCATAATCCTTCCCACGGAGCGTTGGCACTATAATTGCCATATCAAAGAGTAAGGAATGATTGCACATTTTACTTATGAACGCCTAGATAAGTTTGAATGGAAAACTAGAAAACTTATAAACTTTTAAAGAAAAGCTCATTTTAGCAACAGTTAGCTATATATAGTATATATACGCCGGCAGCGGCTTCTTAAGTTGAATGATTTTTTCAAGTATCAAGACACCAACGAACTAAATAATGTCTACAAAATATGATAACAAGATATGAGGGATTACAGCCTTAAGGTAAAACTCATATAATCTAAGAACTAGCGTCTCTTCTACAATAGCAATGTAGCAGATTTCAGTCGACCTATCGATCAGTTAATCATTTAGAACATATGTGTTATAGTAGAGAAAAACTTGTCTACAATGTCGACTATCCAAAGACCTGATACCTACAGGTTTATAAAGACATTCTTAATACGTTGAAGCTTCAAAGCGTATGTGTCATAGTAGAGCAAAACCCGTTTATAAACGCATTGTATAGTCATAGTCGATAATTTGGGGAAAGTATCCTCAGGCCCATATAATCCAAGGAAAGAAGCAATTGATCATCACAGTAAGTGCAGAAACGTGGTATGGATATGTTATCATCACTTCTCACAGCAAACAAAAAATGGTGTAGCAGTTTCTATTTACTTAAGAAAAGACAACTATACAGCATCCATGACAAAATGTGCTGCTTACTGGACATTCAGAATAAGTAGGAGGAAATTATCATCAAATAGATCACAAACTGTCCGTCTTAATGTCAAAAACAATCATATTTGAAAACAGAAAAATAAAAACAAATGAATTAATGCTCTCTCAGACAAATGCCTCGATTGTCAACATGGTTTAATAGAATGGATTACATCAGACTCGTGATCTGTTTTCATCATCACAGAGAGAACCAACTAAAAAAACTAAGAGTGGGTAGAGATACAAAAACATGACTTCAGATGCCGAAGATGGACAGTTTAATAATATACAGTATCATGAGACACCTAATAAGTGTTGATCATCACTGATGAATCAACCACAGAAACTAGCTGCAGAAAGAACAATATAGTTGATAGGTGTAAACGAGGTATAGTAACAGGAAGCTCCTTGTATGAGAGCAGCCAGTGTCGCAAAAACCCGTTTGCTTCTCGATGTCCGCCAATCTAACAAGAAACAAGGCCATGAAAGCAGACCAAGCATCAGATACCTCATGGCATCCCAAATACCACTATCCAAACAAAATTCAGTTTAGTGCTAAGATATGTATGGACAAGTTGAATGCAAAAACCATCTAAAAGAATGGTTCATGCTAGAATCTTAACCCAAAGTATCTCTAGGCAATGTACAACGCTGAATTACGCTACCAAGAAGCGTAACCCAGTACTCAACCTTAAAGCTGATAAAAACTTAGCAGAGTATACCTAAAGATGAAGGGGAACACTCAGCGTGTCAAAAAATAAGGCAGCATGGAATACTATAGTAATTATTATTGGACATGATATAGTAAGATACTCTCACTGGTTATTGACTGTTGTCAGTTTTCACTAAGCATAAGTGCATAATATGGAAACAATATAAGAGAAAACATACACCCTCGGATATTAGGCTATTCCAAGTATGTGAGGTATACAACTTATAGGAGCTTACATGACATTTGGACCGATAGTCCCAACGCCCAGAGCCTCGCTCACAGACCATCACATTTTGATTTCTAGCAAGCCTAATTTTCTCCGCAGAGTTGGCCATAACCTGTTAAGGTACAGCCAATACAGGATCACGTCAGCAAATGTGCAACTTAACTAGATGCTGGGAGCAACATTTTTCATTGAAAATATATCTAGTTAAGTAGCACAAGCATGTCATTGGTTGATTTGGATGCAGAAAGCTCCGTCTTGAACAATGGCTAGCCAAACTTCGGACGAGAAATCACAGTTCAGAACTGTGAAAGACTAAACTGGAACAGATAGTTTGTTTTACAGTTAATTAGACATCATGTTGGTTTCTAATGTTGGATTAATAAAGAGTAGAATAAAAGGTCCAAACCAGCGCAATCAGCTTCAACCACGGTGCAAACGATTTTCCACAAGCGTTCTTCACAATTTCATAATCGTCGGAAACTACAAGATGACCCTCTGAATCGACTGCCCAGTAAAATGGGACGCCACCATCAGCATCCTGTGAGAAAATGGACAACCTATATAAGTTAATTTCCTTATACTACGGAGTAATTAGTGAACATGACATAATTTTGTATGTTTGTCAGACTGTCTCAGTCACATTGATCTGAAATGCGGAAATGCACAATGCTAGACAGGCAACATGAAAATCAGTTCGAATAACAGAGGGAATCGGTAGAATTTGATGTGAAGTTGACGTTGATACTATTGAGCATTCATCTTATACTGAAGTAGTATGAAAGTATGAACCACCATCCTATGTTATCTGAATGCATATTGGACCGGAGATGTCAAGACGAGATAAGATGAAGGTCGGGACATACTTCGAGTACGTACTAACAGTCACATGCTGAACATTGTATCACGGAAGCCCAAAGTGCAGTAAGGAAAAAATATGGACCAAACAGCGTCAGGCATTTAAAAATTTAACACAACAACTGCAACCAACTCTGAATAAAGATCCTCACTAGCAATAACAGGCAAGGTAAGTGAAGTGACAGTACATAAGAAATGACATTTCAAAATCTTCCAACAGAAAAAAGCATTGTACGATAACTGAGGTGAGAAGTTAAAAGTAACAACAGAATTTCAATCTTAAAGTTGATTATCGTGGTCCTATTTCTCTTCGTCGACACTTACTAGACCTCGCACGTTGTTGAACTGAGTCCGGAATATACAACACATGTTGGCAAAATGGAAATCCAAACATTCACTTACAGCAGCCATGAAGACCGAGCTGGGGCTCCGTCTTGAACGCTTGTTGAAGGCGGGGTGGACGACCTTGCGGTGATACTTCCAGTCGTCGCCGTCAGCGAGCACCAGCCCCTTGCTGAGCAGACGGGCGATGTGCGGGTTCCGGATATTCTTGGGGTACATCCCGCTGCGGTTGGGGAGCACCTGCTTCACCATGTTCACGTCCGCCACGCACATGCTCGGCTTGGCACCGAACCAATACAGGAATGTGCGACCTGCAGGAGACCAGAACGTAAGAGCAAGAACTAGACGACCATGGATTGGAACTTAGAAGGAATTGCGGTCTATCTGAGGTTCTCGTACCGTGGACGGGGATCCATTTACGGAAGTGCGGTTGGACCATGGGGACGAAGTCGTGGTCGCCGATGTCCAGCGCGGCGCCGGCGGTCTCGTTGCGGAGCCGCTTGATCTCGCCGAGGTTGCCGGCCAAGAAACTGTAGCCCGGTGCCCCGGCCCGCCCACGCCCTGTGTACGGAGCTGTCGGGTGATGGTGCGCGGCCTCCACACGATGTACACGAACGTGTTGAACACCCACGAGGCAAGCAGCGCCGCCACAGCCGCCGCCACCATCCAGACGAGATCGGATAGATGTGATGGATCTGTGGTGATGGGAAGGAGCCGAGGGCGGGGCGGAACGGAGCGGCCGGAGTTGGTTGGGCGATGCGGAAGGGAGATGCCAGAGCTGGTGGTGGTGCGGAGGGAAGGAAGGAGCGCTCGATCGGATCTAGAGAGGCGGCTTAATCGGATCTGGAGAGGGAGAAAGGGTGGGTGGGTGGTTAGGGTTTTAGTTTTTCAAAGACGTGCTCCACCGTTGGAAGTGTGCTGATGGCTGGCTCAGATCGCGTTCAATTGGATGATCCGCGTGAAGGCAGTTTCTCATCTCTCATTGGCCGACTCAGAACTTGATTTTTTACCCAAATATTTAGAAAAAATTACAAAAAATATCAATTATTTGTTGCCCAATTGGACTACTTCATTTTTTTCAAAATATTATACCACTTGAGTATCAAGACGTTTTCGTGGCTAGCTAGCTTGGAGGCACAATGTCCAGACAGACATATAGCAGGTGCGCGGCCAGAAGCGACAATGCTTCGACCGAGAAGAAGCAACCTGCTGGCCCAGCGGCGGATCACGGCATCCACCCACGTCCGAACACAGATAAGAACCGGACTTAAAAATCTAATAGAAATGTCCGCGTTCCCGGATGCCCATATCCGGCACCGCGAGGCCAGATCTCGTCTCGGGCCGCCCGACGGTGCGCGCACAGCAAGATCCACCAAGCTACTTACAAGAGAGAGAGCGAGAGAGAGATACATGGATCGACGAGTGACATGGCAACATATTTAGGACATGTTACAATGTTTTTATAATCGTCGTAGAAGTTATGACGATCTCATCTTATGCGGTTACGACGTTTTTGACTCACATCATCGTAATTTATATGTAGATTTGATCCCCTCAAACGGTTTACGATGATCTCGGATGAAATCGTCATAGATTTATGACGAATTCATCAACGACATCTTAAAAAACGTCATGTATGAGCATATTTCTTGTAGTGCTCCCTCTTGTAATGAATTGAGTTTCCCCTTTGGAGTTATCTTATTGGATTGAGTCTTTGATAACACTTGATGTATGTCTTCCACGTGTCTATCTATTGTGATCAACTTGTGGGTTTGTGACAATTGGGAACCTATGCATATGGGGTGTCACACGTGGATTCATGTGAGTACTCGATGTATGTTTTGGTGATCAACTTGCGGATTCGTGACATTAGGAACCTATGCATAGGGGTTGGCACACGTTTTGACTCTCCGGCAGAAACTTTGGGGCACTCTGTGAACTTCTATGTGTTGGTTGAATAGATGATTCTGAGATTATCTGATGCATATCGTATAATCATGCCCACGGATACTTGAGGTGACAATGGAGTATCTAGGTGACATTAGGGTCTTGGTTGATATGTATCTTAAGGTATTATTCTAGTACGAACTCTATGATGGATCGAACGGAAATAATAGCTTCATGTTATTTTACTACGGACTGTTGAATAGATCGATCAGAAAGAATAACTTTGTGGTGGTTTCGTACCCATCAATAATCTCTTCGATTGTTCCCCGCTATTAGTGACTTTGGAGTGTAACATTTTAAGTGTGGTAGGTTCGTAACATCCCCAATTTTGGAATGTTAATATAATTATTAAGTTGATTGTTTGTTTGTTTGAGTGATTGAAACTTGAGTGAAGTTTGAAACTTTTTAAAAACTTTTGAATGAGAGGGAATAAAATGACTTTCCCCTTTTTCCTGTGAATTCAAATTCATCCATTTAAAATCAATGATGAGAATATAGCATGACTTCTTCAACTATAAATAATTTGAATCAAGGTGGCATTGGAATTCCTTTCGATTTTTCTTTGCATTTTGTTTCTTCCTCACTCACGGAATGTCGCGAACCATATCTTGTCGAGCAAGAAAAAGAGAGGAGAAAACATGACCCTCCAAACCCGGGGATATTCTTTGAAATATTTGAGCCATAACACCCAAGATTTATTTGAGTAATTATTTACAAAAAGAAATAAAGCATTTAGGGGATTTTCAGAAAAACATTTTTTTAAAAGTTTTTATTTTGGTCGTAGAAAAATGTCCATCATTTATATTTTATTTTTCTGATAATTTTAGTATATAGAAACTCAATATTCCGCATTTATTTGGTTTCCCTTTTATCATTTACTTTATGGTTTTTGAAAGTAGAAAAGAGATATCTTTTAATTGGAAATAGATCGGTGTCCCATTAACACTCTCCAAATCTGGCCCGACAGGATCATCTTCCTCCTCACGTTCTCGTTCCTCACATCACACGAAACTTCCATAGCCATGGTGAGAGCAATTTCCACCTTCCCGATCTCCTTGCTCCTTCCTTCTTCGAGCACCCCGAGCCCCTATAAATACTCCCCTCAACCTCCTCTCCCCATTTTCCCCATAGCCAAGCCCCTCCCCTCGTTGGAACGCAGCCCCCACCTCGCGAGAGTTCGCCTCCAATAGGAACTCGCCGGAGCTCTTGCTGCTCCCTCCCATCGCCCCCACGCCCCGCCGACGCCACCAACCTTCGGCCCGAGCCCTCCTCCATCGCGTGGACCCCTCCACCGCCTCGGCCGGCCACCAGAGCCACCTTCCCGTCGTCTTCTCCAACTCCGGCGGCTAACTCCGGTGAGATTCACGAAATCCCGTATTGAAGTCTTTTTCAGAAAATTGCAATCTTAGAAAAATCATATCTATTAGTCTATAACTTTGAATTAGGTGATTCTTTTTGCGTTGGATCACAAATTTTATGTAGTTTCTGAAGATATATAATTTGTCTATGTTTGGAATTATAAAATGTTAATTAAATCAGATTTGGTTTAAATCTTGTTTTGCTTATTCTGGGAGTTTAAAAATAGCTTTTAATTTAATTCTTTTTTCCGATGTTTCCTAGTGATCATATCTTTCAGTAGTTTAAGTTTCAAATTTTTTTAAATAATTTTACTTGGCGTTTTTACCAAAACAGATTCTGTTTTAGTTCTTTTAGGATTATGGCTATTTCTTTTTTTATAATTGATTTTAAATTATTTTCTTTTATATTTCAGAAAGTTTATATTTTGTTTATGTTAGTTAACAATAGTTTTCAACAAATTTTTATTTTTATTTTTATTTGTTATCACGAAATCAATTCTAGTTCTCTAATAACTTGCAATTGATTTCTCTACTGTTTCAACTCCCATTTGAAAATACTTTCAAAATAGTTTGATGTAAAATACTTTATTTTATCTTGGTTAAATTTATATCTTAGTTCTCTGTTATTTAATATTTTATTTCAGTTAGAACAAAAAAAACTATTTAGTGTTTGATGTAGTAGAAGACTCCTAGTTTTAGTTGAAGTTTCTTTCGGATTCTTATTCACTCTCTCTTTTGTTTTGATTGCTAGAATGATTGCTAGTGTGAGTGCTTATGTGAATACTATGTTTGTTATATAGATTTCATCGGAGAGTGACGAATAGTCTATCAAGTTATTTCTCGAGAACGATAATTTATCTTCATCAACCTCGCCAGGCAAGTCATTTGATCATGTATCACCTATGGTTTATGCATCGTAGTTCTACCATCCTATGCCCAATTTGCATGCTGTGTAGGTACATGGAAATTATAGTTACATATTGTAGTATCATGTGATAGGCACCCAACAACCCAGTTACTTGGCCCGGAACGACAAATTTCATATTGCTATGCTTGAGTAGACGGGATTCTAGTTGAGAGTTTATCACGAGTTTATCACAAGTCATTTGTAGCCAAGACCGGTTAAGTCAAGACTTTTCAAGACCTCGTGATGCAATGCAACTCTGGGTGAAGGACGGTTGATCGGATCCCTGGAGAAACCAGTGGATGACCCGGGATACTGGAGATGTGCCATGAAATCTTGCGGAAAGCTTCACCCAGGCTCAAAGACACGGACGGATATTTTCAAGACCCAAGGCTTACCTGCACAGCCACAAGTCATTATGGGCTCTGGCTTGGTTGGACAACGCGGCGACTCTGGACAGGCGGTGCTAGCAGATGTAGAAGAACGATAGGGTTTGGATGGGCACCGACAGGGATTCGGAGGGACCCGTTGAAAGACCATGTTTTGATCATCCGGTCTTCAAACACCCTGAAGTGCGAGGACATACACGGAGGCAATCAAATCTTGTGAGGAACGTGTGCAAAACTCTGCAGAGTACTCAAACCTAATTGATTACACGTGTCCACAGTCATGGACAACTTGAGCCAAAGGAATTGAAGTTATCTGAAATTCTCAACACCATTATAAATACTTGATGAGGGTAATATTGATAACTTGGGTATGAGAACTGGTTGGCGGACCCATCTCATTAACAACCAACTACGTAGTAATATTTTGCTTTTAGCCCATCTCTTGATGTAGGAGAAAACTTTGCTTTTCGCTGAAAACTTACAGCCCCACCTGCCATATATGCATATAGTATAGATGATATTTTACCCCTCTATTTTGTGACTTGCCGGCAAATTTGATATGCTGACCTACATGGCTGCAGCGTCTTATGTTGCAGATATTTTCCTCGACGTGCAAGAGTATGATTCAGGGTTACGGTCCGCACTCAACCTGCCGTTGGTGTTATTTGGGATTCCACTCCCTTGACTGTTTCCACTGAGATATTTAAGGTATATATCAGTTTTACGCTATTTACATGTGATTGCACTTTGATATATACACTGATGTACTGTGTGTGCCAGCATACTGATCCAGGGATGGCACAGATACACAAAGGCTTGACTCGTTTTGATTCGGGTCGCTATAGAAATGGTATCAGAGCACATGTTGACTGTAGGACGTGACCCTAGAAACTGGAAACTTCTTAGGATAGGATCTCTCAAAAATCTTATTTTCGAGAACACCTTTCACTTCTCATCCCTTCTGATTTCATCAAATGTTCTCTCTCACCTCAAATAGTTATACAATCCCCTTACCCCTTTGACCTCATGAAGAATCAACGGAGTTCTACTTTAAAGTAAAGAGGATTTCACCACGCATTTGAAGGATTGAAGCTACACCAACAGAAGACTCTCAAGACCCTAAGAATTCGAAGAACCTAAAACGTTTGAATATCTATATGACCATTAGAAGTCCAAACCCCTGTTATATACCCACGTTAGTTACGATGATTTGTGAGCCATCATTGGTGTGTGTTTTGCGACAGCCACAAATAAAACCAATTCTCAAAAATATTGTTTGTATTGTGTGTTTCTCCCTCTCTCTCTTACCCATCTCATCCCCAAAACATCAACCCTACTAGATGGAGTATGAAGCTGGACTTGTAATCTCTGGACCAATGACCCAGCTGGAGGCTGATATATGGATTCAGAACATGGAGAACCACTTCGGGAGCAACTTGATCTCAAGGAAGTATGAAGTGGAACATGCTCTTCAGTACTTTACACAAAGTGCTGCAATCCGGTGGAAAATGCATCATGCCATACAAGGATTTAGTGGAGCAGAAACCTGGGACGAATTCAAGAAGACTTTGTTAAGATCCTGTCTTATTCAAAAGTGTTATGATAATCTGAAGGAGAAGACTTGTGCATGCAAGATCTGTGGAGAAATAGGACACACCCAGGAAGAAGACAAGGATGGATGCACTCATTGTGAAGGAAATCACCCAGCTGAGGAGTGCCCAAGTAGTCAGGTGACTTGTTTCCTTTGTGAAGGAACCAACCACTATCCAGCTCAATGTCACATTTACCCCAAGGTACAACAAGTTGTCGAGCAGCAGAAAGAAGCAATGAAGGAAACACTCAAGAAGAAGATTCAAAAGTCGGTGATGAACAAAAATATTGAAGACCCTGATGGACAAGGTCTGACCAGATTTTTCTCCAATGCATGCTACTCATGTGGAGAAGAAGGACATTATTCACAGGATTGCACGAAGGGAAGCCAAGAGTATCTGGGAAACTTCCCGACGGAAAAAGTGGAGTTTGATCCACTTGAAATAGAAGAACTGGCCAAAATAAAGGAATCCGGAAAGAAAAAAAGGTACCCTCGGAAGAGCCAAATCTCTACAGATATAGACCTGAGTCATGTCAGATGTTACAAGTGTATGGAATTTGGCCACCACAAATACATGTGCTCAGGAAGGAAGCCGGAAACCCAAGGAGCCAAAGCAAACACTAAGACGCCTCGAGACTTGTCAGAACTCATTTGCTTTCGTTGCAAGGAAGCAGGACATTTTGCTAACGATTGTCCACAAAGGAAGAAAGCTAAAAAGGAGTAGTTAAGTTTTGATCGTGGCAATTAGTGTAATTTGAAGAACTCTTGTTTTTCATGAGATCATGGAGTGAAAAATTTTGTAACAGAAGTCCCGGAGATTGTAATAACATCATGGATAAATGGAATTTATTGTCCCATGATTGCCTATGTTCAAACTGTATACGTTGTTTCTCTTCGAACAAAGATCTCTGAACAATTATGAGGATATGAGAAAATATGGTCTATGCAGGCATGAGTATAATTCATTTTAAGTGTGGTAGTAATCGGTAAACCCACAAGATCCACTGAGTAGGAATGTACCATAACTACCAAGGAGACATATACATTCCTCTGAGTACCTATTTACTGACACCTGCAGATGACAACTCTCTAGAGTCATTCCTCAAGGGCCCAGAAACGATCATGACCCTAACCACTGATCATGATTACCCGAAAATCCTGAAGGACATGATGAAGCACATTCATCTTGAAGGAGATGCAGTCTACAAAGGCTACCCATTCATGGAAAGTCGAGTAGAACTTTGGTATGTGGAAGTACACCTCCACCATATGAAAGGAGTTTGTCCAAAGACTATGGGGCAATACTTTTTCATTTCACGTGTACCACGAGCAACCTTCTTTGATGCTGTTCGTGAAGCTGCCATGGAAGCCATACGTCAGATTGGAGAAATACTTGAAGCAAGACTACGTCATACCCCGGGATACCTGAGTGAAGTGCATGTGGAGATCATGGAGATGAAGCTAATGGCCACCATGATGAAGCAAAAGATGGATGATTTCAAGGAGCACATTGGAAAGTTCGAGTGGAACTAAAGTACCTCCAAGAGAGACGAATGAATAATGTTGGCAGAAATGCTCGACCATGCCGAACAATGTGGATGGCATCATTTGTAATAGAGTACTTTTGAATTGGAGTTTTTGATAAGAAATTAAGGATGTAATAAAGGATTGATTATGAAATGAATATGATTTATGGATGAACCAATACCTTTTCATGGTAAACACACCAATGGAAAGTATCCCACAAAATGGAGTGTGTACCAAAAATAAGTCTGAGGATTATTATTATATGATGGTTACCCCAAGAGTATGATGGCGGAAACACTACAGGATTTAAGGCGTAGTGATTCCAAGTATGCCAGCAACCCACAGACCCCGGGACTAATAAGGATCAAGTACTACCTTTATGAAGAAAGAAACTTGGAAGAAGCTATGATGGATCAACAAACGTTTTCTTAGGAGCACACGAAAACCTGAGAGTTGTGAAGAAACGATAGATGTTTGTTCAGCTTGCAGAATCATTGGATTTATCCGAACTTCGTGGAGAAGAGGAATTCTGCAATGCTTGTGAGGATGCCCAAGTGTTAGAATACGAGATTCACTAAGCCTTATACAAGGTAATGATTTCAGTGCGACATGGCTTGGCCACCATGACGACTTACTATTATCATTCTCTTGCTATTCAGAATGGTAAATCTGAGAGAATTACCCATATTGAGAGAAGACGTTCTTTGAAGCTTTTGTTTAAGCCTTAGAATGGTATGATGAAAGCCCATGTACATGGCATTTGTTGTCACGCGTGGGAAATTTTACGGTAAGGATGAAGACAAGACCCCTCTCTCTGCAGGATAACCACAAATGGTAGACCACCATGAGAATCATCGATATGTTATTTAGAATGATCACGAGACTTGTCACTTAAGAAGACCCAGTGCCGCAAGAAGCATAAATCCACGTAAGACATCGGATTCTGAGGGGAATATTATGAGTATAATGGAAGATCATCACCAAAGGAATTACGATGAAGAATCTGACGTGCCAGATGCCAAGACCCCAGAGGATTGTTCAAATTTTGAGGGACCGATAACTCTCATTTTAAGTGTGGTAGCATCCCACCTTGCCGGAGGTTGGATTTGTTAGAAGACCCCCAAACCCTAACCTTTCTTTCTAGCCTCTACGAATCTCGAGGACAAAATTAATTTTAAGTGAGGTAGGTTTGTAACATCCCAAATTTTGGAATGATAATATAATTATTAGGTTGATTGTTTGTTTGTTTGAGTGATTGAAACTTGAGTGAAGTTTGAAACTTTTTAAAAACTTTCGAATGAGAGGGAATAAAATCACTTTCCCCCTTTTTTCTCTGAATTCAAATTCATCCATTTAAAATCAATGTTGAGAAGATAGCATGACTTCTTCAACTATAAAGAATTTGAATCAAGGTGGCATTGGAATTCCTTTCGATTTTTCTTTGCATTTTGTTTCTTCCTCACTCACGGAATGTCGGGAACCATATCTTGTCAAGCAAGAAAAAGAGAGGAGAAAACATGACCCTCCTAACCCGGGGATATTCTTTGAAATATTTGAGCCATGACACCCAAGATTTATTTGACTAATTATTTACAAAAAGAAGTAAAGCATTTAGGGGATTTTCTGAAAAACATTTTTTAAAAGTTTTTATTTTGGCCGTGGAAAAATGTCCATCATTTATATTTTATTTTTCTGATAATTTTAGTATATAGAAACTCTATATTCCGAATTTATTTGGTTTCCCTTTTATCATTTACTTTCTGGTTTTTGAAAATAGGAAAGAGATATCTTTTAATTGGAAATAGATCGGTGACCCATTAACACTCTCCAAATCTGGCCCGACAGGATCATCTTCCTCCTCACGTTCTCCTTCCTCACATCACAGGAAACTTCCATAGCCATGGTGAGAGGAATCTCAACCTTCCCGATCTCCTTCCTCCTTCCTTCTCCGAGCACCCCGAGCCCCTATAAATACTCCGCTCAACCTCCTCTCCCCATTTTCCCCATAGCCCAGCCCCTCCCCTCGTTGGAATGCAGCCCCCACCTCGCCAGGGTTCGCCTCCAACAGGAACTCGCCGGAGCTCTTGCTGCTCCCTCCCGTCACACCCACGCCCCGCCGACGCCACCAACCTTCGGCCCGAGACCTCCTCCATCGTGTGGACCCCTCCACCGCCTCGGCCGGCCACCAGAGCCACCTTCCCGTCGTCTTCTCCAACTCCGGTGACTAACTCCGGTGAGATTCACAAAATCCCGTATTGCAGTTTTTCAGAAAATTGCAATCTTAGAAAATTCATATCTATTAGTCTATAACTCCGAATTAGGTGATTCTTTTTGCGTTGGATCACAAATTTTATGTAGTTTCTGTAGATATATAATTTTTCTATGTTTGGAATTATAAAATTTGAATAAAATCAGATTTGGTTTAAATCTTGTTTTGCTTATTCTGGGAGTTTAAAAATAGCTTTTAATTTAATTGTTTTTTGTTGCTGTTTCCTAGTGATCATATCTTTCAGTAGTTTAAGTTTCAAATTATTGTAAATAATTTTACTTGGGGTTTTTACGAAAACAGATTCTGTTTTAGTTCTTTTAGGATTATGGCGATTTCTTTTTCTATAATTGTTTTTAAATTATTTTCTTTTATATTTCAGAAAGTTTATATTTTGTTTCTGTTAGTTAACAGTAGGTTTTCAACAAATTTTTATTTTTATTTTTATTTGTTATCATGAAATCAATTCTAGTTCTCTAATAACTTGCAATTCATTTCTCTACTGTTTCAACTCCCATTCGAAAATACTTTCAAAATAGTTTTATGTAAAATACTTTATTTTATCTTGGTTAAATTTATATCTTAGTTCTCTGTTATTTAACGTTTTATTTCAGTTAGAACAAAAAAAAAATTAGTGTTTGATGTAGTAGAAGAATCCTAGTTTTAGTTGAAGTTTCTTTCGGATTATTATTCACTATCTCTTTTGTTTTGATTGCTAGAATGATTGCTAGTGTGAGTGCTTATGTGAATACTATGTTTGTTATATAGATTTCACCGGAGAGTGACGAATTGTCTATCAAGTTATTTCTCGAGAACGATAATTTATCTTCATCAACCTCGCCAGGCAAGTCATTTGATGATGTATCACCTATGTTTTATGCATCGTAGTTCTACCATCCTATGCCCAATTTGCATGCTGAGTAGGTACATGGAAATTATGGTTACATATTGTAGTATCATGTGGTAGGCACCCAACAACCCCGTTACTTGGCCCGGAACGACAAATTTCACATTGCTATGCTTGAGTACACGGGATTCTGGTTGAGAGTTTATCACGAGTATTGCGAGAATAATGTAATAACCAAGACCGGTTAAGTCAAGACTTTTCAAGACCTCGTGATGCAATGCAACTCTGGGTGAAGGACGGTTGATCGGCTCCCTGGAGAAACCAGTGGATGACCCGGGATGCTGGAGACGTGCCATGACATCTTGCGGAAAGCTTCACCCAGGCTCCAAGAGACGGACAGATATTTTCGAGACCCAAGGCTTATCTGCACAACCACAAGTCATTATGGGCTTTGGCTTGGTTGGACAACGCGACGACTCTGGACAGGTGGTGCCAGCAGATGTAGAAGAACGGTAGGATTTGGATGGGCATCGACAGGGATTCAGAGGGACCCGTTGAAATACCATGTTTTGATCATCCGGTCTTCAAACACCCTGAAGTGCGAGGACATACACGGAGGCGATCAAATCTTGTGGGGAACGTGTGCAAAACTCTGTAGAGTACTGAAACCTAATCGATTAGCCGTGTCCAGGATCATGGATAACTTGAGCCAAAGGAACTGAAGTTATCTGAAATTCTCAACACCATTATAAATACTTGATGAGGGTAATATTGATAACCTGGGTATGAGAACTGGTTGGCGGAACCATCTCATTAACAACCAACTACGTAGTAATATTTTGATTTTAGCCCCTCTCTTGATGTAGGAGAAAACTTTGCTTTACTCTAAAAACTTACAGCCCCACCTTCCATATATGCATATAGTATAGATGATATTTTACCCCTCTATTTTGTGACTTGCCGGCATATTCATTATGCTGACCTACACGGCTGCAACGTCTTATGTTGCAGATATTTTCCTCGACAAGTAAGAGTATGATTTAGGGTTACGGTCCGCACTCAACCTGTCGTTGGTGTTATTTGGGACTCCACTCCCTTGACTGTTTCCGCTCAGATATTTAAGGTATATATCAGTTTTATGCTATTTACATGTGATTGCACTTTGATAGATACATTGATGTACTGTGTGTGCCAGCATACTGATCCAGGGATGGCACAGATACACAGAGACTTGACTCGTTTTGAGTCGGGTCGCTACATGGAGTGACTCTTTGTTACATGTTGAGGGCTAGGTATATGATCCAATTATGTTATCATTGTTGACAGAACTTCACTAGTGAAAGTATGCACCCTAGGCCTTGTTTCCACGCATTGCAATACCGTTCTTGCTCACTTTTTTTACTAGTTACCTTGATGTTTTTATAATTTCAGATTACAAAAACCTATATCTACTATCCATATTGCACTTGTTTCACCATCTCTTCGCCGAACTAGTGCACCTATACAACTTACCATTGTATTAGGTGTGTTGGGAACACAAGAGACTCTTTGTTATTTGGTTGGAGGGTTGCTTGAGAGAGACCATCTTCATCCTACGCCTCCCGCGGATTGATAAACCTTAGGTCACCAACTTGACGGAAAATTGCTAATGTCCTACAACCCTCTGCACTTGGAGTCCCAACAACGTCTACAAGGAGAAGGTTGCGTAGTAGACGTCAAGCTCTTTTTTGGCACCGTTGCTAGGGAGGTTAGCGCTTGAAGGTATATCTTTAGATCTTGCAATCCAATCTTTTTGTTTCTTGTTCTTTCGCTGAAAATTACAAAAAAATGGAATTGAGGATGCCTCATATGCTCCATCTTTTCAATGTCTTTCGTGAGCATGATGGGAAGGAAAATTGTGCTCAAGTGCTGAAAGAAGAATTACATAGAATGCTTGGCATAGAATATGTGAATGATGAGCATGATTGCAATGTTCTTAGCAAGAATTCTTTGAATACCCATGATCCTAATCATATGCAAATCCACAAGCTTGTGGATGTTATATTTGATAAAGATGATCTTTTTAGTTCTTCCACTTTGAATGATCAAAATCATTTTGATGAAAGCATGCCTCCTATCTATCATGATTATTGTGAGGATACTTATGCTATAAAGAAGAGGGATGAAAAAACTTGTCATACTCTTGAGTACCCCTTTTCTAAACCTTGCTTTTTCAATGTGGAAACTATTTGTAGCATTCAAGTCCTTTACGATACTCCTAGTACTATTCTTGAGAATAGATTTCCTTATCTGGAGAGTAGTAAAATTCCTATGATTGTAGATCATGAAAAGAAAGCCTTAGGTTCTGGTTATATTGTTGAATTCATTCATGATGCTACTGAAAATTACTATGAGAGAGGGTCATATGCTTCTACTTATTGCAATAGTATCAACCTTCCTCTCCATATGTTGAAATTTTTGAAGCTATGCTTGTTTTGCCTTCATATGCTAGTGGGTTAGACTTAAATGTGCTAGCCATTGAGTCTTTCTCCAATAAATTGTTTGATCACAAAATCCCTATGCATAGGAAGTGGGTTAGACTTAAATGTGCTAGCCATTTTCTCCATGATGCCCTCGTTGCATTTCAATCCTTACCTTTTTATGTGAGCATCATTGAAATCAATGCCTAGCTAAGGGCGTTAAACGATAGCGCTTGTTGGGAGGCAACCCAATGAATAAATTTTTCTTTGCTTTTTTCTTCTTGTTTTGTTGTCTCCACACCATCATAATTCTTTTATGATTGTCTCTTTTGTGTTTATTTTTGTGTTTGTGCCAAGCAAAACTATTATGCTTAGTCTTGGTGATGCTTGTTTGATCATGCTGGAAAAAGACACAAACTTTCTGCTCACGAAAATAATTTTCATTTTTATTCTGTAAAAGATTTTGAGTTGATTCTTTTTTCTCCTGATTTATATGCAATTTCTTCAGACTGTCGTAATGTTTCAGATTTTGTGAAGTAACAGAAGTATACAAAGTATACAGATTGCTACAGAATGGTCTGCTGTTAACAGATTCAGTTTTTTGTTGATTTGGTTGCTTATTTTGATGAAACAATGGATAGTATCGGAGGGTACTAGCCATGGAAAAGTGAAAATACAGCAACCCAACACTAACATAAGTAGAATTTAAGTTGCTATAGTACCTAAGGAAGTGGTGATTTGCTTTCTTATACTAATGATATCACGAGTTTCTGTTTAAGTTTTGTCTTGTGAAGTTTTCATGTTCTGGGTGAAGTTCTTATGGACAAAGAGATAAAGAGTGGCAAGAGCTCAAGCTTGGGGATGCCCAAGGCACCCCAAGTTGATTCAAGGATGCCAAAAAAGCCTAAGCTTGGGCAATGTTACTTGGAGCTATATTTTTGTTCACCACATGATAGGTGTTTTGCTTGGAGCGTCTTGTACCATAGGAGTCTTTTATTTTTGTTGTGTCACAATCTTCCGAACAGTACACCTAGAGAGAGAAACATGCACTCACCGTGATTTTGTCGAGCTTCACTTATATCCTTTGAGTTAGGCAGTTCAGCTCACATGTGTTTCACTTATATCTTTAGAGCTAGTTGATTTTGTTCTATGTGCTTCACTTATATCTTTTGGAGCACAGCGGTGCATGGCTTGGTAGTTCGCTTATGGTATGAAATTAGTCCCAAAAGTGGTAGTTATCCAAAGGGTTACGAAAACTTCCATCTTCATGTGCATTGAGTAGAAAGAGAAGCTTGATTCCTCTCAATTAGTTTTGAGATGTGGTTGTGGTAATATTTAAGTTATGTTAGTATGGTGTTGTGAATCTAGAGATACTTGTGTTGAAGTTAGTGATTCCCGTAGCATGCACATATGGTGAACCGCTATGTGATGAAGTTTGAGCATAATTAGTTTATTGATTGTTATCCTTTGTGTAGCGGTCGGGATCGCGCGATGGTTTATACCTACCAACCCTTCCCCTAGGAGTATGCGTTGAAAGCTTTGTTTCGATTACTAGTAGAACTTTTGCAACAAGTATATGAGTTCTTCTTGACTAATGTTGAGTACATGGTTTAGATGCACTTTCACCTTCCACCATCACTATCTTCTTTATTACCGTGCAACTTTCGCCGGTGCATAAACCTACCATATAGCCTCCCTCAAAACAGCCACCATACCTACCTACCATGGAATTTTCAAAGCCATTCTGAGATATATTGCCATGCAAATACCAACATGACATGTGGCACAACTTCTACATTGCCATTGCCTGATCATAAGATAGCTAGCATGATGTTTCCATTGATGTCTATGCCATGCTAGATCATTGTCACGGTACACTACCGAAGGCATTTCATATAGAGTCATCATTGCTCTAAGTTTTGAGTTGTAAGTGTGATGATCATCATTGATGGAGCATTGTCCCATGTGAGGAAATAAAAGAGGCCAGTGAAGCCCATGTACAAAAAGAGGCCAAAGATGCCGACCCAAAAAAAAGAGGCCAAAGAGCCCACCAAAAAATGAGAGAAAAAGAGAGAAGGGACAATGCTACTATCTCCTTTCCACACTTGTGCTTCATATTAAGCACCATGATCTTCATGATTGAGAGTCTCTCATTTTGTCACCACCATATAGTTAGTGGGAAATTTTCATTATATAACTTGGCTTGTATATTCCTATGATGGGCTTCCTCAAAATTGCCTTAGGTCTTCGTGAGCAAGCAAGTTGGATGCACACCCACTAGTTTTTCTTAAGAGCTTTCACATAGCATCTCTTGCATGGCAATCCCTACTCATTCACATTGATATCTATTGACAAGCATCTCCATGGCTCACTGATATGCCTAGTCAATGTGACCATCTTCTCCTTTTTAGTCTCACAATCTCCACCACTCCATTCCACCTATAGTGCTATAACCATGGCGCACGCTCATGTATTGCGTGAGAGTTGAAATATTTTGAGAAAGTAAAGGTGTGAAAACAATTACATGGCCAATACCGAGGTTGTGCATGATTTAAATTCGTTGTGCAAGGATGATAGAGCATAGCCAGACTATATGATTTTCTAGGTATAGCTTTCTTTTGGCCTTGTTATTTTGAAAGTTCATGATTACCTTGCTAGTTTGCTTGAAGTATTTAGTCTCCACGTCAATAGCAAACTATTGTTTTGAATCTAACAGATCTGAACATTCATGTTACATAAGAGGACTTACAAAGGACATCTATGCTAGGTAGCATGAAAGCATCAAAAATTCATTCTTTATCACTTCCCTACTCGAGGACGAGCACGAGTTAAGCTTGGGGATGCTTGATACGTCTCCAACGTATCTATAATTTTTTATGGTCCCATGCTATTATCTTGTCAACTTTGGATGTTTTATATGCATGAATATGCTATTTTATATCTTTTTTGGCACTAACCTATTAAATCAATGCCAAGTACCATTTTCCGTTTTTTCCGTGTTTTTGACCCGTTTTCAGAAGGAGTCCAAATGGAATGAAACTTTACGATGATTTTTTTGGAGCAAAAGAGACCCCCGAAGCTTTGGAAGAAGGCCAGAAGAGCCACGAGGGAATCACAAGCCCTGAGGCCGCCACCACCCCCCTAGGCGGCGCCTACCAAGCTTGTGACCTCCTCATGGGCCCAACCGACGTAATTCCACGGCCATAAATTCCTATAAATTCAGAAACCCCCAAAAAGAAACCTAGATCGGGAGTTCCGCCGCCGCAAGCCTCTGTAGCCACCAAAAACCAATCTGGAGCCCGTTCCGGCACCCTGCTGGAGGGGGAATCGATATCCGGTGGCCATCTTCATCATCCCGGCGATCTCCATGACGAGGAGGGAGTAGTTCTCCCTCGGGGCTGAGGGTATGTACCAGTAGCTATGTGTTTGATCTCTCTCTCTCTCTCGTGTTCTTGAAATGTCTTGATCTCGATGTACCATGGGCTTTGCTACTATAGTTGGATCTTATAATGTTCTTCCCCCTCTCCCTCTTGTAATGAATTGAGTTTCCCCTTTGGAGTTATCTTATGGGATTGAGTCTTTGCGAACACTTGATGTATGTCTTGCACGTGTCTATCTGCTGCGATCAACTTGCGGGTTTGTGACAATTGGGAACCTATGCATATGGGTTGGCACACGTTGATTCATGTGAGTACTCAGGAACCTATGCAGAGGGGTTGGCACACGTTTTGACTCTCCAGTAGAAACTTTGGGGCACTCTGTGAAGTTCTATGTGTTGGTTGAATAGATGATTCTGAGATTATGTGATGCATATCGTATAATCATGCCCACGGATACTTGAGGTGACAATGGACTATCTAGTTGACATTAGGGTCTTGGTTGATATGTATCTTAAGGTGTTATTCTAGTACGAACTCTATGATGGATCGAACGAAAAGAATAGCTTCGTGTTATTTTACTACGGACTCTTGAATAGATCGATCAGAAAGAATAACTTTGTGGTGGTTTCGTACCCAACAATAATATCTTCGTTTGTTCCTCGCTATTAGTGACTTTGGAGTGACTCTTTGTTGCATGTTGAGGGCTAGTTATATGATCCAATTATGTTATCATTGTTGAGAGAACTTCACTAGTGAAAGTATGAACCCTAGGCCTTGTTTCCACGCATTGCAATACCGTTCGTGCTTACTTTTGTTACTAGTTACCTTGCTGTTTTTGTAATTTCAGATTACAAAAACCTATATCTACCATCCATATTGCACTTGTTTGACCATCTCTTCGCCAAACTAGTGCACATATACAACTTACCATTGTATTAGGTGTGTTGGGGACACTAGGGACTCTTTGTTATTTGGTTGCAGGGTTGCTTGAGAGAGACCATCTTCATCCTACGCCTCCTGCGGATTGATAAACCTTAGGTCACCCACTTGAGGGAAAATTGCTACTGTCCTACAACCCTCCGCACTTGGAGGCCCAACAACGTCTGCAAGGAGAAGGTTGCGTAGTAGACATCACGGTCTCTTCTTTCTTCCCAACAAGCGAGTGCTTGTGGGGGTTGGCAATCTGCAATTGGTAGCTTATTAGTCTTGCTTTACCCCTAAGCCCTAGCGACGCGCCTTGCCGCTGTGGAGGGGTTGCTGGTGTCCGCACACTAGTCTGGGCACTGGAGACCTCAATCTTTAGTGCACCGACAATAATCCACCCCTGCTCTCCTCTATGCCCTCCGAACACCCTGCCCTCCGAACACCCCTCCCGCCGCATCCCCGCCTCGGGTCGTCGACGTTCATTGGTAGGTGTCCCCCTTCGGCCCCATTCTCCTCTGATCTAGAACCAATGCAATCTAATGATCCCTTCTCGACTGTTTCCCTCTTCGTGCGTAGCCAGAATCCACTGGGGCTTTCTCCTTCCAGAGCACCGCCGCCGAACTTCCACATCGCCATTGAACCTAGGCTTTTCAACGCTCCTCTCAACCACCATTCGACGGACGAGGACCTCTTGATCCCAACCGTGCCGCCCCCGCACCGATTCGCAGTCGGGATCATCACTTGTGAGGCCCATCTCCTCCATGTCCCGAGGATGGTGATGACAGGTGGGACTGAGGGAGTCCGGGATTAGGGGGTCCTCGAGCAACTAGCTAGTCTATGCTGGGCTAGCCTGCTGGGCCGAACTATGGAAGACAGGACCATATGATGACCTCTACTCTGGAAGGAGTTTTCCGAAGACTAGTGCGTACTCCAATCTTAGAAGGACTAGGTCGGCCCATATACCCCCAGTCTATGTCGATAGCATGTAACCCTAGGGACTCTGGTGTCTATATAAACCAGGGGGCCTTATGCGTAGGGAGAGGTTATCTCATCTAGGGTTTAGCTCATGTGATCTCGAGGTAGATAACCTCGGTAACTATCGTTCCTCATCAATATAATTAAGCAGGAAATAGGGTTTTACCTATTAAAGAGGGCCCGAACCTGGGTAAACGTCATCTCCCCATCTCTCCTCGAAGCCATCAATCTAAGCTCCATAGTTCGGGATCCCGTACACGAGATCTGTCGGTTTTAAGGCCGACATATGTGCTTTAATTAAGAGTTCCGTCATTGGATCACTACAAGGATCGATGGTTCGCTTGATCATCAACGACCGAGTCCGCGACGAGGGCATCTTCGCCCCCGAACTCGTCTCCGCACTCGGCCGCTTCACGCCGAGCACGGACCTAATCGGACCCACCGGCCATATCGGTGGTTTTGTTCCAGGTTGCGAGATAAGTTTCGGAGAGTTCAAATTCTCCACCAACTCGCAGGGCAATCTGTTCCCCGCAAAACTCACGGCCTCAGCTGATGAGGTACAAAATCCCGAAGCCTTGTCTCGGGGTCCCCTGTCCGACCATGGTCTTGGTCCTCTCCTTCTTGGATATAAGGCTTCGATCTCGGAACCGGCCAACATGTTCGGACAGAGGGAAACATCTATTGCCAAATTGGTTCCCTTCCCGGAAGTCGCGGAGGTTAACTCCAAAAAGACACAAAGGATTGGTCAGGTTGGCGTCTCGATGTTAAACGAGACGCTCGACTAGATTGTGTCGCTCCAAATCTCACTTACCCGGAGTCCAACTTGTTCAAAGATCGGCTCCGAAGTGGATCATGGGGACTTTTACGACCCTTTCACCACCCACTTAATTGCCACAGTCGAAGATTTAACCGACGCACTGGACTACGCCTCCGAAGAGCTTGAGTATATGAAGGATGAGGCCTAATACCCCACCCCCATAAACACTAGGAAGTGGACTGCAACATCTACTTACGATGATTACAAGGTAGACATGCCTCACGATACGGATAATGTCACACCCAAGCAGAACGACGATAAAACCACATGAGATCCCTCAAAACACTGAAAGCTGCATAAGCGCTCTAAGGCTAAGAAGGGAAGGGCCTCCCCACTAGCCAGATGGGAAAAAGCGACCGCCGAGGGCCGCAGCAAGCCCGAGGCTCCCGAAAATGAACCAAAGGAACCAGGCCAATGACGATTCCCATGGTCTCAATAATTTGGGCAACCGCGACGTTTACCTCCCTCTCATCGACGACCTCAAGGGCCTTGAAGCCAAAGAGTTCATAATTCAAGAAGACCCTGAAGGCCAGGAGCAATTTTGGCAGCTGCTTATAGCCACCGCCCAATGCTTAAAACAAAAAATAAACAACAACCTGAGGACGAAGAGGATGCCATTAATAACAGGTGGAAAAAACCCTAGCGGCCGAAGAAGGATACGACACATAATGGACGGACCAAAAGAAAAAACACCCGTGCCAACGACTCCTCCCACAGTTCGATGACGCGGTTCTAGAACATGTGTATCCCGATGCACCGACTATGATTAGCCTGATCGCCGACCCGGAGGGCATGATAGAATGACTAGAAAGAACGGGTATAAACACGAACCTCCACGCCGAAAAGGTAAAGAGCATATGCACCATGGGGACAGACCCGACCCACGACATGATAAATCTGGTCGCAATAGGTCCATCTACGAATCCAGGAGGTACTCTCCCACTTGATGGGATGAAGAACCACATCGGGCCGCTTAGAATTGCACATGCAGGGAAATGTACTGTGCTCAACCCTGAGCCGATCTATGGCAGAACATAGCCCGGATCAAAGGCACCGCTCACCCACTTTGTTTCACGGATGAGGTCATGCAACAGCAGTTTCTGGAAGGGTTCAAAACCGTAAACATTGAATAGAACGACAGGACAACAGATATATAGGAAGTCCCGTTTTGGTCACCAGAAATGTTTCGGGTATTTTCGGTAGTGTACCGGGAATGCTAGGAGGGCCATCGTGAGGGGTCACTCACTCTGAGAGGCTACATAGGATTTAGGGTTGGCACACCAGCCTTTAGTGGGCCGGACCAGACAACCCCAAAGGGCCAATGTGGCCAAGAGGTGGGAGAAGAAAAAACCCCAAAGGAAGGAGGGGAATATTCCAAGTAAGAGAGGAATCCTACTTGGAGTAGGATTGGAGGTGGACTCTTCCACCTCCAACCTATTCGGCCGAACCCCTTGGAGGGTTTTTGGATGCCTCCTCCCCTCCCTCCCTACTATATATACTAGAGGAATTGAGGGCAGCCCTAACCCTAATAAGTCACGTGCTTCCTTCTCTCCCTGTAGATCGGTTTCTCCGCTAGATTAGTTCCGTAGAGCTTGGCGAAGCCCAGCTAGATTGTTCACCATTTCTGCCACCACACCGTCGTGTTGGAGAACTCATCCACCTCTTCGCCCCTCTTGCAAGATTGAGAAGGCGGTGATCGTCATCGAGATGTACGTGTGCTAAACGCGGAGGTGTCGTCCGCTCGGCACTAGATCAGGACGGATTGAGATGAGATCGAGGCACGGGCTGCGATTTGGATCGCTAAGATGTTCCAATACATCAACCGTGTTGTATACGATTCCGCTTAGCGATGTACAAGGGTATGTGAATCCAATCTCTCCTCTTGTAGATGGTCATCACTATGGATAGATCCTATGAACGTGTAGGAAATTTTTTGTTTCCCATGAAACGTTCCCAACACAAACCCGTCGTCCCTCTCACCCAGTGGTCCCTGTTGCGCGTGCCTAGCGCCGTCCCGCTTGGCTCGTTGGTTCCCACACACGCATAAGATCCCTCCAGTGCTCCCTGCTCCCCCTCTCTCTTTAGTTGGACGTGGGCCTCAACCATGAGCTCCCCTCGGAGGGACCCAAACTCCCTAGTGGTCTCCGGTGGTGCCCCACACGACATTCTAATATGTAATCCTCGCTCGCTCTCCTCTATCCCCTCTGATCGCCCCTCGCGCCACATCGCCACCTCAGGCCGTCGAAATTCGTTCGGTAAGAGTCCCCCTTTGGTCCCATTTTCCTCTGATCTAGAACCAAGGCAATCTCGTGATCCCTTCTAGACTGTTTCCCTCTTTGTGCGCAACCAGAATTGACAGGGGCTCCATCCTTCTAGAGCACCGCTGTCAGACTTCCTCATTGTCCTTGAACCCAGGCTTTTCGATGCTCCTCTCGACCACCGTTAAACGGACGACGACCTCTTGATCCCAACCGTGCTGCCCCCGCACCGATTCCCAGTCGGGATCATCACTTGTGAGGCCCTTCTCCTCCCTATCCCGAGGAGGGTGATGAAAGGTGGGACCCCCTGTGATTTACTCTACTCCTCTCTACCACTAACGACTGGGTCCCAATCATTAGGTTCAAACACCCTGGCCACGCGCGTGGCTCCTTGCTCCTCGGCCATTTCTCGCTATGCTGGCTCGGCTGGTGTGAATCACAACCTGTAACTAGTTCCTTTTTCCATCTTCTTTACTCAGGGAGCTTCGAAAACTTCCACCAAAATGAATACTTGTCCAAATCAAATAATTTAAATTTTTATATTCTCCTAAAATTCTCACCTATTATTTGATAGGACTTCCATATTTTTTCACCACAAGATTCTCCAACCTTCAAATTTAAATTCGAATTTTAACTATTTAAACTCCACTTTGCAAAATTCCTAGTACACAAAAATCAACTGCAAATGGAGTGATTCAAATTTCCAAAGACTTTATAAACTAGTGTTGTTTATCTAGCCATGGTCAACAGTTTTCCTATGTTTTATTCTGGTTGGATCAAATAAATGGCCCCATTTTCCATTTAATCCCATCTCTAAATCTAGTGAAAGCACTTTCTAAATTCATCAAAACTCATGCCCTATTTTATAGGTGTATTCACTCAACCTAGGAAAATATTTTGTACAAACTTCTTCTAGGATAAATAATGCCTCCATTTTCCCCTTTCAGAAATCCTAGTTGATCCAGATCGAGTAAAATCTCTTTGATTATTTCCCTTATGGCCAGAGGTGTTCGATAAAAATAGAACCCCTAATTTAGAGCACTTTTATTTCTCTGCTTGTTGTGTTGCTTATTGTGGTTGTTTCCGATGGTAGTTAACAAAGTGGACGAGCTGCTTGGAGTTAGAGTAGAAGATTGTGTAGACATCGAAGACTTTGCATAACGAGGCAAGCAGCCCTTTGACAATGACTATGAAACCATTTTATGCATGAAATATGGTACTTTATTTCGTTGCATTTGAACCATGATGAATCGGTGACCACCTTGATGGGTTGCCTCCGATTCTTTCCTGTTTGATACATGCACTAAGCATGATCCTACCTTCCTATGAGTGTTGTGCGGGTGGAAGTAGTTATGATGCTAAGGAGTTGCTACACAAGTGGGATGGGAATATGCATGGTTTTGGACATATTTTTTAAAGAATTTTCGAAAACCCCATCGGATGCCACTAATGCCCGAGGGAGATGGTGTTGAGCTAGGTAACCACTTGAGAAAGAAGTGGTGTACTAGGGCACGTGAGTGTTTTTTTTTTCAAAAATGGATTGGTTTAAGTTGCGAACGTTAATCCAACCTTAAATGTGTGACCACGATACCCCTTATGGGAACGGGCCTTGCTGATTACCTTGGTTGATGCTAGCAGAGAGCCCCCATTACTAGTGATGGGAGAGCCAGAGTTACTCTCTCGATATGTCAGGTAGGGCCGATTTTACACACACTAGGCACACCAGGTATGATCTTGTGAGAGTCTCATATGATGTACATCACGACGACGTGGGTCAACAAGTGGACTCTTTATTTAGTGTCGCCAGGGGAAAGGCATTGTCCGGGTGCTTACCTTGGGTACGTAATAGTCCGCGAGTCGAGGAGGACATGGAAGTTCCCCGAGTCTTGTGGGTAAAGCGCGCAAGCTCTTCATAGTGTAAAACTATTTGAATAACCATGTATATGGTCAAGGACAATTGTGTAACAGACCGGAACCGATGCTCCAGAAGGTTTCCTTTTTATTCCGTTATCACTGTGTGATTTATTTGGTTGGCACATTCATCATCGCATCATTCGCATCATACGCATTGCATCGACACGTAGTTGTCGTCATTTTTATAAACATGCATCCGTTGTTAGTTGCCGGTTCTTTCCGTTTTTGTAGTTGACCGTTTTGAGACCAACCACACACGCACGCGCATGCGACATTGTTAAATATTGTATGTAGAAGTGTGTATAAAACATTCTCGGAATGGGTCGCAAGTTAGTGGCCTTTCTTATAGTAGTGTAGGTAAACCACATGCCAAATTGTGTTACATTCGGAGCCAGTTTCAGAGCCAAACCGTTAAACATATAGCGGCACTATAAGACATATATTATCGAACATTTCGGATTCATATCTTCGTGCCAGCAGCAAACCTCCCTCTCTTCTCATACCAAAACACTCTATAGATTCCAACACAACCCACCTAAACCTAACCCATGATCGAAACCGTACAATCACGAACGGACGGAACGAAAACAAGCAAACCACCCTAAACCTAGTTAGCCACATATATAAACGAAGTTACCCCCTGCCTACCTAACCCTTACCTTGCCTCATTTTCCGTGTGCTCCCGCGAGCATCCCCAACCCACGACTACCTCCACTCCACCTCCCGCGGCCTGCGGGAACGAGAACGCGACCCACCAGGCCCATATAGCCCTGACCGCCGTTGTCGCTCGCCCTCACCTCCCACAGTTAGGAAGCCAGCGTCCCGAGCCGCACCCACTGCCAGCTACTCCGCCAAACGCCCCGCCTCACACCGCCAGACCTCCTACCGCCGGTCGAGCTCACCGGAGACAGCCAGCGTCTTGCTGTGAGAGGCAAGGACCTGCCAGACCTCCTCGTCCTCTTGATTCTCTCTCTCATCTCCCTTCTCTCTCGTCGTAGGTCGCCGCACAACCAGGAGTCACTTTCGGCAAGATTGACAGATCCTCCACCGGATCTCCTTCCCCGCACCTCGGATCCGGTGTTCCCGAAGCCTCCCGCTTGCCATTGTGCCCGAACGCGCAATCATCACCTCCTCAGCAACGCCATGGCCTCCTGGTCGAGGGAGACGATGCCCCCGCTACCTCGCCTCATGTGTGCCTTGCCAACCCCAACCGAAGCCAGGACCAACACACCGCAATGCTGAGCCCAGCATAGACCAGCCTCAGGCCTAGCCGCAGCCTCGCCTAGGAGCGGGCCTAGCTCCAGCAATCAGCTCCCGTCGGCGTGCTTCACCTTCTCGGGTGAAAACAACTATGGTGAGCGCCTCCCCCAGCTCTCCGGGAGGCATAGCACAAGCTCATCCACATTATATGATGTCGCCCGAACTTTCCTGCTCTAGTAGCACCGAACGTACTATTGATAAAAGGTGGAACGTGCCAGAGCTATCTCGTGTTCTTCTTCTAGGGTGTCTAAGTGATCCTGTCGATGTACCTCAGCTTCTATTTTGTCGTACATGCGCAATCCAGGATGGATGACACCGCACGAGAAGACCGCTTCTGCCCCGTACACCATAAAAATGATGTATATCTCGTTGATCGGTTTGGGATGGTGCGCAAACACTGCAGTATGGAGTCGAGCTCCTCTACCCAATGGTAATCAGATTCCTTCAGAGAATGGAACAGTGGAGGTTTGTTTCCACTCATAATAAGACAGTTTTCCCGTTCAATCTGTCCATGGGTTTGTGGGTAATATACGGAGGCGTAATCCAGGTTGATACCCAAGTTAGTGCTTGAGTCCTACACTTCCTGAGCTATGAAATTGGATCCATTATCAGTTATTATACTATGAGGGACACCATAATGGTGAACCACGCCGGATATAAAGTCAACAATGGTCCGAACTTGGCAGAAGTTACTGGTTTGGCTTCAATCCACTTTGTGAATTTGTCGACAATAACCAGTAAGTATTTCCTTTTCTCGGTCGCCCCTTTAAGTGGGACATCCATGTCCAACCCCCAGACCACAAAAGTCCAGGTGATCGGTATCATCCTAAGAGCCGTTGAGGGTATGAGTCTTTGATTTGCAAAAAGCTAACAACAAACACAATGTTCGACGAGTGTGTGAGAGTATGTGTGAGCCGTGGGCCAAAAGAAGCTATGCTGCAAAGCCTTTCTTACCAGGGACTAGGTTGCAGCATGATGGACACCCATACCCGCGTGTATTTCAGCCAAGAGTTGTTTAACATCTTCTTCCGATATGCACCGCCCGAGGACTCCGGTGGTGTTTTTCTTGTATAGCTCCCCCTCATGGACGGCCTTAGATGGGAGAATTATTCATCTTGCCTCAGTGTGGTCGTCAGGGAGCTCTTGGCAAAGAAAATAGGCGAGAAAAGGCTTGGTCCATGGCGCGATTACTGCCATGACTTTGTGAGCCAAATGTGTTTCTTTAACTACTATGCCACCAATGATTTCTTCATCTGGTTCGATTACATCAGGGGTGACCTATTCCTGACCACTAGGTCCGGGGTCATTGTCCTCATCCTGCCATACCGCAGATGGATTGAAGAGCTGATCCAAAAAGGTATTCTTAGGAATAGGGTCGCGTTTGGCACCCATACGAGCAAGAACATCAGCAGCTTGATTGCTGTCTCTGGAGACATGGTGGAATTCAAGGCCTTTGAATAGTGTTGATATTTTGAGAAGAACGTTCCTATATGCCGCCATTTTTTATTTTTGGCGTCAAATTCACCGTTGATTTGGGATATGTCGAGGTTGGATTCTCCCCGTACCTTGTCCCATTGTACACCCATTTAAGTTGCCATCCAATGTCCGTGCAACAGAGCCTCATATTCGGTCGTATTGTTGGAATCGGTGTACATGATCTATATCACATACCGTATGTTGTCGCCAGTGCGGGAAGTAAGTATAATACCAACCCCTAGTCCAGCAAGCATATTGGAGCCATCGAAGTACATCATCCAATGTGACTCTATGATGTACTCTTTAGGGAGATCGGCCTCTGTCTATTCAGCGAGAACATCAGCCAACATGTGAGATTTAATATCTAGGCCTGGCTTGTACATGATTTCAAAAGGTAGGAGCTCAATGGCCCATTTGGCTATGTGGTCCGCGGCGTCCCGGTTGGTAATTATATCATTTCGGGGTACTTTGGATTCTACCATGACCGAACACTCCTGAAAGTAGTGTTGGAGTTCGAGATGCCATAAAACTGTATACGCTATCTTCTGGTAGTGTTGATACCAAGATTTGCATGGGGTGAGTTCTTTGGACACATAGTAGATTCTATTTTGCACCCAAATCTTGTGGCCTTCCGCCTCTAGTTCACAAACGAGGACTTCACTGACCACTTGGTTGGTGGCCAAGATGTACAACATCGTTGGTTGATCCGTAGCTGGTGGTGTCAGTATGGGGTAACTGGTTAATAGTGTTTTAATTTCTTCGAGTGCGGCTGTTACCTCGTCGGTTCACTTGAAGTTTTTTGTCCATTTGAGCATTCTTTAGAGCGGTAGTGCCTTTTCGCCAAGGCGAGAGATGAAGCAGCTTAAAGCCGCCATGTAGCCACCCAGTTTTCGCACGTGCTTAAAATCCATCGGGATTACTAGCTGGGATAGAGCCTGGATTTTCGTCGTATCGGCCTATATTCCTACGCACATGAAAGGCCTATCATGGTGATGATCATCTATGAGAGGGGAGATCAGATCCACATACCCTTGTAGATCGCTAAGCGTGAAATGTTAAGAAACATAGTAGATGTACTCGAACGTCTTCGTGATCCGATCATGATCCGCCCATGAACTCCATCCCGATCTAGTATCGAACGGAAGGCACCTCCGCGTTCAGCACATGTACACCTTGGTGAAGATCTCTGCCTTCTTGATCCAGCAAGAGAGGCGAATAGGTAGCTCAATTCTCCGGCAACGCGATGGCGTGACGGTGATGGTGGTGGAGCTTACTCCAGCATGGCTTCGCCGTGCCGGATGAATGTACCTACACGGTGTCCAAGTTGTGGAGGGGAGGAGGGCTGCACTTTGACTTGAGTGCCAAAATCCTCTCTCCCCTCCACTATATATAGGAGGGAGGGAGGGAGGGGGCGGCTCCCTAGGGAAACCCTAGGGTTTCAGCCGGCGCAAGAGGGAGGAGGGAGGAGCCCACCTCCAGTTCCACGTGGAAGGAGGAGTCCTTCCTTCCCCAATTCTGATTGGCCCCTCTCCTTGCCTTTTTTTCCACTTCGCCGACCTAGGCCCTCTTGGGCTGGCCGCCAGCCCACTAGGGTTGGTGCGCCAGCCTTGGGCCCCTTTTGGTCTTCTCCTGGGTGAGTGGCCCCTCCCGGTAGAACTCCGGAACCCATTCGTCATTGCCTGTACTTCACCGGTAATGCCGAAAACTTTCCGGAAGCTAAATGGATACTTCCTATTTATCAATCTTCGTCTCCGGACCATTCCGGAAACCCTCGTGACGACCGGTATCTCATCAACGATGCTGAAAACGTCACCGAACCTTAAGTATGCACACCCTGCGGGTCCGAGAACTATGTAGACATGACCGAGACACTCTCTGGTAAATATCCAATAGCGGGACCTGGATGCCCATATTGGAACCTACATATTCTACGAGGATCTTATCGGTAGAACCTCTATATCAAGGATTCACACAATCCCATATATCATTCCCTTTGTCCTTCGGTATGTTACTTGCCTGAGATTCGATCGTCGGTATCCCCATACATATTTCAATCTCGTTACTGGCAAGTCTCTTTACTCGTTCCGTAATACAAGATCCCATGGCTAATTCTTTAGTCACATTCCTTACAAGGCTTGTTTGTGACGTTGTAGTATCGAGTGGGCCTCGAGATACCTCTCTGTCACACTGAGTGACAAATCCCAGTCTTGATCCATGGCAACTCAAATGACACCTTCGGAGATACGTGTAGAACACCTTTATAGTCACCCAGTAACGTTGCGACATTTTATACACACAAGGCATTCCTCCGCTGTTAGTGAGTTACATGATCTTTTGGTCATAGGAATGTATACTTGGCATGCAGAAAACAATAGCTACAAAATAACACAATCACATGCTATGTTTATAGTTTCGGTCTTGTCCATCACATCATTCTCCTAATGATGTGATCCCTTTGTCAAGCGAGAACACTTGTCTATGGCCAGGAAACCTTAACCATCTTTGATCAACGAGCTAGTCAACTTGAGGCTTACTAGGGACAATATTCTGTCTATGTATCCACACATGTATTTATGTTTCCATTCAATACAATTATAGCACGGATAATAAACGATTATCTTGAAACAGGAAATATTATAATAACTATTTTATTATTTCCTCTAGGGCATATTTCCAACAATTTGAAGCCTGCAATTATGTTCATGCAATGCACGGCTAGTCTTCATCGGATGCCTGGCATATCTGGGGGTGACAGGTGAATATGTCCCAGTTTTCATGCAAAAATGTGCGCGAGGTTACATCAACTGTAGGGTCCAGCTTGGATCCAATGGACACTATTTTGTTAGGGTCTGTTGGATGTACCTGAAATTTGACTACTTCGTCTTCTGGTGTAAAGGATGTGGACTTAGGCCTCTTGCTGATGATTACATCATCCTTATCTAGCATCGAGCAAAGTGCGGTTAATTATTCGGTCTCAAGGGCTTCAGATAGTGCGGCCAGGGCAAGCGATGCCATTTTGTTTTCGACCCAAAGAGCTCTATCCGGATCACTTGAAAGTGTAATGACACTGTTGGGCCATGGCATCTCGAGCTTCGTGTAACCATAATGCGGTATGGCCTGGAATGTTGTGAAAGCCTAATGCCCCAACAGAGCGTGACACCCACTACAAAAGGGTACAATATGGAAGAAAGGTTCTTTGGACCTGTAGTTCTCAGGGTCACCAAATACCACATCAAGAGAGATGCGTCATGTGCATCGCGCCTCTCCTACGACGATAATCCATCGAAGGTCGTATGGCTTTGTTTGACGCGTGATCTGTCAAACTACATTTTATCCAAAGTATCCTCATAAATTTAAGATTCAGCTGCTGCCGTCGTCCATTAGTACCTTCAAGAGCCTAAAGCCATCTATAATGGGGTCGAGGACCAAAGCGGCAGGTGTTCAGCTGGAGTGGATTCTTCGCTTGTTTTCCTCGCCGAAAGTTATGGGTTTGTTTGTACATGACATCATTGCTTCCACCTAGAATACTTGTTCTAGTTCTCAAGGATCTCTCTACCTCTTATTGTTTGAGGAGAACATCTCATAGATATTTAAGATTTCAACATTGTTATCCGGCGGTGTTGCTAAATGTTTGTTGGAGGATGAGAACCCGAGGATAGTCTCTCCACTTTTTGCTACTTTCCTATAGGCCTAGCAAGCTCGAATGCTATGGGTCGAGATAGTGTTCGGCAATGTGTAGTGTATAGGGCATGAACGGTCCAATAGTTCATCAAGGATAGTTCTGGATCCTTTGAAGGGTTTATTATTTTTATTAGCGGACCCGTGTTCAGCCGACCTACGCTTGGGTCACTGGTGCAGGGACGTGTTGTACAAATTGTTTTTAACCCCTTCCCACGATGACATTTTAAACCATCACCTAGTGAGTGTGGGAGATAGGGGTCCTTCCCACATGACCCAAAAACCGTCGGGGGTAGGGAACCATGATGCTGACGCGTTGCCAAATGTAATTGTATGCGATGTGGCAACACATGGCACACACCACATTTTGGCACAAGTGTGGGATTTGTGATAAAAAAACTAATGAGGCACTGAAACCAAAAGGTGCTTCGTACTAACCCGTTTGGGAAAAAATATCTAAGGCACACAGGCCAACTTATGAACTGTGTATGATATGTGCCCGTGCGGAACTCGTTTTCCATGCACGACACTATCTCACACGTTTGGCAAACAATTACCGTGTGCAATAATGTGTTATGAAAAACGGTTCAAGAGCCTCTTTGCACACATACAAGTGATGCAGATTCTTTGTGATTTGTTTTGGATCACGGATGGTTGCGGTACTTTACATTGGGCTTGGTTTTCTCTGAGCTCTCGTGTGCGATAATATGGTGTCACAAACGGTTCTGGAGCCCCTACACACACATAGTAGTGCTGCAAATCGTTTGTGATCTGTCGTGTATCATCGACGGTTCCGCTATGATTGATGTATGCTTTCCGATGTGGATCATACACACACACTTAGTTCGACCGTGTGCGCATCAATTGCGAGGTCAAAGCAAAAATATGCCATTTGAATCAGCACGCAAAAAACAAATTTGCGAGCACATGCAATTGAACAAATAGTGTCCACATGAAGAACATTCATCCGATTTCGCAACAATTGCGATTTAACAAATGTTAGCTAAATTCCTATGATTTGGCGACATATATATGCATTACACAATTATTCATGGTGTACAAATTAGAAAGACCGCATATCATGGAAGACAATGGATTCATGCGTATAAGTTCATCGGCTAACACTTACTCAATCTTCCACGAGAAGGCATGCTGAAATCTTCATTATCACTAGTGGGATTGATTTAGTGATTCACGAAGAAGTTACTAATAAATTTCAGAGCCATCAGCAATTCACCAGCAGGGAGGAGTTCAGGGATCCTCGGTTCTAAGATGAGGTGAAATATTTTTAACATTCGAGTGTGCCATATGAGCGGAGTAGAAGACATTAATTAAGATAGACTTAGTGTTACTAATTTGCGAGCATCTTCACAACTATCAGCAGATTTTCACATGGAGATAATGTATCTGCAAACATAGTATCCATAAAGGTTGGTACCTGCTAGTTGCTGAGGACACTGCAATTTTTTATATGGAATTAGTCATGTAATTTCCCTATTAGGAACAACCTAACCGGTGTTAGATGTATTTTTTCTTTGTACAGAAATAGAAATAGGTTTATTTAGAAGCTTGAACATTTGACTAGCGTAAAAAAAAGTATATGCAGACTATTGGATACATTTTCCAAAAATAACGGATTTCGATGCGTTACCGGACAAACTATCGCGTGCTACAAAGGTAGTTCCTTATTGAACAGGTTCCATGGTTTAGTTTTCCATAATGCGAACACACTTCAAATGAAGATGAATGTTCACAACATCAATTATTGAACCAGATCTGAATGCAAACTAATTTCAACATCATAGAATTCAATACTTATCCATGATTTGATGAAGATGCCTTAGATCCTGAGGTTTTATTGACTCTCCAAGAGAATCCATGTAGTGAACTATGTTCTCATTTGGAACAATGAATACCAAGACCCATTGATGGCTACATATTAAGAATATCATGAACTTATGAATTACCTCGAAATCTGAAAGACAATCAGTGTATGCATGGTTGTTTATTTGACCTACCATTCACGATATGGACAGAGAAATGATTTTGCATGGGACGTGTTTTCGAAGATATGGGCGTCTGTGTTAATGGCCCACTCCCGTTCATCCTTACCATGTAATATTGCGCCATTTGCTAATGCAAGATCTATGAAATACACACTCTCCCTTTTTCTTCTTTGTGCGGTCAATCCCCTCAAAGGAATAAAATGTAGTAAGCTGATTATCATTGAAAACCTTGTATGGAGAAGTCTATCCGAGTTTGTTAAGTACTTACAAAATCAGGCATCTAACAAGAGTTGTATCCAGCACGTTGAAGTTTAAGAAGAGATGAGTCCTCGAAATCCATGCTAATGGAACCAGGATCGGGTCGGAAATGATCTGTGTTGTAGTAGACTAGAAGACATATTCACCTACTAACATTAGATCCACACAATATTTATGTAACTCGCGGCAACTGGAACTGCACTCATCAAAATATTCGCCAACAAGAAATGGATGGCCATGGACGTAATTGCATGCTTCAAGTACGTCTTGTTTATTTTTAGCAAGCGCCAATTGTATTTGTGCATCATCCATGCCATCAAAAATCATATTACTCTCTGAGTCGAACAACTTGTTGTTAATTTGGTTCTGGGCAATAAGTGCCTTAAGTAAGAGGCAATCCTTCTCATTCGTCTTCTATCTCACGGGCCTCCTCCTCACGAGTGAAGAATTTTTGCCCGCTTCCTTCTTGGTACTTGAAGCACTTTTGGTCCAAGGTCTGGATGGATGAAAGGGGACTCCAGAACAAACAGCAAAGCTGTGACGGACTGCTTAGCAAATGGTTTAGCTACGTCGAACAGCTGATCTTGTGGTGCTGCTTTGGCGACCTCCTTAGTTGTACGAGCAGAGGCATCATACTACTGACCAGGCGGTGAAGCTATGTCACGTTTCTGCGTAGGTGGTTCCCACTTGTAAGTGTGCTCAAGAGGCCGTGGCAACACATTGGTTTGTTGAGCACGCAGTGCTGACGCATTTGTGTGTTGATCACGTGGATGCCAACCGACCAACTGATGTTCAGTCAGTTCTAGACCTCTAGAGTACTTACCACGCGTTCCGAAGCATGAGACTTCTTAGCAATCCATTCCACCAGGTTGATCTGCTGAGCATGTGGTGCGACTGAGTCTCCCCCCGCAGCTTCAGTGGACGACATCTGAATCGATGGTGCGTCTTCAGCTGTTGTAGGTCGTGCCACTGGCTGCTTTGAGGAAAACAATGGCATCACCTATATGGCAGAAGTCAGGCGGGCTGATCACAGGTTGATGCATTAGTCATCGGAGAACGAGTATTAAGTTCCTTGGGCAAGCACATGAGAGCTATTGTGGCAAGGAGAGCGTGAAAGGGCGACATTGGTTTCTCTTGGCGGGGCTTTAGGGATCTCATCCATTAAGTCTATTTCCTTTCATGGCCATTAGATGTGATGTAACACTGTTTCTCCCAAGGTCCTATGCTCATCAAAGTCCCCTAGGACATTCTTTAGGGTAAATTCATTGAATCCAATCTTTACTCCAGTCACGTAGCACTTCACACAACCCGGCTTCACTAGCACCTTGTCTAAAAAGAGGCCCTCTTGCAAGAAGGGTGGGAAACCTATTGGAAATATGCCCTAGAGGCAATAGTAAATTATTTATTATTATATTTCTTTGTTCATGATAATCATTTATTATCCTTGCTATAATTGTATTGATTGGAAACACAGTGCATATGTGGATACATAGACAAAACACTGTCCCTAGTAAGCCTCTAGTTGACTATCTCGTTGATCAAAGATGGTCAAGGTTTCCTGACCATAGGCAAGTGTTGTCACTTGATAACGGGATCACATCATTAGGAGAATCATGTGATGGACTAGACCCAAACTAATAGACGTAGCATGTTGATCGTGCCATTTTGTTGCTACTGTTTTCTGCGTGTCAAGTATTTGTTCCTATGACCATGAGATCATATAACTCACTGACACCGGAGGAATGCATTGTGTGTATCAAACGTCGCAACGTAACTGGGTGACTATAAAGATGCTCTACTGGCATCTCCGAAGGTGTTCGTTGAGTTAGTATGGATCGAGACTGGGATTTGTCACTCCGTGTGACGGAGAGGTATCTCGGGGCCCACTCGGTAATACAACATCACACACAAGCCTTGCAAGCAATGTGACTTAGTGTAAGTCATGGGATCTTGTATTACGGAATGAGTAAAGAGACTTGCCGGTAAACGAGATTGAAATAGGTATGCGGATAACGACGATCGAATCTCGGGCAAGTAACATACCGAAGGACAAAGGGAATGACATACGGGATTATATGAGTCCTTGGCACTGAGGTTCAACCGATAAAGATCTTCGGAATATGTAGGATCCAATATGGGCATCCAGGTCCCGCTATTGGATATTGACCGAGGAGTCCCTGGGGTCATGCCTACATAGTTCTCGAACCCGCAGGGTCTACACACTTAAGGTTCGACGATGTTTTATGCGTATTTGAGTTATATGGTTGGGTTACTGAATGTTGTTCGGAGTCCCGGATGGTATCACGGACGTCATGAGGGTTTCCGGAATGGTCTGGAGACAAAGATTGATATATAGGATGACCTTATTTGGTTATCGGAAAGTTTTCGGGCATTACCGGAAAAGTTTCGGGATCATCGGTAGTGTACCGGGAGTGCCAGGAGGGGTGAAGGGGACCATCGAGAGGGGTATCACGCCCCAAGGGGTCTCATGGGCTATGGGAAGAGATAAACCAGCCCCTAGTGGGCTGGAATAAGTTCCCACTAAGGCCCATAAGGTTTGAGAAGGGAAAAACACAAGGTGGAAAGAGTTTCCAAGTGGGAAGGTGGAATCCTACTCCAAGTAGGATTGGACTCCAATCATTGGAGTAGGACTCCTCCACCTCAAATTTGGGCCAAACCTTGAGGGTTTGAGGCTGCCTCCTCCCCTCCCTCCCTCCTATATATACTGAGGTATTAGGGCTGATTTGAGACAACTTTGCCATGGCAGCCCGACCACATACCTCCACGGTTTTTCCTCTAGATCGCGCTTCTGCGGAGCTCGGGCGGAGCCCTGCTGAGATTAGATCACCACCAACCTCCGGAGTGCCATCACACTACCGGAGAACTCATCTACCTCTCCGTCTCTCTTGCTGGATCAAGAAGGCCGAGATCATCGTCGAGCTGTACGTGTGCTGAACGCGGAGGTGCCGTCCGTTTGGCACTAGATCGGAACGGATCGTGGGACGGTTCGCGAGACGGTTCGTGGGACGGTTCGCGGGGAAGATCGAGGGACGTGAGGACGTTCCACTACATCAACCACGTTTCTTAATGCTTTTTTTGTGCGATCTACAAGCGTACGTAGATCGGAAATCCCCTCTCGTAGATGGACATCACCATGATAGGACTTCGTGCGCGTAGGAAATTTTTTGTTTCTTATGCGACGTTCCCCATCAGTGGCATCATGAACTAGGTTCATGCGTAGATGTCTTCTCGAGTAGAACACAAATTTTTTTTGTGGGCAGTGATGTGCGTTTTGCTGCCCTCCTTAGTCTTTTCTTGATTCCGCGGTATTGTTGGATCGAAGCGGCTCGGACCGACATTACTCGTACGCTTACGAGAGACTGGTTTCATCGCTACGAGTAACTCCGTTTCTCAAAGATGACCGGTGAGTGTCGGTTTCTCCAACTTTAGTTGAATCGGATTTGACCGAGGAGGTCCTTGGATGAGGTTAAATAGCAATTCATATATCTCCGTTGTGGTGTTTGCGTAAGTAAGATTCGATCCTACTAGATACCCATGGTCACCACGTAAAACATGCAACAACAATTAGAGGACGTCTAACTTGTTTTTGGAGGGTATGCTTGTGATGTGATATGGCCAACGATGTGATGTGATATATTGGATGTATGAGATGATCATGTTGTAATAGTTAATATCGACTTGCACGTTGATGGTATGACAGCCGGCAGGAGCCATAGGGTTTTCTTTAAACTAACGTTTGTGCTTGCATATGCGTTTACTATATTGCTAGGACGTAGCTTTAGTAGTAATAGCATGAGTAGCACGACAACCCTGATGGCGACACGTTAATGGAGATCATGATGATGGAGATCATGGTGTGACGCCGGTGACAAGAAGATCGTGTCGGTGCTTTGGTGATGGAGATCAAGAAGCACATGACAATGGCCATATCATGTCACTTATGAATTGCATGTGATGTTAATCCTTTATGCACCTTATCTTGCTTAGAACGACGGTAGCATTATGAGGTAATCTCTCACCAAAATTTCAAGACGAAATTGTGTTCTCCCCAACTGTGCACCGTTGCGACAGTTCTTCGTTTCGAGACACCACGTGATGATCGGGTGTGATAGACTCAACGTTCACATACAACGGGTGCAAAACAGTTGCACACGCGGAACACTCAGGTTAAGCTTGACGAGCCTAGCATGTGCAGACATGGCCTGGGAACACATGAGACCGAAAGGTCGAGCATGAATCGTATAGTTGATATGATTAGCATAGAGATGCTTACCACTGAAACTATTCTCGACTCACGTGATGATCGGACTTGAGATAGTGGATTTGGATCATGTACCACTCAAATGACTAGAGAGATGTACTTTTTGAGTGGGAGTTCTAAAGTAATATGATTAATTGAACTAATTGTCATGAACATAGTCTAATGGTCTTTGCGAATTACGATTTAGCTTGCGCTATAGCTCTACTGTATTTATATGTTCCTAGAGAAAATTTAGTTGAAAGTTGATAGTAGCAAACTTTGCAGACTGAGTCTGTAAAACCGAGGATTGTCCTCGTTGCTGCGTAGAAGGCTTATGTCCTTAATGCACCACTCGGTGTGCTGCACCTTGAGCGTCATCTGTAGATGTTGTGAACATCCGACATACACGTTTGTGATGACTACACGATAGTTCAGTACAAAATACTTAATGGCTTAGAAGCAAGGCGCCGAAGACGTTTTGAAACGTCACGGAACATAAGAGATGTTCTAAAGATATGAAATTGAGATTTCATGCTTGTGCCATTGTTAAGAGGTATGAGACCTCTGACAAGATTCTTTGTCCATGAAGTATAGGAGAAAAGCTCAATCGTTGAGCGTGTGCTCAGATTATCTGAGTATGACAATCGCTTGAATCAAGTGGGAGTTGATCTTCCAGATAAGATGGTGATGGTTCTCCAAAGTCACTGCCACCAAGCTGTGAGAGCTTCGTGATGAACTATAACATATCAAGGATAGATACAATGATCCTTGAGCGATTCGCGATGTTTGACACTGCGAAAGTAGAAATCAAGAAGGAGCATCAATAGTTGATGGTTAGTAAACCCACTAAATTTCGAGAAAGGCAAGGGCTAGAAGGGATACTTCGTGAAATGGCAAAGCAGTTGCTGCACTAATGAAGAGACCCAAGATTAAACCCAAGCCCAGGACTAAGTGCTTCTGTTATGAGGGGAACGGTCACTGAGGCGGAGCAACTCTAGATACTTGGTAGATAAGAAGGCTGGCAAAAGTCGAAAGAAGTATATTTGATATACATGATGTTGATGTGTAATTTACTAGTACTCCTAGTAGAACGAGGGTATTGGATACCGGTTCGGTTGCTAAGTGATTAGTAACACGAAATGAAAGCTACGGCATAAACGGAGACTAGCTAAAGGCGAGGTGACGATACGTGTTGGAAGTGTTTCCAAGGTTGATATGATCAAACGTCGCACGCTCCCTCTACCATCGGGATTGGTGTTAAACCGAAATAATGGTTATTTGGTGCTTGCGTTAAGCATGGACATGATTGGATCGTGTTTATTGCAATACGATTATTCATTAAAGAGAATAATGGTTACTCTATTTGCTTGAATAATCACCTTCAATGGTTTATTGAATCTCGATCGTAGTGTTACACATGTTCATGATATTGGTGCCAAAAGATACGAGGTAATGATGATAGTACAGCTTACTTGTGGCACTGCCGCTTGAGTCATGTTGGTATAAATTGCATGAAGAGGTTCCATGCTGATGGATCTTTATACTCACTTGATTTTGAATCACTACTAACATGCAAATCATACCACATGAGCAAGGCCTTGTTTTCATTGAGATGAAACAAGATAGTAACTTGTTGGAAGTGATACATTTTGGTGTATGCAGTCCAATGGGTGCTGAGGCATGCAGTGGATATCATTATGTTCTTACTTCAATGACGATTTGAGTAGATACAAGAGTATTTACTTAATGAATCACAAGTCTGAAATATTGAAAAGTTCAATTATGTTTCGGAGTGAAGTTCGTCGTAACAATAGGATAAATTGTCTATGATATGATCATAGAAATGAATATCTGAGTTACGAGTTTTGGTACGCAGTTAAGACAATGTGGAAATTGTTTCGCAGTTCATGCCACCTGGAACATGATAGTGTGATGATGTGTCTGAACGTCATAGCCACACACTATTTGGTATGGTGCATGCTATGATGTCTCTTATCGAATTACCACTATTGTTTATGGGTTATGCATTAGAGACAACCACATTCACTTTAAATAGGACACCGCGTGTTTCCGTTGAGATGACACAGTATATACTGAGGTTTAGAGAAATCTAAACTATCGTTTCTTGAAAGTTTGGGGCTTCGAGGGTTATGTGAAAAAGTTTCAATCTCATAAGCTCGAACCCAAAGCGGATAAATGCATCTTCATAGGATATCCAAAACAGTTGGGTACATGTCCTATCTCAGATCCGAAAGCAAAGTGTTTGTTTCTAGAAACAGATCCTTTCTCGAGGAAAGGTTTCTCTCGAAAGTATTGAGTGGGAGGGTGGTAGAACTTGATGTGGTTATTGAACCATCACTTCAACCAGTGTGTAGCAAGGAGCATGAAGTTGTTCCTGTGGCGCCTACACCAATCGAAGTGAAAGCTGATGATGGTGATCATCGAGCATCGGATCAAGTTACTACAAACCTCGTAGGTTAAAAAGGTCGCGTACTACTACAGAGTGGTACGGTAACCCTGTCTTGGAGGTCATGTTGTTGAGCAACAGTGAACCTACGAGTTATGGAGAAAGCAATGGTGGTCCCGGATTCCGACAAATGGCTGGAGGCCATGAAATCTTAGAGAGGATCCATGTACGAAAACAAAGTGTAAACTTTTGAAGAACTACTTGATGGTCATAGGACTATTGAGTAAAGATGGATCTTTAAAAGGAAGACAGACGATGATGGTGATAAGTCACTATTAAGAAAAGCTCGACCTGTCGCAAAGATGTTTCCGACAAGATCAAACAGTTGACTATGATGAGACTTCCTCACTTGTAACGATGCTAAAAGTCTGTTAGAATTATGTTAATAGGTGCTGCATTATTTATGAAATATTGCACATAGGATGTCAAAACATTGTTTCCTCGACGGTTTCCTTGAGCAAACATTGTATGTGATACAACAAGGAGGTTTTGTCGATCCTAAAGATACTAGCAAGTATGCAAGCTCCAGCGATCCTTCAATAGACTGGTGCAAGCATCTCAGAGTTGGAATATACACTTTGATGAGATGATCAAAGATTTTGGGTTTGTACAAGGTTTATGAGAAACTTGTATTTCCAAACAAGTGAGTGGGAGCACTATAGAATTTCTGATAAGTATATGTGGTTGACATATTGTGGATCACAAGTAATGTAGAATTTCTGTAAAGCATACAAGGTTGTTTGAAAGGAGTTTTTCAAAGGAATACCTGGATTGCGCTACTTGAATGTTGAGCATCAAAGATCTATGGAGATAGATCGAAAGCGCTTAATAGAAGTTTCAACAAGATGCATGCCTTGACAAGTTTTTGAAGGAGTTCAAAATAGATCAGTAAAGAAGGAGTTCTTGGTTGCGTTGTAAGGTGTGAATTTGAGTAAGACTCAAAACCCGACCCCTGCAGAATAAAGAGAATAGACGAAGGTCGTCTTCTATGCCTTGGCCGTAGAATCTGAAGTATGCCATGCTGGGTACCGCACCTGATGTGTGCCTTGACTCAAAGTCTGTTGAGAGGTACAAAGAGTGATCCATGATTTAATCACTAGCAGCGGTCAAAATTTATCCCTAGTAACTGATGGACTAAGGATTTTTTCTCGATTATGGAGGTGGTTAAAGAGTTCGTCGTAAAGGGTTACGTCGATGCAAGCTTTGACACTAATCCGAATAACTATGAGTAGTGAAACGGATTCGTATAGTAGAGTAGATATTTGGAGTATTTCCGAATAGCACATAGTAGCAGCATCTATAAGATGACATAAAGATTTGTAAAGAACACACGAATCTGAAAGTTTCAGAACCGTTGAGTAAAACCTCTCTCACGAGCAAGACGTGATCAGACCCCATAACTATATGGGTGTTGGATTCGTTGGAATCACATGGTGATGTGAACTAGATTATTGACTCTAGTGCAAGTGGGAGACTGTTGGAAATATGCCCTAGAGGCAATAATAAATTAATTATTATTATATTTCTTTGTTCATGATAATCATTTATTATCCATGCTATAATTGTATTGATTGGAAACACAGTGCATGTGTGGATACATAGACAAAAGACTGTCCCTAGTAAGCCTCTAGTTGACTAGCTCGTTGATCAAAGATGGTCAAGGTTTCCTGACCATAGGCAAGTGTTATCACTTGATAACGGGATCACATCATTAGCAGAATCATGTGATGGACTAGACCCAAACTAATAGACGTAGCATTTTGATCGTGTCATTTTGTTCCTACTGTTTTCTGCGTGTCAAGTATTTGTTCCTATGACCATGAGATCATATACCTCACGGACACCAGAGGAATGCTTTGTGTGTATCAAATGTCGCAACGTAACTGGGTGACTATAAAGATGCTCTACAGGTATCTCCGAAGGTGTTCGTTGAGTTAGTGTGGATCGAGCCTGGGATTTGTCACTCCGTGTGACGGAGAGGTATCTCGGGGCCCACTCGGTAATACAACATCACACACAAGCCTTGCAAGCAATGTGACTTAGTGTAAGTCACGGGATCTTGTATTACGGACCGAGTAAAGATACTTGCCGGTAAACGAGATTGAAATAGGTATGCGGATACCGACGATCTAATCTCGGGCAAGTAACATACCGAAGGACAAAGGGAATGACATACAGGATTATATGAATCCTTGACACTGAGGTTCAACCGATAAAGATCTTCAGAATATGTAGGATCCAATATGGGCATCCAGGTCCCGCTATTGGATATTGACTGAGGAGTCCCTCGGGTCATGTCTACATAGTTCTCGAACCCGCACGGTCTGCACACTTAAGGTTCGACGATGTTTTATGCGTATTTGAGTTATATGGTTGGTTACCGAATGTTGTTCGGAGTCCCAGATGTTATCACGGATGTCACGAGGGTTTCCGTAATGGTCCCGAGATGAAGATTGATATATAGGATGACCTCATTTGGTTACCAGAAAGTTTTCGGGCATTACCGGAAAAGTTTCGGGCTCATCGGTAGTGTACCGGGAGTGCCGGGAGGGGTGACGGGGACCATCGAGAGGGGTATCACGACCCAAGGGGTCTCATGGGCTATGGGAAGAGATAAACCAGCCCCTAGTGGGCTGGAATAAGTTCCCACTAAGTCCCATAAGGTTTGAGAAGGGAAAAACACAAGGTGGAAAGAGTTTCCAAGTGGGAAGGTGGAATCCTACTCCAAGTAGGATTGGAGTAGGACTCCTCCACCTCAAATTTCGGCCAAACCTTGAGGGTTTGACGCTGCCTCCTCCCCTCCCTCCCTCCTATATATACTGAGGTATTAGGGCTGATTTGAGACAACTTTTCCATGGCAGCCCGACCACATACCTCCACGGTTTTTCCTCTAGATCGCGTTTCTGCGGAGCTCGGGCACAGCCCTGCTGAGATTAGATCACCACCAACCTCCGGAGCGCCGTCACGCTGCCGGAGAACTCATCTACCTCTCCGTCTCTCTTGCTGGATCAAGAAGGCCCGGATCATCGTCGAGCTGTACGTGTGTTGAACGCGGAGGTGCCGTCCGTTCGGCACTAGATCGGAGCGGATCGTGGGACGGATCACGGGACGGTTCGTGGGACGGTTCGCGGGGCGGATCGAGGGACGTGAGGACGTTCCACTACATCAACCGCCTTTCTTAACGCTTCTGCTGTGCGATCTACAAGGGTACGTAGATTAGAAATCCCCTCTCGTAGATGGACATCACCATGATAGGACTTCGTGCGCGTAGGAAATTTTTTGTTTCCCATGCGACATTCCCCATCAAAACCTAGGTTGTTGCACATTTTAATGCACCGTCGCAATGTGTTAGCACACCCCTTAGTCTCTCTTTCATTCCAGATAGGTCAAATATAACATCATCATGAGCAGTTGTAGTTTCATTGTCGCTCGGGTCAACTCATGCACAACTACTCTTGTGCAGTGCTGTTGCGCAATAACCAGCATCCTCCATGTCCACCTTCCCTTCGATCTGCTGGCTATCTCTCAATGTTAGAGTCTTCTACATCATCATTGACTCCTCAATTTCCTTTCGAAGTATCGGATACATGTCTTCACTCAAAATTTCATATAATTCATTCTTTTCCATTTCATTCCTCGCTTTTCATGTTGAGCCTCTCTTCTTTGCTGAGTGTGAAATCCCTCTTGTGCAGGACATTGAAACCTATACCCCTTGCGGTCCACAGGGTTCTCTTTTTTCCAGAGCATCGGACAGAATGTCACATGTCCCTAAGTTCTCGTAGAACCTTCCAGGGATCTTGGAAGCCTTTAACATCACGCGATAGTGTTCCTTGTCATGTGAGTTTTAAAAGTTATAAGTTCCATCATCACGCCTCCTTGCACATATCTGCCAGTAGTGTCTAGTGCACTCGCCCCTGATTTCACTAAAGGACGGTTTCGCACCGGCAGTTACAGCTTCTTTATCCTCCTGGTCCCATATCGGTTTCATGTTGTTGTATCCTGTCACACCCATACGGAGGGGGTGTGTGTTCCCATTTTGAAGTTCCAATTTCTTGCCACTCTTCTCAGCGAACTCTTCAGTTGCCCTGACACTTTTGAATTCTGCCCAGTCTGCCTTTGTAATTTGGTGGCAGGTGGGGATTAGGTCCTTGCCTTCACTCAAGTACTTCTTATACAACATGTGCTTCTAGTTTCCCCATGCATGCCTAGCTTTCTTCAGTGTAGCGTCTTCCACCTACATTCTACACAGATTTGTCGAATATGATCCTTGATCTCCCGAAATATCGTTTGTCGTGTTTTTGTGTCCGCCTTCCAAAACTCGGCAGATTAACGTTGAGCCTTGCCCTCCAAACAAATCCACACACAGTCCTGAACCTCATGCGTGCTTTATATGGTTTAGTTGGAGCCCAAGACTTTAAATCGATGTTGGTTACTTCATATACACCTAAAGGATCATGTGTGGGATTCTGAAAGCACAGATGCTCCCTTGGTGATTTTGATAAATCATGAGAAAATACATTGTCTCTTGGACTAACACTTTTACCTAGATATTTATGACTACTTCATGGAAATGCTTTGGCTAAGGACTATGTGGAGATGCTCCGTGATGCAAGGAACGAATAGGATTGGCTCAAGCTTCAAGCTAGAAGACTCTTCATCTTATATTTGTGAGAAATTCTTTTTGAGTCCATAGGAAAGCTAGTACTATTACAAGGGGGTGAGGTATTAAAATGAACTAGTTACTCAAGTGATCTAAGTTAGCCACCAAAATACTTAGTCATTTTTCCCACATAACCATTCTATCCAAAACCACATACTCAAATTTGGTACCACCCAGTTTTCCATTCCGGCCACAACGGGTTTGACCTCAGAAAGAACGCTAGCCATTCCCACCAAATCGGTGCAACCGAAACCATAGCGGTGCTACCGAGTTTGGGTGACCAACTTTCAGTTGCCTCGACACACAAAATCAGAATTTTTGAGATTGAGTATCAATGCCACCGAGTTTGCTCATCTGACCGTTAGTCACTTTTTTGGTGCCACCGACTTTCATATATCGGTCTCAACCAGATTCAAAAGTTTCTGCCATTAGTGCATCTCGATACCACTGAGTTTGCCACTTTGGTGTCACCGTGTTTGTCACTTTGGTGCAACGGTTGGATTTTGCGTGCTGCCTATATGTACCCCTTCACCCACCTCTCATTCATGGGAGAAGCACTTAGAACACACACTTCATTGCGAGATCCATTTTCTAAGAGAGCCAGCTACTCATGTGTTGAGACCAAGATATTTCACTCCAATCATTTGAAATTTGATCTCTAGCCTCACCAATGTCCTTTCCACCAAATCAATCTCTCCTACCCATGCCTATTGTGTGAGAGATTGATTTTGTATTGAGGAGACTAACTTCAAAAGCAGAAGAGCAATGATTTCATAGTTGTACCACATTTATTACCTTTTGGAGGGTGGTGCCTCCTAGATTGGTTAGGTGTCGCTTGGTATCCTCCTACTACGTGTTATGGAGTTGAACCAAGATGTTTGTAATGGCAAGGAGATCGCCTAATTCATGAAGATCTACCGTGAGTGAGGCTAGTCCTTCATGGACGGAAGTCGTGGTGGAATAAACAATGCCGCTTCTTTGTGGACCCTTCGTGGGGTGGAGCCCTCCGTGGACTCTCGCAGTCGTTACCCTCCGTGGGTCGAAGTCCCCACTCACATGGACGTACGATAGCACCACCTATCGAAGCCATTCCAAAAATCGTTGTGTCAACTTCTTCGCGTTTCATCTGCAGAAATTCTACTTCTTTACATGTGCAAAGTATTTACTTTTCCGCTGCCATTTATCTTGACTAGCATGTGTAGGGGTGCACTATACTTGTTAGTATTGCTGAAATTCTTCCCTCCATCTAATTTGGTAAGGCAAGGATTTTATATTGAAAAGTAGTCTATTCACCCCCCTCTAGACACACCTTGTTTTGATTCCTCGATTGGTATCACATGAAGGTCTCCAAATCCTTGGTTTAATCACCGTTGGAGGAATATGAACGTGACGAGTTTAGGGATTTTTAGTTGTAGAGTGTCCATTCTCAATGGTGAGTATTATACACAGTGGAAAGATGAAATGCTTGATATTTTTGATGAGTTCCATTTGCTCAAGTATGTTGAATATCCCTATGAGCCTCCCCGTTGATCCCATACATCCTTCTCGTGATGATTAAGTTCATATACTTAGTAATCTTAACGTTGTTAATCTTATCATTAGAGGATTACCAAGAAGCATGCTCAATCATATGGAAAACTTCGAGTGTGCTTATACCTTGTGGAAAGACTAAGAGGAAAGATATCCAAATTATTCCGTGAAAAATCTTGATATCATGGTCCAAAAATGAATTGCCTTTCACAAAATGAAGCCAACCGATCCTAATTTTGATAAAGGTCTATTTGAGGTTCGTGACCTCATGCGTGCTGAAGCCATTCGCCTGCATAAATATGTTGTTGAAGCCATTCGCCTGCATAAATATCGTTGTTGAAGCCATTCGCCTGCATAAATATCGTTGTTGAAGCCATTCGCCTGCATAAATATGAATATTGTGATAGTCAAAATTCTGATGAAATTCTTGTTTCTTATGATGAGGGAACTTCATCCGATGATAACTATGTGGAGCATGGCTACTACAATGAAGATGAAGAGTTTGACATCGAGTATGAGAAGACCATGAGGAACCTTAGACTTATGGCAAACCTTAGAGACTATATGGCAAGTGGAAAGGAGTGGGTTCTCGATAGTGGATGCACCGATCACATGACCGGAGATAAAGACATGTTCCATGAGATTACACCAAACCGTGGACGTCGAAAGTATGTGACTTTTGGCAATAACTCCAAAGGTAAGGTACTTGGTCTTGGTAAGGTGGTCATATCTCATGACAGTTCCATTGAAAATGCCATGCTTGTTGAATCCCTTTGTTACAATCTTCTTTCTGTATCTAGACTAGCAGACTTCGATTTCAATGTGCTATATACGAAAGTTGATTGCCGAGTGTTTTGTAGTGTCAACCATAAAACTGTCTTTACAGGTTTCCGTAGAGGTGATCTATACATTGTCGATTTCTCTAAAATATCCAAACTTCGTACATGTCTTATTGCTAAATGTTCTAAAGGTTGGTTATGGAATAGAAGGTTAGGACATGTAGGAATGCGTATTCTTTACAAAATTATCAAAGTGATCATATTCTTGGTGTTAAAGATGGTATCATCGACAAAGTTAGACTTTCTAGTACTTGTCAAGCAGGAAAGCAAGTTGGTGGAAGTCATCTGGTAAAGAACATCATGATATTTAGACGGCCCGGAAAATGGATGATAAGTTGATAAGTTGCAGGTACAAAAGATCTTCATGATAAGTATGGTATTCTTGTGTGCAGGAAAATGAATATTTAGACGTCCCGGAAAATTCCCAGAAAAAATCGAGAAAATGCAGGCACCGGGAGGAACCATGGGCCACAGGGGAGCAACAAGGCCCCCTGGCGACCTGTGGGCGCGACCTGCCCCCTGGCCGTGCCGGGAGGCAGCTTGGGTGGGGCCCACCCCCTCTAGTGCCCTACTTTGGCTCCTATTTTTACCCATGATGCAGAAATCCCAGAAAAAAAGTTGTTTTGCAAGTTCTCGACGCGGAGCCGCCGCCACCGTCGGTTCTTCTTCGGGAGAGCTAATCTGGAGGCTGTTTTGGCCTCTTGAGAGGGGAAATCATCGCCATCGTCATCACCATCACCGCTCCATCCTCCTCCCATGGTTTCCCCCATCATGTGTGAGTACTTCCTTGTTGTAGGTGAAGGAGACGGAAGAGATTGGATGAGTTAGATCATGTAATAGTTCGTCGGATTTTTGAGGGCATGTTGCCTATCATCTACTATGGTGTTTATCATCTTTGCTACTACTTGTTACTCCTAATGCTTGTAACTTTGGGCTCGAGTGCCATGATTTCAGATCTGAATTCATTATGTTTTCATGAATATATTTGTGTTGTAGATCCTATCTATGATTAGTATGCACCGATTATAGTTGGGAACCGGCGATCCCAATGGTGACAGCTTGGGACACCAAAGGGAATAAACTATAGTTTGAGGATTCCATGTATGCATTGATTGTTAATGCTTTGTTCCGGTGCTCTTTGAGAGGAGCTCGTTAATCTCCATAAGTTCGTTTTGGCCCCGTTGATAGTGGGATGGTAGGACAAAAGATGATGTGCAAGTTCTTATTGCAAACACATATGACTACCTCGGGATACATGCCTAATGTTTGATATATGCCAAGATCATCATTACTTTTCTATGTGCCTTGCCCCAAGTTAAATACATGATATCTCTCATCCATGACCAACCATCCATCTCCCTAGCCTATAGTGTTTTAATTCCGCTAGTCACAAATCTCTTTACTTTCGCTTTTTTACTTTCGTTGTTTTGCCACTATTATTTCAATTGCAACCATCACTTCCATATCACCGTTTCTACTAATATTTCGTTGCCAAGCAAGTATCTTTCAGGTGCAATTGAATTGACAACTCAAATTTTAAAGCTTATAAATATTATTTGGTTCCCCTTGTGTTGAATCAATAAATTGGGTTAACTTACCCGCGAAGACTGTTGCGATCCCCTACACTTGTGGGTTATCAAGACAATTTTCTGGCATCGATGTCGGGGAGCATAACTTTATTTATAAGTCTACTTTGAGTTATTTTGCTTGCTGTGATTTGTTCACTATGGGTAAGAAATGAGGCCCCAATGTTCCAATTTTACCATCCACTACGAGAGAAGGTACTGTTCTCAGCACTAGCGCTACGCTTGATTCACCTTCCATTATGAGTAAGTTTGCTTCACCACCACCACATGCTGCTTCCACCGAGTCTTTCACTATGCCTGATACTTTTGATGATGCCTCTACTACTATTGATGAGCCTGGTTTACTTGGTTATTTTATTGAGTCTGAGATTGGTAAGGCTGCTAAGCAGTCTGGAATTGAACTTCCTGTTACACGCTACCCCATTGGTAGATCTTTTGGTTACCAGACTTGAGTGGCCTTAAGAAAAGAATTCTTGCTGATGATTATATTGAACTTGATGATGATTTATGCAGGGAGATTATAGAGTGTGCTGACTCTGACCCTGCTTCTGTTAAGAAGTTGCTTGAAAACCATTCCATGAAGAACAAATTTACTCCTGATCCTAAATTTGCTTCATCTCCTATTTGCATTGAGGATGCTGATTTTGATTTCTCTGTTGATCTTTCACTTATATACAAAGTTGAAGCTGATCCCTTTTATGGCAGAGAAAATGATGATGCTATTGCAGACCTTACCAAGCTCACTGAGTTGGGGGTTTATTCACTATAAAGTACAAGAAGAGAAATTATTATGTTACTAAGCTACTTCCTTTGTCTTTGAAGGAAGATGCTAAAGCATGGTCTGATGCACTACCATGTGGTTCCATTAAGAGTCCTCAAGATTTAGCTCAATCTTTTGTTGCTAAATATTTTCCTACTTATAAGCAACATGCTACTTTACAAAGAATTTATAACTTTAAACAGTTGCGGGATGAGCACCTCCATAAAGCTTGGGGGAGGTATTGCACTTTACTTAAGGCTAGACTGGTACATGGAATCCCTAAGAATGAATTGCTTGATATATTTTATGCTGGTCTAACCGATGAATCTATAACCAATATGGATAGTTGTACTGGTTGTGTTTTCAGGGAAAGAACACCGGACGATGCCGAAGAATTAATGGGAGAGATAGCTAAGAATCATGATGATTGGTCTGTTCCTAAACCACCTCCATCACCCAAGAAGAGAGGCATGCTTTTCTTGGGCCCAGAAGTTATGCAAGAAGCCAAGAAGTCTATGAAAGAGAGAGGTATTAAAAGTGAAGATGTGAAGAATTTACCTCCTATTAAGAAATTATGTGAGCCTACCACTCACCCACCTATGGTAGAGGTACATTCTCTTTTAGAATTCAATGCAAGTGACATCCCTCATGGTAAGCCCCCTGATCAATGTTTAGATGATATTGATAATTTAATTGTCAATAAAAATCACTTCAACGAGAGGATTCATTGCCAATTGCATGATAATTCCACTGCTATCAGAAGTTCGCTTGATGTTTTAAGTAGAACTATTAATGATGTTAAAGGTTTTGTTAAGCATTTTCATATGGTTCAAACTCAGCTTGACAAAATTTCTAATGTGCAAAAAGATTTGCTTGCCAACAATGCCAAACAAGTTGAGACGCAGGCGTATGGTATGAACACCCGAGGAGGTACACACACCCAGGACCCGCTTTATCCGGAGGGGCATCCAAAGAGGATCTAGCAAGATTCTCAATTGCAGGAAGAAGACGTTGTCAGCTCCCCGAAGAAGAAGAAGAAACACAAGGAAGTTGACAACTCCAATGATCCCATAATTGATGAAGAACCTATTGTTGATCCTAATAATATATCTATTCCCGATGCTGAAACTGAAGATGGTGTTGAACCTGATAAAGATAATGAGAAGATTGATCCTCCCGAGATACGACAAGAAGAAGCGCCCGACAAGCGCAAGAGGTATACTAGAGAAGATTTTGTGGCAAGAAAACATTTGAAGGAAAGAGAACAATGGGTACAAAAATCAATGCCCTTCCCAGGTAAGTCTTTCAAAACTAAAGAAGAAGAGCATTACAATAAATTTTGTCAATGGATGAAATCTCTTTTTCTTCAAATTCTTTTGACCGATGCTATTAAGTTGCCTCTGTACTCGAGGTATATGAAATATATTGCTAGTAAATAAAAGAAAAGTTCGTGATGAGGAAATATTTACTATGCTTCCTAATTACTCTTTCAGTGGCAAGATTCCTGAGAATCTTGGTGATCCAGATATACCCACCATTCCTTCCTCCATAAAAAATAATTATGTCAGAACTGCTTTATGTGATCTTGGTGCAGAAGTGAGTGTTATGCCTTTCTCTATTTACAAAAGGTTTTGTCTAGATAAACTAATTCCTACAGATATCTCTCTTCAAATGGATGATAAGTCAGCAGCCGTGCTTGTAGGTATTTGTGAGGAAGTTCCCGTTAAAGTTGCTAATTTCTTGATCCTTACTGACTTTGTTGTGCTTGACATGCCCGAGGATGGGAGCATCTCTATTATTCTTGGTAGACCTTTTCTTAACACCACAGGTGCTATTATTGATTTCCATAAAGGAAACGTGACCTTCAACGGTAATCAGAAGGAGCACACAGTATATTTTCTGAAGAAGATTGGTAAAAGGCATGGCCTTAATTCTATTGAGAATATTGAGACCGTGAAGGTTTGGAGAGTGGGATTGTCCTCTAAATGTGCACCACAAATACAAAAACCTTATGGTGGGGACAATATCCATTGAAATAATGCTACCATGATTGCTTTATAAGAAGTGAAACTTTTGGCTCATTTATAACACTTATTTGGTAGTAAGACTTGATCAACCTTGCTAACAAATATATTTTATATCAGTAAAAAGAGAAGCTTGTTATGTTTTCATTTCCTTTATCTTTCATCCTCCTTGTTGTACCAAAGTTTTATGTTTTTGAAGCTTCGTATGTTTAACCATTGTTTCGAGCTTTCCGGAAGTTTTGCAGCTTTCGGTACTTCAATTTTTTTCAAGCTCTTGATGCAGAGCCGTTTTAGCTCCTACTTTGGCTCCTATTTTTACCCAATGTGCAGAAATCCGAGAACAGAAGTCGTTTCGCAAGTTCTCGACGTGGAGCCGCCGCCACCCTCGGTTCTTCTTCGGGAGAGCTAATGTGGAGGCTGTTTTGGCCTTCGGAGAGGGGAAATCGTCGCCATCGTCATCACCATCACCGCTCCATCCTCCTCCCATGGCTTCCCCCATCATGTGTGACTAATTCCCTGCTGCAGGTGAAGGGGATGGGAGAGATTGGATGAGTTAGATCATGTAATAGTTCGTCTGATTGTTGGGGGCATGTTGCCTATCATCTACTATGGTGTTTATCATCTTTGCTACTACTTGTTACTCTTAATGCTTGTAAATTTGGGCCCAAGTGCCATGATTTCAGATCTGAATTCATTATGTTTTCATGAATATATTTGTGTTCTAGATCCTATCTATGAGTAGTATGCACCTATTATAGTCGAGAACTGGCGATCCCAATGGTCATAACTTGGGACACCAAAGGGGATAGACTATAGTTTGAGGATTCCATGTATGCATTGATTGTTAATACTTTGTTCCAGTGCTCTTTAACACGAGCACCTTAATCTCCATAAGTTCCTGTTGGCCCCGTTGATAGCGGGATGGTAGGACAAAATATGTTGTCCAAGTTCGTATTGCAAGCACGCACGACTACCTCGGGATACATGCCTAATGTTTGATATATGCCTAGATGATCATTACTTTTCTATGTGCCTTGCCCCAAGTTAAATACATGATATCTCTCATCCAGGACCAACCATCCATCTCCCTAGCCTACATTGTTTTAATCATGTTGGTCACAACTCGCTTTACTTTCGTTGTTTTACTTTCGTCGCTTTGCCACTATTATTCTGTTGCTACCATCAATTCCATATCACCGTTGCTACAAATATTTCGTTGCCAAGCAAGTATCTTTCAGATGCAGTTGAATTTACAACTCAACTGTTAAAGCTTATAAGTATTCTTTGGCTCCCCTTGTGTCGAATCAATAAATTGGGTTATCAATAAATCAACGCGAAGACTATTGCGATCCCCTACACTTGTGGCTTATCAGATACTCACCGGTAACAAACCCCAAGTGTGATACTTTCGGGTATTCGGCTCTAAGTGCTATATTCTTGACAAGCATCGTCGCTCTCTATTTGCTCCTAAATCTTATGAAGGTTTCCTACTCGATTATGAAATGAACTCTCACACTTACCTTGTCTGCAACAACTTCACTCAAAAAGTTGAAGAGACCGTAGATGTGAAGTTTGATGAGACTAATGGTTCACAAGTCGAACAATTGCCAAATGATGTAGGAGATAAGGAACCTTGGGAAGACATCAAAGAGTTATCTATTGGCAAGATTCGTCCCATGGAGGTGAAGGAAAGTACTAGATCGACTCAAGTGGAAGCTCCTACTTCTCCTCTAGGCGAACCACAAAACGACATGGAAGCATCCACAAGTGATACACGACAAGATGAAGAAGAGGAAGAAGTGCATCGTGAAGTACCACGACAGCCTTCCTCACGAGAAGCTCAAGGAGATGATGACGTCAGCGACATTGTGCAAGATGATGATGATGGACAAGAAGAAGCTCCAACATCCAACAAGAAGAAGGTGTCGAGAGTTAGAGCAAGAGTGGACAGAGATCATACGTTGAGTCAAATCTATGGAGATATAAAAAATGGTAGAATCACTCGCTCTAAATCACATTTAGCTAACTTCTGCGAGCACTGTTCTTTCATCTCTCGCATTGAACCTTTGAAGGTTGAAGAAGCCCTTCAAGACCCGGATTTGGTGAATGCCATGCATGAAGAGCTACACAACTTCGAGAGGAATGAAGTGTGGACACTTGTTGAAAATCCCGAAGGCAAGCAGAAGATCATTGGTACAAGATTTGTCTTTCAGAACAAGCAAGATTAAGCTGGACAAGTTGTATGCAACAAGGCGCCACTCATAGACCAAGGATACACGCAAGTCGAAGGTATGGACTATGGTGAGACTTATGCACCAAACGCTAGAGTTGAACCAATTCACATTCTTCTCGCTTATGCCAATCACCATGACATCACTCTTTACCAAATGGATATCAAAAGTGCTTTTCTAAATGGTGAAATTGAGGAGGAAGTTTATGTTAAAACCTTCCGGATTTGTGAACACTAAGAAACCTAATCTTATTTACAAACTTCGTAAAGCTTTTTATGGTCTTAAACAAGCCCCTAGATCTTGGTACAAATTCCTAACGAATTTCCTTATTCAAAAGGGATTTGATATTGATAAAATTGATGCAACTTTATTCATTAGAAGTTCTAATGGAGAACTGTTTATATGCCAAATTTATGTGGATGGTATTATGTTTGGCTCTACTAACCCACCTTTTAGTGAAAAGTTTGGAAAGTTGATGTCGGAGAAGTATGCGATGTCCATGATGTGTGAACTGAAATTCTTCCTTGGATTGCAAACAAAACAATTGAGAGAAGGTACGTTTATCTCTCAAACGAAGTACACGAAGGACTTAATCAGGAAGTTCAACATGCAAGAATGCAAAGGTATGAGAACCCCCATGCCTACTAGTGGACATCTTGACCTCACTAAGGAGGACAAACCGGTTGATTAAAATGTTTATCAATCAATGATTGGTTCATTGCTATATCTATATGCCTCCCATCTTGACATCATGTTGAGTGTTCGCATGTGTGCCTGATACCAAGCGGCACCTAAAGATTGTCATCTATTGGATGTGAAAAGGATAGTGAGATACCTTATACATACACCAAACTTTGGGATATGGTATCCCGAGGGATCTTCTTTTAAACTTATTAGCAATTGCGACTCGGGCTATGCCGGAGACAAGGTTGATAGAAAATCTACCTCGGGTACATGTCAGTTTCTTGGGATATCTCTTGTGTTTTTGTCATCCAAGAAACAAAACTCGGTATCCTTATGAACTTTCGAAGCTAAATACATTGCTACTGGATAATGTTGTGCACAGTTACTTTGGATGACTCAAACTCTTAAGGATTATGACATTAATGTTAGAAAAGTACTATTCTTATGTGACAATGAAAGTGCCATTAAAATTGCCTATAATCTGTACAACATTCTCGGACAAAACACATTCAAGTGCGAGATCATTTCATTTGTGATCATGTTGCTAAGGGAGATATAAATTTCACGCATGTTCGTACTGACAAACAGTTAGCTGATATATTTACCAAACCACTTGATGAGAAAGTGCTTTGTCATTTGAGGAGTGAGTTGAACATCTTTGATGCTTCAAACTTGAGCTAGACTCACTCGGATGCATGCAAGGGCATGAGCTTGATTGATTATTCCTTCATGTCATTGATATGACTATCTTATATCCCGGAAATTATGCTCCCTGGCGTTGTATCTAATCTTTTGTAGGTTCTTTGAAGAAATACACGTCACAAGATTGCAATCAACTCACATGAAAAGCAATCTTTATATGGCCATGTATCAACAACCCCTTCTTCAAAGATGGAGGAAGAAGACAACAAAATCATATCCTTGACAACCATTTGATGAAGTTATTGACTCATGTCATTCGGATATATTATGTTCTTCCTTGCATGACTAACCATCGTAGGTGAAAAGTGAAGCAAAACGACATGGATATCTCCCAACTCAAGATGATCTTCATCAACCTTGAGCATCCACAACAAGTTCACCCTCATGACACGTCATCAACATCATTCGAAGCTATGTACTCATATTCTTGATAAAGCTTTACATCAACTCATGAGGTAAAGCGACTCAAGTGATATGAAGACATTAAAAAGCTTAATCGAAAATGGTAACCCCATTTCGTGCTTAACGATGAGTATGACCTATGATCAAGCAATCTTTCTTGACTCCTCAAGTCAAATACTCTAATATAGGTGACCTAGTCACCGCCCCACATCTAGAGGGAGATTGGTGTATGGTTCACATTTTTCATTGCATATCTTCTTGGAACCATTCAACTCTCATCCACATGTATGTATATTTTCAAAAATCAAAAAATATATTACGATTTTGCACTCTCTTTTTTCCTTTTTCAAATTGGGTTTAGAAAACTTATTCTTTCGTGTTGTTTTATATGTTCTTTTACAATTGGTATCTTACTTTTTTTTTAACTTAGAGAACAATTTATACTCATTTTCAATTAAGGAGTTTATTTTCATTGCAACTGGGTTTCACCGATTTGGGAAACTCGGTCCAACCGATTTCTCCCACAGGCCTCAATCTGATTCTCGGATCTACCGTATCACTTTGCCTCGGTGACTCCGATATTATCACTTCTTTTATCTTTATATTTTCCAGCCATTTTCCTTAGGAGGAGAAATGTTTTCAATGATCCCATGTTTCATCACCTTCTATCTTTTTACTGAACATTTTATGAAACAAAACCAGTCTTAGCATTGTTTTCTAGGGGGAGAAAACTTCTCTTGGGGGAGAAAACCTCAGTGATCCCATATACTATAAGAGGGACAATTATCAAGGAACTCTAATTAATATTAAATGGGAATACCTTTCAATGATTCCTTACGTACTATCTAAGGGGAGAAGTTTTAGTGAACTCTTACCCACACTTAAGGGGGAGAAATCTCAATGAACCCTTATCATAGAGAGAAGTATCAAGGATCCCTTTCTCTCAATGAGCCCTTACCCTCTATCTTTTTTCTAAAATTAATGTGAAAGGGGGAGAAATATCAAATCTTTGTAACATCCCAAATTTTGGAATGTTAATATAATTGTTAGAATGATTGTTTCTTTGTTTGAGTGAGTGAAACCTGACTGGTGTTTGAAACTTTTCAAAAACTTTTGAATGAGAGGGAATCAAATGACTTTCCCCTTCTCCGGTGAATTCAAATTCATCATATAAAAGCAAAGAGAGAAGATGACATGAATTCTTCAACTATAAAGAATTTGAACGGAGTTTGCATTTGAATCCTTTCAAAATATTTGCCCTTGCTTCTATATTTTTCTTCCCCGAGAAAATGCTCCGACAAAATTCTTGCACGCAAGAAAGAGCGGAGGAAAATGACCCTCCAAAATGTGAGGCATTTCTGAAATATTTTGAGCCAAGAAGACCCGAGTTTTATGGAGAAATTAATTGCAAAAAGAAATAAAGCTTTTAGGGGATTTTCTGAAAAACATTTTTTAGAAGTTTTTATTTTTGCCGTGGAAAAATGCCCATCATTTAGATTTTATTTTTCTGATAATTTTGGTGTATAGAAACTCTATATTACGAATTGATTTGATTTCCCTTTTATCGTTTTAGTTTCCTAATTTTGAAAAAAGGAAAGAAATCGCGTTTAACAGGAAATAAAGAGCTAGCCCATTAAGGAGTTTCCAAATCTGGCCCGTTTAGTATCTTCTCCTTCCTCTAGTCATTCACGTTACCACGAACTTCCATGGCAGTAACCAAGAGATCCTCCCCTTCCGGAATTCGCGAATCTCCTTCCCTCCCAGCACCTCCTCGCCACCTATAAAGGATCCCCTTGTCCTCCTCGTTCCATTCCCCTCGAGAAACGCCCCGTTCCCATGCTCGTAGCCACGGCGCCATCATCCTCATCTTCCTGTCAAGAACGGAGTACAGTAGGTCTCGTGGCGCTTCCCCATCACCCGTGCCGAGCCTCTCCAGCACCCCACCCCCTGCCGTGCTACTCCTCCGCCGATTCCCCACCCCGCCGGCGACCTCCCCACCTCTCCGGAGCAGCTACCTCGCCGGAGTTCTTCCTCTCTGTCACCCATGGTGAGATTCACGAAATCCCGTATTGCAGTTTTTCAGAAAATTGCAATCTTAGAAAATTCATATCTATTAGTCTATACCTCCGAATTAGGTGATTCATTTTGCGTTGGATGGAAAATTTTATGTAGTTTCTGTAGATATATAATTTGTCTATGTTAGGAGTTAGATCAGATTTGAATTAAAGCTTGTTTTGCTTATTCCGGGAGTTTAAAAATAGCTTTTAATTTGATTCTTTTTGCTGCTGCTTCCTATTGATCATATATTTCATTAGTTTAAGCTTCAATTTTTTTTAAATATTTTTTACTTAGGTTTTTAAGCAAAACAGATTCTGTTTTAGCCTTTTTTGTTTTCTTGCTATTTCTTTTGTATTAGTTGTTCTTAATTTGTTTTTTTTGTAACTGTGACAAGTTATATTTTGTTTTCTGATATTTACCAGTAACTTTTCAACAACAACAAAATTTTATTTTATTTATTCTTATTTTTTTGCATGGAATCAATTCTAGTTCTATACTAACTTGCAAATTGATTGCATTGCTAGTTTGATTTCCTATTTTGAAAATACTTATAAAATAATATTGTTTTGTAAATTTTACTTCTGTTATCTTAGTTATTTTACATTATGTTTTCTGTTATTTTTTCTATTTTAGTGTTTTATTTTCAGTTAGAACAAAAACTATATAGTGTTTGATGTAGTAGAAGGCTTCCTTGCTTCTTTGAAGTTTCCTTTGCATTTTTATCCGCTCTCTCTTACTGATTTTTGATTGCATCAACTTTTATTGTTGTTTGTTTATTGATTGCTAGAATGATTGCTAGTGTGAGTGCTTATGTGAATACTATGTTTGATTATATAGATTTCATCGGAGAGTGACGAATAGTTCTATCACGTATTTCCCGAGAACGAAAATTCTTCTTCGTGAACATCACCACGCAAGTTGCTTTGATCATACTATCACCTATGTTTTATGCATCGTAGTTCTACCATCCTATGCCCAATTGCATGCTGCTTAGGTACTTGGAAATTTTAGTAAAGGTTGTAGTATCATGTGGTAGGCACACAACACCACCGATACTTGGCCCTGGGACGACAAATTTCATATTGCTATGCTTGAGTAGACGGGATTTCGGTTGAGTGCATAACACGAGTGATGCGAGGTTGATTAAATAATCAAGACCGGTTAAGACAAGATTTTCAAGACCTCGGACGCAATGCAACTCTGGGTGAAGGACGGTTGATCGGCTCCCTGGAGAACCTAGTGGATGACCCGGGATGCTGGAGAGGCCATGACATCCTGCGGAAAGCTTCACCCAGGCTCAAAGAGACGGGCGGATATTTTCAAGACCCAAGGCTTACCTACACAGCCACAAGTCGTCGTGGGCTCTGGCTTGGTTGGACAACACGGTGACTCTGGACAGGCGATGCTAGCAGATGTAGAAGAACGGTAGGAATGTATTGGCACCTACAGGGATTCAGAGGGACCCGTTGAAAGACCATGTTTTGATCATCCGGTCTTCAAACACCCTTAAGTGCGAGGACATACTCGGAGGCGATCAACTCTTGTGGGGAACGTGTGAAAAACTCTGCAGAGTACTCAAACCTAATCAATTAGTCGTGTCCACGGTCATGGACAACTTGAGCCAAAGGAACTGAAGTTATCTGGAATTCACAACACCATTATATATATTTGATGAGGGTAATATTTATAACTTGGGTATGAGAACTGGTTGGCGGAACCATCTCGTTAACAACCAACCTTGTAGTAATATTTTGCTTTTAGCCCCTCTTGTTGTAGGAGAAAATTTGCTTTACGCTAAAACTTACAGCCCCACCTGCCATATATGCATATAGTATAGATGATATTTTACCCCCTCTCATATGTGACTTGCCGGCATATTGAATATGCTGACCTACACGGCTGCAATGTCTTATGTTGCAGATAATTTCCTCGACGAGTAAGAGTACGATTCAGGGTTATGGTCTACACTCAACTTGCCGTTGGTGTTTATTGGGACTCCACTCCCTTGACTGCTTCCGCTGAGATATTTAAGGTATATATCAGTTTATGCTATTTATGTGTGATTGCACTTTGATATATACATTGATGTACTGTGTGTGCCAGCATACTGATCCAGGGATGGCACAGAAACACAGAGGCTTGACTCATTTTGAGTCGGGTCGCTACAGAAATGGTATCAGAGCACATGTTGACTGTAGGACGTGACCCTAGAAACTGGGAATTTCTTAGGAAAGGATCTCTCAAAATTTCTATGTTTCAACAACTCCTTTTACTTCTCATCTCTTCTGATTTCATCGAATGTTCTCTCTCACCTCAAATAGTTAGAAAATACCCTTACCCCTTTGACGACATGAAGAATCAACTGAGTCCCACTTCAAAGTAAAGCGGATTTCACCATGCATTGAAGAGTTGAAGCTGCACCAATTGAAGACTCTCAAGACCACAAGAATTCGAAGACCCTAAAGTGTTCGAATAATTATATGACCATTACAAGTCCAATCCCCTTTTATATACCCACGTTAGATACGATGATTTGTGAGCCGTCATTGGTGTGTGTTTTCCAATGGCCACAAAGAAAACCTATTCTCAAAAATATTGTTTGTATTGTGTGTATCTCCCTCCCTCTCTTACCCGTCTCATCCCCAAAACCTCAACCCTACCAGATGGAGTATGAAGATGGACTTGTAGTCTCTGGACCAATGACCCAACTGGAGGCTGAAATATGGATTCAGAACATGGAGAACCACTTCGGGAGCAACTTGATCTCAAGGAAGTATGAAGTGGAACAAGCTCTTCAGTACTTTACACAAAGTGCTGCAATCTGGTGGAAAATGCACCATGCCATACAAGGATTTAGTGGAGCAAAAACATGGGGTAAATTCAAGAAGACTCTGTTAAGATCCCGTCTTATTCAGAAGTTGTATGATAATCCGAAGGAGAAGACTTGTGCATGCAAGATCTGTGGAGAAATAGGACACACCCAGGAGGAACACAAGGATGGATGCACTCATTGTGAAGAAAATCACCCAGCTGGGGAATGCCCAACTAGTCAGGTGACTTGTTTCTTGTGTGAAGGAACCACCCACTACCCAGCTCAGTGTCACATTTACCCCAAGGTGCAACAAGTTGTCAAGCAGCAGAAAGATGCAGTGAAGGAAACCACCAAGAAGAAGATTCTAGAAGGACCGGTGATGAACGAAAATATTGAAGACCCTGATGGACAAGGTCTGACCAGATTTTTCTCCAATGCATGCTACTCATGTGGAGAAGAAGGACATTATTTACAGGATTGCACGAAGAGAAGCCAAGAGTATCTGGGAAACTTCCCGACGGAAGAAGTGGAGTTTGATCCACTTGAAATAGAAGAACTGGCCAAAATAAAGGAGTCCAGAATGAAAAAAAGGTAACCTTGGAAGAGCCAAATCTCTGCAGATATAGACCTGAGTCATGTTAGATGTTACAAGTGTATGGAATTTGGCCACCACAAATACATGTGCTCAGGAAGGAAGCCGGAAACCCAAGGAGCAAAAGCAAACACTAAGACGCCTCGAGACTTGTCAGAACTCATTTGCTTTCGTTGCAAGGAAGCAGGACATTTTGCTAGCGATTGTCCACAAAGGAAGAAAGCTAAAAAGGAGTACTTAAGTTTTGACCGTGGCAATAAGTGTAATCTGAAGCACTCTTGTTTTTCATGAGATCATGGAGTGAATTTTTTTTGTAACAGAAGTCCCTGAGATTGTAATAACACCAGGAATAAATGGAATTTATTGTCTCATGATTGCCTATGTTGAAACTGTATGCGTTGTTTCTCTTCGAACAAAGATCTCTGAACATTTATGAGGATATGAGAAAATAAGGTGTATGCAGGCATGAGTATTATTCATTTTAAGTGTGGTAGTAATCGGTAAACCCATAGAATCCACTGAGTAGGAATGTACCATGATTACCTAGGAGACACATACATTCCTCTGAGTACCTATTTACTGACACCTGCAGATGACACCTCTCTACGAGTCATTCCTCAAGGGCCCAGAAACGATCATGACCCTGACCAGTGATCATGATTTCCCGAATGTCTTCAAGGACATGATGAAGCACATTCACCTTGAAGGAGATGCAGTCTACAAAGGCTACCCATTCATGGAAGATGGAGTGGAACTTTGGTACGTGGAAGTACACCTCCACCACGTGAAAGGAGTTTGTCCAAAGACTATGGGGCAATAATTTTTCATTTCACGTGTACCACGAGCAACCTTCTTTGATGTTGTTCGTGAAGCTGCCATGGAAGCCATACGTCAGATCGGAGAAATACTTGAAGCAAGACTCCGTCATACCCAGGAATACCTGAGTGAGGTACGTGCGGAGATGATGGAGATGAAGCTCATGACCACCATGATGAAGCAAAAGATGGATGATTTCAAGGAGCACATTGGAAAGTTCCAGTGGAACTAAAGTACCTCCAAGAGAGACGAATGAATAATGTTGGCAGAAATGCTCGACCATACCGAACAATGTGGATGGCAGCATTTGTAATAAATTACTTTTGAGTTGGAATTTTGTGGAAAATAAAGGATTGATTATGAAATGAATATGATTTATGGAAGAAGCTATGATGGATCAGCAAACGTTTTCTTAGGAACATACGAAAGCCAGAGAGTTGTGAAGATATGATAGATGTTGTGTTCAGCTTGCAGAACCAATGGATTATCCGAACTCCGTTCGTGGACAAGAGAAATTCTGCAACGCTTGTGAGGATGCCCAAGTGTTAGAATACGAGATTCATTAAGCCTTATACAAGGTAATGATTTCAGTGCGACATGGCTTGGCCACCATGACGACTTACTATTATCATTCTCTTGCTATTCGGTATGGTAAATCTGAGAGAATTACCCATAGTGAGAGACAACATTCTTTGAAGCTTTTGTTTAAGCCTTAGAATGGTATAAGAAAAGCCCATGTACAAGGCATTTGTTGTCACGCGTAGGAAATTTTACGGTGAGGATGAAGACAAGACCCCTCTCTCTGCAGGATAACCACAAATGGTAGACCCCCATGAGAACCATCGATATGTTATTTAGAATTGAGCGCAAGACTGTCAGTTAAGAAAACCCAGTAACGGAAGAAGCTTATATCAACAGAATAACCCTCGTTTTGATGGAGACGTTATGAATATAGCGGAAGATATGAAGACTATGAGGAGTCAGATGCCAAAAACCCCAGGGTATTGTTAAAGTTTTAAGGGACCAGCAATCTTCATTTTAAGTGTGGTAGCATCCCACTTTGCCGGCGGTTGGATTTGTTAGAAGACCCCCAAACCCTAACCTTTCCTTCTAGCCTCTTCCAATCTCGACGACGAGATTCATTTTAAGTGTGGTAGGTTTGTAACATCCCAAATTTTGGAATGTTAATATAATTGTTAGAATGATTGTTTGTTTGTTTGAGTGAGTGAAGCCTGAATGGTGTTTGAAACTTTTCAAAAACTTTTGAATGAGAGGGAATCAAATGACTTTCCCCTTCTCCGGTGAATTCAAATTCATCCATATAAAAGCAAAGAGAGAAGATGACATGACTTTCCCCTTCTCCGGTGAATTCAAATTCATCCATATAAAAGTAAAGAATTTGAACAGAGTTTGCATTTGAATTCTTTTAAAATATTTGCCCTTGCTTCTATATTTTTCTTCCCCGAGAAAATGCCCCGACAAAATTCTTGCACGCAAGAAAGAGCGGAGGAAAATGACACTCCAAAATGTGAGGCATTTCTGAAATATTTTGAGCCAAGAAGACCCGAGTTTTATGGAGAAATTAATTGAAAAAAGAAATAAGCTTTTAGGGGATTTTCTGAAAACATTTTTTAAAAGTTTTTATTTTTGCCGTGGAAAAATGCCCATCATTTAGATCAGATTTGAATTAAAGCTTGTTTTGCTTATTCCGGGAGTTTAAAAATAGCTTTTAATTTGATTCTTTTTGATGCTGCTTCCTATTGATCATATATTTCATTAGATTAAGCTTCAATTTTTTTTAAATATTTTTTACTTAGGGTTTTAAGCAAAACAGTTTCTCTTTTAGCCTTTTTTGTTTTCTTGCTATTTGTTTTGTATTAATTGTTCTTAATTTGTTTTTTTGTAATTGTGACAAGTTATATTTTGTTTTCTGATATTTACCAGTAACTTTTCAACAACAAAAAATTTTTATTTTATTTATTCTTATTTGTTTGCATGGAATCAATTCTAGTTCTATACTAACTTGTAAATTGATTGCATTGCTAGTTTGATTTCCTATTTTGAAAATACTTATAAAATAATATTGTTTTGTAAATTTTACTTCTGTTATCTTAGTTATTTTATATTTTGTTTTCTGTTATTTTTTCTATTTTAGTGTTTTATTTTCAGTTAGAACAAAAACTATATAGTGTTTGATGTAGTAGAAGGCTTCCTAGCTTCTTTGAAGTTTCCTTTGCATTTTTATCCGCTCTCTCTTATTGATTTTTGATTGCATCAACTTTTATTGCTGATTGTTAATTGATTGCTAGAATGATTGCTAGTGTGAGTTCTTATGTGAATACTATGTTTGATTATATAGATTTCATCGGAGAGTGACGAATAGTTCTATCACGTATTTCCCGAGAACGGAAATTCTTCTTCGTGAACATCACCAGGCAAGTCACTTTGATCATACTATCACCTATGTTTTATGCATCGTAGTTCTACCATCCTATGCCCAATTGCATGCTGCTTAGGTACTTGGAAATTTTAGTAAAGGTTGTAGTATCATGTGGTAGGCACACAACAACCCCGATACTTGGCCCCGGGACGACAAATTTCATATTGCTATGCTTGAGTAGACGGGATTTCGGTTGAGTGCATAACACGAGTGATGCGAGGTTGATTAAATAATCAAGACCGGTTAAGACAAGATTTTCAAGACCTCGGACGCAATGCAACTCTGGGTGAAGGATGGTTGATCGGCTCCCTGGAGAACCAAGTGGATGACCCGGGATGCTGGAGAGGCCATGACATCCTGCGGAAAGCTTCACCCAGGCTCAAAGAGACGGGCGGATATTTTCAAGACCCAAGGCTTACCTGCACAGCCACAAGTCGTTATGGGCTCTGGCTTGGTTGGACAACGCGGTGACTCTGGACAGGCGATGCTAGCAGATGTAGAAGAACGGTAGGAATGGATGGGCACCGACAGGGATTCAGAGGGACCCGTTGAAAGTCCTTGTTTTGATCATCCGGTCTTCAAACACTCTAAAGTGCGAGGACATACTCGGAGGTGATCAAATCTTGTGGGGAACGTGTGCAAAACTCTGCAGAGTACTCAAACGTAACGATTAGTCGTGTCCACGGTCATGGACAACTTGAGCCAAAGGAACTGAAGTTATCTGGAATTCTCAACACCATTATATATATTTGATGAGGGTAATATTTATAACTTGGGTATGAGAACTAGTTGGCGGAACCATCTCGTTAACAACCAACCTTGTAGTAATATTTTGCTTTTAGCCCCTCTTGTTGTAGGAAAACATTTGCTTTACGCTAAAACTTATAGCCCCACCTGCCATATATGCATATAGTATAGATGATATTTTACCCCCTCTCATATGTGACTTGCCGGCATATTCAATATGCTGACCTACATGGCTGCAACGTCTTATGTTACAGATAATTTCCTCGACGAGTAAGAGTACGATTCAGGGTTACGGTCTACACTCAACTTGCCGTTGGTGTTTATTGGGACTCCACTCCCTTGACTGCTTCCGCTGAGATATTTAAGGTATATGTCAGTTTTACGCTATTTACATGTGATTGCACTTTGATATATACATTGATGTACTATGTGTGCGAGCATACTGATCCACGGATGGCACAGAAACACAGAGGCTTGACTCATTTTGAGTCGGGTCGCTACAATCTTCCAATGAACCTATTTATAGGGGAGAAATATCACCAATAAGCTTACTAAAAGAGGGAGAAATAACAATAGGGGAGATATTTGTTCCTAAAGGAAGGTTTACCTAAGAAGATATCTACCTATGGGGATATGTATCAAACCTTACATATTAAGGGGGGAGATGAATTTGTTTATGTTAGCTTTGTTGAGAGATTGAACTTGTCTTGCCCTACCTACTCCCAATATCTACATGCTATGGTACAGGGGGAGAGGTAATCCTACATATTCATTCTTAGGGGATAAAGTTCTTATTTTTTTGGAGACATATCCATCATCAAATCCGATTTGAAATATGTCTTGAATATCTTGGTATTTTTTACGCTCTTTACATCTTTACAATGGAGTACTCTTGTGTTTTCTAACATTTGTTTTCCCATTTGTACTCCTACTTCTAAGATGCTCAAGATCCTCAATGTAAGTATATGCATCATATTCCTACTCATGATGATCTGTTGTTTCTTGCACATATTGTCTGCAAGAGGGAATCTTGAAGATGGAAGCTCTTCCATCACATATGTTTGATGCAAATAGCCAAGATCTATATGACTTGTCTTGTCCTTCTTCTATGTGTGTGTCCATGCATTCCAAAGCAAGTATCATTTAAATAAGGATTGCACACATATAGGGGGAGCTTTTACTAGTCATATTTGTTTCAACGCTATCATATTCTAATGTTTATCTCTATTTGAAGCTTGGATTGTATGTTGGTATTACTTACCCAAAAGGGGGATATTTAAAGCACATATGCTCCCTTGGTGATTTACATCATTCATGACAACATACATTGTCTCTTGGACTAACACTTTTACCTAGATATTTCAGACTAGTCCATGGAGATGCTTTGGCTAAGGATTATGTCGAGATTCTCCTTGATGCAAGGAAGAAATAGGATTGGCTGAAGCTTCAAGATAGAAGACTCTTCATCTTATATTTGTGAGAAATCACTTTTGAGTCCATAGGAAAGCCAATAGTATTAAAAGGGGTGAGGTATTAAAATGAACTGTTTGGTGAACTGCTTCAAATTAGCCACCAAAATACTCGACCATTTTTCCCACATAACCATTCTCTCCAATACCACATACTCAAATTTGGTGCCACCAAGTTTTCCATTTTGGCCCCATCGAATTTGACCTTAGACAAATCCCTATCATTCCCAACAAATCGGTGCAACCAAAACTATATCAGTGCTACCGAGCTGGGGTGACCAACTTTCGGTTGTCTCGACACACAAAATCTGAATTTCCGAGATTGAGTATCGGTGCCACCAAGTTTGCTAATCTAACCGTTAGTCACTTTTTTGGTGCCATAGAGTTTCATATATTAGTCTCATCGAGATTCAAAAGTTGTTGCCTTTACTACATGTCAGTACCACCGAGTTTGCCACTTCGGTGTCACCGAGTTTGTCACTTTGGGTGTAATGGTTAGCTTTTGTGTGCTGCCTATATATACCCATTCACCCACCTCTCATTCGTGGGAGAAGCACTCAAAACACACACTTCATTGCCAGGTCCATTTTCTGAGAGAGATCCACTTACTCATGTGTTGAGACCAAGATATTTCACTCCAATCATTTTAAACATGATCTCTAGCCTCCCCAAACTGCTTTCCACCAAATCAATCTCTCCTACCCATGCCTATTCTGTGTTAGAGTGATTTTTTGTTGAGGAGACTATCTTTAGAAGAACAATAGAAAGGAGTTCATAGTTCTACCACATCTATTTCCTTTTGGAGGGTGGTGCCTCTTTGATTTGTTAGGTGTCGCTTGACAGCCTCCTCCTTCGTGTTGTGGAGTTGAACCGAGATGTTTTTCAGGTCAAAGAGATCGCCTACTTCATGAAGATCTACGGTGAGTGAGGTTAGTCCTTCGTGGATGGAAGCCATGGTGGAATAGACAAGGCCGCTTCTTCGTGGACCCTTCATGGGTGGAGCCCTCCATGGACTGTCGCAGCCGTTACCATCCGTGGGTTGAAGTCTTCACTAACAAGGACGTATGATAGCGCCACCTATCGGAACCATGCCAAAAGTCGCCGTGTCAAATTCTTTGTGTTTGATCTTCCTAAACTCTACTTCTTTACATGTTCAAAGTCTTTACTTTTCCTCTGTCATAGATCTTGACTAGCATGTGTACGGTGCACTAGACTTGTTAGTATTCCTGAAATTCTGCCCTCCATCAAATTTGGTAAGGCTAGGATTTTATCTTGACAAGTAGTTTATTCACCCCCCTCTAGACACACCTTCTTTCGATCCTTCTGCTTCCTTGGAGCAATCCTCTGAGTCCTGACTGGACGGGTAATTGCTTCAGCTTTATCCCGTTCCAGATTACTTGATTCGTCACCATCTGCTAGACACCTAGGGTTGTCGGACTCAGATGAACATACACTGCCTAAAGCATGAGTGTTGTCGTTGCTACTCGGCATCTACACAAAACACATGTGAAACTAAAGAAAGGAGGATGAGCATATAGCTAACAACTTGGTATCAAGTTGTCTAAACATGTCATGTAATAATTTAGAAAATGTATGGCTAATTTGTTAAGTTTGTGTGACTCGGGCCCCATGATCTGTAAATCGACAATAACTAATTGGAAAAAATACATCTTGTATGTACTAGTTAGGAAGGTAGATAATGAACATATATAAGCTCTCTGTTATTTTATAGACAATTTGGGAACATACTGAATGAGATAAGAAGAGGGATTGCGAGGAAATATGCCTCACTGCGATGGAGAGCAGTAACTCACAAGTTTCTTGTGCAAACCCGACACGACCACAAGACAGACGAGGGTTATAGGATTGATATGCTCGAGGGTGGATGGTGAGAACACGAAGACAGTTCAGCACGGACAGCTGTGTGTTCGGATTGACAGTGGAGGTAGGGTTGACGCCGAAGAGAGGGTACATGGCCGGGTTGAGCACGCCAGCACCGAAGAGAGTTCTGCTATGGATCTGGGGGAGTGGAAGCTGGCAATGGAGATTGGGAGTCTCATCTGCTAAATATAAGCCATTTTTAAGTCTCATCTACTATATTTAAGCCATTTTTTTCATTTACCTTGCATTTAGTGCATATAAAATTGAAACCCTTGTACAACTACATGTGGGTTCTAGTAAAGAAAGTGTACAAATCATTGGTGTGTTGTTTTGCAAGTTTTCATCCATTATCCAAGAATCAGGGTGTGGGGACCCCGACTTACTACTCGAGAATCGCCGTGGTCAGTGATCCCAGAGATCAATGCTCATCGAACACATATACCGAATAAAAGAGTCTTACATCCATACATACTGTCTTATACAACAAATGACCACTTCGGTCGAGTCTTACATATACAGGGCCTTAAAGGCCTACACTTGAAACTGAATCAAAAGCGGAATTATTGGTTATAAGCGTGAACCCATGCCTTCAGCCTTAACCTACAGGCATTCTGACTGGGAAGCGTCCTAGCTCGCAAGAGCGTCACCGAGTTAATCTCCACCATATCCTGTGCTTTCATACCTGGTCAATGAAATAACCAGGGGCAAGCCAATGAGTACTTTGATTGTACTCGCAAACAGCCCATGACATGAACAATGAAAGTGATGGATAACAATATCATTCATCTTTAGTGTAACTCATCTGGGTAGAATGATCATGAATATGCATCAAGTTAAAGAATTACTTTTGAAGAACAGGTTACAGATATCAATATATCCGTCGAGGGTTGAACCATCCGGGTTCACCCTATAGGCCAAGTCACCGAACTTGGTCCTATCCTCAATATATCAGTTGAGGGCTGAACCATCCAGGTTCACCCTATACGCCAAGTCACCGAACTTGGTCGTATCATTGCTATCAAAGCAACACCTTCCTTAACACCACACCCACACACAGTCAGACACACTTGGTTTATGCGGAAATATCAGGACGTAGTTTAAGCAAGATTACTCAACTGTCGATCGTGGACACGGCTATTAGAATAGTTTACACCCTGCAGAGGTTGTGCGCTGTACCCACGAGAACCAGGAAACTTCCGTGTCATCCACGACTCGCGGTATATCACATATACCCGAGGTAATTACCCGATCATTATCTTTCCCCTGACGGTACTAAACAAGGAGGTCCACTCGATTGGTACCCAGCCCACATGTTGTACGTCTTACGAGCACCGACTCTGGACAGTATCAACCATGCGGTGATGAATGGTGTGCGCGGAACTCATAAAAATGGCAGAGTCTCCCTTCTTGGCACAACCCCATCACGAGAGTGACGACAATCACTCCCGCCACTAGTAATGTGCTTCTTTGCTACGACCGACCAGAGTAATCAACGCAGCCCCGTCCCATAAAGGGGTAACGTGGTCACACAGGTGAGGTTGGGATGGTTTACACATCATAAATCTAATCCCATTTCCGAAACCATACTCGTGCAAAACACCGGTGCACCACTTCACCAAAAGTGGCCACCCATCTCATCATCACCCTCGGGCATTAGTGGCACCCGACGGGGTTTTTCGTAAACCTTTGATTTAACTCATCATCATGCTCATGCAATGGTTCTCTAACTCTACTAGTCAACATGATAGTAGCATGATCCTCATAGATAGTAGGATCAAGCTCATCATGATTGTGCTCCGAGGAGCAATATGTATATCATCACCATCATGCAAGTGCTTCGAAGAAGCCTTCGGTACCATCACCCCAATGATGAACCGGCACTATGATCACATGCAACGGAAAACTTCTTGCTATTCTAGCATGCATCAATTCATATGCTCCAGCCATGGTCAAAGGGATGCTTGCCTTGCTCACGTAAGTCCTCGGGGTCTTAGAGGTCTTCCCCTCCGTCTCCGAATACTCCGTCTACCCGTCAACTATCGTCGAAAAACAACCACAGTAAACCACACATCAAGCAGAAATAAAAGTGTTCTAAAAATAGAAGTTATATTTTTCTTGGACCTCTCTGGTCATAAGAAAAATACCTGAATCCTTGCCAAGGGGTTTTTCATCAGGAGATTTTGAATGGATGAAAGGAGATATAGGTGACCATTGAAGAAGCCAACAGAAATATTCTGTTAAAAATGAGTGGAGACACCCATTTAACAGAGCATGATTTTAGAAGTATTTAAGAAGTGGTTTCACTGGATTTGGAGTTGGTATGAATATTCTAGAGATTTTACAATGAGGAATAAATAGCAATAGGAGCTATTTATTTATTGCAACAGAAGTAAGCCACACAAAAATGTTTACCAGGGTTCTAAAAATGGAGAAGGATTTTAGAAGGACCTAGGAATTGGAATCACTCCATTTGGAGTTGATTTGAATCTGCTAGGAATTTTTGAAAGGTGGGATATTTTATATCCAGATTGGGATTTTAAATAAAAATCCACTGAAAGTTGGTAGGGAAAAATGTGCAAAGCACTTATTTGTATAGGCCTCATTTTTTGGATCCTGCAGAAATTTGAATCAATGAAATAGGAGTCATAATGAATTTAATATAGATTTTTGAAGTTCATAGACAATTAAAAAGGAAAGGATGGCCTCCAGATTTGGCTATCAAGCGTTGTGCAAGTTAGACAGTCCCTGGGCCGGCCCAAAGGCTCGGTCTGGCAGGGAGGAGGCCACGCAGGTGGCGCCTAGCGCTGTTTACGCCTCCCGCGCACAGAAACGCCCACAGGACAGGCGCGACCACGTACTCCAAGGGCCTGGCCTGGGGAGGCTTACTGGGGGGCCCGCTTGTCGGGTCCTTCCTCTTCCTCCCGCCCGATCTGGGCACGCAAGAAGGAAGGGTCGGCCGATGCAGGGGGCCGGCTCCGGTGGCTCCAGCCACTCTCTGACGGCCCTCCGGCCAGCAGGGGCTCGAGGCAAAGCCTCCAGCGCCCCACGAGGAGCCAGCTCCACGAGGGGAGCCCCGGGTGAGGGAGTTCCCTGCCATGGCGGAGGCCGACGGTGGCAGTCGTGGTGGGCACCCCGACGGCTGAGAGGGGGAAAGGAGTAGTGGGGCGGCTCCATGGCGGCCTCGGGGTCCTCCTGGACGAGCTAGGGATGGAGAGAGGGGGCTAGAGATCCCAGGCGTGGTCATGGCTGAAGCTGGCCATGGCGCCATCGGAGCAGAGGAGGAAGCTTGGGAGAACAAGGGGTTCTAGGGGGACCTCAGGAGGAGCCCAAGGGATAGAGGGAGAGGTGCCGGTGCACAAGAGGCTTGGGAGAGCTTCAAGTGGAGGGGGAGAGAAGAGAAAGCCCCGGGAGCTCTTGGAGCTCTATGTGCATGGATGCCACGCGGCCCAGAGGGAGTTTGGAGGATAGCTAGTGATTGGGAGTGGCTTGGAACAGTCAAAGGATGCTCTAAGACATGCTCGGACAACCTGCTACGCCAAGAAACGGTCGGGAGGAGAGAAACTAGGTGCAGAGCACCCGGTTTGCAGGTCAGGGTGGTGGTCACCACGGCCACCTGTGTCCACAGGACTCAAATGACCAGTCAAAGCTGTCTGGGAGGTGGGGCATGCTATCTGGAAAGGGACTCTGGAGTTTGGTGACTAGTGGAGTTGGTTTGAACTAGTTTTGACTGCTGCCAAGATTCTAACAACAAATTTAGAGCTCACAAAAATGGGTCTTAGGAGGGGAGCCATGGGGAGAAATTATGTTTGGCAGTGTTAACTCTGCAAGAACTACAACACTGCCAAGTTTGAGCTCAAGAAGTGAAGGGTAGCTTGTACTTGATGTACAAAGCTATATCTTAGCCAAAAATGAATTGAAGAGGTGCTGCTCATTCCTCCCACATGAGCATGCCATCTATTGGTTTAAAATGATGCATTGACACCCTAGAGAGGCTCTGGAAATAATTGGGGGTGATAGCTTAAGCAAAAGAATGGAAAGAGAGGTAAAACAGTGCTGCCAAGGGTGAAAATGAGAGAAAGTTACAATGGGTCCTCCTCCAATAATTGACCAGTGGCCATCGGAATGTTACTGGAGGTAAAATGTAACTATGTGAGGATGTGGTAGAAAGTTGTGCTCAAGGCTTAAAGTGGAAGGGATCAAAGAAGCTAGTTTAGTGAGTGCACACAAGGTGTTCGATCTCTGGTTGGGCTATCAGATGGAATCCAATGGCTATGAAACATAACAGGGTCAAATAATATATGCAAATAGGCTTGCATACCAAATTTCGGGTTTGCTGGCGGAGTTTTCCAATGTAGACTTGAAAAACCCTAGAAATGGGCAGAAATGGGTTTCTTCTTAGAACCCTATTTAAATAAATTCCCACAAATCCAATATTTGTTGTAGGGGCATTATTTGAGCATTAATGCATGCGCAAAAAGTTTGAGGTCAATTGGAGAAACTTTATAATGTAAAGTCTACCAAAGTCAAAAATCAACAGAGAGGGTTTTGAGGGTCTTAGGACAAGTTCTTCTATTCTCCTTGGTGCACCACTTGGTGTGGATGCCTTATTGAAGTATTAGAACATGTCCACCAAATTTGAGCACCATTGGAGACACTTCACAATGTAGAGTTGCTCAAATTTGATTCTGTACAGATAGGGTTTTAGAGTGATTAGGGGAACCAAATCAACTTGGATTAAAATGAAACTTGGAAAGATCATCAAGAATATCATATATGACATGCTAGAATTTTACTGGAATTTATTGATAATATTTCTTATATAAATATTCCAAAATCTTGAAATAGGCAAGAATGGTTTTGGAGGGATTTGCCCAATATTTTGAACATGACCATGTGTTGAAACTCATAAATATGAAATAAATATATCCACTGAGTTTCCCTGTATTTTCTTAAATATTTTGAAAGTAATAAAAATAACTTCCCTTCATAGGAGTCCATTTCTGGCCTCATAGAAAGGCTTTTAAATAGAATAATAAAATAACTTTTAAAATAATAATATGATGGTTTTTTGGAAGACATTTTGATGATAGGTTTTAAGTAAAAGTATTGGTGCAAAAGAAATTCCCTAATTTGAGGACTTGTAGTACAAACCTCCTCATACAGGTTTGAAAGTTTAATTCAAAGAAATGCTTTTTTTGGTGAAAATAATATTTGGTGAAAATAGATATTTATCCTAAACACATGGCATGATCATTAGGCAGGAGATCATGGAGTGAGGAGGTGATGAGGAGAATGGCAAGAATTAATGTGGAGCAATCACATGTACTCAAGCAACAGGCAAACAATAGTCATTCCATGCATCACAAGCAGTCACAAAATTTTTTAATTTGTCCAAAATTTTGAAATAAGTTAATTAATCAGGGAGGCCAAAAACTGGGTGTGACACACCTTACCCCCTTAGGAAAATCTCGTCCTCGAGATTTCTAGGCTAGGGGTTGGTGAGATACAACATCTTGAGTCGGAGGTAGTCTTCATGTCCCCATGTTGTTGTTGTGGTCTTGAGGTGCCTGATGATACTACTTCGAATGTTCGCACTTCCTTGCCTAATCGTGGGTGGGGTCCGGCAATAAGTTAGGCTTGACCGAGGTCAAGGGCTTGGTGAACTAAGTCCGTGCAAGGTTCCGGCTTGCGAGTGTATCCCAAGGTCAGAATACGTGGCAAGATGGTGTGTCTGGGATCTGGTCATGGGGCTTCGCATGTCGGTTAGTGACATCAAGATGTCTTGTGTTAGAACGCACTGCCAAAGTCTTCGTGTAGCTTCCTGCTTACAGGGAAGTCCTTGACTCCCTTTCGGCAGTCAGGCTATGGTGGCAATGGTCTTCGAAGGCTTCTCGTGAAAGGGTTCGGGTTGGGTCTCACCTATGAGGTTAAGCTCGAAGGCTTAGAGTTCAGAATAGGTCCTGCCATCTGGGAGGGTTTGCGAGGGGTTCTGGACGAGCTAGCTACCAAAGAGCATAGACCAGCCATCCATTCCCAAGGTCTGTGACTCGGCAAGTGGAAATCACCTTCAGAAGGTTTCCACCATGACCTACTAGTACTTGCGTCCTTAACATGGACCAAGGATAGGTCGTCTTGTTCTTTCGCTTGTCCAAGGGCTTCGTCATCTTGAATCGTTGAGGCTTCTTGACGTCGTTGATGTGGTCGGTGCGTGGTCGGTGGTTGTTGTCTTCTACTTCTTCGTTGTTGCCGTGGTTTCCCAACCATGGCGATTCTTCGTCTTCACTTGAGTAGGTTAAACTTCCGTTGTCTTGGGACTGCTTCAAGAAGTCCACCTTCTCGAGATATCACCGTACCATCGAGAGGCATAACAATCGACGTTCCTGGGGCTCGTCCGAACAAGACTAAGGTGTTCTTCCTCTTACTGGGTGAATAAGTATGTTGCGTGTGAGGATGACATCATACTTTCCCCGAACACGACGTAAGCACAATGCTCATGATTCCGGTGAGGAGAACGGGGACTTGCTATCGGCGGGTACTAGCCACATTTTAACGACTTAGAGTCGTCTTCTATGGTCGTAATCCGTCCATCTTGTGGCTCAACGAAGCTTTAGGGTCTCAAGGAACTTAGGATGTGGCCAACAGTTATCATCTTATCTCTAAGCACTTTCCCTAGATGCCAGTAGTTCGACCGCTAACTTGAGACAACATCACCTCATCTCGTCAAGGATATCATCCCACGTGGGTCAATTCCACACCGCTCATGCTAGTCAACTCCGGGTTGAAGGAAGAATTAAACCCAAACACTACAAGTATGGTGTAGCCCCAAATGCACATGCATTACTATGCAAGAACCTCCGGGGTATATAAACTGCTAAGGTTGCACTGGGATGCTACAAATCCAATGTCCAGCTACATCATATAATGAACATGGTACTACATTACTATATTAAGGAAACACGTAGTACACCAATCCAATATCTTGTTTCCCTTCCTATGAATCCGATCAAGTCGTCCATCAATCCGATCAATCATCACTGGACATATCACTCCTACAAATCCAGCATTAATGGGTTTGACATGATCTCTAGAGTCCTCATAAGTCACATATTACTGCAAGAATTACGTCATAGTATATCCACCAACTTCAATAATCATGGCCATCTAATCTCCAAGGCCTAACTACATAGGTTGTAAATCTATTTGACAACTCCAAGTGTACGCACTCTATATCCACCGAGAAACGTGGTATCATGATCGAGATTATCATGCTACATCCAATTTACTCCGAACCATGTGGTTTCTGTCATCCTCAATACTCTATTAAGATTACCTATTTAAATCCAAGATTCAAATCCAATAAGAAGTCTACTTGATACTCCAAGTCATTATGGGAAACGTATTGAATCATGCCAACTTCTTCCTAAAGTCATGTATACCACCAAGAATATTGTTGTTCCCGATAATGATCGTACTACTAAATCCAATCTTACTCCGGATCATGTAGGTTATGCTACTATACTAACTTGTTCCACCAAGTTCATCTACCTTTGTAAGGGTCTCACGATCCACCAAAATAGTCTAGCTATATCCTCAAGACAACTATTGTCATCACAACAATCTTAGTCTAATACTCTATATCAGAGAACGATCCTCTTATGGCATCAAGTTAAAGTGCTAGCTTAAGATTGAAGGATACTTGTTCGCTGTGATCACTCGTTCCATTAAGAACCCGGTGCTCAGCGGGGTTTATCGGGGACCTACACGAGTTCTGGCAAGTCCGTGTACTAGACACGTGACCAGAAAATTTAAGCCGGCAAGGATTGTGGAGGTTAGTCAGGTCTAGTGTGGTTTTCCAATATCGAGGGGAAAATCACACTCCTACGGGTTGCGTGCGATTAGGCATAGCACAGTCAGTGTCTTCAACGTCAACCGTCCTTCGAAGTGGATCCTTAGTGTATCTTGTCTTGCTGTCTTCAGTCGTCGAGAGAGGTGAGAGAAAGAGAGAGAGCACAGAGGGGAGTATCTAAGGGTCTTAGTGCAATCAAGCAAGCATTGGAAAGTCAACTCAAACAAGTGCCAAAAATCATTTTGAAAAACAGAATAAGACACGTGATATAACCGCATGCTTGTTGCCTAAGCAAAAGCGCGACACATATCAAAGCAGAAACAACAAAATAAGCAACACACAACATGGTCCATCCACACTATTTCACGGACTCGACTTCGCATAGGGAATTCACGACTCATCCTATCCTAGGTTTTGGGACTCGATAGTCGTGCTTGCTGCTTGCTCCGGAGAGGAGTCTGCTAAGTCTTTTGGACCTTCTCAAGGTGTTGTCACGCCTCTTGTTTTCGCTTGTTGAAGCAATTTTCTTGACTTATAAAGAACTCTTGTTGTCCTCTCGTCTGGGAAATTGCTGACGAAGGTGGTTCTTCATAGCTGTCACTAACAGGGTCTTCTGTTGTCTTCATGATCTTCTCAGTGTCTTCTTGTCTTCCAAGGCTTCGAGAGTCTCACGTGGACACCTTCATGCACCGATATTTGCATGACATGATAGAGCTCTGATCTGTCAATCATACTAATTGCGATATCGACACCTAGAGCCGGGGATGAAGAGAACCGTTTTCCAGCTCACTAAGGTGAGGCGGACCAAATGGCGAGGTTCTCATCCACCGGTGGTGGTCGACACAATTACTTATAACTGTCAGGCTCGCTCTATTAGTGATGCAGATCAAGGTTTTCATATATTATGTCCACATTATCGTAGGCGAAAGTGGCATTACACTGGAATAGTGCCCAGGGTTTCACCATTTCGAAGCCTCGATATCCTTGTCCTTCATGGAGGTACTTCTTTTGGTGTCGTCTGGTCGTAGAGTTGTCTTCTCTACCCTTCAACACAGGGGTTTGCCTAGAATGATTGCTTCCTTCCGGGCTGCCCACACGGATTTCAATATATCCCGTGGTCAAAGGGCATAAGGTTCTAGCGATCATTAGCAAGTTTTGAAAAAGTAGACAAGGAGTGTCAAGAAAATAAGAGTCGAAAGCTAGAGCATAAACTTCAATTTCTTTGAAGATTTAGGAGAGTCGAGAAAATATATAGGTTTTGTAAGTAATTTTGAAGAACCTGGAAAGCAGTTTTATCCTAAACCAACGTCCGTGCTAACTAAGGGCTTCCTACAGTCAGGATGGCTCTGATACCAGCTCTATGGGCACCCCAACTTACTAGTCGAGAATCGCCGTGCTCAGTGATCCCAGAGATCAATGCTTGCCGAACACAGATACCGAATAAAAGAGTCTTACATCCATACATACCGTTTAATACAACAAATCACCACTTCGGTCGAGTCTTACATATATATGGCCTTAAAGGCCTACACTTGAAACTGAACCAATAGCGGAATTATTGGTTGAAAGCGTGAACCCATGCCATCAGCCTTAACCTACAGGCATTCTGACTGGGAAGCGTCCTAGCTCGCAAGAACGTCACCGAGTTAATCTCCACCATATCCGGTGATTTCATACCTGGTCAATGAAATAACCAGGGGCAAGCCAATGAGTACTTTGAACGTACTCGCAAATAGCCCATGACATGAACAATGAAAGTGAAGGATAACAATATCATGCATCTTTAGTGTAACTCATCTGGGTAGAATGATCATGAATATGCATCGAGTTAAATAATTACTTTTGAAGAACAGGTTACATATATCAATATATCTGTTGAGGGCTGAACCATCCGGGTTCACCCTATAGGCCAAGTCACCGAACTTGGTCCTATCCTCAATATATCAGTGGAGGGCAGAACCATCCGGGTTCACCCTATACGCCAAGTCACCGAACTTGGTCGTATCATTTCTATCAAAGCAACACCTTCCTTAACAACACACCCACACACACTCAAACACACTTGGTTTATGCCCAAATATCAGGACGTAGTTTAAGCAGGATTACCCAACTGTCCTTGACCGTGGACACGGCTATTCGAATAGTTTACACCCTGTGGAGGTTGAACGTTGTACCCATGAGAGTCAGGAAACTTCCATGTCATCCATGACTCGCGGTATATCACATATACCCGAGGTAAGTACCCGATCATTATCTTTCCCCTGATGGTACTAAACAAGGAGGTCCACTCGATTGGTACCCAGGCCACATGTTGTATATCTTACGAGCACCGACTCTGGACAATATCAACCATGCGGGCACCAATGGTGTGCCTGGAACTCATAAAAATGGCATAGTCGCCCTTCCTGGCACGACCCCATAACGAGGGTGACGACAAACACTCCCGCCACTAGTAATGTGGTTCTTTGCTAGTACCGACCAGAGTAATCAACAAAGCCCCATCCCATAAAGGGGTAACGTGGTCGCACAAGTGAGGTTGGGACGGTCGACACATCATAAATCTAATCCCATTTCTGAAACAATACTCACACAAAACACCGGTGCACCACTTCACCAAAAGTGACCACCCATCTCATCCTCACCCTCGGGCATTAGTGGCACCCGAAGGTTTTTTTCATAAACCTTTGATTTAACTCATCATCATGCTCATGCAATGGTTCTCTAACTCTACTAGTCAACATGATAGTAGCATGATCCTCATAGATGGTAGGATCAAGCTCATCATTATTGTGCTCCGAGCATCCATATGTATAACATCACCATCATGCAAGTGCTTCGAAGAAGCCTTCGATACCATCACACCAATGATGAAATGGCACTATGATCACATGCAACGGAAAAGTTCTTGCTATTCTAGAATGCATCAATTCATATGCTCAAGTCATGGTCAAAGGGATGCTTGCCTTGCTCACATAAGTCCTCGGGGTCTTCGAGGTCTTCCACTCCGTCTCTGAATACTTCGTCTACCCGTCAACTATTGTCGGAAAACAACCACAGTAAGCCACACATCAAGCAGAAATAAAAGTGTTCTAAAAATAGAAGTTATATTTTTCTTGGACCTCTCTCGTCATAAGAAAAATACCTTAATCCTTGCCAAGGGGTTTTTCATCAGGGAATTTTGAATGGATGAAAGGAGATATAGGTGACTATTGAATAAGCCAACAGAAATCATTCTGTTAAAAATGAGTGGAGGCACCCATTTAACAGAGCATGATTTTAGAAGTATTTAAGAAGTGGTTTCACTGGATTTGGAGTTGGTATGAATATTCTAGAGATTTGACAATGAGTAATAAATAGCAATAAGAGCTATTTATTTATTGCTACAGAAGTAAGCCACACAAAAATGTTGACCAGAGTTCTAAAAATGGGGAACGATTTTAGAAGGACCAAGGAATTGGAATCACTACATTTGGAGTTGATTTGAATCTGCTAGCAATTTTTGAAAGGTGGGATATTTTATATCTAGATTGGGATTTTCAATAAAACACCACAGAAAGTTGGTAGGGAAAAATGTGCAAACCACTTATTCGGATAGGCCTCATTTTTAGGATCCCGCGGAAATTTGAATCAATGAAATAGGAGTCAGAATGAATTTAATATAGATTTTTGAAGTTCATAGACAATTAAAAAGGAAAGGAGGGCCTCCAGATTTGGCTATCAAGCGCTCTGCGCGTTAGACAGTCCCTGGGCCGGCCCAAAGGCTCGGTATGGCAGGGAGTAGGCCACGCAGGTTCAAGTGGAGGGGGGTCCAATTGTTTAGGCCTCCCGCGCAGACAAACGCCCACAAGCCAGGCGCGACCACTTACTCCAAGGGCCCGGCCTGGGGAGGCTTACAGGGGGGTCCAATTATCGGGTCCTTCCTCTTCCTCCCGCCCGATCTGGGCACGCAAGAACGAAGGGTCGGCCGACGCAGGGGGCCGGCTCCGGTGGCTCCAGCCACTCTCCGATGGCCCTCCGGCCAGGAGGGGCTCGAGGCAAATCCTCCAGCGCCCCAGGAGGAGCCAGCTCCACGAGGGGAGCCCCGGGCGAGGGAGTTCCCTGCCATGGCAGAGGCCGACGGTGGCAGTCGTGGGGAGGACAACCCGACGGCTGAGAGGGGGAAAGGAGGAGTGGGGTGGCTCCGTGGTGGCCTCGTGGTCCTCCTGGACGAGCTAGGGATGGAGAGAGGGGGCTAGAGAGCCCAGGCGCGGTCATTGCCGAAGCTGGCCATGGCGGCCATGGGAGGAGAGGAGGAAGCTTGGGAGAAGAAGGGGCTCTAGGTGGAGCTCAGGAGGAGCCCAAGGGATAGGTTGAGAGGTTCCGGTGGAGAAGAGGCTCGGGGAGAGCTTCAAGTGGAGGGGGATAGAAGAGAGAGCCCCGGGAGCTCTTGGAGCTCTATGTGCATGGATGCCACGCCGCCTAGAGGGAGTTTGGAGGGTAGCTAGTGATTGGGAGTGGCTTAGAACGGTCAAAGGATGCTCTAAGACACGCTGGGACAACCTGCTTCGCCAAGAAACAGTCGAGAAGAGACAAACTAGGTGCAGAGCACCGGTTTGCAGTCAGGGTGGTGGTCACCACGGCCACCTGTGCCCACAGGACTCAAATGACCAGCCAAAGCTGTCTGCGAGGTGGGGCATGCTATCTGGAAAGGGGACTCTTGTGTTTGGTGACTAGTGGAGATGGTTTGAACTAGTTTTGACTGCTGCCAACTTTCTAACAGCAAACTTAGAGTTGACAAAAATGGGTCTTAGGAGGGGAGCCTTGGGGAGAAAATTATGTCTGGCAGTGTTAACTATGCAAGAACTACAACAGTGCCAAGTTTGAGCTCAAGAAGTGAAGGGTAGCTTGTACTTGATGTACAAAGCTATATCTTAGCCATAAATGAACTTGAAGAGGTGCTGCTCATTCCTCCCACATGAGCATGCCATCTATTGGTTTAAAATAATGCATTGACACCCTAGAGAGGCTCTGGAAATAATTGGGGGTGATAGTTTAAGCAAATGAATGGAAAGAGAGTTAAAACAGTGCTGCCAAGGGTGAAAATGAGAGAAAGTTACAAAGGGTCCTCCTCCAATAATTGACCAGTGGCCATGGGAATGTTACTGGAGGTAAAATGTAACTATGTGAGGCTGTGGTAGAAAGATGAGCTCAAGGCTTCAAGTGGAAGGGGTCAAAGAAGCCAGTTAAGTGAGTGCACACAAGGTGTTTGATCTGTGGTTGGGCTATCAGATGGAATTCAATGGCTATGAATGTTAATAGGGTCAAATAATATATGCAAATAGGTTTGCATACCAAATTTGGGGTTTGCTGGAGGAGTTTTCCAATGTAGACTTGAAAATCCCTAGGAATGAGCGGAAATGGGTTTCTGCTTAGAACCCTATTCAAATAAATTGCCATAAACCCAATATTTGTTGTAGGGGCATTATTTGAGCATTATGGCATGCACAAAAAGTTTGAGGTCAATTGGAGAAACTTTAAAATGTAAAGTTTACCAAAGTCAGAAATCAACAAAGAGGGTTTTGAGGGTCTTAGGACAAGTTCTTCTGTTCTCCTTGGTGCACCACTTGGTGTGAATACCTTATTGGAGTATTATAACATGTCCACTAAATTTGAGCACAATTGGAGACACTTCACAATGTAGAGTTGCTCAAATTTGATTCTGGATAGATAGGGTTTTAGAGTGATTAGGGGAACCAAATCAACTTGGACTAAAATGGAACTTGGCAAGAACATCAAGAATATCATAGATGACATGCTAGAATTTTACTGGAATTTATTGATAATATTTCGTATAGAAATATTCCAAAATCTTGAAATAGGCAGGAATGGTTTTGGAGGGATTTGCCCAATATTTTGAACATGACTATGTGTTGAAACTCGTAAATGTGGAATAAATATATCTAGTGAGTTCCCCTAAGTTTTCTTAAATATTTTGAAAGCAATAAAAATAACTTCCCTTCATAGGAGTCCATTTCTGGCCTCATAGAAAGGCTTTTAAATAAAATAATAAAATAACTTTTAAAATAATAATATGATGCTTTTTTGGAAGACATTTTGATAATAGGTTTTAAATAAAAGTAATATTGGTGCAAAAGAAATTCCCTAATTTGAGGACTTGTAGTACAAACCTCATCTCACGGGTTTGAAAGTTTAATTCAAAGAAATGCTTTTTTTTGGTGAAAATAATATTTGGTGAAAATAGATATTTATCCTAAACATATGGCATGATCATTAGGCAGGAGATCATGGAGGTGATCAGGAGAATGGCAAGAATTAATTGGGAGCAATCACATGCACTCAAGCAATAGGCAAAGAATAGTCATTCCATGCATCACAAGCAGTCACAAAAAATTTTAATTGGCCCTAAATTTTGAAATAAGTTAATTAATCAGGGAGGGCAAAAACTGGGTGTGACACAGGGAGATGTTTCAATCATTTTTGGCTACGATGTAAGGCCACCGACATATCCCTAGTTGGTATTTAAAATTACAAGAAATACAGATGGAGTCCAGACATCATGAAAATCAGTGTGTGACAGTGGCGTTCTCTCATGACCCCATGGGAAAAAATGGTAAAGTTTGACACAAGTTTTGATGATCGCTCCTTGTAAACTAAAGCATCTCACAAGAAGGATCATGGTTTCCGAAAGGAGATGTGCCAATTTTAACTCCAGCGTTAGGTGACTTCATCATTTGGCCTCATAAAAATTTCCACGGTATGCAATCACCATTATACCATGGGTTTCTTTTTGTAGCGCATTTCAGGTATTGTTTGCTATATTTAAGACATTTTTTGAATTTAACGTGCATTTTGTGCATATATATCAAATCACAACCACAACTACATGTGCAAATGAATGGGATGATGATTGTTGTTTGATCTGGGAGGATCCAACGCTGTAGACATACAATCCGCGGGGTTTGGGTTCTCGCCAATCAGAACACATGACTCACATCGCGCGTGCAACAGGGGGAGGGGTCATCAACCATGGTTATGTAGGTACACACTTTTGTTAATGAACCATGTGCTGTTTGAAAACATTTACATCAACTAACGACATATTTTCGTTTGAATGAAAACATGATTTAATGTTTCGCCCCGAATTTTTTTCCACGGTAAACAATCACTATTGTATCATAAGTTTCGATTTTCTAGTGGATTTGGGATCTCGTTTTCTATATTTGAGTCTTTTTCATATTTACCATGTATATATATATATATATATATATATAACCTTGTTGCAACTACACGTGGGTGTTAGCAAGATCATTTGTGTGTCACTTTGCAAGTTTTCATTCATTGCAGGTTGTGGCCAGAGGCATATGCCTTGTTGTTATTTTAATCATAGGAGATGCATATATATGTTAGAAATCACAAAAATCAGTTTGTCACGGAGGCATCCTCTCACGACCCCATCAAAAAAATGGTAAAGTTTTGCACAAGTTTTGATACTTGCACCTTCGAAACTGGAGCATCTAGGAAGAAGGAACATAATTTCCAAAAGGAGACGCCGAACTTCAGACTCCAATCATGGATGACTTCATCGTTCCGTCTCGAAGTTTTTTCATGATAAACAATCACCAATATACCATAGGTTTGTTTTCTAGCCCACTTCAAGTCTCGTTCGCTATATTTAAGACTTTTTTTGCATTTACCTTGCATTTAGTGCAGATAAAATCAAAACCTTCTACAACTACATGTGGGTTTTAGAAAAGAAGGTGTATAAATCATTTGTGTGTCGCTTTGTGAATTTTCATCCATTGCCGCAGACGTCAGGAGAAGTTTGAAACATTTTCGGTCGCAAGGTTAGGCCACTAGTGTAGCCCTAGTTGGTATTTTAATTACAGAAAATTCAGATGGAGTCCGAACATCATGAAAATCAATGTGTGATCGTGGTGTGCTCGCATGACCCCGTGGAAAAAATTTGGTAAAGTTTGGCACAACTTTTGATGATCGCTCTTTGGAAACTGGAGCATCTCAAAAGAAGGATCATGGTTTCAAAAAGGAGACGTCTCAATTCAAACTCTAGTAGTCGGTGACTTCATCGTTTGGCCTCATTAAAATTTCCATGACACGCAAACACCATTATACCATGGGTATGATTTTTTAGCGCATTTCAGGTATAGTTTGCAAAAAAATAAAGAATGTCGTTCGATCTCGGGGCATCCAACGGTAGAGACGTACTATCCCAGGGGTTGGGTTCTCGCCAATCAAAACAGTGGCTCACATCGCGCGCGTAGTTTGGTCGGCACAAGGCTTTAATGAAGGAAAAAGTCCAAAACAAACCTTGAAGTTATAAAGGAAAGCTAAATCAAACCCTGAACTTTGACACACCAAACTCACTGATCCTTTTCTATTTTAAACCTTGACAGAACTTAGCCGGGATTTGCTGAATTGGGCCGAGCCCATTAGCGCAGTTGCGCACGCGCGCACCCTCTGCTCTGTTTTTTTTTGTTTTCTCATATTCTTTTTTCTTTTCCACATGTGTATATTTTTTCAGTATCCAATGTATTTTTTAACACATATGTATATTTTTTGATAAAGTTCCAATATTTTTCAACACATTATGTACATTTTAAAAGTACATCTTACAAAAAGAAATACATGGTAATATTTTTCTAAATAAATATTTTATATTTTATAAATAACAATAAACATTTTATAGAATTGATATATATATTTTTGAGGTATAAATAAAAATAAACGTTGAATGTTTGGCGCTAGGATTATGCTCCTAGAAATTTATAAAATGCATGTTGGACCAAAACGGATAGAACTAAAAATACGAATTGAATTAAAAATACGAATAGATTTAAAAATACAAATAGAATTAAAAAAAACCATACATTTTTTTGAAACAAAAAAGACACAGAATTTGTGACAAAAATAGAAAACATAAATATTTTTAACTTGTGAACAATTTTAAAAATGCGCGAACTTTTTTTAAACTTCGTATTTTTTTTGTTAGTGGGTCGGTCCAATTTCTGTCTATAAGAGTGCAGCCTAGCAGGTTATCCCGGTCGGGATTGTGGTATTGCCAGAATTCCGGTGTGCCAAACGGGCCTAGGGTTCAAAATAGACCGGGATTACAAGTTCAGAGTGCCAATTTCAGAGATTCAAAGTTCAGGGTTTGATTTAGCCTTCATCTATCACTTCAAGGTTTGTTTTGGACTTTTTCCTTTCATGAATAAACAGTGTGCTTTTCACAAACTGGATTGCATATCTTTTGTTGATACAAACTGGAGTGAGATTAATTGAGTGTTCTACAAGGCAAATTTATTGCCTAAGCTCACAACATATCAAGGACAACATATTAATGGTTCTTACATCAACACAAGATCGGGCATAAATCACAAATTCAGTACACACGATTGTTCTAAATTGAACAAGTTAAGTTGCAGGTTAGGAATAATAAATCGTCTTACTTCCCATGTACATGGGGGGACTGGGATCATTAGGTTGACCCCGAATGAACTTAGGTTTTGTGATGATTTTGTGTTTCTCTGTTTGGATGGTGCGTGATCCCTTGCCTGGCAACTTAGCAAATTCATCGTATTCGTTCTCAGCAGCAACATCCTTGATGCCAAGTACCCTCCTTTTCCCACACGCAACTACATGGCAGTTCTCATGCAAGGGGTCTTTCACATAGAAAATCTGGGTATCATTGCTAGCAAGAATGAATGGGTCCGTGTGATATGCCATCGCTGTCTTGTTAACACAGGTCTTCCTATAATCATCAACCTTTACCTAACTAAGAGGGATCCATGTGCACCTAAGTAATGCCACCTTAAAATACACATAGTTAAGCTCCCAAATCTCTTTGATGGTTCCATAGTATACCCTTTTATCAGCTTCATGTACAGTCCTGCATTCTATTCTAACAGAGCTATTCTCATATGTGGTATTCTCATCACATTCCTTAGTGTAGAATGTGTAGCCATTTATGTCATACGGTTGGTACATCAACACCATAGGTCATGGCTTTCATGCCAACCACGTAGCAATGCCATCTATGGATCCTTCTGCCAAATGATTCTTCAACCATCTGGCGTAGTCCTTATTGTTCTCCTTTGTATCGACATATGATGGGTACACCATTGTTAAGAAGTAATAGCATATTTCCGCCAAGTGTTCGTCAGCATAACCGCCCAGAGTCAGGCTATTAAGGAGTATTGTCAAATGGGCTTCGTCGGCCAAATCTACGGGTGCAACATTTTTTATGCCATCATGGATAGGCTTACCTTTTAGCCTTCCATCATGGCGAGACACGGGTAACACATAGAGGCCTTTGTTTCATGTATTCAGTGCAAACTCAACCACCTCCTCCATGGTATAACCTTGTAGGCTGCTTGCCTGCGGATGGCTTTGGTTCAGACAATATTGCTTCAGTGTTCCCGTGAACCGCTCGAAGGGATACATGTTGTGAAGAAACATAGGACCACAATTCTTTATCTCGTCGACAAGGTGCACATTAACATGAAACATGATATCAAAGAATGATGGTGGGAAAAAATCTCTAGGCTGGACAATATTCTTGCAATATCCCTCTTGCATATAATCCAACTCTTCAAGATCTACCACTTTCTTGAATAGTTTGTTGAAGAAATCACAAAGCTCAATATCTATGTCCATCAAATTCTTGATGGCCAATGGGTGGATTTGTGTCAACATTACATGTCAATCATGTGACTTCATGTGTCCCAACTTCATTTCACCCAAGCTCACATCCATGAGACTTCTAATGTTTGCGGAGTAGGAAGAGGGTGTCTTAACTGACAACAAATAGTTAATCAACTATGTTTCTTCTTTTCTATTGACACTGCAACTCTGGTGAGCATGGAGGAATTTGTTATCATCTTTTTCTTCACTCTTGCATTTTGATTGATCACCAAGCATATCGAGTGGTGCAACGTCACCATCATTTGTTTTACCTTTAATCTTGAGCAGAGTACCAAGGATGCTTTCACATATGTTCTTCTCTACATTCATGACATCGATGGAGTGGCATACACGTAGAATGTCCCTGTAAGGTAATTCCAGAACACCGATTTCTACTTAAGCACTTGATTCTTAGGTGTTTCTTTCATCGTCAAACCGTTTTTCTTGCCAAGCACAACATTAATTTGTTTAGCCATGTTGCGGACCCACTCCCCAACATAAGGTCTTGGGCCCAAACCCACCTCTGTCGTACCATAAAATTCAGCTTTCATATTTTGGTACGAGTGACCTTTCCGTAAGAACCGACGATGATGCAAACACATGGTTTTGTGTGAGTTGGGAAGAAATCTGCTAGCTATCCTATCCATGCATGTCAGACACACTACATCTCACATTGTTTTTTCCCCGATGTGTTACCTAATGACGGCATATCTTGAATAGTGTGTGACTCCGTGAGAGCAGACCTTCCCCTGCAACGGCACCAGAAGAATGCTGCTAGCACTCTCCGGCAATCGAAACTAGAAGAATGTTGTTGACGGCCCACCAGCGCATGGGATCGTAGCACTTTTTTAGGGTAGAGTATTCGACCCAAATTTGTTGATCGCCAATCAGGAGGTGAGAGAATACTCTCGAGTATTAGCAGCTGAATGCGTCAGATTCAACCACACCTGAAAGATTAGTATCTGCAAGCAAAGTAGTAACAGCAAAGTAGTATGATAACAACGGTGTCAGAAACTATCTGTTGACACGGCAGACTATTTATAACGATTGTATCAATGATGCCAAGTTGCCTCATTGACGGAAATTGTCGCTTCCTGTCAACGACCAGCGTACCAAAATTGTAGCAGGTAACAACAGTGTAACGAGTAATAGCAGCGGCAAGGAACAACAGTAGTGAAGCAGTAGAAAGTAGCAACAGTAGCAAGCGACAGTAGTAGCAACAGTAGCAGCAGAGCAAGACAAGTAACAGCAGCAGAGCAAGACAAGTAATAGCAGCAGAGCAAGACAAGTAACAGCAGCAGAGCAAGACAAGTAATAGCAGTAGAGTAAGACAAGTAACAGCAGCAGTAGGACAAACTCGTAGGGAATGGGTCGGTGATTTGTTTGGATGATATTCATCTTGCAACAGTTATAACACGGAGAGATATGTGGCTAGCTCCCGTTCGTCAATGTGATGTAGGCATGCATTCCGTGTGTCGTCATACGTGCTTAGGGAAAAGAACTTGCATGACATCTATTGTCCATCCCTCCCGTGGCAGTGGGGTCCAAAAGGAAACTACGTGATATTAAGGTTCTCCATTTAATAAAGAACCGGACCAACGCATTAGCACTTGGTGAACACATGAACTCCTCAAACTATGGTCATCACCGGGAGTGGTTCCGGTTATTGTCACTCCGGGGTTGCCGGATCATAACACATAGTAGGTAACTACAACTTGCAAGATCGGATCTAAAACACACATATATTGGTGACAACATAATAACTTCAGATCTGAAATCATGGCACCCAGGCCCTAGTGACAAGCATTAAGCATGGAAAAATAGTAGCAACATCAATCTCAGAACATAGTGGTTACTAGGGATCAATCACCATCAAAACTAACTCGATTACATGATAGATCTCATCCTACTCATCACCGCCCAGCGAGCCTACGAATAGATTACTCACGAACGATGAAGAGCTTCATGGAATTGGAGAGGGAAGAAGGTTGATGATGACGATGGCGACGATTTCCCCTCTTCGGAGCCCAAAACGGACTCCTGATCTACCCTCCAGATGAAGAACAGGATGTGGCGGCGCCTCCGTGTCGCAAACGCGACGAAATCTTCTATCTTGATTTTTTCTGGGACGAAAGTGAACTTATAGAGCCAAGATTGGGGGTTGCAGAGTCACGTGGGCCCCACAAGCTTGCCATCCGCCACCAGGGGGTGGCGGTGGCAGGGCTTGTGGCCCATTGGCCCACCTCCTCCGGTGGATCTTTGCGCAAGTATTTTTCAAATTTTCCAAAAATGTTCCCCGTAAATTTTCAGGACGTTCTGAGAACTTTGATTTCTGCACAAAAATAACACCAAGGCAATTCTGCTGAAAACAGCGTCAGTCAAGCTTAGTTCCATTCTAATCATGCAAATTAGAGTCCAAAACAAGGGCAAAAGAGTTTGGAAAAGTATATGCGATGGAGACGTATCAACTCCCCCAAGCTTAAAACCTTGCTTGTCTTCAAGCAACTCAGTTGACAAACTGAGAGAGAAAGAAAAACTTTGACAAACTATGCTTGATCTTGTTGTTGCAACTATGTCTAACTCATAACCAGAATTTCAGCAAGATCACAAGTTAACCACATAAGCAAGTGACACAAAGGTCTCACGGTAAACTAATATCAATGGCATAATCAGCCAACGAGCAAATAATAATGAGTTTCGAATACCAACACTTCAATCAAAGCAAGCATGAAGCAATATGAATAGGTGGTATCTCGCTAGCTGTTTCTGAGACCGCAAAACATAAATGCAGAGCACTTTCAAAGATAAAGGGCTGACTAAACATTATAATTCATAACAACAAAGATCCAGTGATAGTCATACTCAATATCAATCAAAAGCAAAGCATAAAAATGCCAGAGGTGCTCTCTAATTAGTGCTTATATAAGAAGAGGATGACTCGACAGGAAAATAAATAGATAGGCCCTTTGCAGAGGGAAGCATTGATTTGCAGAGGTGCCAGAGCTCAAGCTTTGAAAACAGAGATAATAATTTTGGGTGGCATGCTTTCATTCTCAACGCAATGACCAAGAGTTCTCAATATCTTCCATGCTACTCATTCTATAGGCGGTTCCCAAACAGAAAAGTAAAGTTTTAACTCCACCACCACCAATCAATCACACTCCACGGCCAGCCGAATCCTCGGGTACCGTCCTTACTAACATCAATCCGGGGGGGTCTTGTTTTACAGTTATGTTTTCGATTTAAGCGTGGAACTGGGCATTCCAATTACCGGCCCCTTTCTCGTGAATGACTGTGAATAAACACATGTCGAGGATGACACTCCTAGCATGGAAGATACCAATAGCCCCCTGTCACCACATGAGCGTTTCGGGCATGCAAAACAGATTATTTGTTGAAGGTTTAGAGAGTGGCACATGCAAATTTACTTGGAACGGCAGGTAGATACCGCAAATAGGTAGGTATGGTGGACTCTGATGGAAAACTTTTGGGTTTATGGAAGTGGATCCACAAGCAGTATTCCGCTTAGTACAAGTGAAGGCTAGCAAAAGACTGGGAAGCGACCAACTAGAGAGCGACAACAGTCATCAAGATGCAATGAGTTTGATTAATATTGAATGCAAGCAAAAACAGGATATAAATCGCCATGAACACGAACATCATAGAGGCTATGTTGATTTTGTTTCAACTACATGCATGAACATGCGCCAAGTCAAGCCACTTGAATCATTCAAAGGAGAATACCATCCTATCATACTACATCATAGTCATCTCAAAATCTATATTGGCATTCAAGACAAACCATTATCAGCTCCTAGCTAATTAAGCATGGTATCAAAAACTATGATCTGTAAGTTGTCATTGCAACCATGGTTCTCTCACAACAAAGTTGAATCTGGTTTGACAAGCTAGTCATATTTATAAAAACAAAATAGATAGAGTTCATACCAGCTTTTCAGTCTCAGTCACTTCATCATATATCATCATTATTGCCTTTCACTTGCACGATCGAACGATGTGAACAATAATAAGAGTGCTCATGCATTGGACTAAGCTGAATCTGCAGGCAAACACAAAGGAGAAGACAAAGTAATATGGCTCTTTGAAAGCTAAACAAGTATGCATGCAAGAACCACTAAACATTGTAACTAATATCTTCTACCTTGACACAAAGAAAAAGAAAACTATTTACACCGGGAAAGCTCCCAACAAGCAAAAGAAGAAAGGAAAATCTTTTTGGGTTTTCTCAAAAGGACAAAACAAGAAAAGAAGAAAACAAAAATAAACTAGCATGGATAATATAGTGGCAAAGTGTGAACACCGGCTAACAAAGTGAAAGCATAACCATGAATGTAAGGTCGGTGAGAATACGTACTCCCCCAAGCTTAGGGTTTTGGCCTAGCTTGGTCTACTCCCAAGGATGGTCCTGGCGAAACCCAAAATCGTAATGGGTGTTATACGGGAGTGCTGCAGCCACTGCCTGAAGAGCTACCTCACGTAGTCGAGCAGCCGTCGCCTCCCTCTCATACTCCTCTACCTCTCCTATGGTTATGTAGTATCTTCGTTTTACCTGAAAGTGAAAGAAAGCAGGAGCAGGAAGGGTAATATGGAAAACACGTTGCCGGTTAAATATCAAGCGGTATAGGAGGGATCCATGATCTCTCTCAAGAAACTGGTAGCGTGTTAGAGCGACACGATCAAGGTAGGCTGTACGGAGAGGAGGGTCTTCTGAACGGATGGATACTCCAAGAAAATTTGCTAAGCGTGTAGCATAAACTCCACCAAAGAAATCCCCCTCACTGGCATTATAATTCAGCCTCCTTGCTATTATAGCTCCCATATTGAAGCTCCTGTCACCTGTTACTGCGCTCTTAAGGATACTAAGGTCGGAAGAGCATAGGTGACAATGTGCACCCTTGCCGTTAATGCACCTACCTATGAAGAGGGCAAAGTAGTGTAAGGCAGGGAAATGGATGCTTCCCATGGTGGCTTGCATGATATCTCTGGTTTCTCCAACAGTTATACTGGAGACAAAGTCTTTGACCGAAGACTTAGAAGGATCACTAATACTACCACCATCGGGTATCTTGCAAATCCTATTGAAATCCTCCAAATCCATGGCGTAGGATTAATCGTACAGATCAAACAGTATGGATGTGTCACGGCCAACTGAAAATTTAAATCTACACACAAAAGAGGCAGTGAGCATAGCATACTGTTCACATTTATCTGAGAGGAATTCTTCTAAGCCGGCATTGCGGACAAGTGTATCAAACTCATCCTTGAAACCTACTTCGATTGTGAACTCATCGGAAGGCCATTCACATGGTAGTACCGGTGCGTCCCTTAGTTGAAAAGGTTCAGGCTCCCGAAAATAAAGACGGGGACCCTTCTTAGTTGAGGAACCACCATGAAACTTCCTCCTGAACATAATTTCCTTTTTCTGAAATTTTTGAAGTTCAAGAGAAAAGTGAATGAAGGCCAACCACACCTTGTAGCAACTACTCCTACTAGTGACTAGAGACCGTATCACGCGCTAAAACTACTTGGGACCAACTAAATCAACATTTCTAGCTCCAGAACATGGTCACCAAGGTAGAAAGAATACGCGAAGGATAAAGCACTAGAGCAAAAACTAATTGGACCAATGGAGGAGTCACTTACCAAGGAGTAATTTCCCCAAAACGGTTCGAAGAATGGTGCTTTGAGCAAGGAGATCGAAAATCACAGCCAAATGAGCAAGAACACGGGTTTGAGCTCCGAAACAATTTTTTCTGGAGGTGGAAAAAGAGGCTGGGAGCTGGAATGAGTGGAGGGGGTCCCTGTGGGCCCCACAAGCTTGCTAGCCGCCACCAGGGGTGTGGCGGTGGCAGGGCTTGTGGCCCACTGGACTGGCCCCCAGGCCAGCTCTCAGGCCCAATATTTTTCAAATACTCCGGAAAAAATCATACTAAGTTTTCAGGACCATCGGAGAACATTTAATTTCGAGGTATTTTTCTCTGGGACCGTAAAACAGAAAACAGGAAAAGCTAAACTAAATCTATCATTTTTCTTCTAAGCAACAGAAGAATGAAAGCTCAAAACAGAGGTATGTGACTCTTTGATTCGTGCATTTCATGGTCATCGGAAGAAATCCGTCAATGGGGTTGATCAAGTCCTCATGACAAAACCTTCTCGAATCGCAAGAGAGAACGGAGAATTTTCAAATAGTCGCTAAGTCACCTCAATGGGGATATGTATCTCCCCAACAAGCAAATCATACTTCATCTTGACACGAGGAATAGGGCATTCAAAGCTCCCAATAAGAATCGATGAAGTCTTTTTGATAGCATTGATGCAATGTACTTGATATCGTTTCCTCGGAAAGTGCACTTTGTGCTCATTACCGTTGACATGGAAAGTGACATTGCCTTTGTTGCAATCTATAACGGCTCCTGCAGTGTTCAAAAAGGGTCTTCCAAGGATGACAGCCATGGCATCGTCCTCGGGAATATCCAAGATAATAAAATCTGTTAAGATAGTGGTGTTAGCAACCACAACAGGCATATCCTCGCAAATGCCGATAGGGAAAGCAGTTGATTTTTCAGCCATTTGCAGAGAAATTTCAGTGGATGTCAACTTATCCAATTCAAGTCTATGATAAAGAGAGAGCGGCATAACACTAACACTGGCTCCAAGGTCAAATAAGGCAGTTCTTACGTAGTTTCCTTTAATGGAGCAAGGTATAGTGGGCACTCCGGGATGACCAAGTTTCTTAGGAGTTCCACCTTTGAAAGTGTAATTGGCAAGCATGGTGGAGATCTCCAGATCTGGTATCTTCTGTTTATTAGTAACGATATCTTTCATGTACTTGGCATACGGAGACATTTTGAGCATATCAGTTAACCGCATCTTCAGAAAGATGGGTCTTATCATCTCAACGAATCGCTCAAAATCCTCATCATCCTTTTTCTTGGATGGCTTAGGAGGAAATGGCATAGATCTCTGAAACCATGGCTCCCTTTCTTTACCATGCTTCCTAGCAGTGAAGTCATTCTTATCATATCTCTCAGGTTGTGGGTTATCAGGATTAACCGAAGGTTCAATCTCCACATCCTCATCATTGCTAGGTTGAGCATTATTATGAACATCATTGTCCATATTGCCACCAGGTTCATATTCATCACCAGATTGTGTTTCTGCATCACACGCAGAAATATCATTAGGTTCTTCAGGTGTGACAGTATTTGGTGAACTGGCATGTAGGTTTCTATCATCCTTCTTCTTCTCCTTAGGATGACTGGGTGTATAAGCATTGATTCCTTGAGAATCTTGATCAATTCTCTTAGGATGACCTTCAGGATACAAAGGTTCCTGAGTCATTTTGCCTCCTCTAGTAATGACTCTCACAGAGTTGTCATTTAATTCACTAAGCAAGTCATTCTGAGCTTTAAGTACTTGTTCTACCTGAGTAGTAATCATAGAGGCATGTTTACTCAGAAGCTTCAGATCATTGACATTTCTGTCTACACAAGCACTTAAATGGCTAAGCAGACGAGTACTTTGTTCCAAGTGTCTGCTAACATAATCATTGAAACTCCGTTGTTTGGCAACAAAGTTGTCAAATTCATCAAAGCATAGGCTAGCAGGTTTGTCAAAAGGAATATCACTCTCATCAAACCTACGCAGAGAATTCACTTCTACTACTTGTATCGGGTTATCGATACCATGGATCTATAGGTGGTAGATTTTTGACATCTTTAGATCTAATGCCTTTCTCTTGCATAGATTTCTTGGCTTCTTGCATATCTTCGGGACTGAGGAATAGAATACCTCTTTTCTTCGGAGTTGGCTTATTAGGTGGCTCGGGAAGAGTCCAAGCATTATCGTTGATCAACATGTTATTCAGTTGGGTCTTGGCTTGTTCTACAGTTCGTTCCGTAAAAACACAACCGGCACAACTATCTAGGTGGTCTCTAGAGGCATCGGTAAGTCCGTTATAGAGGATATCAAGTATCTCGTTCTTCTTAAGAGGGTGATCAGGCAAAGCATTCTGTAGCTGGACTAGCCTCCCCCAAGCTTTTGGGAGATTCTCTTCTCTGAGTTGAGCAAAGTGGTATATTTCCTGCAAGGCAGCTTGCTTCTTATGGGCAGGGAAATATTTCTCACAGAAGTAATAGACCATATCCTGGGGACTACTCACACATCCAGGAGCAAGAGAGGTGAACCAGCCTTTAGCGTCATCCTTTAGAGAGAAGGGAAACAACTTAAGGATATAGTAGTGGCGGATCTTCTCCTCATTACTAAAAAGGGTGGCTATATCATGTAGTTTGCCAAGATGGGATACGACCGTCTCAGACTCAAAACCGTGAAAAGGATCAGACTCGACTAGAGAGATTATCTCAGGATCGATAGAGAATTCATAATCCTTATCGGTGATAAAGAGAGGTAAAGTGGAAAACTTCGGATCGTATTTCATCCTAGCTTTCAGAGATTTTTCCTTCCACTTGAGAAGTAATTTCTCAACGTCATAGGCATCCTTACACGCAAGAAAATCCTCAGCTATCTCTCCCTCCATAACATAACCCTCGGGTATATCAGGCAATTCATATCTAGGAGAGCTAGATCTAACAGGAGCAAAAGTGGGTTCTATCTCAATAGTATCGGCAGTTTCAGAAGCATCACGAGCATTGGCAGTAACTCTAGCAATATGAGCATCTAGGAACACCCCTAGTGGAACATCAGGCAAAGCAGTATCTCTAGCAGTATCAAGCATAGCATCATCACGCAAAATAGCATCTCTAGCATCATCAGGCAAAGCAGTATCAAGCCTAGCATCTCTAGCAGTATCAAGCATAGCATCATCAGGCAAAGGAGTATCAAGCATAGCATCCCTAGCAGTATCAGGCATAGCATCATCAGGCATAGTATCAAGCATAGTATCTCTAGCAGTAGCATCATAAGCATCATCAAGCACAGGCGACATATCAAGATTTCTAGTAGGAGGTGATGTCGCAAACTTACTCATAATTGAAGGTGAATCAAGTGCAGAGCTAGATGGCAGTTCCTTACCTCCCCTCGTAGTTGAGGGCAAGACTTTGGTTTTCGGATCCTTCAGATTCTGCATAGTGATGAACACATGTAAATCCCAAGTAACTCAGAGAATATAGCAATACCTCCCTGGCAACGGCGCCAGAAAAATGCTGACTCCATGACAACAGACCTTCCCCTGCAACGGCACCAAAAGAATGCTGCTAGCACTCTCCGGCAATCAAAACTAGAAGAATGTTGTTGACGGCCCACCAGCGCATGGGATCGTAGCAGTTTTTGAGGGTAGAGTATTCGACCCAAATTTCTTGATCGCCAAACAGGAGGTGAGAGAATACTCTCGAGTATTAGCAGCTGAATGCGTCAGAGACACGGCAGACTATTTCTAACGATTGTATCAATGGCGCCAAGTTGCCTCGTTGACGGAAATTGTCGGTTCCCGCAAACGACCAGCATACTAAAATTGTAGCAGGTAACAACAGTGTAACGAGTAATAGTAGCGGCAAGGAACATCAGTAGTCACAGCAGTAGCAAGTAGCAACAGTAGCAAGCGATAGTAGTAGCAACAGTAGCAGCAGAGCAAGACAAGTAACACTAGCAAAGCAAGACAAGTAACAACAGCAGAGCAAGACAAGTAACAACAGCAGAGCAAGAGAAGTAACAGCAGCAGTAGGACAAACTCGTAGGCAATACGTCGGTGATTTGTTTGGATGATATTCATCATGCAATAGTTATAACACAGAGAGATATGTGGCTAGCTCCCATTCGCCAATGTGCTGTAGGCATGCATTCCGTATGTCGTCATACGTGCTTAGGGAAAAGAACTTGCATGACATCTATTGTCCATCCCTCCCGTGGCAGCGGGGTCCAAAAGGAAACTACGGGATATTAAGGTTCTCCTTTTAATAAAGAACCGGAGCAACGCATTAGCACTTGGTGAACACATGAACTCCTCAAACTACGGTCATCACCGGGAGTGGTTCCGGTTATTGTCACTCCGGGGTTGCCGGATCATAACACATAGTAGGTAACTACAACTTGCAAGATCGCATCTAAAACAAACATATATTGGTGACAACATAATAATTTCAGATCTGAAATCATGGCACTCTGGCCCTAGTGACAAGCATTAAGCATGGCAAAGTAGTAGCAACATCAATCTCAGAACATAGTGGATACTAGGGATCAATCCCCATCAAAACTAACTCGATTACATGATAGATCTCATCCTACTCATCACCGCCCAGCAAGCCTACGAATAGATTACTCACAAACGATGACGAGCTTCATGGAATTGGAGAGGGAAGAAGGTTGATGATGATGATGGTGACGATTTCCCCTCTCCGGAGCCCAAAACGGACTCCAGATCTGCCCTCCAGATGAAGAACAAGATGTGGCGGCGCCTCCGTGTTGCAAACGCAACGAAATCTTCTCTCTTGATTTTTTCTGGGACGAAAGTGAACTTATAGAGGTGAGATTGGGGGCGGCAGAGCCACGTGGGCCCCACGAGCTTGCCATCCGCCACAAGGGGGGTAGCGGTGGCAGGGCTTGTGGCCCACTGGCCCACCTCCTCTGGTGGATCTTTGCGCAGGTATTTTTCATATTTTCCAAAAATGTTCCCCGTAAATTTTCACGACGTTCTGAGAACTTTTTTCTGCACAAAAATAACACCAAGGCAATTCTGCTGAAAACAACGTCAGTCCAGGTTAGTTCCATTCAAGTCATCCAAATTAGAGTCCAAAACAAGGGCAAAAGAGTTTGGAAAAGTTGATATGAGGGAGACGTATCAGTGTGCCACAACATCTCATGTAGATCGAAAACTCCTTTTTGTAAGCGTCATAACATTTCACAGTAGGCTCTTTTACCCATGATATCAGTAGTTCTTCTAGCATTAGCTGAAAGTAAATGTCGATGTGTCATCTCCAGGTTGCTTCGGGCCTTGGATAATCATTGAGATCATGATGTATTTTTTCTTCATACACAATCAAGGAGCAAGGTTATATATGCACACAAGCACCGGCCATGTGTCATGCGTGGTGCTCATATCGCGAAAAGGATTCATCCCATTAGTACACTCCCGAGCCTTATACTTCTAGGATCCTTGGCAAAGTCATCAAACTTTTTGTTGACTAATTCCCACAGAGCCCCATCTTTCGGTTGCCTGATATATTTATCCGCAGTTTGCTCAACATGATGCCACCACACCCTCTTTGCCTCTCTAGGGTTGCAAACAATTGCCTCAACCTTGGAATTAGAGGCAAGTACCAAACTGTTGGGGGACGTTGCATGGGAAACAAAAAAAATCCTACGCACACACAAGATATATCCATGGTGATGAGCATCGACGAGAGGAGCGATTGGATCCACATACCCTTGTAGATTGCTAAGTGGAAGCATATATAATGTGGTTGATGTAGTCGAACATCTTCGCAGTCCAATCATGATCCATCCCACAATCTCGACATGATCTGTCCCGAGATCCCATCACGATACATCCCGATCTAGTGCCAAATTGACGGCACCTATGCATTCAACAACATACAACTCGATGATGTTCTCCACCTTCTTGATCCAGTAAGAGGGGGAGGAGAGGTAGCTGAGTTCTCCCTCAACACGATGGCATCGCGATGGTGTTGGTGGAGCTGATCCAGCAGGGCTGCACCATGCGCTACCGTATCGATCTAGAGGTGGAACAAACTAGAGGAGGGAGAGAGAGAGTTGCCAATGGCCTATTTGGGTGCGGCTGCGCCCCATGTACTTTTCGGGTGCGGCTGCCCGCTCTCTTCTCCAATATATATAGGAGGGAAGGGAAGGGGTGGTGCCCTAAGGAAAATCCCTAGGGTTGGCCTGCGGCTCCAAGAGGAGGAGTCCTCCTCCTCCTATTCAGGCTCCTCACCACCTCCTCACTGTGGGTGCATAGGCCCATAAGGGCTGGCTGCCCAGCCCACCACGGGCTGGTGCGCCACCTCTTAGGCCTATGTGCCCCCCCGGAGTGTGGCCCCTCCCGGTGAACCCCCGGAACCCATTCGACACTCCTGGTACTTTGTCGGTAATGCCTGAAATCTTTCCGGAACCCATACACCTCTTTCCTATATATCAATATTCGTTTATGGACCATTCTGGAACTCCCCGTGACGTCCGAGATCTCATTCAGGACTCCGAATAACCTTCGGTCACCAACATACATAACTCAACTATATCGAAACATCACTGAACATTAAGTGTGCACACCCTACGGGTTCGAGAACTATGTAGACATGACCTGAGACACTCCCCGGTCAATAACAAATAGCGGGACCTGGATGCCCATATTGGATTCTACATATTCTATGAAGATCTTTATTGGTCGAACAATGATGTTAAGGATTCAATCAATCCCGTATACTGTTCCCTTTGTCCATCAGTATGTTACTTGCCCGAGATTTGATCGTCGGTATCTTCATACCTAGTTCAATCTCGTTACCAGCAAGTCTCTTTACTCATTCTGTAATACAAGATCCCACGACTAAATCCTTTGTCACATTGCTTGCAAGTCATTATGATGTTGTATTACCGAGTGGGCCCTAGAGGTACCTCTTCATCATATGGAGTGACAAATCCCAGTATCGATTAATGCCAACCCACCAGACACCTTTGGAGATACCTATAGAGCACCTTTATAGTCACCCAGTTATGTGTGATGTTTGATACACACAACGCACTCCTCCGGTTCCCAGGATTTCATGATCTTATGGTCATATAAACAAATACTTGACATGCAGAAAAACAGTAGCAATACACTGACAGATCACATGCTATGTTCATAGTTCCAGTCTTGTCCATCACATCACTCTCCTAATGACATGATCTTGTTATCAAATGAAAACTCATGTCTATGGTCAGGAAACCTTGACCATGTTTGATCAACGAGCTACTCCTTAGAGTCTCACTAGGGACAGTGTGTTGTCTATGTACTCACACGTGTGTTTGAGTTTTCGATCAATACAATTATAGCATGGATAATAAACTATTATCATGACCAAGGAAATATAATAATACATAATTTGTTATTGCCTCTAGGGCATATTTGCAACAGTCTCTCACTTGCACTAGAGTCAATAATCTAGTTCACATCACTATGTGATTCACACCCAATAAGTTCTGGGGTTAACAATGTTTTGCTTGTCAGAGAGGTTTTAGTCAATGGGTTTGAACCTTTCAGATCCGTCTGTTCTTTTGAAATCTCTTTGTCATACTATAGATGGTGCTACCACACTCTATTTGGAACTATTCCAAAGGACTGTTCCATTATATGAAACCGGTCTCCTACTCAGAGTCATCCTGATTGGTGTCAAAGCTTGCATCGACGTAACCCTTTACGGCGAAATCTTTTATCACCTCCATAATTGAGAAACATTTCCTTAGCTCTCAAGTTACTAAGGATAATTTCGACCGCTGTCAAGTGATCCATACCTGGATCCCTCTTGTAGCCCTTGACCGACTCATGGAAAGGCACACATCAGGTGCGGTACATAGCAAGGCATACTATAGAGCTTATGGCTAAGGCATAGCGGATGACTTTCGTACTTTCTATTTCTTCTACTATGGTCGAGCTTTGACTTCTTTGACTTGTCTATTTTGAACTCCTTCAAAATTTGTCAAGGTCTTGATATATTTTGAATATTTGATTGGGTGTTTTAACAAGCGTCTTGATCTATCTCGGTAGATCTTGATGCTCAATGTTCAAGTATCTTAATGCATGTTTTCTTTTGAAAAACTCCTTTCAAACAACCCTATATGCTTTCCAAAAATTCTACATTATTTCTGATCAACAATATGTCAACCACATATATTCATAAAAAATTCTATAGTTCTCCCACTCACTTTCTTAGAAATACAAGTTTCTCATAAACTTTGTATAAACCCAAAAGCTTTGATCATCAGGTTAAAGCGTATACTCCAACTCCGAGATGCTTGCTCCAGTCCATAAAACCATTGCCTGAGCTTGTAGACTTGTTAGCATCCTTAGGATCGACAAAATCTTCTGGTTGGATCACATACATCCTTTCCTCAAGGAAACCGTCAACGAAACAATGTTTTGTCATCCATGTGCCAGATTTCATAATCGAAAATGCAGCAACTGCTAACATAATTACAACATATTTTAGCATCGCTACGAGTGAGAATGTGTCGTCATATTGAACTCCTTGAACTTGTCGAAAACCTCTTTGCAACAACTCGAAATTTCTAAATGGTAACACTTACCATCATTGTCTGTCTTCCTTTTAAAGATCCATTTGTACTTAATGGCCTTACGACCATCAAGTAATTCTTCCAAAGTCAAACATTTTCTTTCATACATGGATCCTATCCCGTATTTATCTTTGTAAATATTGATGCTCAATGTGCAAGTAGCTCAATCCAGGTTTTACTTTGAAAAACTCCTTTCAAACAACCCTTTATGCTTTCTAGAAATTCTACATTATTTCCGATCAATAATATGTCAACCACATATACTCATCAGAAATTCTATAGTGCTCCCACTCAATTTCTTGGAACTACAAGTTTCTTATAAACTTTGTATAAACAAAAAAGCTTTGATCATCTTATCAAAGCGTATATTCCAACTCCGAGATGCTTGCTCCAGTCCATAGAAGGATCGGTGGAGCTTGCAGACTTGTTAGCATCCTCAGGATTGACAAAACCCTCTAGTTGTATCACATACAACCTTTCCTCAAGGAATTCGTCGAGGAAACAATGTTTTGACATCCTGTCTGCAAGATTTTTTAAATAATACAACAATTGCTAACATAATTCCAGCATCGCTACGAGTGAGAAAGTCTCATGATAGTCAATTCTTTTTTCTTGTCGGAAACATCTTTGCAACAAGTCGAGCTTTCTAAATCACTACAAGAATCATCTTCTTTGTCGTCTTCCATCACGGACGACAACGAGGATTCCACCGACGACATTGACCAATCTGCAAACGGCAAAGAGAACACCTATCGGCAAAGATTCTGCATCAGCTTACGACGGCATTGTAGCTTCTTTGCCGTCAGCCTACCCTAAGCGGACGGGAAAGCTCTTTGCCGTCAGGGTCAGACACTGAGCAGTCGACAAAGAGTTTGAGACGGCAGCTGATAGACGACGACTCCGTTAGGGCTAACGGAGGATCTTCCATCTACTTCCCTCCGCATCTTTGTCGTCTTTTTCCCTCCCCATCTTTGCCATCTACTTCTATGGGCCAGCACATGGTTGGGCCAGCGCCTGTCGGCTTCTTTGTCGTCTGCCTCCATACCGCTTTGTCGTCAGCCTCCCGGGGCAGCTGCTGCTGTCCAGGTTGCACAGTTGGGCGCCACGTGGCACCTTTGCAGTCAGTTGACTGATAGCAAATGCCTTTGCCATCATTTGGCGGACGGCAAAGAGCAGTTATTGTCACATTTTTGTTTATTTTTTCTATTTCATAACACATATATATATAGTTCATAGCACATATATGATATATAGGTCACACCACATATATGATATACATATAAACTTCATCAATGCCATTTGTTCATCAATGTACATTACATATATCGAAAGAACCAACACATACAAAGTTTCATCCATATATACATACATATAGTTCCACATATATTATTCATCCATATATACATATACATATAGTTCCACATTGTTCATCAACTCAAATAAAAACTAGAACTAAAGCACTCCAATGCCAGCTTCCATGCATGTAGTACATCCAATCTGCAAAATGGGAATAAGAAAGTCAGAAGAAGAAGAACAACAACATATATATGACAAATAAGCTAAATTGAAGAAGAACGAGAAGAAACAAGAAGAGAAGAAGGAGAAGAAAAACAAGAATAAGGAGGAGGAGAAGAAGGAGAAGGAGAAGGAGAAGGAGGAGGAGAAGAGGAGAAGAAGAAGGAGAGAAGAAGAAGGAGAAGAAGGAGGGCTCCTTCTCCTTCTTCTCCTCCTTCTCCTTGTTCTCTTCTTCTTCTCCTCCTCCTTATTCTCCATCTCCTTATCTTCTTTTTCTCTTCTTCTTTTTCTTCTTCCTTTTCATTTCTCCTCTTCTCCTCTTCTTGGAGCTAAATTAGCTAACTATGTCTTTTTGGAGCTAAATGGGCTAATTATGTCATTATAGAGGAAAACAAGCTAAGTATATAATATTAATGAGCTAACCAAGGTTCTTATGTCATTGTGAGCTTATAATGTCTTTTTGGAGCTAAATGGGCTAATTATGTCATTGTTGTGGAAAATAAGGTAAGGAGAATAAGAAAGAGGAGAAGAAATAGGAGGAGGAGGAGAAGAAGAAGAAATCAAGAAGAAGGGAAGAAGAAGGAGAAGGAGGAGAAGGTCTTCTCCTCCTTCTCCTTCTTCTCATCCTCCTTCTCCTACTCCTCCTTCTCCTTCTTCTTCTCTTCTTCTTCTTCTTCTTATTCCTTATTTTCATTTTTCCTATTTCTTCTCCTCTTCTCCTCTTCTTGGAGCTAAATTATCTAAGGGTAGGTCCTTTCGGAGCTATCTTGGGTAAAATAGGAGAGAACTTAGCTAAGTATAGGTCATTTTCTATTAAATAGGCCATTTTGGAACTAACTAAGCTAATTATGTCATTTAGGTGGAAGACTAGCTAACTATAGGTCCTTTCGGAGCTAACTTGGGTAAAATAGGTCATTTCGGAGCAAACTATGCTTATTAAGCCATTTTGGAGCTAGCTAAGCTAAATATAGGCCATTTAATACCTAAGTTAACGAGAATAGGTCATCTTGGAGCTACGTAAGCCTTATTATGTCATTTAGGAGATAACTTAGCTAAGTATAGATCATTTTTGTTAAATAGGCCATTTTGGAGCTAACTAAGGTTATTATGTCATTTATGTGGAAGCCTAGCTATGTATAGGTCCTTTCGGAGCTAACTTGCGCAAAATAGGTCATTTCGGAGCATTGTTGGGGAAAATAAGTTAAGAAGAATAAGAAAGAGGACAAGAAAGAGTAGAAGGAGAAGAAGAAGAAGAAAACAAGAAGGAGGAGAAGAAGAAGAAGAAGGAGAAGGAGGAGAAGGAGAATAAGAAGGGTCCTTCTCCTCCTTCTTCTCCTACCCCTCCTTCTCCTTCTTCTTCTCTTCTTCTTCGTAATCTTCTTCCTTCTTTTCATTTTTCCTATTTCTTCCCCTCTTGATGGAGCTAAATTATCTAATTATGTCTTTTTGGAGCTAAATTGGCTAATTATGACATTTTTGAGGAAAACAAGCTAAGAATATAATATTGATGAGCTAACCAAGGTTTTTTCTTATTTCTTCTCCTCTTCTCCTCTTGTTAATACTAGTTTATAATGACCATTGAAATGATACTCAACGTGCCAATCGCAGAGAAGACGGGCATCGGCGGACGAACTTGACCTGCCATGATAAAGATTAAAAGAAATTAGTACAACATAATCACTATCATGAATAATAATATGTACATATATAATTGAAGTTGTGAATCTTACAAAATAATAAACATCATCAATAAATGTATCATCATCATCACTAGCACGCATGTCTTCATGAATGACGTGCTCATCGGGTTCAACAACATGAAGTTGTGGAAGGCCTTTCTGTAATCGGTCAAGCATTGACAGGTCATCCGCATGAGTAAACTCTTCTAGTTCTAGCTCTGTTGGTTCCGGCTCAGGGGTGAAGTCGGATTCATTGTCGCTGTCTACTTCCATGTTCTGGGGTGAAGCACGGCGGTTCTTGAAACGTTTTTTGGAAAGACATGTTTCTTGGAAGAATTCTCCATGATATGTGTCTAGGTTAATGTGAGGTACATAATCCTGTTCGTTTGGGAGACGTGGTCTAACATGTGGCGGCACTTCATAAACAACATACAAACCTTCTAGATTCTTATCAGATTGGCATGCCCACGGTAGATAGAAAACTTGGGTCGCCTGTTGAGCCGTAATATAGACATCGGGAACATCTAAATGGGTGTTTGGATTGATTTCGACTAGTCCTATATGTTCATAAGTCCTTCTAGTCTCCTTCGGCTGGAACCAATAACATTTGAAGACTACGATGTTTGGTGGGTTTTCACCATTGAATTGCAGTTCATAAATTGCTTCACCTCTTCCATAATACTCGATAACACCTTCGCTGTTAGCACAGACACCACAATTTGTACATTTCCGGTCGGGCATAGATAGCTCTTTGCCAAAGGTACGAAAGAGATACCCGTTGATGTTGTATTTCTCAAATGAACTAACCTTATAGTCATAACCATTAGCGGCTTGTCTTAATTCAGTGTCCATAGACTCTGAATTAGCCTACAAGTTTAATACGAAACGATTGTTGCATTAGCCACAAGTTAGAACAAGAAATGAAATGGTCCATTATTGATAATTACCGTTTGTTTGAACCAAGAGATGAAACCGGGATAGCCGCCTCCTGTCTTTGCCAAAAGCTCATACTCTTCGATGGAATCATTTTCGATCACCGCTCCATCCGAGAATTTGGCGGCGTATCGGCTGTATGAAATATCCGGGAATAAGAGCAGTTCAAAGGAATTAGAAGTTACGGGAAAATGTGCCGAGAACTTACTCGATGTACGGCCGCACTTCTGTTAGGTTGTTGAAGATATACAACGAGATATTCCACCATTCTTCGACGTCCAACGTTACCGGCCGGTGCGAGCTTCCCTTTGAATAGGCTGAGGTTGGACCTACCTTTTTTAGGGTCTGCATCATTGTGCCGAGGCTTCGGATTATGCAAATGATCATTTTTGGTTTCATAGTGTGCTGCCTCAAAGTTTGCCACCTCCTCAGTAATGAAAGCCTCAGCCATCGATGCTTCAATTCTACGCTTATTTTTACATTTAGCTAGAAGCGTCTTCTGCATCCTCTCAGTTGTATAGCACCAACGATTTTGCACGGTCCCACCCAATCTTGCCTCGGTCGGTAGATATAAAATCAAATGATGCATTGGACTAAAGAAGCCTGGCGGAAAGATCTTCTCTAACTTGCACAACAACTCCGGTGCAAACTCCTCCATGTCATCTACCACGCCAGGCGACAATTCTTTCGCACAAAGAACACAGAATAAATAGCTCAGCTCCGCCGGTACTAGCCATTCATTCTCGGGAATAAAGCCACGTAACATCACCGGCATTACCCGCTCTAGCCATATGTGCCAATCATGACTCTTGAGACCAAAGATTTTTAATTTTTCAAGACTCGCTACCCTCTTTAGATTCGCTACATACCCATCGGGGAACATCTAGTGCATTTTGACCCACAAGATAATTTCCCTCATAGCTGGCCTTCCAAGATGGAACCAGGCCTTTGGCTTCGACCACTTCTGCTTTCCTTTGCCTTCTCGCAGGTTTTGTAACGGTCTATGACATAGTGTCTCTTGGTCGACTCTAGCCTTAGTATTATCCTTTGTCTTCCCATCTATGTCGAACAATGTACCAAAAGTAGCATGTCCGATATTCATCTCAGTGTGCATCATGACGATATTGTGTGGAAGAAGGAGGTCTTTGAAGTAAGGCAGATCCTAGAAGCATGGCTTGTGAGTCCAGGAGTGTTTTGAATTATACCCCTTGAAATGCCATGGACGCTCTGGATTTGGCTCGAGGGCGTTTAACTAATCCAGGATCTACTGGACTGTCAACGCAGGTGGTGCCAAGTTTTTGACAACTTTACCTTTCGTAAAGTTCTTCTTGTCTTTTCTGAACTGATGGTCAGGATCAAGGAACTGTCTATGCAAGTCAAAGCAAGAATACTTCCGACCCTCCTGCAACCAATGAAACTGAAGAGCTGCCTTGCATTGGGGGCACAGGAACCTTCCATGCACACACCATCCAGAGAATAGCGCATACGCCGGCAAGTCATGCATAGAGTACATGCACCACACATGCATTTTGAAAGTTTTTTTCTAGCCGCATCGTATGTCTTGACCCCAGTATCCCAAGCTTCTTCCAATTCATCCTTAAGAGGCCGCAGGTACACATTTGTATTCTTCCCCGGATAATTGGGCCCTGGAATTATCAACATTAGAAATATGTTCTTTCTTTGCATAATCTTCCCGGGGGGTAGATTGAGTGGAATGACAAATACAGGCCAACAACTGTATTGGGTTGCTGTCATGCCGAATGGATTAAAACCATCTGTGGCGACGCAGACTCGAGGATTCCCTTGATTTGCCGCTTTATCCTGACGCAATCCATCATAATGTTTCCACGCTTCCCCATCCGATGTGTGTACCGCCATCTTATTACCATCCGCATCTAGTTCGATCCTTTTGCCCAGTTTGTGCCATGTCATCTGTCTGGCTGTCTCTTCGACCATGAAAAGATGTTGAAGCCCTGGTACGATTGGCATATAACGAAGAACACTAACTACGATTTTGGTCTGCATCTTCTCACCCATACCGTTGTCTACCACAAGATACCTGCAAGACTCGCAATTGGGACAATAGTCCAAGTGTGCATACTTCTTCCTAAATAAGACACATCCTTTCTCACATGCATCTATCGTCTCATAGGGCATCTTAAGTACACGAAGTATTTTGTCTGACTGGTACAGGTTTGCAGGCATGACGTGGCCTTTGTGTAGGAAGCGTCCAAATAGTGTCATCATCGCGTCGTAGCATTCTCTTCCCAAGTTGAACTGAGCCTTCAGAGCCATTACTTGTGCAATTGCATCCAGCTGACAAAGCTTAGTGTGCTCATTTTGAAGACTCCAACATTTCATAGAAGGCCTTTGCAGATTTCTCCAGCCCATCTTCCGAATCCCGAGCATCATCAAAGTCTTGCACCATGTCTTCGATCCCGGTACCATGCTCGTCGGTGCAACGGCAGACCACCTCAGCTCTGGTGCATTGTATAGACTCACCATGAAATTTCCACACCGTATAATTAGGCTTAAAACCCCTCCTCTGCCGGTGTTTAATCATTACAGCCTATGTCATCTTTTTATAGTTGTCGCATCCACGACAGGGGCAATAGTTCCTTTCCTGGCCATTTGCAAATGCAGCTTTCACAAATTCCTTGGTTTTTAGAAACCATTCTTTCGTCATCTCTTTCTGACTAGGGTGACCGGTATACATCCACGCACGATCACTCATCTTGCCTAGCTACTAAAGACACAAGAAATATATTTATATATAATTTAATATATATATTCATCAGTTAATCAAGTTCGCCATTTTTATTACGTGCATGCAACCTACACGCTAATAGGTAAAGATAGGTCCTAATCCCACCCGAGTATGTGTTGATTGGATTCGTTTTCCCATGCTCTCCTCCGGATCCAATGCAAAATTTCGGCAGCACCTCCCCGTTGTTCTCCTGATACACGTCTCCGCAATAAACGGAGAGGATGTGTATCCGAAGAACAACAGGGAGGCATTGACAAAATTATGCATCGGATCCGGAACAAAGCATATGGGAAAACGAACCTAGTCTACACATACTCGGGTTGTCCATGGATAATGTTGGACAATTTGAAAGAATCACGGTTATAAATATAACCAAATGCACGCATATTTATAACCGTAACCCTTTCGAACGGGAGACGCATACTTGTCATGCATACTGATAAATTAATTTAATGACCTAAATCTAGCAAGTTTCATCCGAAAACCGACCCAGAGTAAATGAAGGGGCGAGGAGGAGATGACATTTGTACTAACCCACGAATGCAGGGGCGGAGATCGTGCAACACACGGGGAGGTCTTCACACAGCAGACCTCACAGCGATGAGACAACTGTCACATGTAAATCCACCCGATCAACACAAATATGCTAATTATGTCTAACTACGTCATTTTAGGGTAAAACGAGCTAAGAATATAATATTCATGATCTAACCAAGGTTTTTATGCCATTTTGAGCTTATCCTGTCATTTTGGAGGATAATTAGCTAAACAAGCTAAAAAATAAGGAGGAGAGAATAAGGAGAAGGAGGGCTCCTTCTCCTCCTCCTCCTTCTCCTTCTTTTTCTCTTCTTCTTCTTTTCATTTTTCCTCTTTCTTCTCCTCTCTTCTTCTTCTTCTCCTTCTTCTTCTTCTTCTCCTCCTCCTCCTCTTCCCCCCTTCTTCTTCTTCTTCTTCTTCTTCTTCGTCTTATTTATATTTCTATTTTTCTTTATCCTCTTCTTCTACTTATTCTTCTTTTTTCTCTTATTCTCCTTCTTAATTTTTTCTTCTTCTCTTCTTCTTCTCTTCTTCTTTTCTTCTTCTCCTTCTTATTTTTTCTTCTCTTCTTCTTCTTCTTCTTCTTCTCCTTCTTATTTTTTTCTTCTCCTCCTCTTCTTCTTCTTCTTCTTCTTCTTCTTCTTCTCCTTCTTATTTTTTTCTTCGCCTCTTCTTCTTCTTATTCTTCTTCTTCTTATTATTCTTCTTCTTCTGCTCCTCCTCCTCACCCTCTTCTGCTCCTCTTCTCCTCCTCCTCCTCTTCTTCTTCTTCCTCCAAAAAACACGTAACAACAAGTTAATTTCCCATGGGGGTGTGGGGGTGTGGGGGCTCACCGGCAGGGGCGGCTGTGTCGTCGTGGGCGGCGAGGCCGGGAGGCCGGGGGTGTTGGGGGCGGCGGGGCGGCGCCAGTGGTGTAGGGTCTACGGGGCGTCGTCGGGGGTCCATGGGGCATCGGGGCGGCGCCGGGGGCGGTGGGCCGGCGGCGACGGGGCTGTGGGGCACCGGCGGGGGTCGAGGGAGAGGATGGGAAGAGAGTGGTTGTTTGAGAGAGAGAGAGAGGGCCGGGGTGGATCAAGACGCCGTTAGTAAATTAGGAAGCTTTGTCGTCCGCTAGAAGACGACAAAGAAACGACTATAGTTTGACGTAATATTACCTCGGCCAGGAGGGCCGAGTCCACATCTTTGCCGTCTTCTGTCCTCATCTTTGCCGTCTTCGGCTGATGGCAAAGAATTGACTGATGGCAAAGACATTCTTTGCCATCAGCCAGTTCTTTGTCGTCTGCTTTGTCGGAGCTGACAGCAAAGACACTCTTCGCCTCAGCCAGCAGACGACAAGATTTGGTAGACGGCAAAAAACTGAATTCCAGTAGTGAATAGTGACTTTCATCTTCATCGTCTATCTTACTTTTAAAGTTCCATCTGTACTTGATAGTCTTACGACCATCAAGTAGTTCTTCTAAAGGCCACACTTTGTTTTCATACATGGATCCTCTCTCGGATTTCATGGCCTCTAGCCATTTGTTGGAATCCGGGCCCACCATCGCTTCTCCATAGCTTGTAGGTTCATTGTTGTACTGCAACATGACCTCCAAAACAGGATTACCGTACCACTCTAGAACACTACGTGTCCTTGTCGACCTATGAGGTTTGGTAGTAACTTGATGTGAAGCTTCATGATCACCATCATCAGCTTCCACTTTAACTGGTGTAGGCGCCATAGGAACAATTTCATGCGCCCTTCTACTCTCTCGTTGAAGTGACAATTCAAAAACATCATCAAGCTCCGCCATTCTCCCACTCAAAAACCTCTTTTGAGACAAACCCTTACTCGAGAAAGGAACCGTTTTCATCAACAAAACACTTTGCTTTCGGATCAACAAAACACTTTGCTTTCGGATCTGAGATAGGAGGCATACCCAACTGATTCCTTTGAGTGTCCTATGAAGATGCAATTATCTACTTAGATTTCGAGCTTATCAGGCTAAAGCCTTTTGACATAAGCATCACAACCCCAAACGTTAAGAAACGGCAGCTTAGGTTTGTCTAAACCATAGTTCATACGGTGTCATCTCAACGGAATTAAATGGTGCCCTATATAAGGTAAATATGGTTGTCTCTAATGCATAACCCCATAACTATAGTGGTAATTCGATAAGAGACATCGTAGTATCCACCATATCGAATAGGGCGCGGCTATGACGTTCAGACACACCATCACACTATAGTGTTGCAGGTGGCATGAGTTGCAAAACAATTTCCACATTGTATACCAAACTCGCAACTCAGATATTCCTCTTCCTGATCACATCGTACACACATTATCCTCTTGTCACGACGATTTTCAACTTCACTCTGAAATTGCTTGAAGTTTTCAATTTTTCCGACTTGTGATTCATCAAGCAAATAGACCTGTATCCACTCAAATCATCAATGAAGTAAGAACATAATGATATCCACTGCGTGCCTCAACACTCATTGGACTGCATTCATCCAAAATGTAGTATTTTCAATAAGTCATTTGCTCTTTCCATCTCACTCGAAAACGAGGCCTTTAGTCATCTTGCCCATGTGGCATGATTTGCATTTCTCAAGTGATTCAAAATCAAGTGAGTCCAAAAGATCCATCTGCATGGAGTTTCTTCATGCATTTATACCAATAGGCATGGTTTGCATGTCTCAAACGATTGAAAAACGAGTGAGTCCAAGGATCCATCAGCATGGAGCTTCTTCATGTGTTTTATACAAATATGACTTAAGCGGCAATGCCACAAGTAAGCAGTACTATCATTACTACTTTGTATCTTTTGGTCATCAATATTATGAACATGTGTATCACTACGACCGAGATTCAGTAAACCATTTATATTAGGTGGATGACCATTGATGGTATTATTCAAGTAAACAGAGTAACCACTATTGTCTTTAAATGAATAATCGATTGCAATAAACACAATCCAAACATGTTCATGATCAACGTGATCACCAAACAACATTTAGGTTTAACACTAACCCCGAAGGTAGAGGGAGCGTGCGATGATGATCATATCTACTTTGGAAACACTTCCAACACACATCTTTAGCTAGTCACCGTCTATTCCGTAGCTTTTATATCGAGTTACTAACATTTAGCAACTGAACCGGTATCTAATACACATGTGCTACTAGGAGGACTAGTAAAGTACACATCAATAACATGTATATCTAATATACTTCTGTTGATGTTTCCAGTGTTCTTATCTACCAAGTGTCTAGGGCACTTCCGCCTCAGTGACCATTCCCCTCATCATAGAAGCACATAGTCTCGGGTTTGGGTTCAACCTTGGGTTTCTTCATTGGAGTGGACACCGACTTGTCATTCTCGAAGTTTACCTTCTTTCCCTTCCCCTTCTTGAAACTAGTGGTTATACTAACCATCAACACTTGATGCTCCTTCTTGATTTCTACCTTCGCGGTGTAAAACATCATGAATAGCTCAAGGATCATCTTCTCCATCCCTGGTATGCTTAAGTTCATCATGAAGCTTAGTACCATGGTGACAGTGACTTTGGAGAACTATTTCAATCACTATCTCATCTGGAAGATGAACTCCCACTCGATTCAAGTAATCGTAGCACCCATACAATCTGAGCACCCGCTCAACGATTTAGATTTTATCCTTTACTTTGTAGGCAAAGAATCTTGTTGGAGGTCTCATACCTCTTCAAGATGTGCACGAGCCTCAAATCCTAATTTCGGCTCTTGGAACATCTCCTATATTCCACAACGTTCAAAAATGTCTTGGGCGCCTCAATTCTAAATTGTAAATCATCACACACTGAACTATCATGTAGTGAGCAAAACGTGTGTGTCACATGTTTGTAACATCTTCAGACGACGCTTGGGGTAGCTCGCCGAGTGGTGCATTAAGGGTATAAACCTTCTGCGCAGCAATGTGGGACAATCCTTGGTTATAATTGCTACCATCATCTTTCAAATTAGTTTTCTCTAGGAACATATAAAAACAGGGGATCTACAGCGCAAGTTAATCATCTACAACATAATTAGCAAAGACATTTTTGACTATGTTCATGATAATGACTTGAATTAATCATATTACTTCAGAACTCCCACTCAAATTGACATCCCTCTAGTCATTAGAATGGTACTTGATCCAAAATCACCAACCCATGTCCGATCGAGGTGGCTTCAATGGTGAACATCTCTATTTTGATCATATCTACTATGTGACTCCTGTGACTCATATATGTACATGCTAGGCTCGTCATGTTTAACCCGAGTGTTCCGCATGTGCAAAACAGTCTTGCACCCGTTGTATGTGAATGTAGAGTCTATCACATCCAGTCATCACGTGGTGTCTCAAAACGATGAAATTTTGCAACGGTGCACCCTCAGGGAGAACACAATTTTATCTTGAAATTTTAATGAGGGATTGTAAGTGCATCTAGTGCCCCTTAGTGATTTTGGTGGATTGAAGACTTATATGTTAAGAGTCTGATATGTTTGTAAGTGTACGAAGGCTCTATAAGTGGCTGAGGAGTTTGAGTTGTTCGAAGTAGATCGACCCCTAAAATTTATGTCTTCGTGTGAGGACTTTGGTCATTCCTTGAAGACATTGATATCGAATAAATTGCGAAGAAATTGATAGTCCTCATGAAGACATTGATGATGAGGAATTCGGTGTGTCCGGAAAAAATTGTATGAAGACTTTGAAGCTTGAATATTTAATATTTATGTTTCATTTTCTTCTTTCTTGAGTCATAGGAACATCACACTGTTAAAGGGCGTGGAGGTAAAACTAAGGAAAGAATATCCTCATGATGCTCAACTCAAACCGACACCTACCTGATCCTCCACGTGAGGAATATGACAGACATGAGGACTTTCACAGTTGAAAGTTCCGACCGTTGTCGCGTCGCGCGCCACCTATCCCAAAATCTTATCTACCGAATGGTAATGTCTTTAAGGGAATTAATGTCAAAACATGTCGGGATGCTCCCTAGCTATAAAGAGTCTACCCCACAACAACTAGCTGGTTGGATGCTCCGAGAGAAACTGAAACTTCCCATTTAGAGCAACCCAATTCCTCGAGGACTTTGAGAGAAAATCATCAAGCGAGGAAATACCCTAAACACCCAAACCAAAACCAAAACAAAGTGATTGAGCATCACTGAAGAAGTTGTTCCTAGGTGAAACCGATGCTTGTTGCCTTTGTGGACCGTGCATCCTCGAGACGGTTAGGCGTCATGGTCTAGAGCATCCAGCAGTCAATTGTGGATCGCTAGGTGATCGAGTTTGTGAGGGTTTGGAAGTATGCCCTCAAGACTTACCACAAGTATTGGGCGTGGAGTATGTGTCCTTAGTTCAAGGAGAATACGGTAGGGACTGTGTGTCCCGGGAGTGTGTGTCGTTTGGTTTCAATACCAAGCCACTCCAAACCAGATGTACAACTGTCACAGCAGTTGGAACTGGGTCATCAACCACTTTCTTCATTGAGCTACTGGTTCTATTTCTTCAACTCTTTTCATTTACTGAATTGCTTGTTGAAGACTTTCATGTGTACTGTTTGAAGAATTTGACTGAAGACTTTCTCTGAATTCCTCACCTCAAATTCTTCACCTTAGTTATTCATCACCTGCTTATTCTGTATACATGACCTGTGCACAGTGAACCTACCAATTTACGCTGAGTACTTTGTAGTAGTCGCTTCCGCAGTTCTGTGTGAGTACTACTCCCTCCGTTCCTAAATATAAGTCTTTTAAGAGATTTCACTAGGGGTCTACATACGCAGCAAAATGAGTGAACCTATACTCTAATATTTATCTATATACATCCGTATGTAGTCCACTAGTGGAACATATAGAAAGACTTATATTTAGGAACGGATGCAGTATTTCCGCTGCACTCAGTTCATGATTGAGGACTTTCCTCACTAGGAATTTCCTCAGTGATGAATTTGTTAAAATCGTCTATTCACCCCCCCTCTAGTCGATATAACACACTTTCATGAATCACCTTATAATGCTACCTTCGTGCTAAGCAAAATAAGGTGCATAAAACGATTAACATCACATGCAAATCATAAGTGACATGATATGGCCATGATTTTTCTGCTTTTGATCTCCATCTCCAAGCACCGACTGATCTCCATCGTCACCGGCACAACACCATGATATCCATCATCATGATCTCTATCATTGTGCTGCCATCGAGGTCGTCACGCCAACTATGCTAGTACGAATTATACTACCAATTTAGCGATAAAGTAAAAGCATCACCAAGCGCCAAAATAAATTAAGGACAACCCTATGGCTCATGTCAGTTGCCGTAGCATCGACATGCAAGTCGATATTTAACTACTACAACATGATCATCTCATACATCAAATATATAACATCATGTTCTTGGCCATATCATATCACAACATACCCTCAAAAACAAGTTATACGTCCTCTAATTTGTTGTTGCATGTTTTACGTGGCTGTTATGGGTATCTAGGAAGAATGATTCTTACCTACGCAAGACCACAACGGTGATATACAAGTTGCTATTTAACCTTCTCCAAGGACCGCCTCTGCCGAATCTGATTCAGTGAAAATAGGAGAGACAGACACCCGCCAGCCATCTGTATGCAACAAGTTGCTTGGCAATCGATGTAACCGGTCTCTCATACGTGGACGACTAAGGTTGGTCCGGTCCGCTTCATTCCACAATTCTGCCGAATCAAGAAAAGACTAAGGGGGCAGCAACATAAATATCAACGACAACAAACTCCTTTGTGTTCCACTCGACATGTCATCTACGCATAGAGCAAGCTCATGATGCCACTATTGGGAGACATTGCATGGGAAACCAAAATTTTCCTACACACACAAGATCTATCCATGGTGATGAGCATCTACGAGAGGAGAGATTGGATCCACATGCCCTTGTAGAGCGCTAAGAGGAAGTGTATATAACGTGGTTGATGTAGTCGAACGTCTTCGTGATCCAATCACGGTCCGTCCCACATTCTCATCATGATCCGTCCCGCGATCCCATCATGATCCGTCCCGATCTAGTGCCAAATGGACGACACCTCCGCGTTCATCACACATACAGCTCGATGACGTTCTACGTCTTCTTCATCAAGCAAGAGGGGGCCGAGAGGTAGCTGAGTCTTACGTCACCATGATGGCATGGTGGTGGTGTTGGTGGAGCTGATCCGGCAGGGCTGCGTCGTGCGCTACCGAATTGATCTAGAGGTGGAACAAACTAGAGGAGGGAGAGAGAGCTGCGCCGTGAGGGTGCGTGCCATGGAATTTTTGGGTGCGGCCTCCCTCTCTCCTCTCCAATATATATAGGAGGGAAGGGAAGGAGTGGCGATCTAGGGAAAATCCCTAGATTTGCCGGCGGCCCCAAGAGGAGGAGGAGTCCTCCAATTGGGGTGGTGGAGGCGCTAGGAGGAGTTCTCCTCCTATTGGGACTCCTCTCCACGTCCTCACTTTGGGCGTATAGACCATAAGGGTTGGTTGTCGAGCCCACCAGGGGCTGGTGCGCCACCTCTTAGGCCTATGTGGCCCGCGGAGTGGGTGGCCTCTCCCAGTGAACCCCCGGAACCCTTTCGTCACTCCCACTACTTTACCGGTATTGACCGAAACCTTTCCAGAAGCCGTATACCTACTTCCTATATATCAATGTTTGTTTCCGGACCATTCCGGAACTCCTCATTACGTCTGGATATCATTCGGGACTCCGATCAACCTTTGTTTACCATCATACATACCGAAACATGACCGAACCGTAAGTGTGCAGACCTTGCTGGTTCGAGACCTATGTAGGCATGACCTGAGACACTCCCCGGTCAATAACCAAAAGTGGGACCTGGATGCCCATATTGGCTCCTACATCTTCTACGAAGATCTTTACCGGTGGAACCACGATGTCAAGGATTCAATCAATCCCGTATATTGTTCCCTTTGACCATCGGTATGTTACATGCCCGAGATTTGATCGTCGGTATCTCCGTACCTAGTTCAATATCGTTACCGGAAGTCTCTTTACTCGTTCTGTAATACAAGATCTCGTGACTAACTCCGTAGTCACATTGCTTGCAAGCTCATTATGAAGTTGTATTACTGAGTGGGCCCTAGAGATGCCACTCCGTCATACAGAGTGAACAATCCCAGTCTCTATTCACGCCAACATAACAAACACCTTCTCAGATACCTGTAGAGCACCTTTGTAATCACCCAGTTACATTGTGACATTTGATACACACAAGGCACTCCTCCGGTACCTGAGAGTTTCATGATCTCATGCTCATAGAAACAGCTACTTGACATGCAGAAAAACAGTAGAAATAAACTGACCTGATCAAATGCTACGTTCATAATTTGGGTTTTCTCCATCACATCATTCTCCTAATGATATGATCCTGTTATCAAATGACAACTCATGTCTATGGTCAGGAAACCTAGACTGTCTTTGATCAACGAGCTAGTCCTTATTGGCTCACTAGGGACAGTGTGTTGTCTATGTACCAAAACATGTATTTGAGTTTCCAATCAATACAATTATAGCATGGGTAACAAAAGATTATCATGAACAAGGAAATATAATAATAACTAATTTATTATTCTCTCTAGGGCATATTTCTAAAACAAACAACCTTGAATGGATTCCTGTCTTGATCTCGTTCTTTGCGCTTATGTGCTTGTATCGTGCATGCTTGATTGTACCAAATAACCACAATCTTGGAATTTGTACTTGTCATTTGCTCTCATGCACTTGTATCGCGCATGCTTGCATGTGGTACATGCATGCAAATTGTTGGAAATATGCCCTAGAGGCAATGATAAATAGTTATTATTATATTTCCTGTTTCAAAATAGACAAAACAATGTCCCTAGCAAGCCTCTAGTTGGCGAGCCAGTTGATCAAGGATAGACAAGGTTTTCGGACTATATGCAAGTTTTGTCACTTGATAACTGGATCACATCATTAGGAGAATCGTGTGATGGACTAGACCCAAACTATGAACGTAGCATATTGATCGTGTCATTTTATTGTTGTTGTTTTCTACGTGTCAAGTATTTATTCCTATAACCATGAGATCATATAACTCACTGGCACTGGAGGAATACCTTGTGTGTATCAAACGTCACAACGTAACTGGGTGACTATAAAGGTGCTCTACAGGTCTCTCCGAAGGTGTCCGTTGAGTTAGTATGGATCAAGACTGGGATTTGTCACTCCGTGTGACGGAGAGGTATCTCGGGGCCCACATGGTAATACAACATCACACACAAGCCTTGCAAGCAATGTGATTAAATGTAAGTCGCGGGATCTTGTATTACGGAACGAGTAAAGAGACTTGCCGGTAATGAGATTTAAATAGGTATGCGGATACCGACGATCGAATCCTGGGCAAGTAACATAGCGAAGGACAAAGGGAATGACATATGGGATTATATGAATCCTTGGCACTAAGGTTCAACCGACAAGATCTTCGGAGAATATGTAGGATCCAATATGGGCATCCAGGTCCTGCTATAGGATATTGACCAAGGAGTGTCTCAGGTCATGTCTACATAGTTCTCGAACACGCAGGGTCTGCACACTAAACGTTCGATGATGTTTTAGTATAGTTCAGTTATATGTGTGGTTACCGAATGTTGTTCGGATTCCCGGATGAGATCACGGACGTCACGAGGGTGGTCTGGAAACGAAGATTGGTATATAGGATGGTTTAATTTGGTCACCGGAAAGTTTCGGGCATTTTCGGCAGAGTACCGGGAGTGACGAATGGGTTCCTGATGTTTACCTGGAGGGGACCACCCACACTGAAGTGAGCCCATGGCCTTAGGGTGGCGTACCAAGTCCTTAGTGGTCTGGTGGAGCCAGCCCAAGAGGGCTATGGCACCACAAGTAAAAATACCAAAGGAAAAAAAAGGAAAGAGGGAGGTGGGAAGGAAGAGGAGGACTGCTCCTTCCCAAACCAAATTGGAGGAGGAGTCCTCCTCCACCCCTTCGGTCGGCGCACCCTTGAGTCCCTTGTTCCCCAAGTCTAGCCCCTCCTATCCTCCTATATATATTGGTGGTTTTAGGGTTTTTGAAACATAACTTTGCCACGTGCAACTCAAACCTATTCCTGATAGTTTTGCCTCTAGATCGGATTTCTGCGGAACTCGGGCGAAGCCCAGCAGGAGTAGATCATCACCACCACCAGAGCGTCGTCACGCTGCCGGAGAACTCATCTACTTCTCTGTCTTGCTTGCTGGATCAAGAAGGCCAAGATCGTCATCAAACTGTACGTGTGCTGAACGCGGAGGTGCCATCCATTTGGCGCTAGATCGAAACGGATCGTGGGATGATGGTGATTTTAATCACGAAGCTATACCACTACATCAATCGCGTTTCCAAACGCTTCCCGCTTAGCGATCTACAATGGTACATAGATCAACTCTCCCCTCGAAGATGAAACATCACCGTGATATGTCTTCGTGTGCGTAGGAATTTTTTTCCCATGCAACGTTCCCCAACAGTGGCATCATGAGCTAGCTTCATGCGTAGATGTTATCTCGAGTAGAACACAAAAGGTTTTATGGACGGTTATGTTCGATATGATGCCCACCTTAGTATTTTCTTGATTTGGCGGTATTGTTGGATTGAAGCGGCCCGGACCGACATTACTCGTACGCTTACAGGAGACTGGTTTCATCGACTGACATGCAACTCGTTGCATAAAGATGACTGGCGGGTCTCGGTTTCTTCATCTTTATTTGAACTGGTTTTGACTGAGGTGGTCCTTGGAGAGAGGTTAAATAGCAATTTGCACATCTCCATTGTGGTTTTTGCGTAAGTAAGATGCAATCATACTAGATACCCATAGTAGCCACATAAAACATGCAACAACAAACTAGAGGACGTCTAACTTGTTTTTGCAGGGTATGCTTGTGATATGATATGACCAATGACGTGATGTGATATATTGGATGTATGAGATGATCATGTTTTAATAGTTAATATCGACTTGCACGTCGATGCTACGGCAACCGACAGGAGCCATAGGGTTGTCTTTAAACTAACATTTGTGTTTGCAGATGCGTTTACTATATTTCTACGGCATAGCTTTAGTAGTAATAGCATAGATAGCACGACAACCTCGCTGGCGGCACAATGATGGATATCATGGTGTGGCGCCGGTGACAAGAAGATCATGTCGGTGCTTAGGTGATGGAGATCAAGAAGCACAAGATGATGGCCATATCATGTCACTTAAGAATTGCATGTGATGTTAATCCTTTTATGCACCTTATTTTGCTTAGAATGAGGGTAGCATTATAAGGTGATCTCTCACTAAAATTTCAAGATAAAATTGTGTTCTCCCCGACTGTGCACCATTGTGACAGTTCATCATTTCGACACACCACGTGATGATAGGGTGTGATAGACTCAACGTTCACATACAACGGGTGCAAAACAGTTGCACACGCGGAACACTCGGGTTAAACTTGACGAGCCTAGCATGTGCAGACATGGCCTCGGAACACATGAGACCGAAAGGTTGAGCATGAATCATATAGTTGATATGATTAGCATAGGGATGCTTACCACTCAAACTATTCTCAACCCACGTGACGATCGGACTTCAGTTAGTAAATTTTGATCATGTACCACTCAAATGACTAGAGAGATGTACTTTTTGAGTGGGAGTTTATCAAGTAATTTGATTAGTTAAACTCTAATTATCTTAAACATAGTCTAAGTCCACTTTGCAATATTTGTGTTGTAGATCAATGGCTCACGCAGTAGCAACCCTGAATTTTAATACGTTCCTAGAGAAAGCTAAGTTGAAAGATGATGGAAGCAACTTTGTAGACTCGACTCGTAATCTTAAGATGCTCCTGCAAGCTGGGAAGAAGGATTATGTCCTTAATGCTGTGCTAGGAGATGAACCACCCGCTACGGCTGACCAAGATGTTAAGAACGCCTGGTTAACACGTAAGGAGGACTACTCAGTAGTTGAATGTGCAGTCTTGTATGGCTTAGAGCCGGGACTTCAACATCGCTCTGAGCGTCATGGAGCATTTGAGATGTTCCATGAGTTGAAGTTTATCTTTCAGAAGAACGCCCGGATCGAGAGGTATGAGACCTCGGATAAATTCTATGCTTGCAAGATGGAGGAGAATTCGTGTGTCAGTGAACATGTGCTCAAAATGTCTAGGTACTCAAACCGTCTACCTGACCTGGGGATTGAACTCCCGCAAGAAGCTATCACTGACATAATTCTTCAATCACAGCCACCAAGCTATAAGAGCTTTGTGTTCAACTATAACATGCAAGGGATGAACAAGTCACCTGGCGAGTTATTCGCGATGCTGAAAGTCGCAGATTCAGAACTCCGGAAAGAGCATCAAGTGTTGATGGTTAATAAGACCATTGGTTTCAAGAGAAACGGCAAAGGCAAGAAGGGTAACTCCAAGAAGAGTGGCAAGCTTGTTGCCAATCCAACGAAGAAACCCAAGTCTGGACCTAAGGCTGAAACAGAGTGTTATTATTGCAAGGGACTGGGTCACTGGAGCGCAACTGCCCCAAGTATTTGGCTGATAAGAAGGCGGCCAAGGAAAAATCAGGTATATTCGATATACATCTTATTGATGTGTACTTAACCAACTCCCGTAGTAGTGCCTGGGTATTCGATACCAGTTCTGTTGCTCATATTTGCAACTCGAACCAAGGACTGCGGAATAAATGAAGGCTGGCGAAGGATGAAGTGACGATGTGCGTGGGAAATGGTTCCAAGGTTGATGCAATCGCCGTCGGCACAGTTTCACTTCAGTTACCATCAGGATTAGTTCTGAACTTAAATAATTGTTATTTAGTGCCTGCTTTAAGCACGAACATTATATCTGGATCATGTTTATTGCGAGACGGTTACTCGTTTAAGTCAGAGAATAATGGTTGTCCTATTTTTATGAGTAATATCTTTTATGGTCAAACACTCAATGTGAGATTATTGTTCATATTGAATCTTGATAGCGATGATACACATATACATAACATTGAGACCAAAAAATGTAGAGTTAACAATGATAGCGCCATGTTTTTGTGGCACTGCCGCTTAGGTCATATTGATGTAAAGCGCATGAAATAACTCCATTCCTATGGACTTTTGGAGTCACTTGACTTTGAATCACTTGACACGTGCGAACCATGCCTCATGGGCAAGATGACTAAGACTCTGTTCTCCAAAACAATTGAGCGTGCAACTAACTTGCTGGAAATCATACATACCAATGTATGCGGACCTATGAGTGTGGAGGACGTGGCGGATATCGTTATTTTCTCACCTTCACTGACGATTTGAGTAGGTATGGATATATCTACTTGATGAAGCACAAGTCTGAGACGTTTAAGAAGTTCATGAAATTTGAGAGTGAAGTTGAAAATCATCATAACAAGAAGATCAAGTTCCTACGTTCTGATCGTGGGGGTGAATATTTGAGTTTCGTGTTTGGTGCTCACTTAAGACAATGTGGAATTGCTTCACAATTGACACCGCCTGGAACACCACAGCGTAATGGTGTGTCCGAACATCGTAATCGTACTTTGTTAGAAATGGTGCGATCTATGATGTTTCTTACCGATTTGCCGTTATCGTTTTGGGGTTATGCATTAGAGATAGATGCATTCACTTTAAATAGGGCACCATCAAAATCCGTTGAGACAACACCATACGAACTGTGGAATGGCAAAAGACCGAAGTTGTCGTTTCATAAAGTTCGGGGATGTGATGCTTATGTCAAAAAGCTTCAGCTTGAAAAGCTGGAACCCAAAGCGAAAAAGTGCGTCTTCATAGGTTACCCAAATGAGACAGTTGGGTACACCTTCTATCTCAAATCCGAGGGCAAAGTGTTTGTTGCTAAAAACAGAGCTTTTCTTGAGAAGGAGTTTCTCTCGAAATAATTGAGTGGGAGGAAGATAGAACTTAATGAGGTTGTCGAACCTCTAGTCCCTCTAGATGGTGGCACAGGGCAAGGGGAAACCCCTGTCGAAGCGATGCCAGTTGAGGAGGAAGTTGATGATCATGATCATGAAACTTCCGATCAAGTTCCCATCGGACCTCGCAGGTCGACAAGATCACGTACTACTCCTGAGTGGTATGGTAATCTTGTCTTATCAATCATGTTGTTAGACAACAATGAACCTGCGAATTATGAAGAAGCAATGGTGGGCCCGGATTCCAACAAATGGTTGGAGGCCACGAAGTCCGAGATAGGATATACGTACGAAAACAAAGTGTGGACTTTGGAAGTATTACCTGAAGGCCACAAGATTATTCAGAACAAATGGATCTTCAAGAAGAAGACCGACGCGGACGGTAATGTGACCGTTTATAAAGCTTGACTTGTGGCAAAGGGTTTTTCACAAGCTCAAGGAGTTTACTACGATGAGACGTTCTCACCGGTAGCGATGCTTAAGTCCGTCGGAATCATGTTAACAATAGCTGCATTTTTTGATTACGAAATCTCATAGATGGATGTCAAAACGACATTCCTTAACGGTTTTCTTAAGGAAGAGTTGCATATGATGCAACCCGAAGGTTTTGTCAATCCAAAGAATGCTACCAAAGTATGAAAGCTCCAGCGATCCATTTATGGACTGGTGCAAGCATCTCGGAGTTGGAATAAGCGCTTTGATGAGGTGATCAAAGCATTTGGGTTTATACAAGTGGTTGGAGAATCTTGTATTTACAACAAAGTGAGTGGGAGCTCTGTGGCATTTCTAATATTATATGAGGATGACATATTGCTGATTGGAAACAACGTGGAGTTTTTGGAGAGCGTAAAGGATTACTTGAATTAAAGTTTCTCTATGAAGGACCTAGGAGAAGATGCTTACATTCTAGGCATTAAGATCTATAGGGATAGATCGAGACGCGTGATAGGACTTTCACAAAGCACAGACCTTGATAATGTTTTGAAGAATTTCAAAATGGAACAGTCCAAGAAAGGGTTCTTGCGAGTGTCACAAGGTATAAAATTGAGTAAGACTCGGTGCCCAGCAACTGCGGAAGATAGAGAACAAATGAGTTTTGTCCCCTATGCTTCAGCCATATGTTCTATCATGTATGCAATGTTGTGCACTAGACCGGATGTGAGCTTGGACATAAGTATGGCAGGCAGGTTTCAAAGTAATCCAGGAGTGGGTCAGTCGACGACGGTCAAGAATATTCTGAAGAACATGAAAAGGACTAAGGAAATTTTTCTAGTTTATGGAGATGACGAAGAGCTCGTTGTAAAGAGTTATGTCGACAAAAGTTTTGACACTGATCCGGATAACTCTAAGTCTCAAATCGGATACGTATTTATTCTTAATGGGGGTGCGGTAAGCTAGTGCAGTTCCAAGCAAAGCGCCATAGGAGATTCTACTTGTGAAGCGGAGTACATGGCTGCCTCAGAGGCAACAAAGGAGGGTGTCTGGATGAAGCAGTTCATGAAGGATCTTGGTGTTGTGCCGAGCGCACTAAATCCAATAACTCTGTTCTATGACAACAATGGTGCTATTGCTTTAGGAAAGGTACCAAGGTTTCACAAGAAGACCACGCACATCAAATGACACTTCAACCTCATCTGCGACTACGTCGAAAGAGAGGATATAAATATTTGCAAATTTTACACGAATATGAATGTAGCAGACCCGCTGACTAAACCTCTTCCATGAGCAAAACATGATCAACACCAGAACTGTATGGGTGTTAGATTTATTACAATGTAAATCGCATGGCGATGTCACTACACCACAATACTACATCCCTAACAAACATGTTGGTTGGGAATACAAGCTCCACCGACATACAGTCGGTCGGAAAAGACTATTACCAACCGAAACTGTGTGTTGGGGAAAGTCCAGACGGGAAAACCCTTTCTCGACTGACATATCTTTCCCGACCAATAATTTGTTGGGCTTCCGATGGGCCTTTCCCGACCAACAGTCCATTGGGGTTGCCTTGGGACATTGTCCACCGACTTTCAAACAGGGTAATGTTACCCGACCAACAATATGTTCGTGCAGCAAAGGGCTTTCCTGGCCGACTATCTGACAAGGTCTTTTTTCCCGACCAACATTCTATTGGGGCTAGTATTAGCCTTTGCCAACCGACTATCTAACGAGGTTTGGTTTGTCGACCAACATCTGTTAGCCCTACCATTGCTCGTTTTCACATTACCAGCATAATGTCAATCAAGTTATAAATACATAGCAGTAATGTGCATCGTCAACCAGAACAAAACAATAGTCTCATATATTCATTAATTTTCACATACAAATAGTTCATCTGTTATGAACTAGTGACCACCCAAGTTTTCTAAAAACTAATGTAACTAATTAAATAGAGAAAACATTATAGTTCATTGGCTGAGAGTAAAATTTCCTCGCTTTGTTTTCTGCAATACATCATCTACATTCGTTCCTTCTAGTGGAAAACTACAAATCCATCCTCACAGCCTTCCACCAAGATCATTTCATCGTTCTCTTACTTGTCATCAAAGCCTTCAATCTTATCTCATTGGAGAACATCCTACATCTTGAACATGTGCAAGTAAAAATCTTTGATTAATATTCTGCACCACAACTAGAGAACATGATATTTTCACCAAGTTGTTAACAATATCATTCCAAACAAAGCAACTCAAGAGAATTTGTTATCCCTGATAGAAAATGGGTACATTTTTACTAATGATGTAGCTTTAGCTCCCATATTTTGAGTTTCCTACCTTCTTTTGATATATCCTGACATACATGGGATCCTGGTCTATGTGCCCATGGTGGTAACTCCCTTCAGGTCATTCCTGCATAATGTAAGTAGTAAGAAATCAAATGTTTAAGAACATGAGCAGTGAAAGTATTTGCCAAGTATCTGCAACATGAGAACATATATTTTAATTAGCATCGTGAGTCTTGCAAAGTACATAAACTAAATACCACTACAATCATTAGTACACAACAAACAGGAAAAATATGGAGGAACACGTGACCATGTTCAAGAGACAATAGAAAATTACATAAGATAGAATTAACCTTTTTCTCTATCACAATACACAACACTTAGTTTTTCTGTATCGCTTGCTTTACGAACTAATCCATCAAAATCTATCCTAGGAACTAAATATATCATTTGTATTGGGATTTTCAACTACATATTGTGTTGGCAATATAGTTATGCTAATGAAGGCCATTTGTATTTGGCATTTTACTTATATGAACATGATAGTAAAATTATCACTAGCACAAATAGAAACTTGAGTAAATTCTCATTTCAAGATATGAAAGAGGTTCAATCTTTTAGTAAAAAATGTGAAGAATAATTCTGAAGCTATTTCCATGTTCATTTGCATCAATGTACACCTAGAATTCAGCACACAACAGCACACCAACAATATCTAACATAGTTTCACATCATTTCAATATTTTAGCTAGATGATGCACACTACAAAGCTAGAACCTAGAAGCTGCAAATGGAAATTACATAGTTATAGAAGTGTATTAACTAGCCATGCATAATAATTCATCATGTAAGCATTGCACCCTCGAGCAACTAATTGCTAATTTGGAATGTGGACATCAGTATAACAATAATAGCACAACATGCCAAGACCAACCAAATAAACGAAAACTAACTCGATTACAAGCCTAACAAAATCACAAGTCCAACATCAAGTAGTTAGAATAGGTATGTTAGGACAACATTCGAGAACAGCGCCATGCTGAGAGAAGACGTTGTTAGATGACTCTAGTTGTCTGATGTATGAGATACCTTTGACTTGCCATGATTAACTTTGGCTCTAGCATTACCTGCCTACAGAAAAAGAATTAATTCAAGACATAGCACCATCTGGCAAGAAACATAAATGAACTTGGTATACAACTAACTTTAGTAAGATACCCAATATGTAGATATCGTACTACACCAACCAATTGGTGGGTAGGTTGTGGCAAAAGGGCAGGGAATCACTGCGCCACCCGCCGGAAGCGCATGAGTAGCCAGAAGTAGGAATCCTTGTGTAGAAGTGTCGTGAACATTCAAAGAAAACAAAAGGCTCATTGTGATTCTCGAGCTAATTATTCCATAGCAGGGTTAAATAAGCTGAAGTTCTTGTTCTCAGAACATGAAAATTAAATATAGACTCTTATATTTGTGACAGTTCTACAATGCTCAACTGAAAGGCTGAATCATTAGTATGATTATTTGGAACTTTTGTGCAACCTGAAGGTAGTTCTCACTTCTCAGTCTTGTACTTTAGAAATGGATCTTCAGTTAAGATATGCAAGAAAGACATACATACCAAGTAATCACCACATCACGTATGAGCAATCACGAATGGGTGCTCAAACATACCACTTGGAGTGTTCATTTTGTGACACCGACGGAAAAATTATTGAAAGGCTTTACTGAACATATGTAATGCGTTTGCTGGTTTCTATTTGTGATAATCAATAGCTGTGAACCAAATATTTATTATCATGGTAAGAATATATCATTACAGATATAGTACAATTACTATTGTAACTGAGAAATTAAACTCATATTTGCGTGCTCTCTAATGTCAATAATTTGGTTCAGTACTTTCAGTTAATTTCTAACCCATGCACTTTATTCAGAGACATTGCGCCATAAGACACTCAGTCACAACGCAAGCGTCATATCAATTTTGTACTGTGTGAAATTGGTGTGTGGCTGTATTTTCAGTTCAGGCATGTGCATGTATATAGGTTGACCTTAGGACATCACTCAAGTAAAACTTAATTTCAGTAAATTAAAAGAACCTTTATCTTATCTCGTTATTAAACTCCAGAACAAATGTTACATCAATCTATTGCTTAAATCTGAATGTTAACTCTGTCATTCTCTCTCTTACTGAAAACACATAGATGCAATTGTTCTTAACTAACAGTCCTTTACCCATGTGTAACGAATTCATGCAAATACTTTTTAGACAACTATAAATCTGCAGGCTAGGGTTTCAATATGCATGATGCAACCAATAGGGGGAGTGGAGGGAGGAACCACACGAGAGGGAAAGAGATCTTACCTTTGTTGTTACCGCCATGGATGCCTACCTGCTGGTCACCAAAGGATAGTTGGCAGAGATGGAGGCACCTTTCACTGGAAGTGGAGGGAGCAAATGCTGCCAACCTCGCTCTGCACCAAGGACCTTGCCCCCTTCAGATCTGCTACCATTGAAAGGAGTGGAGAGGGAAGGAAAGGAGAGGGAGACGACTATGGGTTCGGGCGGTGGCGCCATGGGAGGGAGGACCGAGGTCGCCGGCGGCGGGCGTGGGGAACGAAATGAGCTAGGGATTTCATGAGTGGAGAACCGCCTGGTTCATCTTGCCTGCCTCCCGAGCTATCATCTCCTCGTCCACATCACTTGGTTTGGAACCGGAGGCAGCGAAGGAGGACAGGAAGGGGAGGAGTAGGCGCTACAGGTGGAGGGAGTGGCAGGATGGTGCGGGGGATGGGGGCGTGACGGAGAGGCCGGCGGCCGGAGCCATGGCGGCTGGCATGGGGAATGAGGAGGGGAAACTAGGAATTTGGCTCGCGCGCGTGTGTGGTGACTTATCTGCAGAGGGGGGAAATTTTCGCGGGCTTGGGCCAAATGTTGGCGCTCATTTTATTTCCTATGCGTGCGCAGGCCCTTGCAAGTTGCAACAGGCTATTGGTCGGCATTATTTACCGACCGACGAACCGATGGGCACAAGAGCTTTCCCGACCGACCGTTTGACAAGAAATATTCTGGTATTGCCGACCGATTGTTTGTTACTGTTCGCACGATTTCCCGACCGACTATTTGTCACAAGTTTTCCCGAATAAGAGTTGGTCGGCGATACTGACTTTTCCCAACACCCTTCTGTAGGGAATGCAGTGTCGTGGTGTAGTGTGTGAGGACTAGATTATTGACTCTAGTGCAAGTGGGAGACTGTTGGAAATATGCCCTAGAGGCAATGATAAATAGTTATTATTATATTTCTGTTTCAAGATAATCGTTTATTATCCATGCTATAATTGTATTGAATGAAAACATAGATACATGCGTGGATACATAGAAAAAACAATGTCCCTAGCAAGCTCTAGTTGGCTAGCCAGTTGATCAAGGATAGTCAAGGTTTTCTGACTATATGCAAGTGTTGTCCCTTGATAATTGCATCACATCATTAGGAGAATCATGTGATGGTCTAGACCCAAACTATGAACGTAGCATATTGATCGTGTGATTTTATTGCTATTTTTTTCTGCGTGTCAAGTATTTATTCCTATGACCATGAGATCATATAACTCACTGGCACTGGAGGAATACCTTGTGTGTATGAAATGTCGCAATGTAACTGGGTGACTATAAAGGTGCTCTACAGATATCTCCGAATGTGTACGTTGAGTTAGTATGGATCAAGACTGGGATTTGTCACTCCGTGTGACGGAGAGCTATCTCGGGGCCCACTCGGTAATACAACATCACACAAAAGCCTTGCAAGCAATGTGACTAAATGTAAGTCATGGGATCTTGTATTACGGAACGAGTAAAGAGACTTGCCGATAACGAGATTGAAATAGGTATGCGGATACCGACGATCGAATCTCGGGCAAGTAAGATACCGAAGGACAAAGGGAATGACATATGAGATTATATGAATCCTAGGATCCAAAATCTTCGGAGAATATGTAGGATCCAAAATGGGTATCCAGGTCCCGCTATTGGATATTGACCGAGGAGTGTCTCGGGTCATGTCTACATACTTCTTGAACCAGCAGGGTTTGCACACTTAAGGTTCGATGATGTTTTAGTATAGTTGAGTTATATGTGTGGTTACCGAATGTTGTTTGGAGTCCCAGATGAGATCATGGACGTCACGAGGGTTTCCGAAATTGTCCGGAAACGAAGATTGATATATAGGATGGTTTCATTTGGTCACCGGGAAGATTCGGCCATTTTCGGTAGTGTACCGGGAGTGACGAATGGGTTCCGGGTGTTTACCGGGAGGGGCCCACCCATCCGGGAGTGAGCCCACGACCTTAGGGTGGCGTACCAAGTCCTTAGTGGGCTGGTAGAGCCAGCACAAGAGGGCTATGGTGCCACAAGTAAAAATACCAAAGGAAAAGAAAAAAAGGAAAGAGGGAGGTGGGAAGGAAGAGGAGGACTCCTCCTTCCCAAACCGAATTGGAGGAGTCCTCCTCCACCCCTTCGGCCGGCACACCCTTGGGGCCCTTGTGCCCCAAGGCTAGCCCCTCCTCTCCTCCTATATACATTGGTGGTTTAGGGTTTTTGAGACACAACTTTGCCAGGTGCAACTAAAACCTATTCCACACAATTTTACCTCTAGATCGGATTTCTACGGAGCTCGGGCGGAGCCCTGCAGGAGTAGATCATCACCACCACCGGTGCACCGTCATGCGGCCGAAGAACTCATCTACTTCTCCGCATTGCTTGCTAGATCAAGAAGGCCGATATCGTCATCAAACTGTACGTGTGCTGAACGCGGAGGTGTCGTCCGTTCATAGCTAGATCGGAACGGATCGTGGGACGATGGTGATTTGAATCACGAAGCTGTACCACTACATCAATCGCGTTTCATAACGCTTCCCGCTTAGCGATCTACAAGGGTACGTAGATCCACTCTCCCCTCGTAGATGAAACATCACCATGATAGGTCTTCCTGTGCGTAGGAAATTTTTTGTTTCCCATGCAACGTTCCCCAACACAAATATTTTTACTCACCACGATACAATATACAATCATTAACACAAGCATGTATCTTCCTGTACTTCAAGTTACGGAGGGCAAACAATTTTCTTCACTTCATTTGTTCTTTTGGGAGCACTTTATCTTCCGGAAGAATTTATTTGAGAATACCTAACAATTCTGTGAAGCTCTTGTTTGATAGAACATTTGTTGCTTTAAATCTGAGAAGCGCTAGTGTGGCACTCATCTTGGAATATTTCTTTTTGCAACTTGGATGCAATTCTTATTTGGAGTCCGCGAGAATCGTTGACAAATCCTTGTACCCAAACATATATGTTTTTGGGCCCTTGAAATCTGTAATCATATTAGAAAAATATGGCATATCAAGTACGTCGTCGTTATCTGCGTAGCTGTCTTGGTTTTCTAGTGGGGTTTTCGGCTTCCACTTGTTACATTGGTAGCTTGACGCCTCAGCCCTGATGTTAGTTTAAATATCCATGTGACTCTGACTGGGGTTAGACATCTCGCATCTCTAGGTATATTCATCCATGACCTACTCTTCATCGTGTCTGGTCCAACATGTATATCCATCCATGAATACCCTAGTGACTAAGCGGAACTCGACAATTGTAACTTTCCGTGCCTCTGTATTGTCAAAAGGACTGCATGGACACAGGATGTAATCGTCATTACCTATTCTCTTCTTTGTACTTTCAGCCAAATTGATGAACTTTGTCATCCCACTAATAAAAATTTGAGCTTCTCTGATTCTTCATCCATTCATATCATTCCATCTACACCACATGAAGGGTAATTAAAACAACAACATTAACACATGGATTAATTGATGCCCAAAGTTGCGTGCATAAACCTCAAGATTTTAGTTACATAATTACCGAGGGTGCTAACTCCATATTGTTATCCAGCCATGTGAGTACATCATTACCCTTATGAATTGATTACCTTAATTAAGCCACTCAACAAAAATAATACCTTAATTAATTAGCCGTGCGCCGACCTCCACCCAAGAAACAAAGAAGCATGATGCGGCAGCACACTGAGATAGCAAGGTCGAGGAGCAAAGCTTAGCGGGGCAACCGCCTAAAATTCGACCTCCAATATCCCGCCATCGACGATGATGGAACACCGCAAAAGAGTATTACATCAGATAAATCTCCATGAAGATCATGAAGAACATGGTATTGAAGATCAAAGAGAGAGAAGGAGCCATCTAGCTACTAGCTATAGACCCGTGGGTCTCTGGTGAATTATTCACACATCATCAGAGGGGCAATGGAGTTGATGTAGATGCCCTCCGTGAACAATTCCCTCTCTGGCAGATTACCAGAAAAGGCTCCCAGATTAGATCTCTGGGGAACAGAGGCTCCCGGCTGCGTAAAAGTATTTTGGTGGCTCTCTTTGGCGATGCGGGAATATTTCGGAATCTATAGGCCTAGAATTAGGGTTAGGAGAACTGTAGGGGGCCCAGAAGCCAGGGGCGCGGCCACCCTGAGGGCGCGCCCTGGAAGCTTGTGGCCTCCTGACAAGTGCCTTGCCCCCCACTCCAAGTTCGTTGTGTGTCGTCTCGTCCAAGAAAAATATTTCCGAAGGTTTTATTCCGTTTGGACTCCATTTATTATTCCTTATGTGCAATATTCAAAAACATGGAAAAAAATAGAAACTAGCACTAGCCTCTATATTAATAGGTTAGTCCCAAAAATAATATAAAATAGTATATAAATGCATATAAACATCCAAAACATATAATATAATAGCATGGAAAAATCAAAAATTATAGATACGTTTGAGATGTATCAGTCGCCTAGTTCGTGAAGATCTACCGTTAGTGAGGCTAGTCCTGTCTTGACGTAAGCCATGGTGGAATAGACAAGGCTGATTCTTCATGGACCCCTTGTGGGTGGAGTCCTCTATGGACTCTCGCAGCTATTACCCTTTGTCGATTGAAGTCTCCACTAACATGGACGTACGATAGTACCACCTATCGGAACCATACCAAAAATCGTCGTGTCAATATTTGCGTTTGATCTTCCTAAATTGTACTCCTTACTTAAATGTGAATAGTCTTTACTTTCCCCTGTCATATTTTTTGACTAGCACTAGACTTGTTCGAAACAGAAAAATCTGCCAACCATTAAAATTGGGAAAAGGCTAGGATTTTAATTTATGCAAGTAGCCAATTCACCCCCCCCTCTAGACACCCCTTCTATCGATCCAACAAAGTTCATGAAGACCTCGAGCATTTGAGGTGTGCATCTAACTTGCTTGCTCATGAAGACCTCGAGCATTTGAGGAAGCCCGTCAACAGAATATACAAGCCATGTTCTATAATGAAAAAAATCCCACTGGCATACGGAAGCGACAAAAACATAAGGCTCCTTATGTGAAGAACATGGTGCCAGTTTGCTGTACAAGTGTGGATAAGAGCTAGTAGAACTGTCCCTTCTCTATTTTCTCTCATTTTTTCTTTTTCCCTTTTTTCGTTTGGAGTCTCTTCCCGACTTTTGGGGGTGTCGTGGGTATAAGTCTGACAGTAGATGTGTAGGGTACGAAAGGATGGGCAGAGCCTTAGCTACGGCGAGGTTGTATGAGTTCAGGCCCCTCTGCGGTGGAGGTAAAAGCCCTACGTCTCAGTGCTCTTGGGAGCTTAGTGTCGAGTGGAATATAGGATTACAGTAAATGCCAACCCCTGCACCAGTGGGGAAGGGCGGCTTATATAGAGTGCGCTACCCTTCACAACGGCCTGGTGGAAAGGAGTGGAGTAGTGGCGAATAAATGCCTACGTTACAGGTAACGTAATGCTTAAATGCTAATAATGGTGTATGAAAACATATGACCGTTGTCCTCCTGGGAGGTTACGATGTACAGAGTGGAATCCAGTCGGTACGATAAATATGCTCCGAATGCTCGTCACCGACTCGATGATGGGGGCTCCTTAGTTCAGTTGGAACTGTCTAAGGGCCTTGCCCTCTATGCAGGGTAGTCCTTGGGTAGGACCTATAGGGCAAGCTTATGACCCTACCCTGGGACTATAACCCCATCATTAGTCCCCGAATGGATCGGGGTTGGAACGATGAAGTGGTGCTTGGAGTACGGATCCGACTCGTATGGATGTGACTTTGGCGTTGTTTGCCTCGATCCATTTTATCCTTTCGACCAGTGATCCGGGTGAATATACCAGTGAAACGAACCGTCAGGGACCGAGTGCTTCCGTGGAATCTTTCGATGTGACCGGTCAAACTGACAGTGGCGGATTTTCTGGGATCTTCAAATTTCGGTTGGCGCGCGCTCAGCGGGGATGTCGACATTGTCATCGAGTAGTTTCTGCCGCCTCGCTTACCGCGCCTTTATCTTCTCCAGTAATATCGCAGCAGCCGGTCGGGGGATAAGATTTCGGCGCCACCTGTTAGTGACCAAGTCGGAACCTTATTTAAGCCTCTCTCGTGGGGGTTTCTTATTGCGCTGCCCTTGTTACTCGCACTCGCCCTGCTTCTCCCGTAGCTCCTTGCGCGTTCCAAGCCTCCTCCTTCCTCTCCTCCTCTGCGGATCTGCTGCCTTCACCATGACGAAGGGGCAGACGAGCAAGCTCGAGTTGCAGAAGAAGAAGAAGAAGGCAGCGGCTCCTACTCAGCGGCGACAGCGAGCACTACCGGCGGGTTGGATCCAGGGGGATTTCCTCCCCTCCACGGTGACGGCGGATGACCTGCTGGAGCTGGTGGAGCAAGGCATGATTGCCAACAAGTCGTGGAGGCTGCCGGCGGAGGGCGAGACGGAGCCGGCACCGCAGGAGGGAGAGCGCGTCTTGCTACTCAGCCACGTGTACAGGGGCTTCTCCTTGCCTCCCCACCCCTTCTTTAGAGGTATTATGAATCACTTCGGGGCGCAGCTCCATCATTTTCCTCCCAACGCGATAGCCCATCTCGCCGCATTCGTCACTCTGTGCGAGTGCTTTATTGGATGCCCCCCCCCATTGGGGGCTCTTTAAGTACATCTTCTCCGCTAGGTCTTACACTGTCAAAAAGCTTAGCCAGTTGGACGATAAAACCCATCTCCTCCAGCTCTGCGGGGGCTTAGGCTTCCAAACGAAAATGAAGAGTAGCTACACCCCTCTCCAGTTGTCCGAGTCAGTTAGGAACAGGCAGTCGACCTGGTTCTACTGCCATGACATAGCTTGTCCGAATGCTGCGACTGGGTTGCCGCCCTTTAGCCTAGACCGTCCGGCTCCTCCCAGGCAACTTGCGCTCTCAAAGTTGGAAAAGATCCAGATCCAGCCTCTGGTCGATGCGCTGATAGCCGTCGTCCGCAAGGGAGTCACCGGCATGGATTTGCTGGAGACCTTTCCGGGTCGGCGCATCCAGCCGCTGCAATCCCTACACCACGCCATGTGGCACTATGTGGGGCCTGAGGATTCTACTCGGACTCACCCAGAGTGCGTGACCGGGGAGACGGTGACTGCGTGGGTCCGCGGCATTACAGGAGCATGCGACAACGCCCAAGGAGCCCAGCGAGTGAGGCCCTTCCGCGCCGACAACCCTCCTCCGAATGAGGTGAGCGCATCATGTCGAGTGCTTTCAATCTTCTTAGATTTATCGCTTTTCTTGTGTCGCCGCTTGGTGTCTGACGTTGTCGACTATATTTTGTGCAGGAGTGGACCAACTGGCATTCTCCCGTCTCGAACGGGAATCCCGCTGAGGAAGAGGAGGGCAGCCAGGAGGGCAACGTGGATAGCGCCGAGTACGTATCTAACAGTGGGGAGATGGAGGAGGAGTGTGAAGAGGAGGAGGGGGAGGCTGGGGAGCAGAGCTCGCCACCTCCACCATCAGAGCCTCGAACTAAGCGCCGTCACGAACCCGCAGCTCCGCCCGCTCCTCCAGCAGCTCCGAGTGCTCCGCCTGCTTCTCCCGTGGCTCCGAGTGCTCCGCCACCTCCTCCCGTGGCTCTAAGTGCTCGGAGCGTTAAGAGGACCAGGGACGCTGCTGCCGAGCCTACGGACCAACCGTCCAAGGTGGCCAACCCGAGCGGGTCCAAGCCTCGGAAAGCTTTGCCTCGGATGAGGATCGCTGTTCCGGTTGCCTCAGCGTAGGTGTCTTGTTCTCCCATCTTCTTTGAATATTTGATTGAACTCATGCTTATCGGATGAGTGGATTTTACTCGACAGAGCTGCCACCTCCACCACCTCTCTGCTGTCCCAGGACGATGATCCTATGGATACGGATAACGCTGCCACATCTCAGCAAGGTTCGTTGTGACGACTCCGAGAGTTTGCATTATTGTTTCGCGAGTGCTGTCTTTAATCTTGCCCTTTTTCTGCAACCTCATGTTGTTCAGTCGGGCTTCCTTCGTAGGTGATTCATCTGGAGGAGGACGACCAAAGGGGATCAGGGCCAACTTTGGCGCCTGTCCTTGAGGTTGTTCCATCTGCCGCTGCTCCCACCGTGCACACGCCGCCGACCGAGCCGATGTCGTCGACTGAGGAGGTGTCCCTGGCGGCGGAACCGACTGGAGCGGGACTTGGGATGCCCAAGGTGTCTTCTGTCGTGCCCGGTCCATCGACCGTCCAGTACGACGCCCGACACGTCCCGGAAGACCAAGTGGGAGCCGCCAAGGAGGCCATGGTGCAGGTGGAGTTGATGGTGGGTGATGCCAAGGGATCGTACGACTCCATCGCGTCTTTGTACAAGAGAAGCTTGGAGCTTCGAGACGATATCCGTGTAAGTGCGCTAGTAAGTGTTTACTTCCCTCTTGTAAGCCACTGGGTGTCCAAGTGATATACTCGGATACAGTAGGATTATTTTGCAGTGGGTTCACTCAGAGTGAACCCAGTGGGTGTAGTCCATGAGACTGTTGTCGAGTGCTTGCACCGGAAGTTGTCTTTATATGTCTACCCGAATATTACCAGTGGGGGCACTCGGAGTGCATCCACTGGATGTAGTCCCCGAGAGTAGTGTTACTCAGGTCGGGTAATAGCATTGTCGTAGATTTGTCTGTTTGTCATGTAGCTCAATAGGGCCGGCCTGTTCGAGCTTCATGCCAGTGGGGTCACTCTTAGTGAACCCACTGGGTGTAGTCCCCGAGACCGCTGTCGAGTGCTTGCATGGGCAGGGGTCTGAAGAACTTTGAGCTTTGTTTGATTTCCTTGTTGAATGTGTCTGAGCTTCCCTTTGCGCTGACTTGGGAGAAGACTTCCGAAATGGGATCCCCGTACAATACTCTGAAGGCTGAAAAGGTTCAGCTTGCTGCGGAAATGGAGGCGGCTGTGAATGACTTGGCTGGTGTGAAGGGGGCTCTTGCTGACCGAGAGAAGTCTTTGGAGGAGTCCCGGGAGACCAACAAGGCATTGGTGGCCGAAATTGAGAAAATGGGCAAGCAAAGAAGTGAACTGATGGGTCAGATGAAGGTGATGAACCGTCGATGCATTTCGCAGGAGAAGTATGTCAACGACTGAGCAAGGAAGATGATGGCACTGCTCGGTGGTAAGCTTTTTGCCGAGTGCTTCTTGACTTTGTAATTCATTCTGCGCTTACTTTCTGCTCTTCTTTTCTTTGCAGATTTTTGTCTGGACGCTGAGGCTGAAGCAGTTGACATTGAACAGTTGGTTGTTCCGAAGGTTCCACTCGACGACGACGCCAATCGGGACATGCTCCGAGCACATATTCGCCTTGGCAGAGTCGGACCTTTCATCGGCCGTCTGAGAGAAGTCATCGGCCGGATGGACAAGGAGCTGTGTCCCGAAGACGATTCCCGACAGGAAAAAGAAGGATTGATGACTCAGCTGGAGGACGTCCCGAACCGAGTGCACGCATGGAAGAAGTCTGCTGCTCGTGGCGGTGCGGACGTGGCGCTATCTCTTGTCCGAGTGCACTGCAAGGAAGCTTGCGAAGAAAAGCTGAAGGCGTTGCATGTCGCCAACACCAAGAAGCTTCGATTTGAAGATTTCATGGAGACCTTCCTGGAGACAGCCACTCGTATCGCGGACGGGATCGACCTTGACACCTTTGTGGAGCCTGCCAGTCCCGGTGCTAGTCCTGGTGACGCTTGAAAAACTTTACCTCGGTATGCCGAGTGGTATCTGTATCAAACTTGGGCCACTGCTGTTGGCCGTCACATTGATGGTTCGGTGTGGATAAGCTTCATCCACACCGAGCCGACTATCGTAGATGCAACTTTGAATTCGAATTGAATATTTTGCTCTTCTTTCACCATGTGTTTTTTTGACACGATTTTGGCTCGTGGTTTTTGTTTGGCGTTTCTTGGTGAAGCCAATGGTAAACATGTGGAGCATGTAATTGTCAGTTGTATTCACATCCACATGAGCCTCAATGAGGTTCTGCTAAGCCTCCGAGTGGATCTCTAGGATACACTCGAAGGAAGCTTTATAGTTAGGCGATTCTGGATCGCAGCTAAGTCCCCGAGTGCGGCATCTCGTGCGCACTCGGAGTGAGTTGATACTCATGTAGTTGTCAGTTGTCTTCACATCCACATGAGCCTCAATGAGGGTCTGCTAAGCCTCCGAGTGGATCTCGAGGATACACTCGAAGGAAGCTTCTTACTTAGGCGATTCTGGATCACAGCTAAGTCTCCGAGTGCGGCTTATGGTGCGCACTCGGAGCGGGTTTTGTACTTAGGCGATTCTGAATCGCAGCTAAGTTCCCGAATGCGGCTGTTAGCGCACACTCGGAGAGAGTTTTTTACCTAGGCGACTCTGGGTCACAGCTAAGTCCCCGAGTGCGGCTGTTAGCGCACACTCGGAGAGAGTTTTTTACTTAGGCAACTCTAGGTCGCAGCTAAGTCCCCGAGTGCGGCTGATAGCGCACACTCGGAGAGAGTTTTTTACTTAGGCGACTCTGGGTCGCAGCTATGTCCCCGAGTGTGGCTGTTAACGCACACTCGGAGAGTGTTTTTTACTTAGGCGACTCTGGGTCGCAGCTAAGTCCCCGAGTGCGGCTGTTAGCGCACACTCGGAGAGAGGTTTTACTTAGGCGACTCTGGGTCGCAGCTAAGACCCTGAGTGCGACTTTTAGTTCACACTCGGAGAGAGTTTGTACTTGGGCGATTCTGGGTCGCAGCTAAGTCCCCGAGTGCGACTTTTAGTGCACACTCGGAGAGAGTTTTTACTTAGGCGACTCTGGGTCGCAGCTAAGTCCCCGAGTGCGGCTTTTAGTTCACACTCGGAGAGAGTTTGTACTTAGGCGATTCTGGATCGCAGCTAAGTCCCCGAGTGCGACTTTTAGTGCACACTCGGAGAGAGTTTTTACTTAGGAGATTCTGGATCGCACCTAAGTCCCCGAGTGCGACTTTGAGTGCACACTCGGAGAGAGTTTTTTTTAGACCGGAGTCTGCAAACGCGGAAGAATTTTGGACCTGCAAAAAACCAGTCTCCTTTGTATTACTTCAATGATACTTGTTCTTTACATTTCCTCCGTCGGCGGTCACATTTAGAAGCGCTTCAGGAGATCTCCGTTCCATGCTCGCGGCTCGTCCGTTTCCCTGTCGAGGTTGTAGAGTCGATATGCTCCATTGTTCAGCACCTTAGAGATGATGAAGGGTCCTTCCCAGGCGGGAGCCAACTTGTGAGGCCTCTGCTAGTCCACTCGGAGCACCAGGTCACCTGCTTGGAATGTGCGACTCCTGACGTGTCGCGCGTGAAAACGCCGCAGATCTTGTTGATAAATTGTTGAGCAAGTCAGTGCCATCTCACGCTCTTTTTCTAGTAGATCCACTCCGTCTTGCCTGGCCTGCTCCGCTTTGTCTTCGGAGAAGAGTTCGACTCATGGAGAGTTGTGAAGCAGGTCACTCAGAAGGACTGCCTCTGCTCCATAAATGAGGAAGAACGGGGATCGCCCTGTAGATCTATTCGGAGTTGTGCGGAGGCCCCACAACACCGAAGGAAGCTCGGTGACCCATGCGCCGGTGGCATGTCCAACTTCTGGCAGGAGTTGAGGCTTCAACCCTTAAAGAATAAGTCCGTTCGCCTGCTCTGCTTGCCCGTTGGTTTGAGAGTGCGCCACAGATGCAAAATCCACTCGGATACCTTGGCTTGTGCAAAAACCTTTGAATCTGTCCAAGTCAAAGTTTGTGCCATTGTCAGTGGTTATGCTGTGCGGGACTCCGAATCTGGAGATGATGTCTGTGACAAATTTGATGGCCGTAAGGGCATCGAGCTTCTTGATGGGCTTGGCTTCAATCCCCTTGGTGAACTTGTCGACTGCCACCGACAGATGAGTGAATCCTCCTTGGCCAGTTCTGAATGGACCGACTATATCTAATCCCCACACTGTGAACGGCCAAACAAGAGGGATTGTCTTCAGCGCAGACGTTGGCTTGTGGGACTTGTTCGAATAGAACTGATAGCCTTCGCATCGGTTGACCATATCCTTTGCCATTTCATTCGCCTGCAACCAGAAGAAGCCAGCTCTGAATGCTTTGGCGATGATTGCTCTTGAGGAGGCATGATGGCCGCAAGTTCCCGAGTGAATCTCTTCCAGGATTAACTGTACCTCCTCAGGGGAGATGCAGCGCTGAAGGACTCTTGAAACACTTTCCTTGTACAACTGGCCATCAATGACGGTGAAGGACTTGGACCTACGGATGATCTGCCTCGCTTGGACTTCGTCCTCTGGTAATTCTTGCCTCAGGATGTATGCAATGAACGACACAGTCCAATCGGGGATGATAGCAAGAATCTCCAAGATCAAATCAACCAGAGCGGGGACCTCGACTTAAGTCGGGTCTGTTGAACTCTTCGGTTGTACCGGTTCCTCTGTAAAAGGATCTTCTTTCACCAAAGGGAGATGTAGGTGCTCGAGGCAGACATCACTCGGGACTGGTCTCCGAGTGGATCCGAGTTTTGCCAACTCATCAACTGCTTGGTTCTTCGGTCGTGGAACATGGTGAAGTTCCAGACCTTCAAACTTCTTCTCTAGCTTCCTTACTCCATTGCAATTTGAAGTCATGGTGGGGTTCCTGACATCCCACTCCTTCATCACTTGATTAACCACCAAATCTGAATCGCCATAGACCATGAGGCGATGGACGCCGAGTGTGATGGCCATGCGCAATCCGTAAAGGAGAGCTTCATACCCTGGCTCATTGTTGGAAGAATCGAAATGTATCTGCAACACATACTAAAGCTTATGACCTTCTGGTGATATGATCACTATGCCAGCGCCGGAGCCATTCAGCATCTCGGACCCATCGAAGAACATAGTCCAATGAGCCGAGTAGATGTGAGTCGGTTGCTGTTGTTCTACCTATTCTGCTATGAAGTCAGAAAGAGCTTGAGACTTTATAGCCTTCTTGGCTTCAAACTTGATGTCGATGTATAACATCTCCATAGCCCACTTCGCCACTCGGCCTGATGCGTCTCGATTGTGGAGGATTTCCGACAACGGAGCATCAGAAACGACAAACACCGAGTGGTCTTGGAAATAGTGAGCCACCTTCTTTGCAGTCATGTAGATCCCATAAATAAGCTTTTGATAATGGGGATACCTCTTCTTGGAAGGAGTCAGGACTTCAGAGACATAATATACTGGCCGCTGAACCTTGTACGCTTTGCCTTCTTCTTCACGTTCGACTGTGAGAACAGTGCTGACGACTTGATTTGTAGCTGCGATGTACAGAAGAAGGGGTTCTTTACTGAGCGGGGCACTAAGAACCGGCTGGGTGGAAAGCAAGGCTTTGAGGTCGTCGAATGCAATCTGGGCTTCGTCTGTCCACTCGAAAGTTTCTGATTTCTTCATGAGTCGGTACGGAGGTAATGCCTTCTCGCCGAGTTGAGCGATAAACCTGCTCAAAGCCGCTAGGCAACCTATGAGCCTTTGAACATCATGTATTCTGACCGGCCGCTCCATTCGGACGATGGTCCCGATCTTTTCGGGGTTGACATCGATTCCTCGTTCGGAAACGAAGAAACCGAGTAACTTTCCGCTGGGAACACCGAATGAACACTTGGCAGGGTTGAGCTTGATATCGTACCTACGAAGGTTGGCGAATGTTTCTGCCAAGTCAGTCAGCAGGTCGGAACCTTTGCGTGACTTGACTACGATATCGTCCATATATGCCTCCACATTTCGACCGATCTGGTTAAGGAGGCATTTCTGGATCATGTGCATAAAAGTTGCTCCTGCGTTCTTCAAACCGAATGGCATAGTGATGTAGCAGAAACACCCGAATGGGGTGATGAAGGCTGTTTTTAATTCATCCGGACCATACAGACGGATCTGATGATAGCCCGAATAGGCATCAAGGAATGATAAACGCTCGCAACCCGCAGTTGAATCGACAATTTGATCAATGCGGGGGAGCGGGAAATGATCTTTCAGGCAGAACTTATTGAGATGCTTGAAGTCGATGCACATACGGAGGGACTTGTCCTTCTTGGGCACCATGACAACATTGGCGAGCCACTCGGAGTGGTGTACCTTGCGAATGAAGTTGGCTGCCAAAAGTTTAGCCACCTCCTCTCCGATTGCCTTCCTTTTGTGTGCGGCGGACCGACGCAGGCGTTCTCGGACGGGCCGAGCAGTAGGATCCACATGTAGTCGGTGCTCAGCCAACTCCCTGGGTACACCTGGCATCTCAGTGGGCTTCCATGCGAAAATATCCCAGTTCTCACGGAGGAATTGGATGAGCTCGGTTTCCTATTTTGGATAAAGGGTGGTGGAGATGTTCGTCAGGGCGGCAGAGTCGTCCGTCGGGTGGATGCTGACTTTCTTCGTGTCGCCCGCCGACTGGAATGCAGACTCCGAAGCTGGCTTCTTCGAACGCATCAAGTCAGCAGGGTCGGCCGTCTTCTTGTACTCATCCAGCTCGAGGATAGCCATCTCCTGATCGGCAATCCGCGACCCCTGCTGCAGATACTCTTCGGCCCGCTGCCGATTGCCTGTGATGGTGATCACACCTTCGGGACCCGGAATCTTCAGCTTCAAATACACGTAACATGGACGGGCCATGAAACGTGCATATGCCGGACGGCCCAGAATTGGATGGTATGCACTCTGGAAGTCCACCACCTCGAATGTCAGCTTTTCCTTGCGGAAGTTCTTGTCGGAGCCGAAAACGACGTCCAACGCGATCTGGCCGAGTGACTTGGCCTTTCGTCCTGGGACGACTCCATGGAACTTCATGCTACTCTCGCTAAGTTTGGACATCGGAATGCCCATCCCCTTGAGACTGTTACCGTACATGATATTCAAGCCGGCGTCGCCATCCATGAGGACTTTGCGCAGTCGGACTCCTTCCACCACCGGGTCAACTACCAGAGCCTGCCTCCCCGGGGTGGGCACGTGTGCTGGATGATCCGACTGATCAAAGGTGACCGCAGTATGAGACCATTTGAGGAACGTGGGGTTGGTCGGGGTGGCCATGTTCACCTCCCTGTTCACCAGCTTCAGTCGACTCTTGCTTTCCACGTCAGCAAAAATCATTAAAGTTGCATGGAGTTGGGGGAACGGATCCTCCTTGTCCTCATCATCCTGCTCGTTGTCCTTTTCACTCGGCTGCCCTTCGCCGAACCCTTGGATTAGGAGGCGACATTGCCGAGTGGTGTGCTTCGGGAATATGGCGTTGCCTTCTTCATCCATCTTCGTGTGGATTGGACATGGCTGATCCAGGATGGAGTTCCTGAACTGCTTCTTCTTGGGGGTGTACTGAGCTTTCCCCTTGCCCTTGAACTTGGCATTTGTAACGGCAGCTGCCTCTGCCTGCGGAGTGGACGGAGCTTTCTGCTTTTTCTTCCGATTGCTGTTCCCATCTCCGTCCGCGACTGCTTTGTGCTTGCCACTACGTATGCGGTCCTCTTCTTCGCCATTTGCATAGCGTGCGGCTATCTCCATCATCTTGCTCATGGAGATATCGCCTGTCCGACCAAACTTCAGGTACAAATCTCTATACCGCACGCCTGCCTTGAATGCGCAGACTGCTTGATGCTCTGTGACGTTCTCCACCGTGTGGTATAGGGTCGTCCAGCGCTGGATGAAATCGCGCAGGGGCTCATTCTGCTTCTGGACGCAGTGCTGGAGCTCCACGAGACCAGCAGGGCATTTGCACGTGCCCTCGAAGGTCCTGATGAACACTCAGGACAGATCTGCCCAACTGTAGATGCTAGATGGAGCCAACTGATTCACCCACGCTCGTGCCGAGCCGTCGAGCATCAGGGGGAGATGTTTCATGGCGACCTGGTCATCTCCGCCACCGATCTGGACCAGCACTCGGTAGTCGTCCGGCCACGTTTCTAGCTTGGATTCTCCTGTGAACTTGCTGATCCCTGTCGCCAATCGGAAGTTGGGAGGGATGTCAGCTGAACGGATGGCCCGACTGAAGCACTCGGGGCCAGAGACGATGGTCCTGCTTCCACTCGGACGGTCTCCATCGTGACCATCACGGTGGGCTCTACTCGTGTCGACCTTCCTCTGGGCGATGTACCCTCTTGCGTCGGGTCTAGGATCATACGTGTCACCGACTGAACGCCGATCATCATGATGTCGGGGCCCGTAAGGCTAACCCCGTGGAGGGGTGCGTGAATGACGACGATCTTCGGGATTTGCGGAACAGCTGCCCCCTCTGCGTTGCTGATGAGAGTGGGGGCTGTAAACCGACCGATGCGTGTTCGCGTGAATAGAACTGTTGTGGATCCTGTTGTGCGACTGAGAGACCGCCGAATTCTGCTGCTGTGCCGTGTGCAACAGGGCACGGATCTGCTCGATCCCTCTACCAACCTCCGAATCAGTCGGTTGGAGGGAATCGGCTATCTTGGCAGCGGCAGCCAGGTTGAGGACGGGTGTACGGAACACCTCGACGTTGCTCTGACGAGTGCGTCGACTAGCAGAAGTGGTGTTGACGGCGAGCGCTGGACGATTCGCTGTCCTCGTGCTCGTTCCGGCCAGTCCGTTGGGGACTTTCATGGGAATTTTCCATGAGAACTTCGGCTGCAGTCCCGCGACCCAAGTACTCGGAAGGTAACTCAGTCGGAACTGAGTCCAAGCACTAGGGCGGCGGCGCGACAACAACCGACTCGAGGACCGCCACTTGAGAGGACGCGTTCTGGCGCGCCTGGGCGTGTCGCACCCAACGCTGGAGCCGGGCACGGCGGGACCGCTTGTTGCGGCACGTGACGGGGGCGAAGGTCGACACCGGGGCCGACTGCTGGAGAAGAAGGACGCCGTGGGCACCGGCACGGAAGTGCGTAGCCCCGCGACTGGGGAACACCTTGACGTCGAGAGACGCATCCCGAAGCCATGCCGAATCGTCGACGATGAAGGAGAGTGCGCCGAAGAGGATCTCCCGACCCATGCATAAATCTCCGTCGGACGACATGATGAAAGGTTGAAGCTGCAAACTCGTCGGAAGTCGCTTAGACGCCTGCCCCACGGTGGGCGCCAACTGTCGTGGATATAAGTCTGACAGTAGATGTGTAGGGTACGAAAGGATGGGTAGATCCTTAGCTATGGCGAGGTTGTATGAGTTCAGGCCCCTCTACGGTGGAGGTAAAAGCCCTACGTCTTAGTGCTCTTGGGAGCTTAGTGTCGAGTGGAATATAGGATTACAGTAAATGCCAACCCCTGCACGAGTGGGGAAGGGCGGCTTATATAGAGTGTGCTGCCCTTCACAACGGCCCGGTGGACAGGGGTGTAGTGGCGAATAAATGCCTACGTTACAGGTAACGTATGCCTTAAATGCTAATAATGGTGTATGAAAACGTATGACCGTTGTCCTCCTGGGAGGTTACGATGTACAGAGTGGAATCCAGTCGGTACGATAAATATGCTCCGAATGCTCGTCACCGACTGGATGATGGGGGGTCCTTAGTTCAGTGGAACTGTCTAAGGGCCTTACCCTCTATGAAGGGTAGTCCTTGGGTAGGACCTATAGGGAAGGCCTATGACACTACCCTGGGACTATAACCCCATCAGGGGGAATCATTGTCTCCATCATACTTCCGTCACTCCTACAATGCCCTAAATAATGATGATCATCACACTTTTATTTACTTATAACTCAATATGAAAAACTAATAGGATGATATGACTAAATGAATGCCTCTGGCAGTGTACCAGGATGTGCAATGATGTAGTGTAGCAAAATATACCCAAAATGGACAAGCCATGTAAATATCATGCAAATCAATTTGACAATGGAAGTATAAGTCATATGATGTGACGGTGGAAGTCAGATGTCAATATATCTCGGAATGGCTATTGAAATGCCATGATAGGTAGTTATGGTGTCTGTTTTGAGGAATATGTAATGCGGCTTATGTGCAACAGAGTGTATCATGTCACGAGGTTTGGATGCACTGGCTAAAGTTGCACCTATCCTCAAGGTGAAACGGACAATGCACGGTACCGAAGAGGCTAGAAAATATATAGAGGTGAGAGTGCGTATATCCATGCATCCACATTAGGGAGGAGGTTGGTAGGAGTTAGCCACCGCGCGTATATCCATGCATCCACATTTGAGAGTGCGTATATCCATGCATCCACGGTACCGAAGAGGCTAGAAAAGGAAACCACTACTTGCATGCCCCTAGGGAGGAGGTTGGTAGGAGTTAGCCACCGCGCGCCCCGACTTAAACACCACTAGGATTTCTCTTTGGATAAAGAGAAAGTTAACAACCTCTAATTCAATATAATCTTATCAAGCAATGATCATGCATTCATGCTCTTTCACATTACCACATTAATATCACTAACCTTGATTTCTCTTTTATGTGCTACATGTTGTTTTGATTATGCACTCATTGAATACTTATTATTTTTCAAATATTCTTATAAAACATGAAAATTAATGTATATATTTATTAACTCTCAAACAAATATAAGTGAATAATGAGAGTGCAATTATTTCTATAAAATATATACGCCACTATCACTGCTGGAATCAGAGATTTTGCCGTCTGCTGCTTCTTTGCCGTCTGCTGGCTGATGGCAAAGAGCCTCTTTGCCATCAGCTACCAGAAACCAGACGGCAAAGAGAAGGCTGATGGCAAAGGTACTATTTGCCATCAGCCAGCTCTTTGCCGTGTGTCAGCTGACGGCAAAGCATACGCAGGCAGACGGCAAAGAACCCCTAGCTCTTTGCTGTCTGCCAGCTGACGGCAAAGAATACGCACGCACACGGCAAAGAACCCACCCCACACTGCCCTCTTATCCATAACGGTCCACCTCTTTGCCGTCAGCCTATTTCCACTTTGCCGTCGGGGCGGACGGCAAAGAGGAAACTAGACCTAACGTCGTCAACCAGCCCCTCTCTCTCCCCCATAACGGTTCACGAGCCCCTCTCTCTCCCCGCGCCGTCGCCGGAGCTCGTCCTCCCTCCTCCCTCATCCCCGCGACCCGCCGCCGGAGCTCGCCCCTCCTCCTCCCTACGACCCCCTCCTCCCTCCTCCCCGCGACCCGCCGCCGGAGCTCTCCCCGCGACCCGCCGCCGGAGCTCTCCCCGCGCCGTCGCCGGAGCTCGCCCCTCCTCCTCCCTGCGACCCCCTGCTCCCTCCTCCCCGCGACCCGCCGCCGGAGCTCGCCCCTCCTCCTCCCTGCGACCCCCTCCTCCCTCCTCCCCGCGACCCGCCGCCAGAGCTCTCCCCGCGCCGTCGCCGGAGCTCGCCCCTCCTCCTCCCTGCGAGCCCCTGCTCCCCCACTCCCCCTCCTCTCCGTGCCCCTGCTCCATCACTCCCCCTCCCTCTCCGTGCCCCTGCTCCACCACTCCCCCTCCTCTCCGTGCCCCTGCACCACCACTCCCCCTCCTCTCCGTGCCCCTGCACCACCACTCCCCCTCCTCTCCGTGCCCCTGCTCCACCGTGCCCCTGCTCCACCACTCCCCCCTCCTCTCCTGCCCCTGCTCCACCGTGCCCCTGCTCCACCTCGTCGCTGACGTCTCCCCTAGCCCCTTGTAAGTCCTCCGATCCTCCTTTTCTCTCTTTGCCTCTTTGCTAAGTGTAATTTAGTTAAGTTAAGTTACTTAGGTTAATTTAGTTAGGTTCTTGTTGCTATCAGGTTCTTACTTTAAGTTGTTTTAGGTTCATTTAGTTAAGTTACTTAGGTTAATTTATTTAGGTTCATTTTTATTAGGTTCTGAGGTTAAGTTACTTAGGTTAGTTGTTAGGTTAGTAGTTGCCCGTGTAGAGCCCTCCGGTCGCCGCCTATGCTTGCACTAGCCACAACGTTGGGGAACGTCGGTGAGCTTGTCACGCACCTGCCATGGCTACGATGCCATCGAGCTCACGTGCTGCAACAACGATGCTGCTGCAACCACCCCCATGCAGGTCGGTGCAGAAACATTACTGTTGGGACCACCCCCTTCAGGCACCGGTGATATTCCACTTCAACACCGAGGATATTACAACAGCTCGCAATAGTAGTTGTCGCACCGACACGACATCTCGACGACACCCCTGACACCCGTCACGATGCCCCGAAACCCCGACACGACGCCCCGACTCGACATCTCGACGACACCCCTGACACCCGACACGATGCCCCGAAACCCCGACACGACGCCCCGACACGACATCTCGACGACACCCCGGCATGAAATATTTTTTTATGGAACCTGGAAAGTTTTATAAAGTAGTATAGGTAACCTGGAAAGTTTTATAGGTAACCTAGAAAGTTTTATAGGTAACCTCGACCCCCGACCCCCGACCCCCGACAACACTCACCCTCGACCCCCGACCCCCTACCCCGACCCCCGACGCCACTGACCCCCAACCCCCGACGCCCGACGCCACTAACCCTCGACCCCCGACCCCCGACCCCCGAAAACACTCACCCTCGACCCCCGACCCCCTACCCCGACCCCCGACGCCACTGACCCCCAACCCCCGAGCCCCGACACCTCTTCGGCCTCTTGTTGACCGAAAAGACCCCAATCCCCGACGCCAGTGACCTTCGACCCCCGATGACACTGACCCACATAGTTATGAGTTAGGTCATATAGTTATGTTAATTATAAAAACATCATATTTGTGTTGATCGGGTGAATTTCAATGTGCAGTTGTTCGACGACCTCCACGTGCGTTGGACGAGCTCCGCCCTTGCGTTTGTTGGTGAGCACAAATGACTTCTCCTCCTACCCCCTTAATTTGCACTGTCCCGGTCTTCGTGCCGATGAAACTTGCTAGCTATAGGTTTCTTCAATCATGAGTATGCGTGACCAGTATGCGTCTCCCATTCGAAAGGGCGACATCTATAAATATGCATGTCTTTGCATATTTATAACCGCCATCCTTTCGAATTGTCCAACATTATCCATGGACAGCCCGAGTATGTGTAGACTGGGTTCGTTTTCCCGTATGCTGTGCTCTGGATCCGATGCGGAATTTCGTCAGTGCCTCCCTATTGTTCTCCGGATGCACATCCTCTCTGTTTATTGCGGAGACGTGTATCAGGAGAACAGCGGGGAGGTGCTGCCGAAATTTTGCGTTGGATCCGGAGCAGAGCATGGGAAAACGAACCCAGTCTACACATACTCGGGTGGGATTAGGACCTATCTTTACCTATTAACGTGTAGGTTGCCTGGATGTAATAAAAATGGCGAACCTGATTAACCGATGAATATAGATGATGAATTATATATAAATATATTTCTTCTGTCTTTAGTAGCTACGCAAGATGAGTGATCGTGCATGGATGTATACCGGTCACCCTAGTCAGAAAGAGATGACGAAAGAATGGTTTTTAAAAACAAAGGAATTTGTGAAAGCCGCATTCGCAAATGGCCAGGAAAGAAACTATTGCCCCTATCCTGGATGCGACAACTATAAAAAGACGACAGAGGCTGTAATGATTAAACACCTTCAGAGGAGGGGTTTTAAGCCTAATTATACGGTGTGGACATTTCATGGTGAGTCTATACAACGCACAAGAGCTGAGGTGGTTCGTCGTCGCACGGACGAGCATGGTACTGGGATCGAAGACATGGTGCAAGACTTTGATGATGCTCGGGATTCGGAAGATGAGATGGAGGAATCTGCAAAGGCTTGTTATGAAATGTTGGAGTCTTCAAAACGTCCTCTCTATGAGCACACTGAGCTCTGTCAGCTGGATGCAATTGCACAAGTAATGGCTCTGAAGGCTCAGTTCAACTTGGGAAGAGAATGCTACGACGCGATGATGACACTATTTGGACGTTTCCTACCCAAAGGCCATGTCATGCCTGCAAACCTGTACCAGTCGGACAAAATACTTTGTGTACTTAAGATGCCCTATGAGAAGATAGATGCATGTGAGAAAGGATGTGTCTTATTTAGGAAGGAGTATGCACACTTGGACTATTGTCCCAATTGCGAGTCTTGCAGGTATCTTGTGGTAGACAACGGTATGGGTGAGAAGAGGCAGACCAAAATCGTAGTTAGTGTTCTTCGGTATATGCCAATCGTACCAAGACTTCAACGCCTTTTCATGGTCGAAGAGACAGCTAGACAGATGACATGGCACAAATTGGGCAAAAGAACCGAACTAGATGCGAATGGGAATAAGATGATGGTACACACATCGGATGGGGAAGCGTGGAAACATTTCGATGGATTGCATCAGCATAAAGCGGCAGATCCAAGGAATCCTCGAGTCTGCGCCGCCACGGATGGTTTTAATCCCTTCGGCATGACGGCAACCCAATAAAGTTGTTGGCCTGTATTTATCATTCCACTTAATCTCCCCCCCCCGGGCAGATTATGCAAAGAAAGAACATATTTCTGACGTTGATAATTCCAGGGCCCAATTATCCGGGGAAGAATATGAATGTGTACCTGCAACCGCTTAAGGATGAATTGGAAGAAGCTTGGGAAAATGGGGTCAAGACATACGATGCCGCTAGAAAAGAAAACTTCAAAATGCATGTGTGGTACATGTACGCTATGCATGACTTGCCAGCGTATGCGCTATTCTCTGGATGGTGTGTGCATGGAAGGTTCCCGTGCCCCCAAAGCAAGGCAGCTCTTCAGTTTCATTGGTTGCAGGAGGGTTGGAAGTATTCTTGCTTTGACTTGCATAGACAGTTCCTGGATCCTGACCATCAGTTCAGAAAAGACAAGAAGAACTTTACCAAAGGTAAAGTTGTCAAAAACTTGGCACCACATGCGTTCACAGGCTAACAGATCCTGGATCAGTTAAACGCCCTCGAGCCTGATCCCGAGCGTCCAGGGTATTTCAAGGGGTATAATTCAAAACATGCCTGGACTCACAAGCCATGCTTCTGGGATCTGCCTTACTTCAAAGACCTCCTTCTTCCACACAATATCGACATGATGCACACTGAAAAGAATATCGGAGAGGCTATTTTTGGTACATTGTTCGACATAGATGGGAAGACAAAGGATAATATTAAGGCTAGAGTCGATCAAGAGACACTATCTCATAGACCGTTACAAAACATGCGAGAAGGCAAAGGAAAGCAGAAGTGGTCGAAGCCAAAGGCCTGGTTCAATCTTGGAAGGCCAGCTATGAGGGAAATTATCTTGTGGGTCAAAATGCACTTGATGTTCCCCGATGGGTATGCAGCGAATCTAAAGAGGGGAGCGAGTCTTGAAAAATTAAAAATCTTTGCTCTCAAGAGTCATGATTGGCACATATGGCTAGAGCCGGTAATGCCGGTGATGTTACGTGGCTTTATTCCTGAGGATGAATGGCTAGTACTGGCGGAGCTGAGCTATTTCTTCCGTGTTCTTTGTGCGAAAGAATTGTCGCCTGGCGTGGTAGAAGACATGGAGGAGTTTGCACTGGAGTTGTTGTGCAAGTTAGAGAAGATCTTTCCACCGGGCTTCTTTAATCCAATGCAGCATTTGATTTTACATCTACTGACCGAGGCAAGATTGGGTGGGCCCGTGCAAGATCGTTGGTGCTATGCAACTGAGAGGATGCAGAAGACCCTTCGAGCTAAATGTAAAAATAAGCGTAGAATTGAAGCATCGATGGCTGAGGCATTCATTACTGAGGAGGTGGCAAACTTTCTGACAACACACTACGAAGCCAAAAATCATCATTTGCATAATCCGAAGCCTCGGCACAATGATGGAGACCCTAAAAAAGTTGGGTCCAACCTCAGCCTATTCAAAGGGAAGCTCGCACCAGCCGGTGCTTCGAAACCAATAACGTTGGATATCGAAGAATGGCGGAACATTTCGTTGTATATCTTCAACAACCTAACAGAAGTGCGGCCGTACATCGAGTGAGTTGTCGGCACATTTTCCCGTAACTTCTAATTCATTTGAACTGCTCTTATTCCCGGATATTTCAAACCGCCGTTACGTCGTCAAATTCTCGGATGGAGCGGTGATCGAAAATGATTCCGTCGAAGAGTATGAGCTTCTGTCAAAGATAGGAGGCGGCTATCCCGGTTTCATCTCTTGGTTCAAACAAATGGTAATTATCAATAATGGACCATTTCATTCTTGGTCTAACTTGCGGCTAATGCAACAACCGTTTCGTATTAAACTTGTAGGCTAATTCTGAGTCTATGGACGCCGAATTGAGACAAGTCGCTAATGGTTTTGACTATAAGGTCCGTTCATTTGAGAAATACAGCATCAACGGGTATCTCTTTCGTACCTTTGGCAAAGAGCTATCTATGCCCGACTGGAAATCTACAAATTGTGGTGCCTCTGCTATCGGCGAAGGTGTTATCGAGTATTATGGAAGAGTTGAAGCAATTTATGAACTTCAATTCTATGGTGAAAACCCACCGAACGTCGTAGTCTTCAAATGTTATTGGTTCCAGCCGAAGGAGACTAGAAGGACTCACGAACATATAGGACTAGTCGAAATCAATCCAAACACCCATTTAGATGTTCCCGATGTCTATATTACGGCTCAACAGGCGACCCAAGTTTTCTACCTACCGTGGGCATGCCAAACGGATAAGAATCTGGAAGGTTGGTATGTTGTTTATGAAGTGCCGCCACATGTCAGACCACCTCTCCCAAATGAACAGGATTATGAACCTCACATTAACCCAGACACATATGATGGAGAATTCTTCCAAGAAACACGTCTTTCCAAGAAACATTTCAAGAACCGCCGTGCTTCATCCAACAACATGGAAGTAGACAGCGACAATGAATCCGACTCCAGCCCTGAGCCGGAACCAGAAGACCTGGAACTCGTAGAGGTTACTGATGCGGATGACCTGTCAATGCTTCAACGATTAAAGGAAGGCCTTTCACAACTTCACGCCGTTGAACCCGATGAGCACGTCATTCATGAACACATGCGTGATAGTGATGATGATGATGCATTTATTGATGATGATTATTAGTTTGTAAGATTCACAACTTAAATTATATATATTTTAATCTTTATTATTCATGTACATATTATTATTCATGTCAGTCATTCAATTTTTTTATGTTGTACTAATTTATTTTAATCTTTATCATGGCAGGTGTTGAAAGATGGTGGGCGCGGGTCCAGATCGCTCGACGGGTTCTTCCCAGGCGCCCCGCACGAGGGGTGGTACTTCCATTCCACCCCTATCTCTCCGTAGAGCCTTGGCAGACAGTCTTTCGACACCAGCCGTGGGTTCTTCTTCGTCGGCGGCATTGCCCGCTGGGAGAGGTGCTGGTCGGGTAGGGAAGAAGGGGAAGGGTACAGGGAGAGGTGGTGGCCGCGGAAGATCAAGGAGGACTGTTGAGCCGTCCTCGCCACCACCACCACCTCATTCACCCGAGCATAGGACTAGTATGGTCGACCCGTTTGCGGAGGAGGCAACGGGGACTCCGGTCCAGGAGCCTGGTGTTCACGGGCATTCGTCCCATGAGACTCCGGTCCAGGAGCAGCCTCGGGTCGAGGTGCACTCGGCCCAGGAGCAGCCGGAGGAGACTACGGTTCCGGAGGCTTCACCCGACGTGGAGAGGTCCGGATGGGAGCCTTGGCCGGATCGTACCGAGTTGCCGGATTGGACCGAGAGTCCGGGTGGCTCAGGGGGCGGGGATGGCGGGGATGAGCTTACGGATAGCGAGGGCGATGTGCAGGTGGACGGGGCCCCGGCTACCGTGTACAAGCGTGGTAGTACACGTCTCCCGGTCGCCCCGGCTACCCGCGAGGAGAGGCCGGTGATTAAACCTGAAGGAGATAGGTAAGTACATTTACCCTTTTTTTAGCTTTTGCCTTCAAGTTTGTTCAAATATCTAATGCACTGACCTTATCATATTGCAGGGGATGGGTACACCCTCTTGGAGTCCGCAGGCCGAACTCCGTCCTTGGTGTGCTTTGCCGGACAAATTTCCCGGGGTTTGTCACGTTGCCTGGTGAGGGTCAGGTTCCTACACTAGGATTTACCTGGGAGCACTACCAGGCTGCGCCGGCCCTGCCGGAGGAGATTATAGATGGTGTCTTGTGCCACACGAGGGCCGAGATGGTGATCAAGAGCTTTTGGATAAATTATCCTTTTACAGAATCTAAAATTAACAATATAGCTAATTATTGTACTAATCGGTGTTTTCACGTTTGATTGCAGACCTTCTATAGGTGTGAGGATGGATATGAGGAGGAGGCGGCCAGGGTTCTCGAGGTCGAGTGTAGGCGGTTACTACAGAACTTGCGCCACGAGGCTCGGCCGCAGGCTATTCGAGATTACTACGCCACGCGTGGTATGAAGAAGCAGAAGAAGGATTGCCGCGGAAAGTTTCTGAAGAAGGAGCAATACATGAAGGTAATTACCTATTCTTAAGTCCTTCTACGTAGTTTTCTTGATTTCATTCATAGGCGTAGCGCTGAAAATTCTTTCTAATAACTTACAGGTGCCCCCGAGATGGTGTGCGGATAAGATGGATTGTTGGGAGGCGTTGGTTGATGAGTGGTGCACAGGCAGCTGGCGAGCCGTCCACGATAATGCGAAGGATCGGCGTAGCCAAATGGTTGGTGTGCCACACCATCAAGGCAGTGCCAACTTACTTCAGTTTGGACGAAACTGGGTATGTGATTTGCTTCATGATTCATGCAATTCATTCTTGATGCTAATATTTTGTTCCTCTCTTTTAGGCTCATCACAATAAGACTGAGATGCCACACTTGTACGACCTTTGTGGCATAGCCCATACTACCTCGTACAAGAAGGCGAAGGCATTCTCTGAGTCTGACCTAGATGATCCCAGTAACTTCACCAACATATCATCCCACCATAAGCTCGTGGCATACAGGGACGCGGGGAAGGCTACGAAAGGGGATGACTTTAACCCTAGCCAGGAACCTTTGGATCCAGAGGTGGTGATGATATCTGGTGGCGGGAGGCCCCATGGCTCTATAGCCATTGGAGATGGGATAATACGTTGTCCACTCACTCTTCCGGAGATCAAGGCGCGCCAGTCGAGCAACTGTCCTGAGATAACGCGTCGTCCACGGCCAGTCGAACTTGCCATCGAGGTTAGTTGTACGGACTAAGAACACTTTCATCCATTTCATTATGTGTGTCACCATAGATCATTACTGTGGTAACGAGGAATGGTTTTTCAGGCTGCTCTTCAGAAAGAGAGAGCGGCAAACCAGGCTGCTCTTGAGAAAGAGAGATTGGCAAGCCAGGCTGCTCTTCAGGCTGCTCTTGATGAGAGGGACCAGAGCACGGCACGAATGCTTGAGGAAGAGAGGGCCCGGAATGAGGCGGGTCAACGGGCCCTGTACGAGCTTTTTGTGGTATGATTTTTTTCACATTAGCCAAATCATGTGTGTAATGTCTGTTTCAATACTAACTAATACGACCCACTCTTCAGGGTCTGTGCGAGAAGAGCGGTCAAGTCCCTCCGCCGATGCCCGTCTTCTCTTCGATTGGCACGGTGAGTTTCATTATAAACTAGTATTAGTAATTGAGTGTCATCATGCTAACTGAGACATTGCAAAATATATTTTCTGCAGAATAACTCCCGAGCGGCATCGCACGACCCTTCTCCGGGGCAACCGTCTCCAAACGAAGCCGACGCGAGCAACCGTGGTGCTTCTCCTCCTTGATGACCACTACGGTAAGTTTCTCCTCCAAACTTAGCTTGTTTTCCTCTAAAATGAGATAACTAGCCAATTTAGCTCCAAGAAGACATAATTAGGTAATTTAGCTCCAACAAGAGGAAAAGAAATAGAAAAAATGAAAAGAAAGAAGAAGAAGAAGAAGAGAAGAAGGAGGAGGAGGAGGAGGAGGAGGAGGAGGCCAAGGACCTTCTCCTCCTTCTCCTCCTCCTCCTTCTCCT